>NC_135236.1:387636461-388836461 GCF_051348905.1 Ranitomeya variabilis
AATCAGCTGGAAAATTAAAACTAGGGATAGTGAAACTGAATTAAATATTTTATTATATTTGTTTACTACAATGGTGAGATGTGAGAAATATTAGGCAGTGAATAGTGATGAGCGAGCATGGTCAGATAACGTATTATCCGAGCATGCTAGTGTGCTAATAGATTTTCTTTGGCATGCTGGAATACTGTGTTCAAATCCCTGTGGCTACATGACTCCTCTCTGTTCATCAGCTGCAACACGTGCTAGGATTGCCTAACAAACAGATAATCAAGATCTGTAACAACAAGATAGTACCTTATCGCAACATGCTCGCTCATCACTAGTAGTGAACAGTCAGTTCCTGAAGTTGATATGTTGGAGGCAGGAAAGGTGAGCAAGCATAAGGATCTGAATTACTTTGACAAGGGAACTATTTGTGATAGTAAGTCAACTGTGTCAGAGCAACTTCAAAAACGCAGATTCTGGAGGGTGCTTTACTCTGCAGGGAAAAAAGTAAAGGGTATGCAATGCTACCTTGGATGTGTCACCTTTAGTGATGAGCGAGTATACTCGTTGCTCGGGTTTTCCCGAGCACGCTCGGATGGTCTCAGAGTATTTGTTAGTGTTCGGAGGTTTAGTTTTCGTCGCTGCAGCTGAATGATTTACAGCTGCTAGACAGCTTGAATACATGTGAGGATTCCATAGCAACCAGGCAACCCCCACATGTACTCAGGCTGGCTAACAGCTGTAAATCATGCAGCTGCATCAACAAAAACTAAATCTCCGAGCACTTACAAATACTCAGAGACCACCCGAGCGTGCTCAGGAAAACCCGAGCAACGAGTATACTCGCTCATCACTAGTCACCTTCATTCACAGGAATGGTGGAGGTCTAAGGAAAACCACCATCATTATGCTGCTACCTTGTGAGATGGAGAATCTTCTAGAGGTTATGCTCACATTAAGTTTTTTGAAAAGTTTTTGAAGCAGAAACTGTGGATAAACTATCCAAACTGTTCTCAGAAACACAAACCTCCTGTAAAAGTTAAAGCTTCCACTAAGTTTCAGCTCCAAAAACTCAGCAAAAATATCTAATGTGCACAAACCCTTAATGGCTAGTTTATCGTACTTCTCAAGGCCTAAATAATACAGAATAGAAACACTACATACACAATTTAGAATCTGTCCCACATCTCCCTAATCTCTGGGGGAGGAAGAGACTTCCTATAGTTGTTGCCAAAAGTTATGAGACGGACCCAAGTTTTGATTTTCATGAAGTTTGCTACTTCAGTTTTTACAGTAGTAATTCATATTAAAGCTAGATTTTTATGAAGAGTGATAAAAAAATGGCAAAATATTTCCTTCCTTGCTATGAAAATTAAAGGGGTTAATGGGGTTGATCTACAAGTTAATATCATTCTGAACCTGCCTGACACTTGCATTTAGAACTCCGCTGCCAGGAGGAAAATAACTTTATTCCCTCTGGTAGCATTCAGTGTTCAGTCAAGGGGGTAGTGTTCGCACGGATTTAGTCATCGCTCTGTGTATAGAGAGCAGAGGCTATAACCGCACTTCCAGTGCTGACTAACAGTGGACTCTGATGTAGAGCTCTAATGCTGAGCCTGCTGTCAGTCAATGCTGAGGGCGTGGTTACAGCCACCCCTTTCTATACACGGAGTGTTGCCCGAACCCGTGGCAGTGCCACCTCCATTACTGAACTACAAATGCTGAAGTTCATTTTCTCCCTGTAGCTAATATTTACAACCATCATTATTTTGCATCAAAGGGGCTCTATAGGCAAGAAAAGTGCTGCATCCGGAGATCATTCATATATGGGGTTGTTTTTCATCCAAAGTAGTGGGCTTACTTACAATTTTGCTTATACACATTGCTTACTAGATGGAAGCCTGATGCTATCATATTGGGATGGCAGTAATGTCACGATGGGGGCAGGATTTGCAGGGTTGATAATCTCCTTTGCTGCTTTCCTTTCATTGTCATTGGCGCGCTTTTTAGGAGGAGTCATGTTAGCCTTGATATTTGCTTTTTAAAGGGGTTTTCACATGAATGAAAGTTCATTTTAAAAATTGTCTGTGTCTGACCGTGTGCAAAACATACCACAGCTCCTGGGCAGGGGAGGAAGCAAAAGACAATACTGACATTATAGCAGTCATTTTTAAAATTAACTTTTAATGTGACCTCTGCCTGTAGACACGTCGCACATCAGCTGCCAGGATCAGATGAATAGTTCACTGCGCCTGCGCGGAATTTATGCAGGCACAGTAAATCAGGCCGCCGCCATTTTTGTGCAGGCAGATAGCGGCGGTCATATTACTGTGCATGTGCTCCTCCTGTACAAAGATGGCGGCGGTCAGAGAATTATTAAGCTGATCCCGGCGGCAGGTGCACAAACAAAACCACAGATGTTGTGAAAAACTCCAAGCATTGATTAGGCAAAACGGGTTGCCATCAGTCAGGATATGGCCCGGAAGCTGACATCCAGCATGTCAAGGCAAAGTGCAGAAGTCTTAAGAAATGAGGATTAATGCTGTAAAAATTGAGTCTTTGGATAACCTTTATGTATTTGTCAATAAAAGTATAAAAAACTTATGAAATAATTATACTTGTATTTCAGTAACCTTAGAAACATTTGACTAAAATATCTTATAATACGGAAGCAGCAAACTTTGTGAAAACCCAAATTTGCGTTAGTCTTAAAACTTTTAGCCACGACTGTACATAATTCTATTATTTGCTAACTAAACAGACTTTTGCACAACCTGACAGTGAGTTGTATTGCAAACACTATAAATGTATGAAGAAGATGAGGTGCAATAATGTTCTAGCCAATCGGCCGGTAGTCGGATACCTCGTTGGTGTAGGATAGACACGCGCAGCTAACTATTCATTTACTCTAAATGAGCATTTTTGCCGAGATATGTCCTCCTAATATACAGCCTTCTACTATCTACAACTGCTAGTAAGAAAACACAGTAGTGATGTTAGGGTAATAAATATTGAAAATAAATTATATTATTAAAATAAATATACACTTATAGTTGATAAATCACCACCTGTGCAACAGTTTTAGTGGGGAAACCACTAGAGAGAGAAACCAAAGCTCCCAGCATAAAAGACCCGAACCAATGAGAACATGACAGGGAATATTAGTAATATTAAATTATTTTATTTATTCATTTATTGATAGCAATAGTGACAAACATAAAAATTACTGTTTAAAAATTATTATAAAAATACATATATAAATGAATTCCAAATATGTGCACAGTAAAAAGCCGCAAAATTATAAGGCCAGCCAAATCCTCAGCATATACTACACATGGCAATTTATCCCATATGTACACTAGATATATATATATAAAAGAACAAAAAATCCATATGTGCCAGTGAAAAAAATAGTGAAAAAAATCGCAAAATTGATAAAAAATCAGTAAAAAATCAATCTCAAAGGATCATGGTGACAATATAAAACAATGTATAAAGTGCTATGTGCAACAAGTAAATTACCACCAGAAAGCATCTAGTGCAGAAGAAACAGCCAAAGAGGCTAATTGATTGAAAAGTGCTAAGTGCCAATGCAATGGGAATGCCAATTACTTACTATAGGGAATCGGGTGAATGGTCCCGGGCTGCCTGCGGCTGAATAATGTGCACCCCGACGCGCGTTTCAGACCCGCAGTCCTTCGTCAGGGGGAATGTATCATAGTATGACCAAAGGTGTTTATATACTATCCGTATCAGGGGACGCTGATGTAAATCCCCGCCGCTTGTGCGGCGCATGCGCCGCTCGTACAGACCGGAAGTCCGGGACACAGCGTCACGTGACCGGACGCACATGGTAAGATCATGGCGTTGCCAAGGACACAAAGACGCCGTGGCCCCGACACCAGACCGCCGAGCGCTCATGCGCACAACAGCAGGGACTACATGAGCGAAAAAAGAGGATCTCTAATTGTGTTCGTGAAGTAGGGCTAAGTGATGAAATTATAATTAAATACTATGGTGCCAATGTAAAAATTGCCATTGATGCTGTATAATGTAACGCTGCGACATTTCAGACATTGTGTCTGAATATTCATGTCATATATTAACAATGGCTATGTGCTGTGTGGTGAACAATAATTATAAGGAAATGTTTATACTAACTATGTGATAAAAATGTGAATGGAAGGTGTAAGGAAGATTATTAGTGAAAAAATGTATATATATAATAAAATGATATACAAATGATAATAATAACTAATAATAATAATAATAAGGAAACATAAATAAATAAGTAAATATTTTGGGTTAAATCAATGTAGATACGACATCAGAAAACTATACTAGAGAAATATAATAGTATCCCAATACAGTAGTACAAAGTATATATCTCAAACCCACATTAAAGGGAACCTGTCACCTGAATTTGGCGGGACCAGTTTTGGGTCATATGGGCGGGGTTTTCGGGTGTTTGATTCACCCTTTCTTTCCAGCTGGCTGCATGTGCATGCTGGCCGCAATATTGGATTGAAGTTCATTCTCTGGAGTACACGCCTGCGCAAGGCAATATTGCCTTGCGCAGGCGTGTACTCCAGAGGACAGAGAATGAACTTCAATCCAATATTGCGGCCAGCATGCACATGCAGCCAGCTGGTAAGGAAAGGGTGAATCAAACACCCGAAAACCCCGCCCATATGACCCAAATCCGGTCCCGCCAAATTCAGGTGACAGGTTCCCTTTAAATCCCTTAAGAGGGGGCTGAATACAGCTTATGCAAAGGAGATAAACAGCATATAGCAAAGAATGGTTATAATATATATGATGTTTTTTCTTTATCTAGTCCTCCTGGGTCCAATGTGGGCAGATGTTCACTTCAAATAGAACCGGAATATAAGGGGAACCCAAAATAAAGAAGGCTGGTCCCTGGTTCCTGACTTCACGTGAAGACCCAACATGCAGTGTACATCCACAAAGGTACGTTATTAAAGAATGCCTAAGATGGTATAAGCACAATAATTAATACAAATTAAATACATCATTTATCAATATTGGTCATACAATGATCACATATTAAGTAGATATATGTAACTATCTATAAAAGCAAAATATATAATATTAAATAGATAACCATACCAATAAAAATAGATTAAAAAATGATTAAGTTAATAAAAATTAATAAAAATTAATTTTAAAAGGTATACAATACTAAAAGAATTACGTAAAAGTTATTAGAGATAGTATCATAAAAATGGAGCAAAACTTAGATTTTCATTAAGGCCATTAGGTGACACTGTATCCAATAGCCAAATCCATTTTGTTTCTAGCTGTGCTAGAGGTGTACTTACCTTCCCACTTCTCTCATTATGTTTGATTATATCTATTCCTACCACTTTTAGGAGAGAGGCGTCACTATTATGGTGTATTTTAAAATGTTTGGGGAGAGTTTTCAAAATTGTGACGTCCTCAATCTCCTTGGCTGCTTGAATTCCCAATATATGTTCTCTTGTGCGTACTTTTAACTGACGAGTCATCATTCCTATGTAGATAAGTGGACATGGACATACAGCATAGTATATTACGGCTCGAGACATGCATGTGATTGGATGTTTGATCTGGTACGTTGTAGTACCTTTACTGTTTTTAAATGATTGTGACCTCATAATGTTAGGACAGGCCACACATTTTCCACATGGTTTGCAGCCAGGTTGTGGTTTGGTCCTATTCAAGAATGTGGAACCCACTGATGGATCACTCACATAGTGGCTTTTAACAAGAGAATTACCGAGATTCCGTGAACGCCTAAATGTAATATCTGGATGTTTGCCAATATATTTGGATAATATCGGATCACTCTGGAGTATTGGCCATGATTTTGCCAGATAATGTCGCATCAAATCAGTCTGGCCATGAAATTGGGTAATGTATCTGATGGGCTGTTTTTTAGTCGGGAGTTTTACAGTATATAGGGCCTCATGTCTTGTGGTATATTTAGCCCGATTGTAAGCTTTTTAAACCGATCTATGGCTATAACCACGTTCAAAGAATCTCCCCTTTAGAATATTTGCCTGTTTTTCAAAATCCTCCTCTTCTGAACATACTCTCCGAAGGCGTAAAAACTGCCCTATTGGTATGGAATTTATCATAGCCTTCGGGTGTGACGATGACGCGTGTAAGAATGAATTAACCGCTGTCGGTTTCCGATATAGATCTGTCAGAAGTACATTATCTACACCCCTCTTTACTGTAACATCAAGGAATTCGATTTGATTCAAATCCCACTTATAAGTGAGATGTATATTAAGTGGGTTTTGATTCAACTGGGACATGAAAGTTTTTAGGGATGCTACTGAACCCTGCCAAAGAAAAAATATGTCATCGATGAACCGTACCCATAAGAGGATACGGTCCATCGCTGGTGCAGCGTCTGACATCAAGAGGTCCCTCTCCCACAGCCCCAGGAATAAATTAGCATAAGCAGGCGCAAATGACGCGCCCATTGCAGTGCCCTGGAGCTGTAGGTAGAAGGACCCCTTGAATAGAAAAAAATTGTGTGACAGGGAAAAATCAAGAAGTTCCAGAGTCAAATTATTTAAATCCTTGGATGTTGGGGAGGAATCCAAAAAATAACAAACCGCCCTTAGCCCATCATTGTGGCGTATATTCGTGTACAGGGATTCCACATCACACGATACTAGTAGGGTATCACCACTAATGTGTAAGCCATCTATTTTCTTTAAGAAGTCGCTGGTGTCCTTAATGAATGATGGCAGCACCTCAACCAGAGGTTGTAATCTAGAATCTATGTATTTGTTGATATTTTCCATAAAATTCCCACAGCCCGAGATAATTGGTCTGCCTGGTGGTACAGTTTCATTCTTATGGATTTTGGGTAATAGATAGAAAGTGGGTAACGTTGGTTCCACCACTTGTAGAGCTGAAAATAAATCTTTAGTTATTATCCCACTATCCCTCGCCTCCTTAAGAATAGCTATTAGTTCTTTTGAAAATTTATCTAGGGGATTAAAGGTAAGTTTTTTGTAGCAAATCTCAACCCTCAATTGTCTAAATGCCTCTGCCTCATATAGTGATTTAGGCCAAATCACTATGTTTCCGCCTTTGTCTGCAGGTTTAATAAGAATGTCCTGCATGTCCTGTATTTTAGTTAGGCTGTTTCTTTCCTCTTTACTGAGATTGACGGTATTAGGGTAACGGGGGATTTTATCAAATTCCCTACTAACAGTCTGGACAAAAATGTCCAAAGTCGGACATGAGGAGAGGGGAGGAAATCTATGTGAACGTGGCTTAATGGAATCTGGAATCTTACCTCCCTCAGTCCCGTTATGTTCACGTGCTAGTTCTTCCAGTGCGTCTAGTGCCTCCTGTTCCGCCTCTGTTGGGAATAACAAGTTTGTATCCTCATTATGAAAGTGACGCTTAAATAGTAACTTTCTTGCAAAAAGGTGCAAGTCTTTGATAGCGGTGAATTTATCAAAGTTGGCCGTTGGGCAAAACATCAGTCCCCTACTTAATACATTAAGCTCTATTTGTGAAAAAATATGAGAGCTCAAATTAATTACCTTGTTACTATTTTCATTTCTTTCAGGCGAATATCTCAAATTCCGTTTGGTTGATATATAGCGGGGTTCTCTTTTACGTTTCGGAGTAGAAATGACAGATACTGAAGTAGAGGCGGAAGAGGAGGCACATGAGACGTCACCGTTAATTATACTGGATGTTGTAGACATCGTGCGTTCACGGGTCATATTCTTACGCCATCTGTAAATTCTCCCCTTGGCAAGGTCATTTTGATCTCTCATCAGTTTTTTAGCCTGTTTATCCTGTATGTCTTTTACCCATTGATCCACCAGTTTCTCCAGTTGTGGATTAATCGTTCCAAATTGCTCGGGGGTAAGATTACCCTTGGCCTTCATAATATTTTCTTCCAGGGATTTGTCAATCTCAGCCAAATTCTTTAAATTAAATTGTATAAGGAGCTCCATTAATTTTTTTGATGTATCATTACATATAGTTTCCCATTTATTGATGAAATCTTCATCATTGACGGGAAATGATGGTGTAATCTGAATCCTTAGGCCCCTAGGAATGAGTTGCCTTTGGACGTAATTCTCCAAGAACGCCCTGTTCCACCAGGAGCGTGTACGTTTATATGTCAAATTCTTTATAGTATAAAAGAAATCATCATATTGTATACCACCATTGGAGGTTATAGGATCACCACTATTGCCAAACACCGCATTAATTTGTCCCTGCCAGGACTGTTCCCTGGTCCTAAAGTCCATGTCCAGGGCAGGAGGGCCTGTGCAGAACACAGTATAAATATTAGTAAGAAAACACAGTAGTGATGTTAGGGTAATAAATATTGAAAATAAATTATATTATTAAAATAAATATACACTTATAGTTGATAAATCACCACCTGTGCAACAGTTTTAGTGGGGAAACCACTAGAGAGAGAAACCAAAGCTCCCAGCATAAAAGACCCGAACCAATGAGAACATGACAGGGAATATTAGTAATATTAAATTATTTTATTTATTCATTTATTGATAGCAATAGTGACAAACATAAAAATTACTGTTTAAAAATTATTATAAAAATACATATATAAATGAATTCCAAATATGTGCACAGTAAAAAGCCGCAAAATTATAAGGCCAGCCAAATCCTCAGCATATACTACACATGGCAATTTATCCCATATGTACACTAGATATATATATAAAAGAACAAAAAATCCATATGTGCCAGTGAAAAAAATAGTGAAAAAAATCGCAAAATTGATAAAAAATCAGTAAAAAATCAATCTCAAAGGATCATGGTGACAATATAAAACAATGTATAAAGTGCTATGTGCAACAAGTAAATTACCACCAGAAAGCATCTAGTGCAGAAGAAACAGCCAAAGAGGCTAATTGATTGAAAAGTGCTAAGTGCCAATGCAATGGGAATGCCAATTACTTACTATAGGGAATCGGGTGAATGGTCCCGGGCTGCCTGCGGCTGAATAATGTGCACCCCGACGCGCGTTTCAGACCCGCAGTCCTTCGTCAGGGGGAATGTATCATAGTATGACCAAAGGTGTTTATATACTATCCGTATCAGGGGACGCTGATGTAAATCCCCGCCGCTTGTGCGGCGCATGCGCCGCTCGTACAGACCGGAAGTCCGGGACACAGCGTCACGTGACCGGACGCACATGGTAAGATCATGGCGTTGCCAAGGACACAAAGTAGAAGGTACGAAAGGCTAGCACTCGACTGTTGAGGATATGACGGTGCAAGTGACGGGGATCGTCACATGACGCTCAGATCTCAGGTAGGAGTCCAAACTCTGTAGTCAATATCTCTAACTATACCCTTTCTCCTCTAGAACTAAAGGTCTTGAATATGGGTCTATCATTCTGTCCCACCCCAAAATGGGATTCTTTCCAACTGGAGAGGGATTTACAACGGTTCTATAGAAGTATTAGGCTCAAAGTACACTTTGAGGAATCCACTAATCCCCTTAGACCTGTTTCTACACCAGCCCAAACAGAGAGACCCACCATTACTATTGAGCAGCTTGGCTTACGCAATCGCAGCACTTTTATTCCACCTAAATCTAATCACGCGGTTGAGACCTTTGTTAATCTACTTGACAGAGATGTCAAAAAGACACTCCATGAACAGCGATTAGGCTTCCTCCCTGTCCGCCACAATCTTGATCCCCTGGAAAAACAGGCCTTGGACTCACTTAGTGAGAACAAAAATATCATCATTAAACCAGCGGACAAGGGGGGAGCTATCGTTGTCATGGATAAGAGCTTCTATGTGGGTGAGGTGAGAAGACAGCTCTCTGACACAACTACGTATAAAATATTACAGACCGATCCAACCTATTCCATACAACGAAAAATCAAGGGGGTGTTGGATAAACACTTACTATTGAATACTATTGACAATAAAACCAAAGCATACCTTACCAATAACCATCCGGTGACTCCTGTAATCTACATTTTACCTAAGATCCATAAGAATCTCCAGAATCCCCCCGGTCGCCCTATAGTGGCTTCAACTGATTCAATATTAAATCCTTTGTCCATGTTTTTGGAAAAACTACTCACACCGTATACCAAACTTACAAAATTGTTCATATTAGATACTGGAGATTTCCTTAAAAAAATACGTAATATTAACAATATCCCATGCGCTAGCATCCTATGCACCTTTGACGTAAATAGTCTGTATACGTCAATCACTCATGATAAGGGGATTGAGGCAGTATCTCTGACACTCAATGAGGCCAACGTGGACAAAGGTTCCCAGGAACTATGTACAGACTTATTAAACCTAGTACTTAGAGAGAATTTCTTTCTATTTGAGGATGATTTTTTCGTGCAGATATGTGGTACTGCCATGGGGTCAAATGTGGCCCCAGCTTATGCCAATCTGTACATGGACCGGTTCGAAAAAGAACACGTATACCCAGACCCCGCCTTTCAGAAGCACGCACGTACCTGGTATAGGTACATTGATGATATTTTTTGTATATGGCAAGGAGACCTAACAAGTCTCCTTGAATTCTATGCTACCATCAATGCTGTTAGGTCAGAGCTGTCTTTTACACTGATACACCACAGTAATGAGGTAACATTTCTAGACACCAAGGTACTCAAGGATGTCAACGGCTATCTTAGCACGGATATTTACACAAAACCGACTGATTGTAACAGCCTTTTGCTATACAACAGCTGTCATCCTAAATCGATCAAAAACAGCCTTCCCAGATCACAATTTAAAAGGGTCACCAGAATCGTTTCAGACCCCCCAACTAGAGAGACCAGAATTTGGGAAATGACACAAAAATTTGAAGCCCGCAATTACCCATCCAACCTTCTCCAGATGGAATCAGCTCGAGCCACTAGTGACCCAGATAATGGGGCGGTTAGCGTACAAAAAAACCCAAGACTCCCTTTTGTACATAACCACCATCCTACTATGCACAAAATACACAATCTCATTCGAGGACATTGGCCCCTCCTCATTAAGGCCTATCCCAATATATCTATCTTTAGGGATCCTCCATTAATGTGTACCAGACGACCCAGGAACATACGGGACAAGGTGGTAAGAGCTGATCTAGGGTCACATAAACCACCACTTACCAGAACCCTGACTGATCAAAGAAGAACGGGCACCTTTCCCTGCTTGAGTTGTATGAGTTGCTCAAACATCATTAAAGGCAACGAAGTAATCCATCCACGGACTGGGAAATCATATCCCATTAAGGATTATTACACCTGCGCAACAAGCTTTGTGGTGTACATTATAAAATGCCCGTGTGGGTTGTTATATGTGGGGGAGACCACCCAGGCGATTAGGGATCGAATATCCAGCCATAAATCTACCATCAGGCGTGAGAAGTTATGGCTACCTTTACCTGCACATTTTAAGGAAGCGAGACACAATATCGCCCAACTCAGGTTTCAGATAGTTGAAAAAGTACCCCGCCCGAGAAGGGGTGGCAATCACATCCAACTCTTAAAGCAAAGGGAAACATTTTGGATTTATACCCTAGATACCCTTCACCCAAGGGGGCTAAATCGTGAGATTGACTGGCTAACATAAACAACCTTATCTATTTTTCCTAGACGAGTTGAGCCACTGCACTGATAGCTTCGACAGCGTGCACTTTCGAGATGGTAAGATTCATACACCCTGGGTTCCTTGACCTACATCCCATTAATTTTTTAATTTTTTATTATTATTATTTTTATTATTTTTTTTTTATTATTATTTTTTCACTCAATTTTTTCAGATATTTTTTTCAAATTTATTTCCTCATTTTCCCTTTATACCCCATTTTTATCTCATAGAAATCTTCTTTTCATTTTAGTCTCCCTCATTCATTTTCCCTTAGTTCCGCTTTTATTTCATTTATTTTCCTTTATTTCTTATTTCCTTTTTCAGTTTGGACTCCTACCATGTATTTATAAATGTATGTATATTCACTATGTATCTGCAGAGTTTTTTCTTTGAATCAGCATCTTATACAGTAGTGGGACATACTCGGCCTGTCCAGCGCCTCCCTTTTAGTAACGCTGGTGCATCCCCTTTCTTATCTGCTCTGTGCAGTATCGGCACTCTGTAGCGTACATAACACTGCTACGTCACACATTCATTCTACCTCCGTGACAGTCCAACCCACAATACGCATTGCGCATGCGCGGGCGCCATCTTGCAGCTCCTGCCACAATATGGATACAGGTTTTTCCCTCTGCCTTGTGAACAAGCGCACACTGGCCTTTTGTGCACTGCGCAGGCGTCGGATATGTCGGGCTCCTCACCTCCCAGGATCCGATACCAATAGCGCATGCGTGGGCGTCCCACATCACATCCGGTCAGCTGACCGGCCGGGGATTTATAGAGTACTGCCAGACTGAACATGGCAGCCATTCCTCAGCAACGACACTGTCTGTGTCTGCATCCTCCACCTGGCCACCTATGCTGCCTCCCAGCCACGAACGCCACCAGCGGACTGCGGATGTGAGACTTCACTTACCAGATAAGTTAATTGGGACATCCATTAAACCCCAACCTTACATCTTTTTCTCTTACATCTTTTTCTCTTATAGCAAAATATCCGTGCACCACAGCTCTCACTGACTCTAGAGCAGGGGATCCGTATAATTGGGCCAGGACTGGGTCTGCATACTGGCAGGTAGCGCGCATAACATACAATTACCTTATAAGCCTATCTGACTACTCATTTACCCCGTGTATGTCTATTCCCACAGCTATACTTGTGTACACGATCCATCTATTCGGGGCATCTGATGTACTATAGAACATACAACATTAAAATCACATTGGCAAGTATACTATAGTTCTCTGTTCTGACCTTTTATGAACTGAACCTACAGATTCATCTCACTATATATCTGTATATCCCCATAGCCATACCTATACAGGTGCCGCATACTACAACGACCAGCCTGGTACAATTGTTACAACACAGGCACTCAATTGGCAAGTATACTCATTATGAACCTAGCGGATATCGTATTCCTGTCTGTTTTACAGCAATGGGTGCACGTAAGCCCCATTCTTACATTATACGGCCGCGTTTATGAGTAGCAGCAAAAGTATAGATCTGCGAGTACGTTTCAGCCTTTTTATACCATGGCCACTACTGACTATATTCCATCATTCTTTATAGGATTACCTTATTCCTCTATCTTTGGCTGATACCCTTAGTAAACACTCTAATACGGCAGTATACAAGGAACCTTTCACCAGGGTATGTTACATTATGTTACATTATGTTTATCATTTTACTCTCCAGCTCCAATGCACGCCATATCTACCTCCAGTTCTCCTTGTTGTTCTATTTTTCGTCCATTTCACCATACATGGTAGATGTACTAGTTTTGGCATCATATGAATCACTCTGACTATGGTGATTTTGACATGTATTCTAGAATTGTATATATGTAGATATGTTGTGTATATTGCTATTTATTACTTTTTGTATATAGTTATTCATTACTTTCTATATGATTTATTTTTAGCGATGATGTGATCAAGGCCACGAGCTGGCCGAAACGTCTTTACGCCTATCGCTTCTTCAGTTCACCTTACTGCAACAATTATTTCAATAAACTTGTTCACCTGCATCAAGCATATTCCATAGTACGTGTGCAGTGATTATATATTTGGATGGCCAAGGACACAAAGACGCCGTGGCCCCGACACCAGACCGCCGAGCGCTCATGCGCACAACAGCAGGGACTACATGAGCGAAAAAAGAGGATCTCTAATTGTGTTCGTGAAGTAGGGCTAAGTGATGAAATTATAATTAAATACTATGGTGCCAATGTAAAAATTGCCATTGATGCTGTATAATGTAACGCTGCGACATTTCAGACATTGTGTCTGAATATTCATGTCATATATTAACAATGGCTATGTGCTGTGTGGTGAACAATAATTATAAGGAAATGTTTATACTAACTATGTGATAAAAATGTGAATGGAAGGTGTAAGGAAGATTATTAGTGAAAAAATGTATATATATAATAAAATGATATACAAATGATAATAATAACTAATAATAATAATAATAAGGAAACATAAATAAATAAGTAAATATTTTGGGTTAAATCAATGTAGATACGACATCAGAAAACTATACTAGAGAAATATAATAGTATCCCAATACAGTAGTACAAAGTATATATCTCAAACCCACATTAAAGGGAACCTGTCACCTGAATTTGGCGGGACCAGTTTTGGGTCATATGGGCGGGGTTTTCGGGTGTTTGATTCACCCTTTCTTTCCAGCTGGCTGCATGTGCATGCTGGCCGCAATATTGGATTGAAGTTCATTCTCTGGAGTACACGCCTGCGCAAGGCAATATTGCCTTGCGCAGGCGTGTACTCCAGAGGACAGAGAATGAACTTCAATCCAATATTGCGGCCAGCATGCACATGCAGCCAGCTGGTAAGGAAAGGGTGAATCAAACACCCGAAAACCCCGCCCATATGACCCAAATCCGGTCCCGCCAAATTCAGGTGACAGGTTCCCTTTAAATCCCTTAAGAGGGGGCTGAATACAGCTTATGCAAAGGAGATAAACAGCATATAGCAAAGAATGGTTATAATATATATGATGTTTTTTCTTTATCTAGTCCTCCTGGGTCCAATGTGGGCAGATGTTCACTTCAAATAGAACCGGAATATAAGGGGAACCCAAAATAAAGAAGGCTGGTCCCTGGTTCCTGACTTCACGTGAAGACCCAACATGCAGTGTACATCCACAAAGGTACGTTATTAAAGAATGCCTAAGATGGTATAAGCACAATAATTAATACAAATTAAATACATCATTTATCAATATTGGTCATACAATGATCACATATTAAGTAGATATATGTAACTATCTATAAAAGCAAAATATATAATATTAAATAGATAACCATACCAATAAAAATAGATTAAAAAATGATTAAGTTAATAAAAATTAATAAAAATTAATTTTAAAAGGTATACAATACTAAAAGAATTACGTAAAAGTTATTAGAGATAGTATCATAAAAATGGAGCAAAACTTAGATTTTCATTAAGGCCATTAGGTGACACTGTATCCAATAGCCAAATCCATTTTGTTTCTAGCTGTGCTAGAGGTGTACTTACCTTCCCACTTCTCTCATTATGTTTGATTATATCTATTCCTACCACTTTTAGGAGAGAGGCGTCACTATTATGGTGTATTTTAAAATGTTTGGGGAGAGTTTTCAAAATTGTGACGTCCTCAATCTCCTTGGCTGCTTGAATTCCCAATATATGTTCTCTTGTGCGTACTTTTAACTGACGAGTCGTCATTCCTATGTAGATAAGTGGACATGGACATACAGCATAGTATATTACGGCTCGAGACATGCATGTGATTGGATGTTTGATCTGGTACGTTGTAGTACCTTTACTGTTTTTAAATGATTGTGACCTCATAATGTTAGGACAGGCCACACATTTTCCACATGGTTTGCAGCCAGGTTGTGGTTTGGTCCTATTCAAGAATGTGGAACCCACTGATGGATCACTCACATAGTGGCTTTTAACAAGAGAATTACCGAGATTCCGTGAACGCCTAAATGTAATATCTGGATGTTTGCCAATATATTTGGATAATATCGGATCACTCTGGAGTATTGGCCATGATTTTGCCAGATAATGTCGCATCAAATCAGTCTGGCCATGAAATTGGGTAATGTATCTGATGGGCTGTTTTTTAGTCGGGAGTTTTACAGTATATAGGGCCTCATGTCTTGTGGTATATTTAGCCCGATTGTAAGCTTTTTAAACCGATCTATGGCTATAACCACGTTCAAAGAATCTCCCCTTTAGAATATTTGCCTGTTTTTCAAAATCCTCCTCTTCTGAACATACTCTCCGAAGGCGTAAAAACTGCCCTATTGGTATGGAATTTATCATAGCCTTCGGGTGTGACGATGACGCGTGTAAGAATGAATTAACCGCTGTCGGTTTCCGATATAGATCTGTCAGAAGTACATTATCTACACCCCTCTTTACTGTAACATCAAGGAATTCGATTTGATTCAAATCCCACTTATAAGTGAGATGTATATTAAGTGGGTTTTGATTCAACTGGGACATGAAAGTTTTTAGGGATGCTACTGAACCCTGCCAAAGAAAAAATATGTCATCGATGAACCGTACCCATAAGAGGATACGGTCCATCGCTGGTGCAGCCATTGTTAATATATGACATGAATATTCAGACACAATGTCTGAAATGTCGCAGCGTTACATTATACAGCATCAATGGCAATTTTTACATTGGCACCATAGTATTTAATTATAATTTCATCACTTAGCCCTACTTCACGAACACAATTAGAGATCCTCTTTTTTCGCTCATGTAGTCCCTGCTGTTGTGCGCATGAGCGCTCGGCGGTCTGGTGTCGGGGCCACGGCGTCTTTGTGTCCTTGGCAACGCCATGATCTTACCATGTGCGTCCGGTCACGTGACGCTGTGTCCCGGACTTCCGGTCTGTACGAGCGGCGCATGCGCCGCACAAGCGGCGGGGATTTACATCAGCGTCCCCTGATACGGATAGTATATAAACACCTTTGGTCATACTATGATACATTCCCCCTGACGAAGGACTGCGGGTCTGAAACGCGCGTCGGGGTGCACATTATTCAGCCGCAGGCAGCCCGGGACCATTCACCCGATTCCCTATAGTAAGTAATTGGCATTCCCATTGCATTGGCACTTAGCACTTTTCAATCAATTAGCCTCTTTGGCTGTTTCTTCTGCACTAGATGCTTTCTGGTGGTAATTTACTTGTTGCACATAGCACTTTATACATTGTTTTATATTGTCACCATGATCCTTTGAGATTGATTTTTTACTGATTTTTTATCAATTTTGCGATTTTTTTCACTATTTTTTTCACTGGCACATATGGATTTTTTGTTCTTTTATATATATATCTAGTGTACATATGGGATAAATTGCCATGTGTAGTATATGCTGAGGATTTGGCTGGCCTTATAATTTTGCGGCTTTTTACTGTGCACATATTTGGAATTCATTTATATATGTATTTTTATAATAATTTTTAAACAGTAATTTTTATGTTTGTCACTATTGCTATCAATAAATGAATAAATAAAATAATTTAATATTACTAATATTCCCTGTCATGTTCTCATTGGTTCGGGTCTTTTATGCTGGGAGCTTTGGTATCTACAACTGCACACATTCCTACTACCACAGCAGTCAGACCGATGAAGGTCCATGTAGGACCTAAATGTCTCATGTTACTGTGACAGACTGCATTAAAATATCACTGGATTTCAAAACTAAGTTGAGTGCCAAGTTTTATGCTACTAGTCATATCTGGTTATTTGTATTGTTTTGTTTTTTTTCGTCTTTGTTTTCATTTTTTCACACCTTACATTTATTATGCACTGGAGTCTCTCAAAACCCAGAAAATGATAAGGCATATTCAATTTCCGGAGAATACATTTGCTGCAGATTAAATTTCCCAGTAAAATCTGTTAGACTGAGCGAATTTGAATCTTGTCAGACATGCTAATCTCTAATCCCATAGTCTGGAAAATACAGTACACTGTTTTATTTGCTTTTTCTATTAAATATCCATTATTATAAGTTGTGATATTTATCTTATGGGGTATATTCACACAAAGTTTTTGATGCAGTTGTTATTAATCAGATTCTGCACCAAAATCTATATTGAAAAACTGCTTTTAATCTGCTTGCAACAAACTTCCCATTCATTTGAATAAGAAAATGTGGCTTTAGTGCACATACTGCTCGTATCGCCTAGCGTTTTTTAATGTAAGTTAAAAAAAAATCTTAGAAATTCTTTGGCTCAATGTCATGATTAGTGTTGAGCGATACCGTCCGATACTTGAAAGTATCGGTATCGGAAAGTATCGGCCGATACCGGCAAAGTATCGGATCCAATCCGATACCGATACCCGATACCAATACAAGTCAATGGGACTCAAGTATCGGACGGTATTCCTGATGGTTCCCAGGGTCTGAAGGAGAGGAAACTCTCCTTCAGGCCCTGGGAACCATATTAATGTGTAAAAGAAAGAATTAAAATAAAAAATATTGCTATACTCACCTCTCCGAGGGAACCGGCAGCGTTGTTTGCTTAAAATTCGCGCTTTTCTTTCCTTACGTGAAGTCCCGGCTTTGTGATTGGTTGCGTCGCAGTCACATGGGCGACGCAACCAATCACAGCAAGCCGTGACGTAATTTCAGGTCCTTAAGGATTTTAAAATTACGTCCCGGCTTTGTGATTGGTTGCGTCGCAGTCACATGGGCGACGCAACCAATCACAGCAAGCCGTGACGTAATTTCAGGCCCTTAAGGATTTTAAAATTACGTCCCGGCTTTGTGATTGGTTGCGTCGCAGTCACATGGGCGACGCAACCAATCACAAGCCGTGACGTCACGGGAGGCTGGACACGTGCGCATTTTAAAATGCGCGCTTGTCCAGCCTCCCGTGACGTCCCGCCTTGTGATTGGTTGCGTCGCGGTCAACCAATCACAAGCCGGGAGGCTGGACACGCGCTTGTCCAGCCTCCCGTGACGTCCCGGCTTGTGATTGGTTGCGTCGCGGTCAACCAATCACAAGCCGGGAGGCTGGACACGCGCGCATTTTAAAATTTTTAAAATGCGCGCGTGTCCAGCCTCCCGGCTTGTGATTGGTTGACCGCGACGCAACCAATCACAAGCCGGGACGTCACGGGAGGCTGGACAAGCGCGCATTTTAAAATGCGCGCGTGTCCAGCCTCCCGTGACGTCACGGCTTGTGATTGGTTGCGTCGCCCATGTGACTGCGACGCAACCAATCACAAAGCCGGGACGTAATTTTAAAATCCTTAAGGACCTGAAATTACGTCACGGCTTGCTGTGATTGGTTGCGTCGCCCATGTGACTGCGACACAACCAATCACAAGCCGGGACTTCACGTAAAGGAAAGAAAAGCGCAAATTTTAAACAAAGAACGCTGCCGCTTCCCTCGGTAAGGTGCAGGCTGCGTCGGAGAGGTGAGTATAGCAATATTTTTTATTTTAATTCTCTCTTTTACACATTTTTACATTAATGTTGTTTCGATACCGATACCCGATACCACAAAAGTATCGGATCTCGGTATCGGAATTCCGATACCCGCAAGTATCGGCCGATACCCGATACTTGCGGTATCGGAATGCTCAACACTAGTCATGATCCATGTTTGGATCTGTGGCAGATCTGGTTTCCCTCAGATTAAAAGCTTTTTCCTTTCAGGTCATCGGGGGTTAATGCAGTTGTCCCCCCGGTGGCCGCTGGTGTAATTACATTGCTGCTTAGTCTGCTGATGCGGGTGGTGACCACTCCCACAATCCTTCATAAGGTCACCTGAAGCATCAGCTGACTGTTGGTTATACAGGTCCTTTTGGAGACCAACCTGGGGGAAGAAGGAGCTTGCTAGGTGCTGTAGTTCTTCAGCTGAATTCTTATCTGGTGCCTTACTTTGCTGTGCATTGAAGCAGAGAAAGCTAAGTGTGGTGTTATTATTTCTTTGTCCCTTGTTGTCTTTATCTTCCCCTGTGTTGTATTAGTGCAGTGGTGGGACCAGTGCTCTCACCTGACAATTCCCTATTTAGGGATAAGTGCAAGGGAAGCAAAGGCTTAGATATCCTGCTCGGCGACAGGTTGAAAAAACCTGTATAGGGACATCACGAAGATCAGGGCACATCCTTAGGAGAGTGCAGGAGGTGTCCATTTCCCAGTTCTCTATTGCAGGGCCCACTGTTGTTAAAGTGTCCCCGGTGTACCATTGTAAGTTCTGCTGTTTTGTGACAGACCTCTTGTCGGGTCATGTCACGCTAGGACAGTCACTTTGTGACACTCAATTTTCTGCCCACAAATTGTAGGACAATTTTTTTTGTGTTTTTTTAATCTCTTCCTGATATGCGCCATACTTATACTGCTCTGTGGGAGCTCCGTTCCTGCAAAGTGAAGTATTTGTATGGCACCATGATCGAACGGGTTCACGTGAGGGCAGCAGCATTTAGGTGCAGGTGCCAGCTCTATGTGAGGGGCAGCTAACACTGAGGGCAATCTGGCATTTTTATCTGGCCCTGAGGCTCCAGAGCACCCTGACCAGGTTGCCCTCATGTGCGGTGGGTAGAGAGCGATACCTGCAGCTCCGCTGCCTACAGGAGAAAATGGCAGCAGAGCTGCAGAGATCAATCCTGCTTCCTGACCATGCTTCCTTGACAGTGACAAAGCAGTGCAGCTGAATGATGTGAGCACATCATGCTTCTGTGTCAGAAAGAAAGCTGCCAGCAAAGACGATGTTATGGCAGCTGCTGTGGAACATGCGGAAAGGTTAGTGGTGTTCATGTGTGTGTGGGGGGGATAGGGCAATAATAGGGTGGTGGGGAGAAGGCAATGATGGAGGTGGTGGACTAGGCATTGATGGGGATGATGGGGAGAAGGCAATGATGGAGGGGTGGTGGAAAGGACAATGATGAGGAGAACAATGATGAAGTTGGGGAGGGGAAAATTATGGGAGTGATGGGGAGAACAATGATTAGGGTGTTGAAGAGGGCAATGATGGAGGTGGTGGGGAGAACAATAATTGAGGTGGTGGAGAGAGCAATGATGGCGGATGTGGTGGGGAGGGCAATGATGGAGGTGGTGGGGGAGCAACAACGATGGAGATGGTGGAAAGGGCAATGATGGGGGTTGTTGGGGAGAAGGCAATGATGGGGTGGAGAAAACAATGATTGGGGTGGTGGAAAGGATAATGATGGAGGTGGTGCAGAGGGCAATAATGGGGTGGTGGGGGAGAACAATGATTAAGGTGGTGGAGAAGGCAATGATGGAGGTGGTGGGGGAGTAAGCAATGATGGAGATGGTGGAAAGGGCAATGATGGGGTAGTGGGGAGAAGGCAATGATGGAGGTAGTGGGGAGAACAATGATGGAGGTCGTGGAGAGGGCAATAATGGGGGTGGGGGAGAACAATGAATAGGGTGTTGGAGAGGGCAATGATGGAGGTGGTGGGGAGAACAAGGATTGGGGTGATGGAAAGGGCAATGATGGGAGTGGTGGAGAGGGCAGTGATGGAGGTGGTGGGGAGAGCAATGATTGATGTGGTGGAGAGAGCATTTATGGAGGTGGTGGGGAGAACAATGATTGGGGTGGTGAAAAGGGCAATAATGGGGGTGTTGGAGAGGACAATGAGGGATGTGGGAATTAGGATAGGAGTAAGGGGGACTTATAACAGACTTAAGAACAGGAGACATACAGTACATATAACATAGATTATATACTCACCATCACCTTGTCACCTTGATCCCCGAAGCCAGTGTAACCTGTAAAAAATATTAAAATAATAAACAAACAATATGCTCCCTGTGTCCACAGATATCCAATTAAAATGAGTGTGCCATGACGATCTCCCGTGGAGAACAGCAGCATCAGCAAATGCAACCGCTCTCCATGGGCTCCAGGAATACAATGACGGAAGGTATCCTTCCACACTGCATTCCTCCGCCACTGTAAAAAATAGTCCCTAGTCTCACTTGTGGCCCTGCTTTGTGAGAAATTTCCCACTCAGCATTGCCATAAAGTGAGACCCTGAACTAAGGTAACCTTTTCAGTGATGCACTGAAGGAGCCATTGTCTCCTGTCAGTGTGTCACTGAAGGACCTAAAGAGCAGTGACATCACCCTATGTCACTGTTCTATAGGGGAGATTGTTGTGGGACACTCATTATTAATTGGACTGCATCGTACAGGGAGTATATATGTCAGTATTCTGAGTTTTCCAAGTCACATTGTGAATGATCTTGCCCTTTGTTAAAATGGAGTTTGCTGTTTTTGTCTGCCCTACTTCCTGTTTGTTTAAAATCCGGCTCAGGTCTCAGCTTCCTTGCTGGAGTATTCTGCTTCCGTTCCCCTTCAGCTCAGCTGCTTGTTCTACTGTGCTTCTACCCGTGGCTCTGGACATTCTCTGCGCATGTAAGCTGCACTCTCTAAGTTATCTTTAGTCTGTTGACTTTGGATCGTTATTTTTAGTCTGTTGACTTTGGAACTTAACCCTTGGTTCACTCCTCCTGGTAAGAACTCTGTTTCTAAACTGTATTTTTGAACTATGTTGCTGGACTGTGTTTTGCTACTTAATCCTTCATTTACTCCCCCCCGGTGGGAGCTGCTGGAATCTACACCAGTATAATACTTTAATGTGAACTTGTTTCTGGACTTACCCGTGTTTATGCCACAACTGAGATCAACTTGAGAACTAGTTTCTGGACTTACATGTGTTCATGCCACACCTGGGTTAACCTGAGGACTTGTTCTGGACTTCCCTGTGTTTACTACATACCTGGATTTGACTTTTTCTGCACCAACACTGTTTTTGATCTGCACCACGTCACCTGTCACACTCACCTTTTGATCACCTTGCTGAGGACTCTGCCTTAAGAATTCTGCCGATTTGCTGTATATGTTTCAAGGACTTGTTTCATTGCAGGTCACTGCGGGTAATCAGTATATTGTTTTGGGTGTTATTGCTGTGATACAAATACACTATTTGCACTAAAGAAAACCATCTCTGTCCATTCATTGCCCCATGCTACCAGATTCCTACAATAGTATTACAATACGATTTATTATTTTTAATTTTTTGCAGGCGATCGAGTATGGTAAGTATGGTTCAATTAAGAATATTAAAATACTTTTCTCTTGCTGTGTCTTTATTTTTTTAACTCTTTCACTATTATTGGATTAATAATGGATAGGCATCTTATTGACGCCTCTTCATTATTAACCGGGCTTAATGTCACCTTACTGTCAGGACTCAGAAAATTTTTTACCTTTTGTGCATTACTGCCCTTTTCCAAGATGGCGTCTTTGGTCTCATGTGCACTGTGTCTTCCTGCTATAAAACTCCACCCCAGCCTTCAGTCTGTGCTAGAGTATTCTGCCTTGCATCCAGCTCCTGACCTCTGATTACTCCCTGGCTATATACCTGCTCCTGTGAACCTGTGTGGTGATCCTGCTACTCTGCTCTGAGTTCCTGCTGCATACACCAGTTCCAGTAATCCTCCTTCATCTGCTGCTTGTATTTACTTCCATCTGCATTTGCTGGACATGTAACCATTTGCTGCTCTGCAAAAACCTGAGACTATTAACCAGGCCTCCCTGGTTGAGCTAAGATATTATTTGAACTGCCTTATAAGCTTATCTATCTGTGTTTGGACTAAGACAAAGATTGATTCGTGTCAAGTATCCTCAAGAATAACTGTGCTTCATAGACTTTCTGCTTGATTGCATTTTCCTCTGAAGTTTCCTATAGACTGCTGAGCTGCATTTAATATTTACTCCAAGTGTTGTGGACTTGAGTTTCTCTCTGCACCTGTTTGAATCACCGTGTGATAATATAGACTTTACCACTTATAAAACTGTGTCCTGTAGTCCACGCAAAGAGTCTCCTGAGTTATCCCATATAATTATTACACTTACATTAGCAAGGTGACTGTTGTGAATTCCGTTCTCGGGCTCCCTCCTGTGGTCGTGAATGGTACTTTGGTGAGTTCTGTCCTTGGACACCCTCTGGTGGCTTTGAGTGGAACTGCTGATCTTTGAGGTTGGCTTTCTCAGCTGCCCTCGTTTATTGCTTCTGCTGGCTTCCCTATTTAACTCTGCCCAGGTCGTTAGTTCATGTCAGCTGTCAATGTCTCAGTACTGGTTCAGACCTCTCTTGGATTTCTCAGATGACCTGTCTACTCCAGCAGAAGCTAAGTCCTTGCTAGTCATTTGCTATTCATTGGTTTTTGAATATATTTCTCAGTACATGCTATGTTTCTAGTCCAGCCTGCTATTATGATATTTCCTTGCTAGCTGGAAGCTCTGGGGGTGCAGAGCTGCACCTCCACACCATGAGTCGGTGTGGAGGTCCTTTTGCACACTCTGCGTGGTTTTTGTAGTTTTTAATACTGACCGCATAGTTCCCTTTCCTATCCTCTGTCTATCTAGAGAAGATTCGGCCTCCTTTGCTAAAATCTGTTTCATTCCTGTGTTTGTTACTTCCCTCTTAACTCACTGTCAATATTTGTGGGGGGCTATCTTTACTTTGGGGAATTTCTCTGAGGCAAGGTAGGCTGCTATTTCTATCTTTAAAAGTAGCTAACTCTTAGGCTGTGAAGAGGCGTCTAGGGAGAGTTGGTACGCTCCACGGCTATTTCTAGTGTGTGTGATAGGATTAGGGATTGCGGTCAGTAGAGTTACCACTTCCTCAGAGCTTGTCCCAGGTTTTCCATTTTAACCATCAGGTCATTTTGGGTGCTCCTAACCACCAGGTCCATAACAGTACAGCTGGCCCACAAAGTGTTAATGCATCTCAAAAGAGGGAAAAGAGAAGTTCTGAGTCAATTTTTTTTTCTTTGCTGCTTGTTTTGTCTTTCTTTTCCCCTTTGGTTCAGGACTCAGGTGTAGATATGGATATTCAGGGTTTGTCCTCTTGTGTGGATCAACTCACTGCTAGGGTACAGAGTATTCAAGATTATGTAGTTCAGAATCCGATGTTAGAGCCTAGAATTCCAATTCCTGATTTGTTTTCTGGGGATAGATCTAAATTTTGGAATTTCAAAAATAATTGCAGACTGTTTCTTGCTCTGAAACCCCGCTCCTCTGGTGATTCCATTCAGCAAGTAAAGATTATTATTTCTTTGTTGCGTGGTGACCCGCAAGACTGGGCATTCTCCCTTGAGCCAGGAAATCTGGCATTGCTTAATGTGGATGCAGTTTTTCTAGTGCTTGGATTGCTTTATGACGAACCTAATTCTGTGGTTCAGGCAGAAAAGATCTTACTGACTCTATGTCAGGGTCAGGATGAAGCAGAAGTATATTGCCAGAAGTTTAGAAAGTGGTCTGTGCTTACCCAATGGAATGAGTGTGCCCTGGCAGCAATTTTCAGAAAGGGTCTTTCTGTAGCCCTTAAGGATGTTATGGTGGGGTTTCCCACGCCTGCTGGTCTGAATGAGTCAATGTCTTTGGCCATTCAGATTGATCGGCGTTTGCGCGAGCGCAAAGTTGTGCACCATTTGGCGGTGTCCTCTGAGCAGAGGCCTGAGCCTATGCAATGTGATAGGACTTTGACCAGAGCTGAACGGCAAGAACACAGACGTCAGAATGGGCTGTGTTTTTACTGTGGTGACTCCTCTCATGCTATCTCTGATTGTCCTAAGAGGTTCGCTAGGTCTGTCACCATTAGTACTTTGCAGCCTAAATTTCTCTTATCTGTTACTCTGATTTGCTCATTGTCATCCTACTCTGTTATGGCATTTGTGGATTCGGGCGCTGCTCTGAATTTGATGGACTTGGAGTTTGCCAGGCGCTGTGGTTTTTTCTTGGAGCCTTTGCAGATTCCTATTCCCGTAAGGGGGATTGATGCTATGCCATTGGCCAAGAATAAACCGCAGTACTGGACTCAGCTGACCATGTGCATGGCTCCCGCACATCAGGAAAATATTCGCTTTTTGGTGTTGCATAATTTGCATGATGTTGTAGTGTTGGGTTTGCCATGGTTACAGGTTCATAACCCAGTACTGGATTGGAAATCAATGTCTGTGTCTAGTTGGGGTTGTCAAGGGATACATGGTGATGTTCCTTTGATGCCAATTTCTTCTTCCACTCCTTCTGAAGTCCCTGAGTTTTTGTTGGATTACCAGAATGTATTTGATGAGCCCAAGTCCAGTGCCCTACCTCCTCATAGGGACTGTGATTGTGCTATTAATTTGATTCCTGGTAGTAAGTTCCCTAAGGGCCGACTGTTCAATTTATCTGTGCCAGAACATGCCGCTATGCGGAGTTATGTAAAGGAGTCCTTGGAGAAAGGGCATATTCACCCGTATTCGTCACCGTTGGGAGCAGGGTTCTTTTTTGTGGCCAAGAAGGATGGCTCTCTGAGACCCTGTATAGATTACCGCCTTCTCAATAAAATCACGGTCAAATTTCAGTACCCTTTGCCTCTGTTGTCTGATTTGTTTGCTCGGATTAAGGGGGCTAGTTGGTTTACCAAGATTGACCTTCGAGGGGCGTATAATCTTGTGCGTATTAAACAGGGCGATAAATGGAAAACAGCATTTAATACACCCGAGGGCCATTTTGAGTACCTGGTGATGCCATTCGGGCTTTCTAATGCTCCATCTGTGTTTCAGTCCTTTATGCACGACATCTTCCGGAAGTATCTGGATAGGTTCATGATCGTATATTTGGATGATATTTTGGTCTTTTCGGATGATTGGGAGTCTCATGTGAGGCAGGTCAGGATGGTGTTCCAGGTCCTTCGTGCCAATGCGTTGTTTGTGAAGGGCTCTAAATTCCTCTTTGTAGTTCAGAAGGTTTCCTTTTTGGGCTTCATTTTCTCCCCTTCTACTATCGAGATGGATCCTGTTAAAGTTCAGGCCATTTATGATTGGACACAACCTACATCTGTGAAGAGTCTTCAGAAGTTTCTGGGCTTTGCTAATTTTTACCGTCGATTCATCGCTAATTTTTCTAGTGTGGTTAAGCCTTTGACTGATTTGACGAAGAAAGGCGCTGATGTGGTGAATTGGTCCCCTGCGGCCGTTGAGGCTTTTCAGGAGCTTAAACGTCGTTTTACTTCGGCCCCTGTGTTGCGTCAGCCAGATGTTTTGCTCCCTTTTCAGGTCGAGGTTGATGCTTGTGAGATTGGGGCAGGGGCTGTTTTGTCTCAGAGAAGTTCTGATGGCTCCTTGATGAAGCCGTGTGCTTTCTTTTCTAGAAAGTTTTCGCCTGCTGAGCGTAATTATGATGTCGGCAATCGGGAGTTGTTGGCTATGAAGTGGGCATTCGAGGAGTGGCGACATTGGCTTGAGGGAGCCAAACATCGCGTGGTGGTCCTGACTGATCACAAGAATCTGACTTACCTCGAGTCCGCCAAGCGGTTGAACCCTAGACAGGCTCGATGGTCACTGTTTTTCTCCCGTTTCGATTTTGTGGTCTCATACCTTCCGGGATCTAAGAATGTGAAGGCTGATGCCCTTTCTAGGAGTTTTTTGCCTGATTCTCTGGGAGTCTCTGAGCCGGCTGGTATTCTCAAAGAGGGGGTGATTTTGTCTGCCATCTCCCCTGATTTGCGGCGGGTGCTGCAGGAGTTTCAGGCTGATAGACCTGACCGCTGTCCAGTGGAGAAACTGTTTGTCCCTGATAGATGGACTAGTAGGGTTATTTCTGAGGTTCATTGTTCAGTGTTGGCTGGTCATCCTGGGATTTTTGGTACCAGAGATTTGGTTGCCAGGTCCTTTTGGTGGCCTTCCTTGTCACGGGATGTGCGTTCTTTTGTGCAGTCCTGTGGGACTTGTGCTCGGGCCAAACCTTGCTGTTCTCGTGCCAGTGGGTTGCTTTTGCCTTTGCCTGTCCCGAAGAGGCCCTGGACACATATTTCCATGGATTTTATTTCAGATCTTCCTGTCTCTCAAAGGATGTCTGTCATCTGGGTGGTTTGTGATCGGTTTTCTAAGATGGTCCATTTGGTGCCCTTGCCTAAATTGCCTTCCTCGTCTGATTTGGTTCCATTATTTTTTCAGCATGTGGTTCATTTACATGGCATTCCAGAGAACATTGTGTCGGACAGAGGTTCCCAATTTGTTTCTAGGTTTTGGCGGTCCTTTTGTGCTAAGATGGGCATTGATTTGTCTTTTTCTTCAGCGTTCCATCCTCAGACAAATGGCCAAACCGAACGAACCAATCAGACCTTGGAAACCTATCTGAGATGCTTTGTTTCTGATGATCAGGATGATTGGGTGACCTTCTTGCCATTGGGCGAGTTCGCCCTTAATAATCGGGCTAGTTCTGCTACTTTGGTTTTGCCTTTTTTTTGTAATTCTGGTTTTCATCCCCGTTTTTCTTCAGGGCAGGTTGAGCCTTCTGACTGTCCTGGTGTGGATTCTGTGGTGGACAGGTTGCAACAAATTTGGACTCACGTGGTGGACAATTTGACGTTGTCTCAGGAGAAGGCGCAACGTTTTGCTAACCGCCGTCGCTGTGTTGGTCCCCGACTTCGTGTTGGGGATTTGGTTTGGTTGTCTTCTCATTATGTTCCTATGAAGGTTTCTTCTCCTAAGTTCAAGCCTCGTTTCATTGGTCCTTATAAGATTTCTGAAATTATCAATCCTGTGTCGTTTCGTTTGGCCCTTCCAACTTCTTTTGCCATCCATAATGTGTTCCATAGGTCGTTGTTGCGGAGATATGTGGCGCCTATGGTTCCTTCCGTTGATCCTCCTGCTCCGGTGTTGGTTGAGGGGGAGTTGGAGTATGTGGTGGAGAAGATTTTAGATTCTCGTATTTCGAGACGGAAGCTTCAGTACCTGGTTAAATGGAAAGGCTATGGTCAGGAGGATAATTCCTGGGTTGTTGCCTCCGATGTCCATGCTGCCGATTTGGTTCGTGCCTTTCATTTGGCTCATCCTGATCGGCCTGGGGGCTCTGGTGAGGGTTCGGTGACCCCTCCTCAAGGGGGGGTACTGTTGTGAATTCTGTTCTCGGGCTCCCTCCTGTGGTCGTGAATGGTACTTTGGTGAGTTCTGTCCTTGGACACCCTCTGGTGGCTTTGAGTGGAACTGCTGATCTTTGAGGTTGGCTTTCTCAGCTGCCCTCGTTTATTGCTTCTGCTGGCTTCCCTATTTAACTCTGCCCAGGTCGTTAGTTCATGCCAGCTGTCAATGTCTCAGTACTGGTTCAGACCTCTCTTGGATTTCTCAGATGACCTGTCTACTCCAGCAGAAGCTAAGTCCTTGCTAGTCATTTGCTATTCATTGGTTTTTGAATATATTTCTCAGTACATGCTATGTTTCTAGTCCAGCCTGCTATTATGATATTTCCTTGCTAGCTGGAAGCTCTGGGGGTGCAGAGCTGCACCTCCACACCGTGAGTCAGTGTGGAGGTCCTTTTGCACACTCTGTGTGGTTTTTGTAGTTTTTAATACTGACCGAATAGTTCCCTTTCCTATCCTCTTTCTATCTGGAGAAGATTCGGCCTCCTTTGCTAAAATCTGTTTCATTCCTGTGTTTGTTACTTCCCTCTTAACTCACAGTCAATATTTGTGGGGGGCTACCTTTACTTTGGGGAATTTCTCTGAGGCAAGGTAGGCTGCTATTTCTATCTTTAGGAGTGGTGTGGTGGAGATACATAGACGATGTCTTCCTCCTTTGGACAGGTACAGAAAGTGAGTTAGATGAGTTCCATACGTTCCTCAACTCAATAGACCAAACGATCAAATTTACATTGGTAAAATCCAGAACTAAAATTCAATTTTTGGACGTGTTGGTCGGACAAGAAAATGGCCAGCTCAACACTACTTTATTTGTAAAAAACACGGACAAAAATAATTTGCTCTTATATGACAGCCAGCACCCAAGACCTATAAAAAAGTCCATCCCTCTGAGCCAGCTACTCACGGTCAGACGAATAGTCCGAGAGGAAGATAAAGCTGACTCAACAATAGACTTACTGATTAAAAAATTCCTGGATAGGGGATACCCTAAGAGATTATTGCAACAGACAAAAAATGTTGTTATGAAAAAGGATAGATTGCAACTTATTAATAAAAACGCAAATGTGAAAAAAATATCTTAAAGAGTACCTTTTGTCTCCACATATACGGAAGAAAGTGACAAAATAGCCAACATTATTAAAAAACATTGGACAATGTTGGGTAAATGTCTCCCCAATATCCATGAGTTTAAGATGCCTCCATTAAATTCGTATAGGAGAAGTAGGAATATCAAGGACATGCTTATTAGATCAGACATTGGTCCGATGAGGAGAAGCACCCAAATGTCCCTGACAGGATCTGGGAGAAATGGATGCTTCCCCTGTTTAAATTGTATTAATTGTACTTACCGTATATACTCGAGTATAAGCCGACCCGAGTATAAGCCGACCCCCCTAATTTTGCCACAAAAAACTGGGAAAACTTATTGACTCGAGTATAAGCCTAGGGTGGAAAATGCAGCAGGTACCGGTGAATTTCAAAATTAAAAATAGATACTCCATACCGTTCATTATGGCCCCATAGATGCTCCACATAAAGCTGTGCCACATATAATGCTCTGCACCGTTAATTATGGCCCCATAGATGCTCCACATAAAGCTATGTGTCATGGTTCCCAATGGCAAGGGAACGTAAAAAACACATAAGTAACGAACGAGCTCTCGGGTGATGGAAACTCGAGTTGACCGTGAGCTAAATCTACCACACAACTAACAGTAGCCAGGGGGCATACCTACGGCTTCCTATATGCCACGCGCCAGCCGGAGGACTAACTACGCCTGGTAGAGGAAGAAACAGACCTGGCTTACCTCTAGGGAAATACCCCAAAAGATGATAGCAGCCCCCCACATGTAATAACGGTGAATTAAGAGGAAAAGACATACACAGTATGAAAGTAGATTTAGCAAAGAGAGGTCCACTTACTAGATAGCAGAAGGATACAAAAGAGGACTTCACGGTCAACTGAAAACCCTTTCAAAAACCATCCTGAAATTACTTTAAGACTCCTGTGTCAACTCATGACACAGGAGTGGCAATTTCAGCCCGCAAGAGCTTCCAGCTACAGAGAATTACAAAAACTGCAAACTGGACAAAAGGTACAAAACAAAAGGACAAAGTCCACTTAGCTGATCAGCAGACTAGTAGCAGGAACGTGCAACCGAAGGCTCTGGTTACAATGATGACCGGCAAGGAAATGACTGGAGAGCAAGGCTAAATAGGAAACTCCCAAACACTGATGGAAGCAGGTGAACAGAAGAAGCAAAGTGCAAACAAGTCACCAGTACCACCAGCAACCACCAGGGGAGCCCAAAAAGCGGATACACAACAGTACCCTCCCCTTAAGGAGGGGGCACCGAACCCTCACAAGAACCGCCAGGGCGATCTGGATGAGCCCTATGAAAGGCACGAACCAAATCCGAGGCATGAACATCAGAGGCAGTTACCCAAGAATTATCTTCCTGACCATAGCCTTTCCATTTAACCAGATATTGAAGTCTCCGTCTGGAAATACGGGAGTCCAAGATCTTCTCCACGACGTACTCCAATTCACCCTCCACCAGCACAGGAGCAGGAGGTTCAGTAGAAGGAACCACCGGTACCTCATATCTCCGCAACAACGACCGATGGAACACATTATGGATAGCGAAAGATGCCGGGAGGTCCAAACGAAAGGAAACAGGGTTAAGAATCTCCAAAATCCTATAAGGACCGATGAACCGAGGCTTAAATTTGGGAGAAGAAACCCTCATAGGGACAAAACGGGAAGACAACCACACCAAGTCCCCAACGCGAAGGTGGGGACCAACACGACGACGACGGTTAGCAAATTGCTGAGTCCTCTCCTGGGACAATTCCAAATTATCCACCACTTGTCCCCAAATCCGATGCAACCGATCCACCACCGCATCCACTCCAGGACAATCCGAAGATTCAACCTGACCAGATGAAAAACGCGGATGAAACCCTGAATTGCAAAAGAAAGGAGAAACCAAAGTGGCAGAACTAGCCCGATTATTAAGAGCAAACTCCGCCAACGGCAGAAAGGCAACCCAATCATCCTGATCCGCAGACACAAAACACCTCAAATAAGTCTCCAAAGTTTGATTAGTTCGCTCCGTCTGGCCATTGGTCTGAGGATGGAATGCAGACGAAAAGGACAAATCAATGCCCAACCTGGCACAGACTGCCCGCCAAAATCTAGACACGAACTGGGTACCCCTGTCAGAAACGATGTTTTCCGGAATACCATGCAAGCGAACCACATTTTGAAAAAACAGAGGGACCAACTCAGATGAGGAAGGCAACTTAGGCAATGGCACCAAATGAACCATTTTAGAAAAACGGTCACACACCACCCAGATGACAGACATCTTCTGAGAAACAGGGAGATCCGAGATAAAGTCCATAGAGATGTGCGTCCAAGGCCTCTTCGGAATAGGCAAGGGCAACAACAACCCACTAGCCCTAGAACAACAAGGCTTGGCCCGAGCACACACATCGCAAGACTGCATAAAAACACACACATCTCGAGACAGGGAAGGCCACCAGAAGGATCTAGCCACCAAATCTCTGGTGCCAAAAATTCCCGGATGACCTGCCAGAGTAGAAGAATGAACTTCCAAGATGACTCTAGTGGTCCACTCGTCAGGAACAAACAGTCTACCAGACGGACAACGATCAGGTCTATCCGCCTGAAATTCTTGCAAAGCACGTCGCAAATCTGGAGAGACAGCAGACAAAACCACTCCATCCTTAAGGACACCAGCAGGTTCAGAATTCCCAGGAGAGTCAGGCTCAAAACTCCTAGAAAGAGCATCTGCTTTCACATTCCTAGAACCCGGTAAGTACGAGACCACAAAATTAAACCGGGAAAAGAACAACGACCAACGTGCCTGTCTAGGATTCAGGCGCCTGGCAGACTCCAAATAAATTAAATTCTTGTGATCAGTCAAAACTACCACCTGATGTCTGGCACCCTCAAGCCAATGACGCCACTCCTCAAATGCCCACTTCATGGCCAAAAGCTCCCGATTACCAACATCATAGTTTTGCTCGGCGGCCGAAAATTTTCGCGAAAAGAACGCACAAGGTCTCATCACTGAGCAGTCGGAACTTTTCTGCGACAAAACCGCCCCCGCTCCGATCTCGGAAGCATCGACCTCAACCTGAAAGGGAAGAGAAACATCAGGCTGGCGCAACACAGGGGCAGACAAAAAGCGGCGCTTAAGCTCCCGAAAGGCCTCCACGGCAGCAGGGGACCAATTGGCAACATCAGCACCCTTTTTAGTCAAATCCGTCAGAGGTTTAGCAACGCCAGAAAAACCAGCTATAAATCGACGATAAAAATTAGCAAAGCCCAAGAATTTCTGGAGACTCTTCAGAGAAGTAGGCTGCGTCCAGTCGTAAATAGCCCGAACCTTGACAGGGTCCATCTCAATAGAAGAAGGGGAAAAAATATACCCCAAAAATGAAATTTTTTGAACCCCAAAAACACACTTTGAACCCTTTACACACAAAGAATTCTCCCGCAAAACCTGAAAAACCCTCCTGACCTGCTGAACATGAGACTCCCAGTCATCAGAAAAAATCAAAATATCATCCAAGTACACAATCATAAATTTATCCAAATATTCCCGGAAAATATCATGCATTAAGGACTGAAAGACAGAAGGTGCATTAGAAAGGCCGAAAGGCATTACCAAATACTCAAAATGGCCCTTAGGCGTATTAAATGCGGTCTTCCACTCATCCCCCTGCTTAATTCGCACCAAATTATACGCCCCACGAAGATCAATCTTAGAGAACCACTTAGCCCCCCTTATGCGAGCAAACAAATCAGTCAGCAAAGGCAACGGATACTGATATTTGACTGTAATTTTATTCAGGAGACGATAATCAATACAAGGTCTCAGAGAGCCATCCTTTTTAGAGACAAAGAAAAAACCGGCTCCTAAAGGTGATGAAGAAGGACGAATATGTCCCTTTTCCAGGGACTCCTTAATATACTCGCGCATAGCAGCATGTTCAGGTACAGATAGGTTAAACAAACGACCCTTTGGAAATTTACTGCCAGGAATCAGATCTATGGCGCAATCACAATCCCTGTGAGGAGGGAGTGAACCAATCTTAGGCTCTTCAAAAATATCACGATAATCAGACAAAAATGCCGGAATCTCAGATGGAATAGATGACGAAATGGACACCATAGGAGTGTCCCCATGAGCCCCCCGACATCCCCAGCTTAACACAGACATAGCCTTCCAGTCAAGGACTGGGTTATGAGACTGTAACCATGGTAATCCAAGCACCAAAACATCATGTAAATTGTACAACACAAGGAAGCGAATCACCTCCTGATGGTCTGGAGTCATACGCATAGTCACTTGCGTCCAGAACTGTGGTTTATTACAAGCCAAAGGTGTAGAATCAATACCCTTCAGAGGTATAGGGACTTCCTGAGGCTCTAAATCAAACCCACAGCGCCTGGCAAAGGACCAGTCCATAAGACTCAGAGCGGCGCCCGAGTCCACATAGGCATCCACGGTAATAACTGATAATGAACAAATCAAGGTTACAGACAAAATAAATTTGGACTGTAAAGTGCCAATTGAAATGGACTTGTCAACCTTCCTAGTACGCTTAGAGCATGCCGATATAACATGAGCAGAATCACCACAATAGAAGCATAACCCATTTTTACGCCTATAATTCTGCCGCTCGCTTCTGGACGTAACTCTGTCACATTGCATTTTCTCTGGCATCTCTTCAGAAGATACCGCCAAATGGTGCACGGGTTTGCGCTCCCGCAAACGCCGATCAATCTGAATTGCCATTGTCATTGACTCATTCAGACCTGTAGGCGCAGGGAACCCGACCATAACATCTTTAACGGCATCAGAAAGGCCCTCTCTGAAATTTGCCGCTAAGGCGCACTCATTCCACTGAGTAAGCACAGACCACCTACGAAATTTTTGGCAGTATATCTCCGCTTCATCTTGCCCTTGAGATAGGGCTATCAAAGATTTTTCAGCTTGAATCTCCAAATTAGGTTCCTCATAAAGCAACCCTAAAGCCAGGAAAAACGCATCCACATTGAGCAACGCAGGATCCCCTGGTGCCAATGAAAATGCCCAATTTTGAGGGTCACCTCGCAGCAAAGAGATTACAATCTTAACCTGCTGGACAGGATCTCCTGAGGAGTGAGGTCTGAGAGAAAGGAATAATTTACAATTATATTTGAAATTCAAAAACCGAGATCTATCTCCGGAAAACACCTCTGGTGTAGGGATTTTAGGTTCAGAAATAGGAGCATGTATAACAAAATCTTGTAAATTTTGAACCTTCGTAGCAAGATTATTTAAACCTGCAGCCAAACTCTGGACATCCATGTTAAACAGCTAAGGTCAGAGCCATTCAAGGGTTAAGAGGAGGTAAGAAGCAGCTAGACAGCAATTAAGGGCTAGGCAGCAAAACTCTGAGGGAAAGAAAAAAAAAAATTCCTTTCAACACTTCTTTTTCTCCTGCTTCAGCCCAAACAATTAACACTTTGTAGGCCGGTCATACTGTCATGGTTCCCAATGGCAAGGGAACGTAAAAAACACATAAGTAACGAACGAGCTCTCGGGTGATGGAAACTCGAGTTGACCGTGAGCTAAATCTACCACACAACTAACAGTAGCCAGGGGGCATACCTACGGCTTCCTATATGCCACGCGCCAGCCGGAGGACTAACTACGCCTGGTAGAGGAAGAAACAGACCTGGCTTATCTCTAGGGAAATACCCCAAAAGATGATAGCAGCCCCCCACATGTAATAACGGTGAATTAAGAGGAAAAGACATACACAGTATGAAAGTAGATTTAGCAAAGAGAGGTCCACTTACTAGATAGCAGAAGGATACAAAAGAGGACTTCACGGTCAACTGAAAACCCTTTCAAAAACCATCCTGAAATTACTTTAAGACTCCTGTGTCAACTCATGACACAGGAGTGGCAATTTCAGCCCGCAAGAGCTTCCAGCTACAGAGAATTACAAAAACTGCAAACTGGACAAAAGGTACAAAACAAAAGGACAAAGTCCACTTAGCTGATCAGCAGACTAGTAGCAGGAACATGCAACCGAAGGCTCTGGTTACAATGATGACCGGCAAGGAAATGACTGGAGAGCAAGGCTAAATAGGAAACTCCCAAACACTGATGGAAGCAGGTGAACAGAAGAAGCAAAGTGCAAACAAGTCACCAGTACCACCAGCAACCACCAGGGGAGCCCAAAAAGTGGATACACAACAGCTATGCCATATATACAATGCTCTGCACCGTTGCCCCATAGCTGTGCCATATATATAATGCTCTGCACCGTTGCCCCATAGCTGTGCCATATATATAATGCTCTGCACCGTTGCCCCATAGCTGTGCCATATAGTGCTTTGCACCGTTGCCCCATAGCTGTGCCATATATATAATGCTCTGCACCGTTGCCCCATAGCTGTGCCATATAGTGCTCTGCACCATTGCCCCATAGCTGTGCCATATAGTGCTCTGCACCATTGCCCCATAGCTGTGCCATATAGTGCTCTGCACCGTCCATTATTGCCCCATAGCTGTGCCATATAGTGCTCTGCACCATTGCCCCATAGCTGTGCCATATAGTGCTCTGCACCATTGCCCCATAGCTGTGCCATATAGTGCTCTGCACCGTCCATTATTGCCCCATAGCTGTGCCATATAGTGCTCTGCACCATTGCCCCATAGCTGTGCCATATAGTGCTCTGCACCGTTATTGCCCCATAGCTGTGCCATATAGTGCTCTGCACCATTGCCCCATAGCTGTGCCATATAGTGCTCTGCACCGTTGCCCCATAGCTGTGCCATATAGTGCTCTGCACCATTGCCCCATAGCTGTGCCATATAGTGCTCTGCACCGTTGCCCCATAGCTGTGCCATATAGTGCTCTGCACCGTTGCCCCATAGCTCTGCCATATAGTGCTCTGCACCATTGCCCCATAGCTGTGCCATATAGTGCTCTGCACCGTTGCCCCATAGCTGTGCCATATAGTGCTCTGCACCGTTGCCCCATAGCTGTGCCATATAGTGCTCTGCACCGTTGCCCCATAGCTGTGCCATATAGTGCTCTGCACCATTGCCCCATAGCTGTGCCATATAGTGCTCTGCACCGTTGCCCCATAGCTGTGCCATATATATAATGCTCTGCACCATTGCCCCATAGCTGTGCCATATATATAATGCTCTGCACCGTTGCCCCATAGCTGTGCCATATAGTGCTCTGCGCCATTGCCCCATAGCTGTGCCATATAGTGCTCTGCACCGTTGCCCCATAGCTGTGCCATATATATAATGCTCTGCACCATTGCCCCATAGCTGTGCCATATAGTGCTCTGCACCGTTGCCCCATAGCTGTGCCATATAGTGCTCTGCACCGTCCATTATTGCCCCATAGCTGTTGCTGCCGCTGCAATAAAAAAAAAAAAAAACATACTCACCTGTCTTGCTTGCAGCTCCTCGGCGCCATCTTCCCAGCGTCTCTCCGCACTGACTGATCAGGCAGAGGGCGGCGCGCACACTATATGCGTCATCGCGCCCTCTGCCTGAACAGTCAGAGCGGAGAGACGCCGGGAAGATGGCGCGACGCCCGGCGTATGGAACGAGGACAGGTGAATATGTCATACTTACCTGCTCCCGGCGTCCCGCTCCTTCCCCCTGCCTGTCTTCGGTGCCGCAGCCTCTTTCTCTATCAGCGGTCACCGGCACCGCTTCATTAGAGAAATGAATAGGCGGCTCCGCCCCTATGGGAGGTGGAGCCGCCTATTCATTTCTCTAATGAGCGGTCCCACGTGACCGCTCAGGGGAAGAGGCTGTGACAGGCAGGGAGAGCGCCAGGATCACCGGGACTAGGTGAGTATATGACAGTGCTCACCCGCCGACCCCACCACCGATCATGACTCGAGTATAAGCCGAGAGGGGCACTTTCAGCCCCAAAATTTGGGCTGAAAATCTCGGCTTATACTCGAGTATATACGGTATATGATTAAAGGACCTACATTTAAACATCCAGTGACAGATAAAACTTACAAAATTAAGCATTTTTTGACCTGTAGCTCAGAGTATGTTATCTACGTCCTTATATGTCCTTGTAACTTGTGGTATGTTGGGAAAGCAACCTGAGAATTTAAGGTTAGAATGAACCAACATAGATATACCATAAGAAAAAAGAGAACTGATCTTCCGGTCCCCAAACATTTTATTGATCATAAGCACACAGAAAAGGACCTACGGTTTAAAATTATCGATACTGTCCCCATGCAGAGAAGAGGGGGTGATAGAGAATCAATCCTCAAAAAGAGAGAACTAATGTGGATATATGAGCTCAATACCCTAAAACCTTGGGGTCTTAATGTTGATTTTAAGATGCATACGATTATTTGAATCAATTGTATGGTTATAAAGTCCCACGTTATTGCTATTTTGGTTTTAATCTAGGAAATGGCATTAATGCACTTCCTTAACTTTAAATTTTATCTTTTATGTAGATAAGAAGTCGACCGTGCGGGATTACCGCCTTGAAGGACCATGTGAACATAGAGGACATTTATATTATATAAAAAAATTGTTCTTTCTTTTCTTTTGAAAATTTGATACATTATGTAATACTGATTCTAATTAATTTTCAAAATATGCTTTAGGTTGAACTGAGGCCAATTTAATAAAGTGAGCTAAAAGAATGCTATAGTATCTGTCATGTGTTAGATGGGAGAACTTTGATAATACGCCGGGATATTCCACCACCATATAGCAATTCGGTTTGTGGGCAGTCTGACCGTAGTGGTTCGACTTGACCATAGATGAATGCTATTTGATCTGTGAGATATGGCCTGCATAAGGCTATGCTCGGGGTATCAGGGTGGTGTTGATAACATCCCTATGGCGACTTTTACATATATACACATTGGCATGGACTGCAGTCCATATATAGCATATACGGTGCTGGTAATTACAAAATAATAAAAATGGTATTTATGTTGAATGGTAGCGATTAGTGATGAGCGAACACTAAAATGTTCGGGTGCTCGTTGTTCGAGTCGAACATCTCCCGATGTTCGAGTGTTCGTTTCGAATAACGAACCCCATTGTAGTCAATGGGAGACTCGAACATTTTTCAGTGGGACCAAAGCTCTGCACAGGGAAGGTCGCCTAAAAACCTGGGAAGCTCAGAAAATGATGGAAACAACACTGGAATGGACAGGAAACAGCAGGGGCAGCATGCATAGTTGCCTCTGAGGCTGCCCAAATGCACCATTACGCCAAATTATGGCCAACAGCTTTGTGGTGACAGAGTGACCCACTTTGATGAGGTAGCAGGTGAAACACACCGAAATTGAGCCTGACACAGCATGGCAGCTATGGGCACGGCATGCGGAGGCAGCATCAGGCCGGAGAGCGGCACAGTGACGGACCCTTGAGGAGGCGGCAGCAGCATCATTCCTTACACATTGAGGCCACAGAGTGGCACAATTACATAGTTTGGAGGTAGCGAAGACCCAGCATGTGGAGGCGTCAGCACGGAGAGTGGCACGGTGACGGACCCTTGAGGAGGCGGCAGCAGCATCATTCCTTAATCCTTACACATTGAGGCCACAGAGTGGCACAATTACATAGTTTGGAGGTAGCGAAGACCCAGCATGTGGAGGCGTCAGCACGGAGAGTGGCACGGTGACGGACCCTTGAGGAGGCGGCAGCAGCATCATTCCTTTCACATTGAGGCCACAGAGTGGCACATTTACATAGTTTGGAGGTAGCGAAGACCCAGCATGTGGAGGCGTCAGCACGGAGAGTGGCACGGTGACGGACCCTTGAGGAGGCGGCAGCAGCATCATTCCTTACACATTGAGGCCACAGAGTGGCACAATTACATAGTTTGGAGGTAGCGAAGACCCAGCATGTGGAGGCGTCAGCAGCGTCAGCACGGAGAGTGGCACGGTGACATGACAGACTTCAGTTTGAGCTGCTTTAACACGGTGGCGAGTGGAAATCTGTAGAAATCCATGCTTTATTCATCTTGATAAGCGTCAGCCTGTCAGCGCTGTCAGTTGACAGGCGTGTACGCTTATCGGTGATGATGCCACCAGCTGCACTGAAGACCCGCTCTGACAACACGCTAGCGGCAGGGCAAGCCAGCACCTCCAAGGCGTACAGTGCCAGTTCTGGCCACGTGTCCAGCTTTGAAACCCAGTAGTTGTATGGAGCAGAGTGATCATGCAGGACGTTGGTATGGTCACCTAGGTAGTCCTTCACCATCTTTCTGTAAATCTCGCCTCTACTCTGTCTAGACTGTGGATTGGTGGCATACTCTTGCATGGGTGACATAAAACTGGCAAAGGCCTTGGAGATTGATCCTCTGCCAGCGCTTGACAAGCTGCCTGCTCCCCTCCTCTCCCTCGCTTGTTGGCCCTCAGAACCACGTCCTCTGCCGCTAGCGGTGTCAGATGGGAAGGCTATTTTCAGCTTGTGCACCAGGGCCAGTTGGTATTGATGCAGTCTCATACTCCTTTCCTCTATAGGAATTAGAGTGGAAAAGTTGTGCTTGTACCGGGGGTCCAAGAGGGTGAACACCCAGTAATCGCTGGTGGAAAATATTTTTCTCACGCGAGGGTCACGGGAAAGGCAGCCTAACATGAAGTCAGCCATGTGCGCCAGAGTCCCAACACGTAAGAATTCCCCCTCCGCAACAGTCCGACTCTCCATTTCCTCCTCCTCCTCCTCCTCCAACTCCTCCTCCTCAGCCCAAACACGCTGAACTGAGAAGAGGGAATGGGTACCGTCTTCAGTCTCGCCCACAGTCTCCTCCTCTTCATCCTCATCTTCCTCCTCCCCCTCCTCAGTTACACTCTGAGAAACAGACTGGCTGGTGTTCTGGCTCTCAGTCAACTCTTCTTCCCCCATCTCCTGTGACAATCGATGCGCCTCAGACTTCATGCTGAGCAATGATTTTTTCAGCAGACAAAGCAGCGGGATGGTGACGCTGATTATGGCGTCATCCCCGCTGACCATCAGTGTTGACTCGTCAAAGTGGCTTAACACCTTACATATATCAGACATCCACGTCCACTCCTCATTGTAGATTTGAGGAAGCTGACTAACTTGACTACCGGTTCTGGTGGAAGTGGTCATCTGACAGTCTACAATGGCTCTGCGCTGCTGGTAAACCCTGTTTAACATGTGTAGGGTGGAATTCCATCTCGTTGGCACGTCGCACAACAGTCGGTGAGCTGGCAGTTGTAAGCGCCGTTGCACTGCCCTCAGGGTGGCAGCATCAGTGGTGGATTTGCGGAAATGGGCACAGATGCGTCTCACCTTGGTGAGCAAATCTGACAGATTGGGGTAGGTCTTGAGGAACCGCTGAACCACCAGATTGAACACGTGGGCAAGGCATGGAACGTGTGTGAGTCTGCCCAGTTGCAGAGCCGCCACCAGATTACGCCCGTTGTCACACACGACCATGCCTGCTTTCAGGTTCAGCGGCGCCAGCCAAAGATCCGTCTGAGCCGTCATGCCCTGTAACAGCTCCTGGGCAGTGTGCCTCTTGTCACCTAAGCTCAGCAGTTTTAGCACCGCCTGCTGGCGCTTGCCCACTGCGGTCCTGCTGCGACTGCAGCTGCCGACTGAAGGTGGCGTGTCCACGGATGGAAATTTACAAGTGGTGTTTGTGGAGGAGGAGGAGGAGGAGGAGGAGGAGGGGGGAGAAGTATAGTAATCCTGGGAAACAGTCACCGAGGTAGGCCCCGCAATCCTGGGTGTGGGCAACACATGAGCTGACCCCGGTTCAGACTCTGTCCCAGCCTCAACCAAATTAATCCAATGTGCCGTCAGGGAGATATAGTGTCCCTGCCCCCCAGCACTGGTCCACGTGTCCGTGGTTAAGTGGACCTTTTCTGTAACCGCGTTGGTCAGGGCACAGTTGATGTTCTGAGACACGTGCTGGTGTAGTGCTGGGACGGCACATCGAGAAAAATAGTGGCGGCTTGGGACGGAGTAGCGAGGGGCAGCCACCGCCATCAGGTTGCGGAATGCCTCCGTCTCCACCAGCCTGTAGGGCAGCATCTCCAAACTCAGGAGTTTGGAGACGTGGACATTTAAGGCCTGTGCATGTGGGTGGGTGGAGGCATATTTGCGCTTGCGCTCAAATGTTTCATGCAAAGACAGCTGAACACTGCGCTGGGACACATTGGTGGATTGTGGGGGGGATGGTGAAGGTGCAGGGGTGGTTGCATGGCGGGAGTCGCTGGTGCCGGGCTCCTGGGCTGGGGAGTTACTGGCAGAGCCAGCATGTGACACAGGGGAAGGAGCAGCGGTGCGACCAGAAGGAGGTGAACGGCCTTGATTCCAATGAGTTGGGTGTTTAGCACTCATATGCCTGCGCATGCTGGTAGTGCTTAGGTTGCTAGTGGTGGCTCCCCTACTGAGCTTGGTGTGGCACAGGTTGCACAACACAGTCCGTCGGTCCTCCTCACTTTCTTTAAAGAAGCTCCAGACTTTAGAACACCGAGGCCTCGACCAAACTGGTTCACTTGTTGAACCTCTGTCTGATGAAATTACTCTGGCCCTGCCTCTCCCTCTGGTCGCACGTCTACCTCTTGCAACGTTTTCTGATGTTACACTTGCCTCCCCCTCCGAAGCACTCTCTTGACTAGGCCTAACAACCCAGCTGGGGTCAGTCACCTCATCATCCACCGGCTCCTCCTCCTCCTCCCATTCATCAGCCTGCTCCCCCCTGGGAATTACTGCACTGACAAGCACCTCACTGTCTGACACCCGTGTCTCATCCTCAGACACCTCTCCACAGACTATTTGTAAATCCCCACTTTCATCACCCACAGACTGGGAAAGCTCTCTATTTTGGGCATCGGGACAGACCCACTGGTCAGGTTGCTGCTCAGCAGTGCTTTGTGAATCTAGGAAGGGTTGGGAAAACAGTTCCTGGGAGTATGCAGGATTTGAATCACTAATTTCCAAGGAGGGGCCAGGCTGGGCGGGAGGAGGTTGAGCTGAAAGATCCTGAGGTCCACTCCCTTGGCTAGCGTTGGTGGACTGCGTGGAAGACTGGGCGGTGGATAAACTACTGGATGCATTATCCGCTATCCAGTTGATCACCTGTTCGCACTGCTGGGGATCCAATAGGGGTGTGCCACGTGACACTGTAAATTGGGACAGGAAGCTAGAAAAGGGTACTCTGCGGCGTTCCAGTGCTCCATCAGAAGCAGGTACTGTGTCACCCTGCCCAGGACTACGGCCTCTGCCTGCAACCTCACTTTGACGCCCACGACCACGTCCTCGTCCTCGTCCCTTACCCCTGGGGTTCACCATTGTAAAGGTTATGCTAGAAAAGCTAGTTATGAAGGTGAAATACACTCTATTTGTCCAAACAGAGGATATATTGCGTGTTGCAAAAAGGACTATTCGGTAAAGAGCGTATTTTATGCAACCAAACCTTGGTTTACAGCAAACTGATGTGTATCAGTAACAGATATAAAACTGTGTTTTATATTTGTGGTATTTCTTCAGATCAAATACCCCTTCTTTATGTAACTATTAGATATGGCGTGCACAAAACTGGCCACAGGCCTATTCACTAAATACAGAGCTTATTTTTGGACCACAAAACTTGGGTACCAGTAACAGATATAAAACTGTGTTTATATTTGTGGTATTTCTTCACATCAAATACCCTTTATTTCTTTAACTATTAGATATGGCGTGCACAAATCTGGCAACAGGCCTAGTCACTAAATACAGAGCGTATTTTTGAACCACAAAACTTGGGTACCAGTAACAGATATAAAACTGTGTTTATATTTGTGGTATTTCTTCACATCAAATGCCCTTTATTTCTTTAACTATTAGATATGGCGTGCACAAATCTGGCAACAGGCCTAGTCACTAAATACAGAGCGTATTTTTGAACCACAAAACTTGGGTACCAGTAACAGATATAAAACTGTGTTTATATTTGTGGTATTTCTTCACATCAAATACCCTTTATTTCTTTAACTATTAGATATGGCGTGCACAAATCTGGCAACAGGCCTAGTCACTAAATACAGAGCGTATTTTTGAACCACAAAACTTGGGTACCAGTAACAGATATAAAACTGTGTTTATATTTGTGGTATTTCTTCACATCAAATACCCTTTATTTCTTTAACTATTAGATATGGCGTGCACAAATCTGGCAACAGGCCTAGTCACTAAATACAGAGCGTATTTTTGAACCACAAAACTTGGGTACCAGTAACAGATATAAAACTGTGTTTATATTTGTGGTATTTCTTCACATCAAATACCCTTTATTTCTTTAACTATTAGATATGGCGTGCACAAATCTGGCAACAGGCCTAGTCACTAAATACAGAGCGTATTTTTGAACCACAAAACTTGGGTACCAGTAACAGATATAAAACTGTGTTTATATTTGTGGTATTTCTTCACATCAAATACCCTTTATTTCTTTAACTATTAGATATGGCGTGCACAAATCTGGCAACAGGCCTAGTCACTAAATACAGAGCGTATTTTTGAACCACAAAACTTGGGTACCAGTAACAGATATAAAACTGTGTTTATATTTGTGGTATTTCTTCACATCAAATACCCTTTATTTCTTTAACTATTAGATATGGCGTGCACAAATCTGGCAACAGGCCTAGTCACTAAATACAGAGCTATTTTTGAACCACAAAACTTGGGTACCAGTAACAGATATAAAACTGTGTTTATATTTGTGGTATTTCTTCACATCAAATACCCTTTATTTCTTTAACTATTAGATATGGCGTGCTATAAAAATGCAATTTTTATCTAATGCGGTTTTTTGGACACACAAAACCTTGGATTAGAATGTAGGGTATTCTATACTATATATATATACTATATATGTGGCAGAATTGCGTATTCTGTACACTGCGCTTATGTGTACGCTAAACAAATATTTTTGGGCCAGGTGTGGTATATCTGTATCACTCAAAAATGCATTTTTATATCTTATGCGGTTTTATTTTTAGGCCGCAAATATTTCCTTTTTTAATTTATTAATTATTGTTATTAATTAATATTATTATTATTAAATGAGGTGACAGCGTGTGCTGTACCACTCTACGGAGTCTGAGGCACTACAAGTCCCAGACAGCAGCACAAATGAGGTTACAGCGTGTGCTGGAGTCTGAGGCACTACAAGTCCCATACAGCAGCACAAATGAGGTTACAGCGTGTGCTGGAGTCTGAGGCACTACAAGTCCCAGACAGCAGCACAAATGAGGTTACAGACAGCGTGTGCTGGAGGCTAAATGGAGTCTGAGGAACATCCAGCAGCCGATATTCTAATAGTGCGGCGTTCGCCCAAAATGGCGGACGCCGCACTATAAAGCCCAGCCTAATGCACACACGATCCCTGCCTAATGCCTAATGCCTATAAAGATTGACTTGGAGACTGAGATTGAGACTTGGCACTGAGACAGTGAGTGCGCAGCTAAGATGGCGGCCGCTGCACTCCTGGTCCCAGCTGCCACACAGCTAGCCAGCAAATACAAGAGAGGACTAGTAGTAGTAAACGTAGATTAGCCCTGACAAGGGCTGTTGATTTCTGCACCCTGCCTGCCTGATTAATTCTGGTCTTTGTCCCTGCTCTAGTCCCTATCAATTCCCAGTCCCCCCAGCACGTCTGTCCCTATGCTCTTTCACACTGCAAATGGCTGAAAGCGCCGAACATAATGAAAGCAGTCTATTGGCTGGTCAGGTCACCTGATCTGGCCAGCCACTCACTGCTCTCGTCTTGTACATGTCCCTACGTCATGCTAGTAGCTTAGAAGGCTCACCTAACATGATTGGCTCCTTGAAAAACCGCCAAAAATGAGAAAAACAAAAACGAGATTTCACTCGAGTACCGCGAGATGTTCGGCCGAATACCGAACACCTTCGAACGCCCTAATGTCCGATCGAACACCAGGTTCGAGTGAACACGTTCGCTCATCACTAGTAGCGATAATGGGTATGTGTATCCTAGATAGGTGGCATCATTTGACGCTTTTGTGCTCACTCACATACTTCTAATCAGCTGAAAAGCACAATAATACGCCCTTTTTCGCCTGTTTATATACATTTAAAGCTCTAGGAACTATGTCTTCAGAAAAATGGCGAAATTTCGCGCTATTGCGCATGCGCCGAGTTTTTCCATTGACCTGCAGTTCAACTAAGCAGTATGACGTAACAGACATGCGCAATAGACATCTATGAACGCCGACAGAAGCAATGGCGTCCTCCACAAGTAACTGGTCCCTGCGGCGGTAAGAACGGCATGGTCCACAGATTGTTTACATGCATAATGCACAAATTTGCACAGATGCACTTTACTAGATATATCTGTATATAATTAAACACAAATGGCTGTAATTAAGGATGGTTAAGCACTATATATATGCACTAAGGAACCTGTATCCACTGCTTGAGAAAAGCTCAATGGAGCTGAAACGTCGCACTGACATGTGGATTTGAATAAATCCTATATCTTTTTTGGAAATAATGGAGTGCTGCCTTCTTTTTTGATCTTATTGAATGTGGATGACCAGTGGACAGGTTGCCTGGAGGCTCTGCACCCAGAGATAAGTTATATTAAGTGTGCTGTTCCTTTTTTACCATATTTATCTTTAGGAGTAGCTAGCTCTTAGGCTGTGAAGAGGCGTCTAGGGAGAGTTAGGTACGCTCCACAGCTATTTCTAGTGTGTGTGATAGGATTAGGGATTGCGGTCAGTAGAGTTACCACTTCCTCAGAGCTTGTCCCAGGTTTTCCGTTTTAGCCATCAGGTCATTTCGGGTACTCCTAACCACCAGGTCCATAACAGGTGACATTAACCCCTTATTACCCCATATCCCACCACTACTCAGGAGTGGGAAGAGAGGGGTTAAGTGCCAGAATTGGCGCATCTTACAGATGCGCCATTTCTGGGGTGGCTGCGGGCTGGTATTTGTAGCCAGGGGGCGAATATCCATGGCCCCTGTCTAGGCTATGAATATCAGCCCGCAGCTGTCTGAGTAGCCTTTCTGGCTATAAAATATAGGGGGATCCCACATCATTTTTTGGAATCCCCCTATTTTAATAGCCAGTTAAGGCTACGCAGACAGCTGCGGGCTGATATTCATAGCCTGAGAGGGGCCATGGGTATTACCCCCTTCCCAGGCCACAAATATTGGCCCCCGGCGATCGGATTTCCCCCTCTGGTGCAGAAAATTGCATGGGAGCCCACACCATTTTTTTGCATTTTTTGTGTGTTTTTTTTAATTAAACATTCTTCAACCCCTTCATGACCATGGGATTTTCTGTTTTTCCATGTTCGTTTTTCACTCCCCTCCTTCCCAGAGCCATAACTTTTTTATTTTTCCATCAATTTGGCCATGTGAGGGCTTATTTTTTGTGGGACGAGTTGTACTTTTGAAAGACATCATTGGTTTTACCATGTCATGTACTAGAAAACGGGAAAAAAATTCCAAGTGCGGTGAAATTGCAAAAAAAGTGCAGTCCCACACTTGTTTTTTGTTTGGCTTTTTTGCTAGGTTCACTAAATGCTAAAACTCACCTGCCATTATGATTCTCCAGGTCACTACGAGTTTATAGACTCCTAACATGACTAGGTTATTTTTTATCTAAGTGGTGAAAAAAAATTCCAAACTTTGCTAAAAAAAAAAATTGTGCCATTTTCCGATACTCGTAGCGACTCCATTTTTCATGATCTGGGGTTGGTTGAGGGCTTAATTTTTGCGAGCCGAGCTGTCATTTTTAATGATACTATTTCGGTGCAGATATGTTCTTTTGATCGCAAGTTATTGCATTTTAATGCAATGTCGCGGCGACCAAAAAACGTAGTTCTGGCGTTTTGAATTTTTTTCTCGCTACGCCGTTTAGCGATCAGGTTAATGCTTTTTTTTATTGATAGATCGAGCGATTCTGAACGAGGCAATACCAATTATGTGTAGGTTTGAATTTTTTTTATTGATTTATTTTGATTGGGGCGAAAGGAGGGTGATTTAAACTTTTAGCTTTTTTATATTTTTTTCAGTTTTTTTACTTTTTTTTTTTTACTTTTGCCATGCTACAATAGCCTCCATTGGAGGCTAGAAGCTGGCACAACACAATCGCCTCTGCTACATAGCAGCGATCTGATGTTCACTGCTATGTAGCAGAAATGCAGGTGTGCTGTGAGCGCCACCCACAAGGTGGTGCTCACAGCTACCATGGATCAGTAACCATAGAGGTCTCAAGGACCTCTATGGTTACAATGTAGTAGCATCGCCGACCTTTGATCATGTGACGGGGTCAGCGATGCGCTCATTTCCGGCTGACCGGCCGGAAGCGCCGGTTAAATGCCGCTGTCTGCGTTTGACAGTGGCATTTAACTACTTAATATGCGCGGGCGGATCGCGATTCTGCCCGTGCCTATTACGGGCACATGTCAGCTGTTCAAAACAGCTGACATGTCCTGGCTTTGATGCGGGCTCACCGCCGGAGCCCGCATCAAAGCGGGGCTTCTGACCTCGGACGTACTATCCCATCTGAGTTCAGAAAGGGGTTAAGAAACATAGGCCTTGCTATTATATATCTATGGATATATATATATATATATATATATATATATATATATATATATATATATAGCTATATCCATAGATAAATCTATATATCTCTAGATGGATATCTATGGATATATGTATAGATATATGAATAGATATAACTATGGATATATCTATGGATGGATAACTGTGGCTATATCTATCTATAGATATAGTTATAGATAGATAGATATATCTATAGATACATAGATGTTTCTATCCATATATCTATCTGGCTACTTTCACACATCAGGTTTTTGCCGTCAGGCACAATCTGGCGAGTTTTGAAAAAAACTGATCCTTTTTTTTTCGCTGGATCCGTTTTTTTCTCATAGAGTTGTATTAGCGCCGGATTGCGCCTGATGGCCACATGTTTCATCCGGCTGTTTCCGGAAGATGGAGAAAACGTACAGAAGAACTTTTTTTTCTGTCCGGCGAAAAAATGCACAGCGACGGATCCGGCAAAAAACGTATGAAACTGAGATGTGAAATGATGAATCCGGCCTCCAAATCCGGTTTTTCATGAATTTTTTCCATTTAAATCATGCACATCTTCCATTCTCTCTCTCTAAATAAAAAACGGATCAGTTGCATCGGTTTTTCACTATTTGCAATAGATCCGTTTTTTCAAAAATCCGCCAGATCCTGCCTGATGGATAGATGTAGTTGGATATATGGATAGTTAGGCTACTTTCACACATCAGTTTGTTTCCGTCAGGCAGGATCCGGCGAATTTTTGAAAAAATTGATCCGTTTTAAATACAGTGATGTCCTTTCCTGGGACAATGTAAAAAAGTAAAGAGAAACTTATCACAAAGTGTAAAAATTATAAAAAAAATCCTCAAAGAATTAAAACAGAAAAAAATATTTTACCAATAAATATATTTATGTAAAAAACAAACAAAAAAGTACACATATTCGGTATCGTCGAGTCCGATCGACCCGACATATGAAACTGTCTCACTAGATAACCCCTTCAGTGAACAACATAAAAAGAAAACTGAGGCAAAAAACTATGCTTTATCATCTTTCCACTGAACAAAAAGTGCAATAAAACATGGTCAACAAGACAAATGTAAATAAAAATGGTATAGCTGATAATGTCATCTTTTCCCTTAAAAAATCAAGCTGCTGTAAAGCTCCGTCAGCAGAACAATAAAAAGTTATAGCTCTCAGAATAAAGCGATGCAAAAATACTTTTTTTTTCTATAAAATAGTCTTTATTGTGTAAAAGATAAAAAAAATTATATAAATGATATAAATCTCTGTAATCATACTGGTAAGAAGAATAAAGCTGCCTTATCAATTTTACCAATGGCGGGATCTTATAAAAAAACCCAAAACACAATTCCTGAATTGCTGGTTTTGTTCATCACACCTCACAAATAGAAAGTGATCAAAAAAAGCCATGTGCCCGATATTGGTACCAATGAAAACGTCAATTCATCCCACAAAAAAGAAGCTGTCACATGACTCTGTTGGCCAAAAAATTATAGCTGTCTAAATATGGCGATGCAAAAAGTAGTTTTTGCAATAAAAATCATCTTTTTGTATGTGACAGCAGCCAAACACAAAAACCCAATATAAATCTAATATTGCTGTAATCGCACCAACCAAAAGAATAAATTCACCAATATACGTACGTATACAGCATGAGGACATAAAAATAAATTAAAGCAATTCTTCACCTGCTGTTGATTTGTTCATTCATTTGCAGTAAGACTTGACTCACATTTATCCTGCGCTTTACACTGGGGTTTCTGTGTAATCTCTGAAATACGTGATTCAGATGGAACCCCCGGTGGAAAAATGCCTTCGGCCACAGTTTTCTGCACTTCTGGAAAGAGGGACAACACTGAACCGAGACCAGACAGATTCCAGAGTAACTCTGCTGCCTCATTATAGTGAATGGATCCCATGGGGGTTTCATCTGAATCACATCACTCAGTGATTTAGATGAAAACCCCAAAGTAAGTGTTCAGAGTAGAGCGTCGGATAAATGTGATCCTAAATGTTATGTAAAGTGTTCCCAATTAAAGCTTCCACTCAATCCTCAAAAAAAGACAAGTTCCCACTCAGGTTTGTCATCTATCAATGGAAGTATACATGGTTGCTGGTAGTAAAAAGGCTCTGGAAAAGCGCTATGGTTCCTCACCTCTCCAAAAGTAATTCACCAAATCCTGCACACCCATATCCAAATTCTGCCTCCATTCTGAGCCACAGTGTGTTGAAACCACATACAGTATAGCGCTCACATGTCTGGCATTTCTGTAATGATGAGAGCCCACCTAATTTACAAATGCGTGTCTCCAGAAGCATGAGCTGGGCATAATGTACTGGTGACTACAACGTACTGGTCACTACAGCATACTGGTCACTACAGCGTACTGCTCACTTCAGCATACTGGTCACTACAATGGCAGTTTGCAATTTTCACTCAGCAACATCCACTACAGCTTGTTTCTGGAAAACACCCATGGAGTCAAAATCATCATACACTTGTAGATAAATTCCCAAACAGGTATAATTTCCAAAATGGAGTCACTTGAGGGGGAGTTTTGAGCTAAAGAACATTTTTGTGGGAAAAAATAGATTTTTTTATTTTCACGGCTCAACGTTTATAACTTTTGTGAACACCTGGAGTTTCAAGGTGCTCACCACACATCTCGATAAGTTCCCTGTGGGGTCTAGTTTCCAAAATGGTGTCACTTGTGGGGTGTTTTACCTGTTTAGGCACATCATGGGGCTTTTACTTTTGCTAATTATGCCAGCAAATTTTACATTCAAAAAGTCAAATGGCACTCCTTTCCTTCCGAGCTCTGCTATGCGCCCAAACAGTGGTTTTGGTTTTCCTCTACATATGGGGTATTATCATGCTCAGAAGAAATTGCACAAGTTATATGGTACAATTTATTTTGTTACCCTTATGAAAATACAAAATTTGGACCTGAAAAAACATTTTTGTCGGTAACATGTGATTTTTTTAAATTTATTTATTTTATTTTTTTTATTTGTGTGACATGACTGATTTATGGGCATAAAAATTAAATGTTTTGAAAAATTGCTAAATTTTTGCCAAATTTCAGATTTTTTTCACAGATAATCGTAAGTCATATCAAATAAACTTTACTACTCTCATGAAGTACAACATGTCGCAAAAATACAATCTCAGAATCAGTGGGATACATTGAAATTGAAGTGCTACAGAGTTATGACCTCATATAGTGACAATGGTCAGAATTAGAAAACTTGGCCTGGTCAGGAAGGTAAAAACAGGTTTTGGGGTTAAAGGGTTAATCACTGATTTTGTGATTTGCTTTTGTTTTCTTTTCTGTTTTTCTTCTGCGGAAATGCACCGAAAACACACCTTATTGCAACACACCACATTATAATTGAAAACATAAAGAACCACTCTGAAAAAAGTGTCAAAACAGAGTAAAAAATACACTCATACAAAAACAACTTACAAAAATTACATGGATTTTATACGTGGTTCTTAGGTGTGGTTTTAACAACCAGAAAATTCCACATAGAAAAAAAAAATTTCTGTAAATATACCCTTAGGCTGGAGTCACACTAGCGATTTTAAAATCGGTCCGATTTTGATGTAGGAGAGTTGGACCAGTGTAATGCAAGTGTTAGGCCGGGATCACACACAGCAAGATACGGCCGAGTCTCGCAGGTTAAAACCAAGCTCTGGAGCGTGCGGCCGCATAGCAATACATGGAGCCGCACGCTCCGCTCTGGAGTGCCGGCGCCAGAGCTTGTTTTTAACCTGCGAGACTCAGCCGTATCTCGCTGTAGTGTGACTCCGGCCTTATGTGATTGTACTTCATTTTTTATGCAAATATAATCCGATTTTTCACACCTAGCATCCGATTTACATCAGAATGCAGTGTGATTGCTATCTGATTGCAATGCAATTTTAACATGAGCTTTTACATACAGCAATTCTCTTCATTTTCAAACGTAATATTCTTCAAAATACACACATATATAATATACACTCACCGGCCACTTTATTAGGTACACCATGCTAGTAACGGGTTGGACCCCCTTTTGCCTTCAGAACTGCCTCAATTCTTCGTGGCATAGATTCAACAAGGTGCTGGAAGCATTCCTCAGAGATTTTGGTCCATATTGACATGATGGCATCACACAGTTGCCGCAGATTTGTCGGCTGCACATCCCAAAGATGCTCCATACAAGGCAGGATGGATCCATGCTTTCATGTTGTTTACGCCAAATTCTGACCCTACCATCCGAATGTCGCAGCAGAAATCGAGACTCATCAGACCAAGCAACGTTTTTCCAATCTTCTACTGTCCAATTTCGATGAGCTTGTACAAATTGTAGCCTCAGTTTCCTGTTCTTAGCTGAAAGGAGTGGTACCCGGTGTGGTCTTCTGCTGCTGTAGCCCATCTGCCTCAAAGTTCGACGCACTGTGCATTCAGAGATGCTCTTAGGCCTACCTTGGTTGTAACGGGTGGCGATTTGAGTCACTGTTGCCTTTCTGTCAGCTCGAACCAGTCTGCCCATTCTCCTCTGACCTCTGGCATCAACAAGGCATTTCCGCCCACAGAACTGCCGCTCACTGGATTTTTTTTCTTTTTCGGACCATTCTCTGTAAACCCTAGAGATGGTTGTGCGTGAAAATCCCAGTAGATCAGCAGTTTCTGAAATACTCAGACCAGCCCTTCTGGCACCAACAACCATGCCACGTTCAAAGGCACTCAAATCACCTTTCTTCCCCATACTGATGCTCGGTTTGAACTGCAGGAGATTGTCTTGACCATGTCTACATGCCTAAATGCACTGAGTTGCCGCCATGTGATTGGCTGATTAGAAATTAAGTGTTAACAAGAAGTTGGACAGGTGTACCTAATAAAGTGGCCGGTGAGTGTATATGTATGTATGTGTGTGTATATATATACAGTACAGACCAAAAGTTTGGACACACCTTCTCATTTAAAGATTTTTCTGTATTTTCATGACTATAAAAATTGTACATTCACACTGAAGGCATCAAAACTATGAATTAACACATGTGGAATTATATGCTTAAAGGGAACCTGTCACCCCCCTCAGGCGTTTGTAACTAAGAGAGCCACCTTGTGCAGCACAAATGCTGCATTCTGACAAGGTGGCTCTTTTAGTTTTGCTCCCTGCACACGCTGAAATAAACGTTTATAAAATGTGCCCCTCATACCCTGAAATTGCCAGGGAGGCAGGTCTTTCCTTCCTAAGCCAGACGCCTCCCAGCCGTCACTCCGGGCCTGTGCCCACCGGTCGCCACCTCCTCTTGCTTCATTAGCGTTCCTGGCACGTATTTTTTTCCGGGCATGTGCAGTTGAGCTGCCCTTCGTACTTATAACGCAGGCGCCGGGGACAATAATGAAGCAAAGAGGAGGCGGTGCCCGGCGCGCACAGGCCCGGAGTGACTGCTGGGAGGCATCTGGCTTAGGAAGGAAAGACCTGCCTCCCTGGTCAGAATGCAGCATTTGTGCTGCACAAGGTGGCTCTTTTAGTTACAAACGCCTGAGGGGGGTGACAGGTTCCCTTTAACAAAAAGTCTGAAACAACTGATATTATGTCTTATATTCTAGGTTCTTCAAAGAAGCCACTTTTTGCTCTGATGACTGTTTTGCACTCTCTTGGCATTCTCTTGATGAGCTTCAAGAGGTAGTCACCGAGAATGGTCTTCCAACAATCTTGAAGGAGTTCCCAGAGATGCTTAGCACTTATTATAACTTTTGCCTTCACTCTGCGGTCTAGCACCCCCACATCATCACACCTCCTCCTCCATGCTTCAAGATGGGAACCAGGCATGTAGAGTCCATCAGTAATCTTTTCTGCGTCGCACAAAGACACGGTGGTTGGAACCAAACATCTCAAATTTGGACTCATCAGACCACAGCACAGATTTCCACTGGTCTAATGTCCATTCCTTGTGTTCTTTAGCCCAAACAAGTCTCTTCTGCTTGTTGCCTGTCCTTAGCAGTGGTTTCCTAACAGCTATTTTACCATGAAGGCCTGCTGCAGAAAGTCACCTCTTAACAGTTGTTGTAGAGATGTGTTTGCTGCTAGAACTCTGTGTGGCATTGACCAGGTCTCTAATCTGAGCTGCAGTTAACCTGTGATTTCTGAGGCTGGTGACTCAGATAAACTTATCCTCAGAAGCAGAGGTGACTCTTGGTCTTCCTTTCCTGGGGCAGTCCTCATGTGAGCCAGTTTCTTTGTAGCGCTTGATTGTTTTTGCCACTGCACTTGGGGACACTTTCAAAGTTTTCCCAATTTTTCAGACTGACTGACCTTAATTTCTTAAAGTAATTATGGCCACTCATTTTTCTTTACTTAGCTGCTTTTTTTCTTGCCATAATACAAAGTCTATTCAGTAGGACTATCAGCTGTGTATCCACCAGACTTCTGCACAACACAACTAATGGTCCCAACACTATTTTTAAGGCAAGAAATCCCACTTATTAAACCGGACGAGGCACACCTGTGAAGTGAAAACCATTCCCGGTGACTACCTCTTGAAGCTCATCAAGAGAATGCCAAGAGTGTGCAAAGCAGTCATCAAAACAAAAGGTGGTTACTTTGAAGAACCTAGAATATAGGACATAATTTAAGTTGTTTCACACTTTTTTGTTAAGTATATAATTCCACATGTGTTAATTCATACTTTTGATGCCTTCAGTGTGAATGTACAATCTTCATAGTCATGAAAATACAGAGAAATCTTTAAATGAGAAGGTGTGTCCAAACTTTTGGTCTGTACTGTATGTTTCACTTTTTGTATTGAAGAACTGAAATAAATTAACTTTTTGATAGTCTAATTTTGTGAGATGCACTTGTATTTGGTATCTCCGAGTTCAGAATTGCCCGATCTATCAATATATATAAAGAACTATCAATATATAAAAAGAACTAATCCAATCGTTAAAAGACGTAACGATAAGAAAAATCAAAATGCCAGTATTCCTTTCTTTAGTCACTGGAACAATAAAACGCAATAACCATCCTTCAGATCGTACACTCAACAAAATGGTATCAATAAAAATGTCAGATCGGCGCACAGAAAATAAGCCTAATGACCTGGAGAATCATAATAGCAGGTCAGTTTTAGCATTTAGCAAACATGGTAAAATAAAATCTAAAAAACGATTGTGGAATTGCACTTTTTTTGCAATTTCACTGCATTTGGAATTTTTTTTCTCAATTTCCAGTACATGATATGGTAACATCAATGGTGAAATTCAAAAGTACAACTTGTCTCACAAAAAACAAGATGTCACATGGCCATATTGAAGGAAAAATAAAAATGTTATGGCTGTTGGAAAGAAGGGGAGCAAAAAATGGAAATGCAAAAATGGAAATACCCCTGGTCCTTAAAGAGCTAAACAAACAAAAAAAACACAGCTAGCAATGTCATAAAACCCCAAAACAGAGTAGCCATCTATATTTTCCTCGGTGAACCAGTGCTGCCTGACTTTATTTACAAATTAGTGCCTGGAGCAGTCGCATGCCATATGCCCTGCATAATGGCTGAGCGGTGATGCCAGCAATACGGCATGTGGAGCCTCATATAAACAAACACTGGCAGGAATACTGGAGGTACAGCACTGAATCGCCAGGAAAAAGACTAAGGGTATGAGCAGAGATTGCAGATTTGCCTGTGGAATTTTCTGCGCAAATTCTGTATTTCTTGGCAGATGTTAAAGAATTAGTTAATTTGCATTTTCTGGATAAAATAGCAAAAAATAATTTTGTGCAAGATTGGCCTTTTTTCAGTTATCATCTATCTACAAGCAAACAATTGCCCGGACATTCCACATCGTCGAGCTCATCTGTTCACAGAATTTGTCAAGGATATGTTGCTGTTTTCCTTTAATTTTAGGACATTTGTCTGTAACCACCCAAAAATCCTGAATATTCAGCCAGAATCTCTTGAGAACTTTAACTTTTGAACCTGAGCACGCTGACATGCTTGAAGAACCCCCCATTTTTCTCATGTAATTTATCTTGTATCCTAGGATTCGTTTGACAACCCATTGTATACCCTATATTTTTGCCAAATTATTGTGTAATGCTATATTTCCTTTCATCTTGTACTATAAAAGAACATCCTAACCACTTCAATAAACAGAGACTATTTGGACTGACAACAAGCAGTATGTCTCTCTAATTGTTGCTTCATTGCTTGGGTACCTAAGACTCAGATCACCTAAGTAGGTTAGAAATCCCATCTCTAACACAGAAAACGCAGGTAAAAATCCACATGGATTTGATGTGCTTTTTTAATGCAGATTTTCATGCGTTTTTTTCATGCGGATTTGTATGTGTTTTTGTAAGCTAAATAACGATCTATTATTTAACAAAAAAAAAGAATTGTGATGTAATTTATTGTTTAACCTCCTCATTTACATACATACTCCATTGAGGAATAATATTTATGTAGAATGCTAGCAGGTGTGTAGGATGCAATGACACACAGGAGGCAGAGCAAGGGTTAACATGTTCTTTCTATATAGGAACAGTAATGATACAAGCAGGAGGGTAAAGGATGTGAATGGAGGATGAGAGGGAAAGTCAAATGCTATAGAATATAACGGATTAACTTATCAGTCTCTGCGTGCTGGAGGAAGGTGGCTGGAATATCCCTTGGTGGCGCGAGATGTCTCCGATCCAGTCCCACAGATGAGCGATGCACTTTCTCCTTGCGGTGACGAATCCTCCAGGTTCATGGGCACGTGATCTCCTGATCCGTGCACATGGTGGAATAGAGGTGATGGTCGGCGGCACAGAAGAAGAAGCAGAAAGTTCAGTAGGCAAGGCCACAGTAGAAGCACACAGTCCAGCGGACACAGGCACGGGCCTGTCCTTAGCAAGCACCGCAAGGATGTGACTAAGCGGTGCCTCTGCAGTGGTGAAGTGAAGCCAAGTTGCCTACTGAATCCTGGTCACTACCCGGTGCGGAAGTCTCTCAGAGCTGAGGGTAGGATGCGTTGGCAGTCTGGCTAGCTTGGGGTTTAGGCGCAGCTAGCGGGCGTGGGTCCGTGGAGAGGGAGTTAACCGTCTCACTACTCACGAGCTCATTCCCCGCCAAGTGTCCCATCTTCCCACTCAAACTGCTATTTATGTCAGACCCGCCCCCATCAGTCAGGTGCCCTAAACTGCTACGGTCAGCAATCTCTTCCTCCTGAAACACTTGTGACAGCCCCAAACTGTTCCTGTACAGACACACAGGAGAGACAGTTTGCTTGGCTCTCCTCCCTACATTTACACACAGAGAAAGATAAATCTATCTATCTATGTATCTATCTGTAGATCTATCTATAGATCTAGACATAGGAAAAAATGCAGGCAGCACTACATAGCTTAAAGGTGAAAAAAAATTGGTTTTATTTCAAACCCAAAATTGAAATAAAACCACTTTTTTTCACCTTTAAGCTATGGAGTGCTGCCTGCATTTTCTCCTATGTCTGGATTGAGGCAGTCTTGGATATTTTGTCTGGGAGGCGTGCACTCACCTGTTGGTAAAATGCTGTTCCAATTTTCTGTGTTTATCTATATATCTATCTATATATCTGTCTCTCTATAGATCTATCTATCAGCTATAGATTTATCTATCTATCTATAGATTTATCTATCCATCTATCTATCTAAAGATTTATCTATCTATCCATCTATCTTTAGATAGATCTACAGATAGATCTATCTGTAGATAGACAGATAGATAATACCAAGCTCGATGTTTAGTAATAAACATAATGAAATGGTACATAAAGAGTTAAGTAAAGACACACACACACACACACACACACACACTATCTGCGTTAGGCCGGGGTCATACTTATGATAAACTCGCACGAGTTTCGCACTTCAATACTCTACACTGCCACTGGCACTCGGACCGGAGCGTTCATCTACATAGAAATACATGCAGCCGCACACTCCGGTCCCAAGTACAGGAGGCAGTGCCGGGTATTGATGCAAGAGACTTGTGCGAGTTTCTCGCAAGTGTGACCCCAGCCTTAAATGCAATATCTGTTTAATTAAAAAAAGAATTAAAAAAAATGCCATGGGCTCCCGCACAATTTTCTGTGCCACATAGGGGAAGCCAGCAACTGGGGGCCAATGTTTATAGCCTAGGAAGTGGTTAATACCATGCTTTTTCCCAGGCTATGAATATTAGCCTGCAGCTGTATATTTAGCCTTTATTGGCCATTAAAATAGGGGGACCCCTATAATTAATAGCCAGAAAAGACTATGCAGACATCTGCGGGCTGATATTCATAGCCTAGGAAGTGGCCATGGATTTTGGCTCCCCAGCTACAAACACTAGCACATAGCTGCCCCAGAAATGGCGCATCTGTAAGATGCACCAATTCCGGCACTTAGCCTCTCCCTTCCCACTGCCCTGTAGCTGTGACATATGGGGTAATAGGGGTTAATGTCACCTTTGTATTGTAAGGTGATATCAAGCCGGCTTAGTAATGGAGAGGTGTCAATAAGACACCTATTTATTACAAGTCCTATAGATGTTAAAAGGTTAAATAAAGACACAGCCAGAATAAAGTATTTTAAAGAAATTAAACAAAACACAGTTTTGACATCTATACTGTTACGCCTAATTCCTGCGACTCCCTCAATCTCTTGTAAAAAAGAAAAATAATAAATCAACACAAATACTCCCTGGCCCGACACAGTATATTTAATAACGAGTGTCCCATGATGATCTCCCCTTAATAGGCCTCCAATGACACACTGACAGGAGACAATAGCTCCTGCAGTGTTATCACTAAGGGTTCAGTGAGTTCAGTCTCTCACTTTAAGGCACTGCTGCGTTAGAATTTTCCCATGCAGCAGTGCAAGTGACAGTATGAACTCTGATGAAATCAGAGGAGGGATACAGTGGGGAGGATTACCTGCCATCATTGTATCATTGGAGCCCCTGGAGAGCCGACTAATCTCCTGATGTGATAGCTCTCCACGGGAGATCATCATGGGACACTTGTTATTAAATGATTTACATCGGATCAGGGAGTATACTGCTGGTTTAATATTTTTATTTCTTTGCAGGTGATTGAGGGCTTCAGAGACTAGGTGTATGGTGAGTATATACTAAATGTTGTATGTACTGTATATGTGTATGGGTTTTTTTTTGTTTTCTTTTACACAGTAGCCGGATGATGAGACTACTGCTGTCCCATCTTCAAACAAAAGGATCACAGCGCTCCATCCGGATGTAATAATTTCAAAAAGGTAGCTTTATTATGCCATCAAAGCGACGTTTCGACCTAACAGGTCTTTATCAAGATAAAGACCTGTTAGGTCGAAACGTCGCTTTGATGGCATAATAAAGCTACCTTTTTGAAATTATTACATCCGGATGGAGCGCTGTGATCCTTTTGTTTGAAGCTACCGGATTGTCCTGGAAGGTTCCCTGGACTTTGAACGGGCGCCCCAGTAAGTGAGTGCTGTCAGCCATCTTTCTTTATTCTTGTACTGCTGTCCCATCATCCGACTAGCTGTCACTGTAGCAGGCCATAGCTGGATGGGGCTAGTAGTGCCATCGGACGATGCCTGCCTACACACACACACACACACACACAGCCCCGCACACAAACACAGCCCCACGCGCACACACACACACATCTTCTCTGCACACAGTCTCTGCCCACACACATAGTCTCCGCCCACACTCCCCACACACTCTTCCTCCTCCCTATCTGCAGCGTTTCTCGCACTCAACTCCACAGCAAAATCACAGATCTTTTTAAACCTGTGGTTTTGCTGCGGATTTGCCTGACACAATGGTAGTCAATGGGTGCAGAAATGCTGCAGATCTGCAAAAAGAATTGACATACTGCGGAAAATAAAACGCTGCAAATCCGCGTGTTTTTTTAGCAGCATGAGCTCACCAATTGTCAATTTCCCATTGACTAGCATTGCTTGTGCACTACACAGTGGATTTGATGCAATTCCAGGCATCCAAAAACACTGCGGAAATGCATCAAAATCCGCAAATTGTGCACATAAGCCTTAATGAATAATGTGACTTTTGTTTTGTTTTTCGCTTCCAGCTGTTTTTAAACATTTTGTATGTATTAGATAACTCTTTTTATATTGATTTCAATATGAAATATTGATATTATATGTTCAGTCACACACATAGGAGATGATAAAATATAGGTAATATCTATACATGCTCATGCATGGGAGGTCAATGGTTGTCTAGTATTTTAAATATATGTTGTACTTTATATTTGTGTATTTTTCTGTGTATATATTTTTCCCCTATTAATAGTGGTTCCAGTTTATTTTACACTGTACTGTAAATGATCCTGAAATAGCTCATGTCCTCAACAGGAAAAGAGATTTACAGCTATCTCTGACAGTTAAACATACTGTCAGGATTCCTCCACTCAATGTGTTTTGTACACATAGACTAACTGCTCAGTGGTCCAATCTACTGCAAGGGAGTGCTGAGCTGTCTGTATTTTGATTGACACCTCAGTCAACCAATCCAGTGCAAGAGTTTACTGAGCTGTCGGTATTTTGATTGGCAGCTTGGTCGTTCAATCTGGAACTGGGAGGTGTTGAGCTTTCTTCAGATGTTCCCTGTTGTAAGTGATTGCCCAGTTTCTTAACTAAGATAGTTTCCAGTTGTAGCTTTCAGCTCAGGGTGGTGCGTTCTCTGTGCTCTGTGCTCTGTGCTCTAAATTCAGATATTCTAATTTTCTGATGCCGGACCCTGGAATTGCCTGTTGACTATCCATTTGCGTTTCCCCCTTTTTCCTTGACACACTCTTACCTTGAATTTCTGTTTCTGGTCTGTGACCTGACTATGCCTATGTTTCTTCCCTCTTTTTCTAAAGTACTCTTTTGGCTCTTGACCTTGGACTCCTTGACCACCCTGACTCAGGGCTTGAGATGTAAAGGCCGATCGGTTAGGACTGATATCTGAAATTTCATGGGAAATCTGGGGGTTCGGTGGTTCCCCCTACAAGAGGGGATACTGTCATCATTCCACCGCTCAGTGTGTCTTGGAGGCAGTGACTGAATGCTCAGTCATCCAATCTAGTGTGGGGGCTTGCTGAGCTGTCTGTATTTTGATTGACAGCTTGGCTCTTCAATCTGAGACAGCAAGGTGCTGAGCTTCCATCTGGTGTTCTCTGTTCCAAGTGATTATCCAGCTAATTAACTAAGCTGTCAGTCCCAGATAGCTTTCAGGTCATTGTAGTGTGTTCTTTGTGCTCTGTGCTTTGACTTCAGACATTATGATCTTCTTCTGTCGCTTGGATTTGCCTATTGAATACCCATTTGTATTACCCCTTTTTACCCTGGCGCACTCTGACTTTGGATTTCTGACTCTGGACTGTGACTTGACTACAACTGTATCTTTTCCCTCTGTTTATGACATACCCTTCTGGCTCTTGACCTCAGACTCTTTGGCTACCCTGCAACAGGAACAGAATAGCTGGTCTCAGGAGCGCAGAAGAAGAACACAGACACCAGTTAGGGTAAAACCACAACAAGTTTCAACGGCGTGCGCCATCGTCTTCAGGTGGATATATGTGGTTTTACCCTAACTGGTGTCTGTGTTCTCCTTCTGCGCTCCTGAGACTGGCTATTCTGTTCATGTTGCAAGTCTTTCTCCCCCGTTGTGGGGTATCCGGCTGGAGCAGCGGGGACCTGCACACTTATTCCCTCCTCATTGGGATGGCCGCTAGTGCTCCTTCTACAAACCGCCATCTTTGGCTACCCTGACTCACGGCTTGTCCGTGAGAAGTGACTCAGCGTCATACATACTTTATAGCTGCTTATTTCTTTTATTTTGCATTATTTGAGACTATTTACTGGTTTTCCATATTTAATTATTTCCATTATTTATATAGCAACAGCATACTTCATATACTAAACACTGGACCCCAGTGCTGCAAATCAACAGTACCATCCAATACACCTCTAAGTTAAAGGGGTTGTCCACTACTAGGACAACCCCTTCTTAAACTAAATGATAAGCCTTGATAAAATAAATAAACCTATACTCCCCTCTCATGTCAGTGTCATTCCAGCAGTGTCGTTACTCACCGTCCCTAGGCTGTGATATGGTGAAATGACATGTTAAGCCCGGCACCCAATCAGGGCTGGCATCACTGTCTCCACCTCCTGTCGAAATGAACATGAAGAGAAAGCCGGAGATGAGCTGTAGCCCGGACGTCTGCTTCATGTTCAGTTTGTACTAAGGTGGAGGCACTGGTTGGGTGCCTGGCATCATGTGTCATTTCACCGCATTGCAGCCCTTGGACCGCGAGCGCCTAGACCACTGGAACGGCAACGGCACAGGACGTGAGTATAGGTTTATTTATTTTATTGGGACCGGATATTTAGTTTAAAAAGGGGTTGTCCTAGTAGTGGACAACCCCTTTAAGAAGGTAGAATGTTACATAATCAATGTATAACCCTTTGATAACAAATATTTTAATTTCAGACCATAGCATTGTATTATGATGTACTAGGAAAATTGAGAAATTTTCGGCACTTTGGCTGTAGAATTTGTACTAATCAACCGTCAGAAAATATAATTTTGTTTACATAATTTCCTAGCATTTCAAAACACTTTGTCTACCAACAACATTTGATATGCCCTCATTAAAAAAAATGTATTCTGTGCTGCATCAATGTCTTCAGCTATTTATCACTTTTTCATCAACTCATCATTGAGTGATTTTCAACATAATCCACTGTCACTTCTATATCCAGCAGAATCAGTTCAACTGCACCCTTAATGCTGTTGAAAGTTGTGGATGTGAACAGGCTTCTAACTTCTTCTTCATGGCTGACACTTGTCAGTTAAACACACTTCTTCACGACAAAACCTATTCGCCATTCCGTGAATTGTTCCTATCATTTATTATGTTCTGGGGTCTGTAAAAAAAAAATTAAGATGTAAAAAAAATAAAAAAAAACCTTATTTTCACCTCACTGATCACTTGTCTGGCCACTCCGCTACCTGCTATTTCATTCACAGTGTCACCTCTTCTTTTCCCCATAGAGAGTCTCAACTTCCAGGCTCAACTAGGCCTCAGAGTTAATTTCATTTTGCATGGTGTGATGTCAGAGATGTGTAGCGCACAGTGACCTCTGAAGTCAGGTTGCTACTGCAAGTCCTGGCCTACAATGAACAATCCAGAGCTACTACAGCACAAAAAAAGAGACTCTATATATCAAACAGTGCACAGTGTGCAGCACTGCTCACAGTCTGATGTTCTATTTCTTCTATAGCATCTTCGACCTGTTTACTCAAAGCCAGTACTTTCAGCCATGGTCAGTCCTCAGAGGTCACGGCGTATTGCATGACTGTGACATCACAATGTGCAATGCACAGCAACCTGAGGCTTGGTCATGGCTGAAAGTCCCAGCCTAAAGTGAACAGGCCTGTAGATGTAGCTAGTGACAAGGGAATGAGGATGCTGCTTTGATTACTGGACAACTGGCAGCGAGCAGCAGAGGAGATGGACAGATGAGTGGTGAGGGTTTATTTTTACTGTTTTTAGCTTAGGTTCATCTAAATGCTAGCCAGCTGGCCACCATTTTACTGAATCCTCGCAAAGCGAGTTTAGCAAAATCTGTATTCTCAAAAAATGCTGATTATTTTTATGTTTGAGCAAAACTCCATTCCACTTAAATAAATGTGCTTACTGCTTATCTCTAAAATTTACATGTTTACATTTATGAGAAATCCTCGAATAAGCCATAAATATATAGAAAATAGTAGTAGCACCAATAAGGCTATATGCAATGTTGCGGATTTTGATGTGGATCCGCAGCGTTTTTGGAAGTGCAGAATTGCATCAAATCTGCAGTGTAGTGCACAACCAATGTTAGCCAATGGGAAATCCAGAATTGGTGTGCACATGCTGCGGAAAAATCCATGTGGATTCGCAGTGTTTTATTTTACGCAAAATGTCAATTCTTTTGCAGATTTGCAGGGTTTCTGCACCCACTGACTTCCATTGAGTCATTCAAATCCACAGCAAATCTGCTGTTGTAAAAAGATTTGCGTTTTTGCAGCAGAGTTGCATGCGAAAACGCTGCAGATAGGGAGGGGGAGAGTGTGTGGGCGGAGTATGGGCTGAGACTATGTGAGGGGAGAATATGTGCGCGCCTGTGTGCGGGTGTATGTGTGTGTATCTGCGGGTGTGTGTGCAGAACTAAATAGCAAAGCCACTAAAGACTCAATCTCCAAAAATTCGATTTAAACAGCAGAAAAAAAGGGCAGCAACACTTGGGCTTGGCTGCACCCTGAAAAATATAGTGCAAAAAATATATACAAAAATAGTGAGGTATTGGTTGATATTTTGGCCAAAATACGTAAGCTAGTAACCCACGCCAAGGGTACCCACGCTTACGAGTCCTACATTAAACTAAATAGCAAAGCCACTAAAGGCTCAGTCTCCAAAAATTCGGTTTAAACAGCCGAAAGGGCAACAACACTTACCTGCCCAGATCTTGGAACAAATGCACTACAGGGTGCAGCCAACCCATAAAGCAAGATGTTAGAAACACAGGTGCAAAATACAAGATCAACAGCCACTTACCACCTAACCATTAAACCATTCCTGGAGGGGGTGAATGCCCAGTATACAAATGCACTATGAAGGCACGCATAAGGCGTTGTTCACACAAGGCTACTGCATAGTGTCTGGATCACAGCCCAATAGTCACGCCTCTACTTTTCGATTAGGTGGGCTGGCCAGCACAATCTCAATGCATCCCAGTGCAAACACCCCTCATGCGAGACCGAACGTGTTTCGGCTTGGCTGCACCCCGAAAAATATAATGCAAAAAATATATACAAAAATAGTGAGTTTTTTTTCTGCTGTGTGTAGACAGGCATAGTCCAATGGGACTAGTAGTCCCATCTGGCTATGTCTGCTACAAAGATAGCGTTAGCCGATGATGGGACAGTAGTAGTCCCATCATCTGGCTACTGTGTTGAATAGTAAAAGAAACAACACATATACACATACAGTACATACATATACACATACAGTACATACTCACCAAAACAGCTAATCCCGGACACCCTCGATCGTCCGCAAAAAAAATAAAATAGTAAACCAACAGTATACTCACTGTTCCAATGTGATCCATTTAATAATGAGAGTCCCACGATGATTTCCCCTGTAGAATAGTGACATCGGGAGATGTGACCATTCTTTAGAGCCTCCAGCAATGTACTGACAGGAGATAATCCTCCGCAGTGTATCCTTCCGCCGTCGGGAGAGAGGTCACCTGAGTTCATGCTGTCACCATCAATGCTGTGTGAGAAAATTCTCATGCAGTGGTGCCATAAAGAGAGAGAACGAACCCCGGTGACCTCTTCAGTGATGCATTGCAGGAGTCATTGTCTCCTGTCAGTGCATCACGGGAGGTTCTGTAGAACAGTGACCTCTCCCGATGTCACTGTTCTACAGGGGAGATCATCGTGGGACACTCATTATCAAATGGATTACATCGGAACAGGGAGTATTTGTGCTGGTTTATTTTATTTTATTTTTTTGCAGGAGATCAAGGGTGTTGCATGGATTAGCTGTATATTAAATATGCGAAGCTGTGTTGTGTTTTATTTAATTAAGATACTTTATTCTGGCTGTGTCTTTAATCTATAACAACTATAGGATTAGTAATGTATAGGTGTCTTATTGACACTTCTCCATTACTTTGTCGGGCTTGATGTCACCTTACAATACAAAGGTGACATCAACCTTCACAACTATTACCCCACTTGCCACCGCTACAGAGCAAGTGGGAAGGGAGAGGCTAAGTGCCAAAATTGGTGCATCTTAGGGAAGCGCAATTTCTGGGGTGGCTGAGAGCTGGTGTTTGTAGACAGGAGGGGGGCAATGTCCATGGCCCCTTCCTAGGCTATTAATATCAGCCCGCAGCTGTCTGCATAGCCTGTTCTGGTTACTAATTATATGGGGACCCCACATAATTTTTTGGGGCTCCCCTATTTTAATAGCCAGTAAAGGCTAAATGTACAGCTGTGAGCTGATATTAATAGCCTGGGAAGCTCCATGGGTATCAACCCCTTATCAGGCTATAAACAACGGCCCCCAGTTGCTGGCTTTCCCTCTCTGGTTTGGCCATCTTTTTTCCATTTTTTAAAATTAAACAGATATTGCATTTAAGGTCAGGGTCACACTTGTGAGCAACTCGCACCTCACTACCCGGCACTGCCGCCGGCACTCGGGATCGGAGTGTGCGGCTGCATGTATTTCAATGCAGCTGAACGCTCCAGTACCGAGTGCTGACAGGTACTGAGATGCAAGACTCATGCAAGTTTCTCACAATTGTGACCCTGGCCTAATGCAGATTTTGTGTGTGTGTATTTAAAGGGGTTGTCCAGGACTTTCAATTAACCCCCAATGTATCCCCCCGGGGCCCCTAATGAATTGTGCAAATACCTTCCATTGCTGTTTTCGCCTGTGAGCAGCGCTATTCCGGCGGCTGAGTCTGGGTCACATGACCCCCAGGCTGCTGCCACCGCTTATTTCTGCCGACGTCATGTCAATTTCCATACTCTGGAAATTGATGTGACATCAGCAGCAGGCATGACCCAGCCTCCACAGAGAGCAGTCACTCAAGAGTGATTGGGCTGTGGGCGGCGCTGTGGGCTGCCTGCGGGGCTGTGCTGGGGGCGGGCGGGGCTGTGCTGGGGAAGGCGGGGCTAGGCAGGGATGATTGTGCGGGTGCCGGTATGTGTGGGCCGGCGCCGGTATGTGCAGGCCGGTGCCGGTATGTGTGGGCCAGCGCCAGGGGGTCTGCATGCCAGTGCCGGGGGTCTGCGTGCGGGCGCCAATTTGTGCGGGTGCCAGGGGTCTGTGTGCTGGTGCCAGTATGTGTTGTGAATTCTGTTCTCGAACTCCCTCCTGTGGTTATGAATGGTACTTCGGCGAGTTCTGTCCATGGACTCCCTCTGGTGGCTGTGAGTGGAGCTGCTGGTTCTGAGGTCCCTTCTCCAGCTGATCTCATTTAGGCCTTGGCTGGCTGCTCTATTTAACTCCAGTCAGATCGTTACCTGAGGCCAGCTGTCAATGTCCTAGTACTGGTTCAGTTTTCTTGGATCTTTCAGATGACCTGTCTACCTCAGCAAAAGCTAAGTCCCTGCTAGCTTATTTGTTACCATTATGTTTTTGTCCAGCTTGCTATTATGATTTTGTCTTGTTAGCTGGAAGCTCTGGGATGCAGAGTGGCACCACCGCGCCGTGAGTCGGTGCGGTGCTCTCTTTTGCACACTCTGCGTGGTTTTTTGTTAGTTTTTTATGCTGACCGCAAAGATACCTTTCCTATTCTCAGTCTATTTAGTTCAGTCTGGCCTCGTTTGCTGAAACCTATTTCATTCCTGTGTTTGTGACTTCCATCTTAACTCACAGTCAATATATGTGGGGGGCTGCCTATTTCTTTGGGGAATTTCTCTGAGGCAAGGTAGGCTGTATTTTCTATCTTTAGGGGTAGTCAGCTCTTAGGCTGTGAAGAGGCGTCTAGGCAGAGTCAGGAACGCTCCACGGCTATTTCTAGTTGTTGTGATAGGATTAGGGGTTGCGGTCAGCAAAGCTCCCACTTCCCAGAGCTCGTCCTGTATTACTAGTTTGCTCATCTGGTCATTTCTAGTGCTCCTAACCACCGGTTCAATCATAACAGGTATGTGCGGGTGCCGGGGGTCTGTGTGCCGGCATGTGCGGGCGCCGGGGGTCTGCATGCCGGTGCCGGTATGTGCGGGCAGTGCTGGGGTCTGCGGTGAGGTCATTGGTGTGTCTCTGTGTGCAGGCATCATCCGGTGGGACTTCAAGTCCCATCGGGCTCTGCCTGCCACAGCAACAGTGAGTGACACATTAGCCAATGATGGGACAGTAGTAATCCCATCATCCGGCTAATGTGTTGAATGTAAAAAAATAAACATACACATATACAGAACATACATACATACAACACACACCATGTGACATGTAACATGTGACATCATGCAACATGTGACATGTGACAACATGCGACATGCAACATACAACATGCAATAACATGCGACGACATGCGACATGAGACAACATGTGACAACATGCACCATGCGATGACATGCAGCATGCGTCAAGCGGCGACATGCAACATATGACATGCAACATGTTACATGCGATGACATGCAGCATGCGACATGCGATAACATGCGACATGCGATAACATGCGGCAACATGCAACATGTGATGACATGCGACATGTGACAACATGCGACGATATGCAACATGCGACGACATGCAACATGCAACATGCGGTGACATGCACCATGCGACATGCACAATGCGATGACATGCGACAACATGCGACGACATGCAACATGCACCATGCGACATGCACCATGCGACGACATGCACCATGCGGCATGCACCATGTGACAACATGCGACATGCAACATATGACATGCAACATGCGATGACATGCAGCATGCGTCAAGCGGCGACATGCAACATATGACATGCAACATGTTACATGCGATGACATGCAGCATGCGACATGCGATAACATGCGACATGCGGCAACATGCAACATGTGATGACATGCGACATGTGACAACATGCGACGATATGCAACATGCGACGACATGCGTCATGCAACATGCGGTGACATGCACCATGCGACATGCACAATGCGATGACATGCGACAACATGCGACGACATGCAACATGCACCATGCGGTGACATGCACCATGCGACAAGCACCATGTGACAACATGCGACATGCAACATATGACATGCAACATGCGATGACATGCGCCATGCAACATGCACCATGTGACAACATGTGACATGCAACATACAACATGCAACATGCGATGACATGCAACATGTGACATGCAATGACATGCGACATGCGATAACATGTGACATGCGAAGACATGCAACATGCGATGACATACGACATGTGACAACATGCGACGACATGCACCATGCGATGACATGCAACATGCATCATGCGACATACCCAATGCGATGACATGCGACATGTGACAACATGTGACAACATGCGACGACATGCACCATGCGATGACATGCGACATGCACCACGCGGCAACATGCAACATGCGATGACATGCAGCATTCGACATGCACCATGCAACAACATGCGACATGCAACATATGACATGCAACATGCAATGACATGCACCATGCGACATGCACCATGTGACAACATGTGACATGCAACATACGACATGCAACATGCGACGACATGCAACATGTGACATGCGATGACATGCGACATGCGATAACATGTGACATGTGGTGACATGCGACATGTGGCAACATGCGACGACATGCACCATGCGATGACATGCAACATGCGACATGCGGCAACATGGACCATGCGACATGCCCAATGCGATGACATGCGACATGTGACAACATGCGACGACATGCACCATGCGACGACATGCAACATGCACCATGCGACATGCACCATGCGGCAACATGTAACATGCAACATGGGACGACATGCAACATGCGACATGCACCATGCGACAACATGCGACATGCAACATATGACATGAAACATGCGATGATATGCATCATGCGACATGCACCATGCGAGAACAAGCGACATGCAACATATGACATGCAACATGCGATGACATGCGACATGCAACATGCGATGACATGCAGCATGCGACATGCGATGACATGCAACATGCTGTTAGGGTTGGCGGAATGCACCAAATATATTTATTAGATGGGATTGGTGCGTTCGCAACCCGGGATCCACTGTGCAGGAAAGAACCTGCTGATAAGTAAATGGTGACACTATATGGTGGTATGAACCAGCTCTGTTAGCTTCACAGAGCATGCCGAGAAAGCAAAGCTCTGTGCCCTGTTAGACTTTCACAGAGGCACAGGCTAACTACCCAAATGAGAGCAGTCAGTGATCATGCATGCACACAAAACTCCTCGCCGCAGGTGCCAGCATTCTAGGGGCTTATTTCAGCCAGGTCCCTGAATACACACAAACACAATCTCCTTGCCGGAGGTGCCAGCATTCTAGGGGCTTATTTCAGCCGGGTCCCTGAACATATACAAACACATGACCACACTGTCGCAAAGCACATGACTTAGGAAGATACTAGCGCATGGCCGTGCGGCCATGCGAGCCTTAAATAGCTGCAGCACGTACAGGACCTTCCTAGAAGGACCAATGAGAGGCTGCCACAGAGCCTGCGCACCTACAGGACCTTTCTAGAAGGACCAATAGATTTGGCTGCAGTACCTGAGCATGTGACCCTTGATCTCCACTGAGAGATCTTACCCTGGGCATGCTCAGTGTGTGCAAAGCAGGAATTAGTCCCAGAAAAGCCTGCTCGCTGCAGATCAGTGCAGGGTACAATAGGAGAGCCTGGAGAGGCAGCAGTAACCCTTTGCACAGTATCGGTCTCAGTGAGACACTGGGACCGACGTCTCCGCTGAGCAGGCTCCACTGAGGCTAATGCAGAATGGGAGACCTCAGCAGACACGGATCAAGATTCCCCCTGTGCAGCAGAGGAAACTTGACTCCTAACATTACCCCCCTCCTAGGCCCCCCCTCCTTGAGCCTCGCTACGCTCAAAAGCTGCAATGAGCAGCGGAGCCCGAATGTGCTCCTCAGGCTCCCAGGTTCTATCCTCTGGACCGTGACCTTTCCAGTCCACCAGATAATATTTCTTGCCATGTACCACCTTGCTCCCCATGATAGCATTCACCTCAAACTCATCCGTGGATGAATCCGATGTCCCGGCAGATGACTCAGAAAACCGGGACAAATGAACGGGCTTTAAGAGGGAAACGTGAAAAGTATCGGTGATACCAAGGCGTGGAGGAATAGCCAAACGGTAGACCACAGGGTTGACCTGTTCCAGAACCTTGAACGGGCCAATGTAGTGAGGCGCAAACTTAGTGGACTCAACTCGCAGCCTAATGTTACGGGCGGAGAGCCACACTAAGTCGCCAGGAGAAAAGGTCGGAGCGGGGCGCCGGTGTGTATCAGCCGAAACCCTCATTCTCTCCTTGGAGGCCTGGATGGCATCCTGTGTGCGGTCCCAGATGTCACGTGCCTCCACCGCCCAGTCTGCCACCCTAGAATCAGTGGTTGACACGGGTATGGGCACAGGGACACGCGGATGCTGGCCGTAATTAAGGAGAAAAGGAGTCTGACCAGTGGAATTGGCTACAGCGTTGTTCAAGGCAAATTTCACCCAAGGTAGCAAAGATGCCCAGTCATCTTGCCTAGCAGAGACAAAATGTTGCAAGTATGTCACCAGAGTCTGGTTGGTTCCCTCTACCAACCCATTCGTCTCGGGATGATATGCAGAGGAGAGATTCAGCTATATGCTGAGTAAACGGCAGAGCTCTCTCCAAAACCGTGATGCAAACTGGGGACCCCGGTCGCTGACAATTTTATCAGGCATTCCATGTAAGAGGAAAATATGTTTTATGAACAACGCCGCCTAGGCCCGTGCAGAAGGTAACTGTGGAAGCGGCATCAAATGCACCATCTTAGAAAAATGATCGGTGACTACACAGATAACAGTGCAGCTACGAGACTTGGGTAAGCCCACCACAAAGTCCATCCTGACCATCTCCCCGGGCCTGTCTGCCACCGGCAGGGGGTAAAGTAACCCAGCAGGCCATTGCAGAGGAGACCGATTCTGGGCGCAGGAGACACACGCCCGAATATAGTCCCCGACGTCACGGGCCATATGCGGCCACCAGTACATCCTCGCCAAAAGCTCATATGTCCTCTTGGTCCCAAAGTGTCCACCCACTCTGGATGAGTGAGCCCAAGAGAGAACCCCCGGTCGCAAGTTCGCTGGTACGAAAGTCTTGCCCGGGGGCGAAACCGGAGCCACAGTTCTCAGGCTCTCAGAAGGGACAATAAGCCGAGGCTCCTCCTCCTTCTCAGATGACACTACGGAGCGGGACAGAGCGTCGGCACAAATGTTCTTCTCCCTGGAGAGAAAATGGAGAGTAAAATGGAAACGGGAGAAGAACAGGGACCATCTAGCCTGGCGAGAATTCAGCCGCTGGGCCGTCTGTATATATACCAAGTTCTTGTGGTCAGTGAACACTTGGAAGGGGAAGCGAGCTCCCTCCAAGAGGTGTCTCCACTCTGAAAAAGCCAACTTCATGGCTAGCAACTACCTGTCCCCGATGGAATAATTCCTCTCCGCTGGTGTGAAGGTCTTGGAGAAGAAGAAGCAAGGATGCTTCCGACCTTGAGCATCCTTTTGGAAAAGGACTGCTCCAGCACCAACGGATTAGGCATGCACCTCCAAGATAAATGGCTTATCGGGGCGATGTAGGATGGAAGCGCTAGCGAAGTGTGACTTAATCGAGAGAAAGGCCTTGGAGACCTCCTCTGACCACAACTTGGGATTTGCTCCCTTCTTGGTGAGGGCAACCAAGGGAGCTGCCTAAGTTGAGAAGTGTAGAATGAACTGGCAATAGTAATTAATGAACCCCATAAAGCGCTGCACCGCTTTAAGAGAATGGGGTTCCTGCCAGTCCATCACAGCCTGTAGCTTGGCAGGATCCATAGCCAAACCCTGGGCAGAAATGATATAACCAAGGAAAGGCAAGGACTCCTGCTCAAATACACACTTATCCAACTTGGCGTAGAGGGAGTTTGCCCGTAAGAGGTCGAAGACTTTGCGAACATCTCTCTGATGGGAGTCAATATCTGGAGAGTAGATGAGAATATCATCCAGATAGACTACGACCGAGGTGGTGAGCATATCCTGGAAAATGTCGTTCACAAAGTCTTGGAAAATGGCTGGAGCATTACAGAGCCCAAAGGGCATCACCAGATATTCATAGTGCCCATCCCTGGTGTTAAAAGCCTTCTTCCATTCGTCCCCCTCACGGATGCGAATCAAATTGTAGGCACCCGGCAGATCCAATTTTGTAAATACCCTTGCTCCCCGTAGCCTATCAAAAACTCAGATATCAGGGGTAATGGGTACTTGTTCTTAACGGTGATGGCGTTAAGACCCCTGTAGTCTATGCATGGACGTAAGTCTCCAGTCTTCATCTGTACGAAGAAGAACCCAGCCCCTGCAGGTGACACTGACTTCATAATGAATCCTCTTGCCAGATTCTCTTGAATGTACTGGGATATTGCCTCCGTCTCTGGGAGAGATAATGGATAGACTCGACCCCGGGGAGGCTCAGTACCAGGCAAGAGGTCAATAGGACAGTCATAGGGGCGGTGAGGCGGAAGGGTCTACGCAGCCCTTTTGGAGAACACGTCTGCATAGGGTCAATAGTGCTTGGGGAGAGAGGAAAGATCTGCGGGTACCTGTGTTGTAGCAACCTGAACGCACTCCCTCTGACATCTACCCTCGCAGGATTTACTCCATCCCAAAATTCTCCCTGAGGACCACTCTATATGAGGAGAATGATAGCGTAGCCATGGTATCCCCAACAGGACTGTCATGATTCCCAATGGCAGGGAATTTAACACATAACACGGGAAATTACAGGACGAGCTCTAGGGTGATGAAACCTGAGCTGACCGTGATCCTGAACCTCAACACTCATCTAACAGCAGCCGGGGAACGTTCCTGGGGGGACTCTAGACGTCTCGCGCCAGCCGGAGATCTAGCTACCCCTATCAGAAGAATAATAGACCTGTCTTGCCTCCAGAGAAATATTCCCACAGAAATAGCAGCCCCCCACATATAATGACGGTGAAATGAGAGGAAGGCACAAACGTAGTTATGAAAACAGATTCAGCAAAATGAGGCCCGCTTAAGCTAGATAGCAGAGGATACAAAAGGTGAACTGCGCGGTCAGCTTAAAACCCTTCAAAATACCATCCTGAAATTACTTGAACTCATGTGCCAACTCATGGTACATGAGTGGTAATTTCAGCCCACTAGAGCAACCAGCAACAGAGAATTACATATCTGCAAGCTGGACTAAAAGCATGAAAGCAAACATGAAACAGGGGAATCAGACTTAGCTTGTCCTGAAGACTTTAGGAGCAGGTAACAAAGGTAACAGAGACACACTGATACATTGATAGCCGGCAAGGGAATGACAGGAAAGCCAGGTTAAATAGGAAACACCCAGCCTCTGATGGACAGGTGGAAACCAGAGGCCGCAACCCACCAAAGTCACCCAGTACCAGTTGTAACCACCAGAGGGAGCCCAAAAACAGAATCCACAACACAGGACCTCATCAATTCCCTCAGGAATGACTAATAGGGAGATAATCTCCTGATGTGATGGAGACACAGAAAGCGTGATAGGAATGGTTTGGTGGGTAATCTGAGAGGGTAGTGTCGACCCATTTACCACTCGAACGGTTACTGGTTTGGCGAGCATAACCATAGGTATTGCGTGACGCTGGGCGAAAGCGGATGACATAAAATTACCCTCTGCCCCAGAGTCCACGTGGAGAGCCCCCAGATGCAGGGCTGCGAGACACTAGGTCCTGGGCCTCTCTGTCTCAGTTCTGGGGTTGTCACGGTGGCTAGACTCGGTCCGTGACCCTGCTAAGGGGCGTCCAATGAAAGGTGTAGGTGGTGGTGCGTGGTGCCGATCGCGGTGAATAACGAGGACACAGGGTTGCAGTCTCTTTACCTCTTTACTGAAGGTTTTAGGGTCCGCAATCCAGAGTACTTTTAACAGGGCTGGCTGAGACCGGCCGGTCCGAAGGCACATCCAGAGTTCCCTTTGCAGGTGGAAATCAGTGTCTACCTTCTAATGCCTGTGTGTGTTGTAGTACTTCCCTGCTGAGCACCACGGATAGTCCTCACAACTGTCATATATATTTCTGGTCTTTCTCTCTCTTTCTCTCCGTCCCCCAGATGATATGGATGGGACGCACCCGTATGACGGGGTAGGCCTGGAGCTATTTTTATGGGGACCCTAGGGACGCCCCTCTCCCACAGTTTGCCTCCGTTGTCTTCGTTAGGTGTAATGATGAGACAGCCAACCTATGGTTGACTGCCCGGCCCTGGTCTAAAGTAATGCGTGGAGTCTCTTACTTTCTCGGCGTTCTGGCCACCGGCTACGCGCCTCAGAAGGATGTTGCTGATCTTGGGGCACGACTCCTTCTGATATTGTCTCCTTTTTGCTGTATTTCCTTTCCTCACTCCTCCACAATACACCTCGCTTCTTGTCCTTTCTTAGGAGTCTGCCACTGTAAGGCACAGGCACAACTCCGTAGCGATCTTGTCTCTTTCCAGGACGCTGCCAGGATCCCACCCCTGACAGGTCCTCTCTCTAGCTCTTCCCAGCTACGTTCTCCCTGACTTCCTGTCCAACCCCCAGTTTTACCAGAGCGTGAGGAGTGGCCTACTAGATAGAACCACTCCCCCTGGTGGCCGGAGTGTGAGGTGCAGTGTGTGTGTGTTACCTGGTCAGGTGAACTCCTTTAGTGCAATCAGACGTAACATCACTCCCCTTAGTGGCAGAGCGACATCACTGCAACGACCAGGACTCTGGGGCGCTGCACTCCCCCCCCAGTTAAATCCAGTACTCCCGGACTGGGAAAATAAGAACAACAATACATGTTAACAGGGAACACATAAAACTTTGAAATATCATAAACAATTAAACATAACAGCGCTTCCCTTTATGGGAGGTGAGGACTCTTAAACGTTGCGAATGTTTTGGCCATGCACAGTTCATGACTCCCAGTTCAGTGGTTGTAACTTTTTAAAGCAGCAGGGACCCCGGGTAAACAAAGGGGTCCCTTTGAAAGTTTTGGAGCAATTCACTGTCCACTGCTCCGTTGTCCATTTTTAAACTTGTAACAAAGATATTTACACAAACACAATTAGCAACTTTAGTTAATACCTCCAAGTTTTGTAATGAAGGGGAGTCTGATTCCTGGTACTACGTGTAGACCTCCGTAGTGCAGGGGCTGCTATTGACATAGCAGGGCTCGCTATGCTTGCTACCACTGGTGTAGTGCACTGCCTTCTAGCTACGCTTCTAGTGAGTCTGGTGTTGTGAATTCCGTTCTTGGGCTCCATCCTGTGGTTGCGAATGGTATTTTTGGGAGTTCTGCTCTTGGGCTCCCTCTGGTGGTTTCAAGTGGAACTTAGCAGCTGCGTTCACTGATCGGTTTCCTGGCCTGGTTATTTAACTGGGCTTTTGGCTTTAGTGGATGCCAGCTGTCAATGTATTTCCTGTGGGTTCAGTCCTTTCCTGGAAGTTCTCTGTTGGCCAGTCCATTTTCAGCTTAAGATAAGTCTGCTACTTTTTGGGTGTTTCCCTGCTTATGACCTTCTGTTCAGTTCAATTTAATTCAATCTCTTTTGTCCAGCTTGTCATTATGAAATATTCCGGCTAGTTGGAAGTTCTGGGGTCGCAGATTTGCCCCCTCCACACCGTGAGTCGGTGTGGTGGTTATTTTTGTAAACTCTGCGTGGACTTTTAGTTTTTATACTGACCGCACAGCAACCTATCCTATCTCTGGCTATTTAGATAGTAGTGGCCTCCTTTGCTAAAAAATCTAGTTTCATTTCTGAGTTTGTCATTTCCCTCTCCACTCACCATCAATATTTGTGGGGGGCTATCTTCCTTTGGGGGTTTCTCTGAGGCAAGATAGCTTTCCGTTTCCATCTTTAGGGGTAGCTAGTTCTTAGGCTGTGCAGAGGCGTCTAGGCAGAGTCAGGTATGCTCCACGGCTATTTCTAGTGTTGGTGTTAGGAGTAGGGATTGCGGTCAGTAAAGTTACCACCTCCTCAGAGCTAGTCCTATTTTTGTTTTACCCACCAGGTCATTTTGGTGCTGCTCCGTAGTAAGTCCATGATTGGTTTTGCCCACCAGGTCATCTCAGCACCGCTCCGTACCCACCAGGTCATAACAGTCTGGGTAGCACTGGCATGCTGGATCTCTCAGAGCTGCTACTACCATCAGTGGGTACGGCAGATTCACCGATAGCAGAGGGAGGCTCCGCCGGTCCGACGGTGGGCATAGCATCGTCCGGCGGGGTCTGTGGTGACTGCGGGTCCGGAGGATCTGGCACCACTTCTAGTCCAGGTGGGTTCGGTGTTATGACCCCAATGGCGAGGGTCTCAGAGATATCAGCAAGTCTGCGAAGTACAAAAATCCAGCTCATAGGGCAGTGGTAACTGGGTTGACCATATATCTACTCCTAACGCCAACACTAGAAGTAGCCGGGGAACATGCCTACGTTGGTCGCTAGATGTCTCGCGCCAGCCGGAGGACTAACTACCCCTAGAAGAGGAAAACAAAGACCTCTCTTGCCTCCAGAGAATAGACCCCAAAAGTAGGATACAAGCCCCCCACAAATAATAACGGTGAGGTAAGAGGAAATGACAAACACAGAGATGAACTAGGTTTAGCAAAGAGAGGCCCGCTTACTAATAGCAGAATGTAGTAAGATAACTTATATGGTCAACAAAAACCCTAACAAAATTCCACACTGGAGATTCAAGAACCCCCGAACCGTCTAACGGCCGGGGGGAGAACTCCAGCCTCCCTAGAGCTTCCAGCAAGGAAAGGATACAGATAATGAACAAGCTGGACAAAAATGCAAACAAAAACAAATAGCAAAAAGCAAGAAAGCGGACTTAGCTTAATCACGCAGGAACCAGGATCAGTAGACAAGAGCACTACAGATTAGCTCTGATATCAACGTTGCCAGGCATTGAACTGAAGGTCCAGGGAGCTTATATAGCAACACCCCTGACCTAACGACCCAGGTGAGCATACAAGGGATGATAGACATACCCAGAGTAAAATCACTAGTAGCCACTAGAGGGAGCCAAAAGGTAAATTCACAACAGTACCCCCCCCTTAGTGAGGGGTCACCGAACCCTCACCAAGACCACCAGGGCGATCAGGATGAGTGGCGTGAAAGGCACGAACTAAATCGGCCGCATGCACATCAGAGGCGACCACCTAGGAATTATCCTCCTGACCATAGCCCTTCCACTTGACCAGGTACTGAAGCCTCCGCCTGGAGAGACGAGAATCTAAGATCTTCTCCACCACGTACTCCAACTCGCCCTCAACCAACACCGGAGCAGGAGGCTCAGCAGAAGGAACCACAGGCACAACGTACCGCCGCAACAAGGACCTATGAAATACGTTGTGAATGGCAAACGACACCGGAAGATCCAGGCGAAAGGACACAGGATTAAGGATCTCCAATATCCTGTAAGGACCAATGAATCGAGGCTTAAATTTGGGAGAGGAGACCTTCATAGGAACAAATCGAGAAGACAGCCATACCAAATCCCCAACACGAAGTCGGGGACCCACACCGCGGCGGCGGTTGGCAAAACGCTGAGCCTTCTCCTGTGACAACTTCAAGTTGTCCACCACATGATTCCAGATCCGCTGCAACCTATCCACCACAGAATCCACTCCAGGACAGTCAGAAGGCTCCACATGTCCCGAGGAAAAACGAGGATGGAAACCGGAGTTGCAGAAAAATGGCGAAACCAAGGTGGCAGAACTAGCCCGATTATTAAGGGCAAATTCAGCCAACGGCAAGAAGGTCACCCAATCATCCTGATCAGAAGAGACAAAACACCTCAAATACGCCTCCAGAGTCTGATTAGTTCGTTCCGTTTGTCCGTTAGTCTGTGGATGAAAAGCGGAGGAAAACGACAAATCAATGCCCATCCTACCACAAAAGGATCGCCAGAACCTGGAAACAAACTGGGATCCTCTGTCCGACACAATATTCTCAGGAATGCCGTGCAAACGAACCACGTTCTGGAAGAACACAGGAACCAGATCAGAAGAGGAAGGCAGCTTAGGCAAAGGAACCAGATGGACCATCTTGGAGAAACGATCACATATCACCCAGATGACAGACATGCCCTTAGACACCGGAAGATCCGAAATGAAATCCATAGAGATGTGTGTCCAATGTCTCTTCGGGACAGGCAAGGGCAAGAGCAACCCGCTGGCACGAGAACAGCAAGGCTTAGCTCGAGCACAAGTACCACAGGACTGAACAAATGACCGCACATCCCTTGACAAGGAAGGCCACCAAAAGGACCTGGCCACCAGATCTCTGGTGCCAAAAATTCCCGGGTGCCCTGCCAACACTGAGGAATGAACCTCGGAAATGACTCTGCTGGTCCATTTAGCAGGCACAAACAATCTGTCAGGTGGACAAGAGTCAGGCCTACCAGCCTGAAATCTCTGCAACACACGTCGCAGATCTGGAGAAATAGCTGACAAGATAACTCCTTCCTTAAGAATACCCTCAGGTTCAGCGACTCCAGGAGCATCAGGCACAAAGCTCCTAGACAGAGCATCGGCCTTCACATTCTTAGAACCTGGTAAATACGAGACCACAAAGTCAAAACGGGAGAAAAACAATGACCAGCGGGCCTGTCTAGGATTCAGGCGTTTAGCAGACTCGAGATACATCAAATTTTTGTGATCAGTCAAGACCACCACACGATGCTTAGCACCCTCGAGCCAATGACGCCACTCCTCAAATGCCCACTTCATGGCCAACAACTCCCGATTGCCCACATCATAATTTCGCTCTGCCGGCGAAAACTTCCTAGAGAAAAAGGCACAAGGTCTCATAGTAGAGCAACCAGGGCCTCTCTGCGACAAAACGGCCCCTGCCCCAATCTCCGAAGCATCCACCTCAACCTGAAAGGGAAGTGAGACGTCAGGCTGGCACAAAACAGGCGCCGAAGTAAACCGGCGTTTCAACTCCTGGAAAGCCTCCACGGCAGCAGGAGCCCAGTTAGCTACATCAGAGCCTTTCTTGGTCATATCCGTCAGCGGTTTAACAACGCTAGAGAAATTTGCGATAAAACGACGGTAGAAGTTAGCAAAACCCAAGAACTTCTGAAGACTCTTAACTGACGAGGGTTGAGTCCAATCATGAATAGCTCGGACCTTGACTGGATCCATCTCCACAGCAGAAGGGGAAAAATGAACCCCAAAAAGGGAACCTTCTGTACACCAAAGAGACACTTTGAGCCTTTTACAAACAAAGAATTTTCACGCAGAATCTCAAAAACCATCCTGACCTGCTCCACATGCGAGTCCCAATCATCAGAAAAAACCAGAATATCATCCAGATAAACAATCAAAAATCTATCCAGATACTTCCGGAAAATGTCATGCATGAAGGACTGAAAAACTGAAGGTGCATTAGAGAGCCCAAATGGCATCACCAAGTACTCAAAATGACCTTCGGGCGTATTGAATGCGGTTTTCCATTCATCGCCCTGCCTAATGCGCACAAGGTTGTACGCACCACGAAGGTCTATCTTGGTGAACCACTTGGCACCTTTAATCCGGGCAAACAAATCTGACAACAGCGGCAAAGGATACTGAAATTTGACAGTGATCTTATTTAAAAGCCGATAGTCAATACAAGGCCTCAAAGATCCGTCCTTTTTGGCCACAAAAAAGAATCCCGCACCAAGAGGGGAAGAAGAAGGACGGATATGCCCCTTCTCAAGAGACTCCTTGATATATGAACGCATCGCGGTATGTTCAGGTACCGACAGATTAAACAGTCTCCCCTTAGGAAACTTACTGCCAGGAATCAAATCTATTGCACAGTCACATTCCCTATGAGGAGGCAGTGCACTGGACTTAGACTCGCTGAAGACATCCTGATAATCAGACAAATACGCCGGAACTTCCGAAGGCGTAGAAGATGCAATAGACAAGGGCAGGGAATCTCCGTGAATTCCATGGCAGCCCCAGCTTGACACTGACATAGCCTTCCAGTCCAAGACTGGATTATGGGTCTGTAACCATGGCAAACCCAAAACAACCAAATCATGCATTTTATGTAGAACAAGAAAACGTATTACCTCCCGATGTTCGGGAGTCATGCACATGGTAACCTGTGTCCAAAACTGCGGTTTATTTTTTGCCAATGGCGTAGAGTCAATACCCCTAAGAGGGATAGGATTTTCCAATGGCTCAAGCACAAATCCGCAGCGCTTGGCAAATGACAGATCCATAAGGCTCAGGGCAGCACCTGAGTCCACAAACGCCATGACAGGATACGATGACAGTGAGCAAATCAAAGTAACAGATAGAATAAATTTAGGTTGCAAATTACCAATGGCGACCGGACTAACAACCTTAGTAAGACGTTTAGAGCATGCTGAGATAACATGTGTAGAATCACCACAGTAGTAACACAAGCCATTCTGGCGTCTATGAATTTTCCGCTCATTTCTAGTCAGGATTCTATCACATTGCATTAAATCAGGTGCCTGTTCAGACAACACCATGAGAGGATTTGCAGTTTTGCGCTCCCGCAACCGCCGGTCGATTTGAATAGCCAGGGCCATAGAATCATTCAGACCTGTGGGAATGGGAAAACCCACCATCACATTCTTAATGGCTTCAGAAAGGCCATTTCTAAAATTTGCAGCCAATGCACACTCGTTCCACTGGGTCAGCACGGACCATTTCCGAAATTTTTGGCAATACACTTTGGCCTCGTCCTGGCCCTGAGACATCGCCAGCAAGGCTTTTTCTGCCTGAATCTCAAGATTGGGTTCCTCATAAAGCAAACCGAGCGCCAGAAAAAACGCATCAATGTCAGCCAATGCCGGATCTCCTGGCGCCAGCGAGAAGGCCCAATCCTGAGGGTCGCCCCGTAAAAAAGAAATAACAATTTTTACTTGCTGAGCGGAGTCTCCAGATGAACAGGGTCTCAGGGACAAAAACAATTTACAATTATTCCTGAAATTTCTAAATTTAAATCGGTCTCCGGAAAATGGTTCAGGAATCGGTATCTTAGGTTCTGACATAGGATTTCTGATAACATAATCTTGTATGCCCTGCACACGAGCAGCAAGCTGGTCCACACTTGTAATCAAGGTCTGGACATTCATGTCTGCAGCAAACACAAGCCACTCAGAGTTAAAGGGGAAAAGAAAAAAAAAATGAGAGAGAGAAAAAAAAACTCAGAACTTTCTTTCTTATAATCCCGCTTCTGCAATGCATTTAACATTTAATACGGGCCTGGCAAACTGTTATGACCCCAAGGGCGAGGGTCTCAGAGATATCAGCAAGTCTGCGAAGTACAAAAATCCAGCTCATAGGGCAGTGGTAACTGGGTTGACCATATATCTACTCCTAACGCCAACACTAGAAGTAGCCGGGGAACATGCCTACGTTGGTCGCTAGATGTCTCGCGCCAGCCGGAGGACTAACTACCCCTAGAAGAGGAAAACAAAGACCTCTCTTGCCTCCAGAGAATAGACCCCAAAAGTAGGATACAAGCCCCCCACAAATAATAACGGTGAGGTAAGAGGAAATGACAAACACAGAGATGAACTAGGTTTAGCAAAGAGAGGCCCGCTTACTAATAGCAGAATGTAGTAAGATAACTTATATGGTCAACAAAAACCCTAACAAAATTCCACACTGGAGATTCAAGAACCCCCGAACCGTCTAACGGCCGGGGGGAGAACTCCAGCCTCCCTAGAGCTTCCAGCAAGGAAAGGATACAGATAATGAACAAGCTGGACAAAAATGCAAACAAAAACAAATAGCAAAAAGCAAGAAAGCGGACTTAGCTTAATCACGCAGGAACCAGGATCAGTAGACAAGAGCACTACAGATTAGCTCTGATATCAACGTTGCCAGGCATTGAACTGAAGGTCCAGGGAGCTTATATAGCAACACCCCTGACCTAACGACCCAGGTGAGCATACAAGGGATGATAGACATACCCAGAGTAAAATCACTAGTAGCCACTAGAGGGAGCCAAAAGGTAAATTCACAACAGTTCGGTTGATGAAACGTTAAGACCGGTACCACGATGGCCTGATTTATTTGGGTCCAAGACTGGGGAAAATCACCAAGAACAGTGTGTATCATTTTCTCCTCTTCTGCAGGTGGAGAGGCTCTTGGACCTGTTTCCTTCTCCCTCAACTTATCGGGGCATACCTTAAGGTGGTCTCTGGATATTGCCGTTGAGGTTTCCCCTCCATCTTTGCTGATGAGGCAGACTTTGGTATTGTCGAAATCGGACGGCAGGATGGTATATGGTTCCGCTTCCCACTGGTCATCAAGTTTGTGTAGCCTTCTCTTCCGCTTGAGTACCTGCTCGCCAGGCGGTAAGGGAATCGCAGGAGCATGCTGGTTGTAGTCCGTTTCCTGTTTTTGCCTGGCCTGAGCGAGACTTCTCTCCGCGCATTCCTGTACTTTGTGATACCTTTGCTGCCTCTCTGTATCCCAATCGGCATCCGGCGAGGTATCTTCGGGGGTCAGAACCCCCATGTCCAGATCAACGGGCAACTTGCTAGACCTTCCTCACATTAGGTACGCCGGAGTGCAGTTGGTGGAATTCACTGGGATGTGGTTGTACATGTCTACCAGGTCGGGCAATTTCGTTGGCCACAAGTTCCGTTCTTCTACAGGCAGGGTCTTCAGTAAGTCGATCACCACTTGGTTAATCTTTTCACACATCCCGTTGGTTTGGGGATGGTATGGTGTGGTTCTGATCTTCTTACACCCGTAAAGATTGCAGAACTCCTGGAACACCCCCGCCTCAAACGCTGGTCCCTGATCGGTCAGTACCTTCTCCGGATACCCATGGGGCCTACAGAAGTACTGCTGGAAGGTTTTGGCAGCTGTTCTGTCCATTAGATCCTTGACAGGTACAACCACCAGGAACCTGGAATAGTGATCCACGATGGTGAGAGCATAAATATAGCCCGACCGGCTAGGTGTCAGCTTCACGTGGTCCAGTGCGACCAGTTCTAGCGGCCATTTTGTGATGATGTGCTGCAAAGGAGCCCGTTGGCTGTCACGGTCCTTCCTGCGTAGGCTGCACGGGCCACACTCCCGACACCACTTCTCGATGGCTCTTTTCATGCCAATCCAATAGAATCTCCCTTGGAGTAGTCTCTCCAACTTCCTCCACCCGAAGTGTCCAGCCCCATCGTGGTATGCTCCCAGAACCATTGGCGCATCTCGCCTCAGAACCACTATCTGCCATACCAATTCGTGAGTGCGGGGGTCGATACTTCTTCGGCACAGCTTACCGTCGTGAATAAACAATTTGCTTCTCCCCTTCCACAGCTGTTGGGTCTCTTGTGGATCATCCGGGCCGGGATACAAACCTGCCTGCATCAGGAGTTCTTTCACCCGACGGACCGCAGGGTCACCATCCTGGGTCTCTGCCCACCCATGTTGAGGCAGGGGATTCAGCGTGGCATCCTGGTTGTTTCTGTGCCTGTTCTTCACATGATGGGAGCATTGAGTGGCTTTGGGGCGATGGAAAGCGGGCAGTTCTACTTCTTCAAGTGCCTCCGGGTCCTCCCACGTTTCTGGCAAATTGGGCATCCGGGACAAGGCATTGGCATTTGCATTCTTGCGTTCCTGCCCGGTACTTGATGGTAAAGTCATAATTGGACAGCCGGGCCATCCACCGCTGTTCCAAGGCCCCAAGCTTTGCTGTGTCCAAGTGCGTTAGTGGATTGTTATCCATGAAGACGGTAAATTTCGCTGAGGCCAGGTAGTGCTTGAACCTCTCCGTCACTGCCCAAACAATGGCGAGGAATTCCAGCTTGAAGGAACTGTAGTTGTCAGGGTTCCTTTCCGTGGGACAAAGTTTCCTGCTGGCATAAGCGATTACCCTCTCCTTGCCTTTCTGGACCTGGGACAACACGGCTCCCAGTCCTACATTGCTGGCATCCGTATACAGTACAAACGGTTGATCATACTCAGGGTAGGCCAGTACCTCTTCTCCCATCAGCGCCATCTTCAAGCAAGTGAATGATCCTTCCAGGCCTTTGTTCCAATCAAATGGGGTACTCTTCCCCTTGGTCTTCTTGGATTGGCCCACCAACAGATCTTGCAATGGCGCGGCCTTCTTGGTGAAGTCCTTGATGAACCTCCGGTAATAGCCTACCAACCTGAGGAACTGCCGGACTTCATGGAGGTTGCTGGGCTTCGGCCAGTCCTTAATCACTGTAACCTTGTCAGGGTCTGGGGCCACTCCTTCAGCACTCACCACATGGCTGAGATACTGCACTTTGGGTTTCAGCAGGTGGCATTTGGATGGTTTCACCTTTAAACCAAAGTTGGATAGGGCTTCAAACACCTCGGCCAGGTGCTTCAGATGGTCTTCGTATGTCTTGGAGAAGACAATGACATCATCCAGATACAGCAGTACAGTTTCAAAGTTCTTGTGCCCCAGACAGCACTCCATCATCCTCTGGAACGTCCCCGGGGCATTGCACAATCCGAAGGGCATGTAGTTGAATTCACAAAGTCCCATCGGCGTCGTGAAGGCCGTCTTCTCCTTGTCTGCCTCCGCCACTGGAACCTGCCAGTACCCACTGGTGAGATCCAATGTAGAGAAGTAGTTAGCAGATTTTAAAGCAGCCAGGGACTCCTCTATCCTGGGCAGTGGGTATGCATCTTTATGTGTAATGCGATTTAACTGTCGATAATCCACACACATCCTCATTGTGCCATCTTTCTTCCTAACAAGGACTAATGGAGCTGCCCAGGGGCTACAACTGTCCCTCACTACCCCGGCCTCCTTCATCTCTCGCAACATGTCCTTGGCACACTGATAATGAGCTGGGGGTACAGGATGGTATCTCTCTTATGGGTCGGTGATCCCCTGTAGGGATATGATGTTGGATCCCTTTTACCTGTCCAAAATCTAGGGGTGTTTGCTAAAGACCCACTCGTACTCATGAACCACCCTGTAGGCCCCCTGTTTCTGGTGAGGTGGGGTAGAGTCAGTGCCCACATGTAATTCCTGACACCAATACTTCAGTTGCCCTGCAGAACCGTTGTTCTCCGCCGGATTGGACAGGACCAAGGGCTCAAGCGCCTGTATCACACTACTATTATCAGTAAACAGTTTGGCAAGTGTGGCATATTTGGCTATCTGGACTTCTTCCTCCCCGCAATTGAGAACACGTACTGGCACCCTCCCCTTGCGGACATCAACCACCTCTCTGGCTGTCAGCAGGGTAGGCCTATTATCCGAACATACAGGTTCTACCAGGGCCTGATAGTCTTTACCCCTGAGGCCTATGGCTGCCCGACACCATATTAACATTTCACTCCTGGGGGGTATCGCAATGGGGTTTGAATCACTCACTGTGACATGACCAATTTCACCACCAGTCAGCTCCACCTGCTGTCTTTGCATCAGGGCCCTGATTTCTTTTTTTCTTTTTGCAGGGCACGTTATTCACTGTAGCCAGCAGTTTCTGCTACCTGTTGCAATAGGACAATAACTTCTGCAAGACAATTTTCTATAACATTAGTACCAATGGTCATCATGGGATTACACTCACGGCGGTCAAGATTAACAATTACAATCCCTTGGGCCTTCAATTCCACCCGCCCCACTTTGATGGTGACTTCTTTATACCCCACTTGTGGCAATGGCTGACCATTACTGGCTATTATGGTGAAATCGTCATCGGGGCCATGAGTGATATCGGTGTCCTCCCAATACCATTTCTAAAGCACATAAGGCATAGTAGTCACCTGAGAACCGGTGTCCAGCAAAGCGTTCATGGGGATACCGTCGATCACAACAGGAAGAACTGGTCGCCCTCCAACGTATTTAGCTCTCCAATGCTGCGGGCCTGATCGTCCTACTCCTGGGGGTTGGCCCTTTGCCCCAGGGGTTGCTCGTTTAAATGACAGTACCTTGCAAGGTGGCCCACCTAGTGACAGCGGCGGCAGATAGGTCGTCCGTCCCGATGGAAGCGATCGTCGTCCCTGCCTCTGGTCGGCGGAGTCCTCCTCTGTCGCATCCAGGGGACATCCTCTGGTCTGGAGGCCAGCTGGATCTTCTCCTTGGGGGCCTCCTGTAGGGACTGCACAGTCCGGGATAGGGCAGCAATGCTCTTGGTCAGCTCCTGCATCTGGAGGTGGAGTCCTGTGGGGGAGTCGTCCTCCAAGCTCTGGGCATCAGCCTCAGCGGCAACTGGGGCATCCGATGCCACCTCCTGGTGGTACGTGAGAGCTGGACGCCTGGGAGGCGCTGCACGGCTGGACTGTCGCTCTTGTAGTGCCTGGATGGCTTTATCCTTGAATTGCGCAAAAGTCAGGTCTGGGTTCTGCATGGCCAGGAAGTGCAGTTGACCCCTTTGGTGGCTGCACAGGAGCCCCTCAATGAACCGCTCTTTCAGGAGTTTATCTTCATCTTGCATGCTGCCGGGGTCACTCTGCTTGATGGCCCACAGCACCTCCTGGAGGTTAAGGGCATAGTCCCATAGGCTATCCTGCGGCCTCTGTTTACACCCATAGAAAGTCAACTTAATTTCTGTAGCGGTGCAGGTGTCAAAGGTGGCTTTAAGCCGCGGCGGGCCAAGACTTCACTTCTCTCAGAGCCGCCCCAAAGAGTTGGCCGGTTATCATATGAACTTTCTGAGGCTCTGTCAGGGGATAGAACTCGAGCAGGCTGCAGATCCCCTCTTTAAAGTCAGTTAATGTATGGGACTCTCCAGAGTATCGCGGGAGCCAGGCTGCTCCCGGTAGGTACGGCATGGAGAAGGGCATTATGGCTGTTGTAGCTGCAGCCTCTGGCTGGTGGATAGGGACGGCGAGCTCTGCGGCAACCGGCTGTGGTACAAGGCCCACGGCTGCGTCTACTGTGAGGGCCGGAGGGGCCTCTGGGTCTACGGCTGCGACCGCCGCCTCTGCTCCCCCCGATTCAGACATGGTCGCTCCTTCCCCCTGCTGACCTGCTGGAAGTCGGTATTCCTCTTCAGGGATCGTCGCTTTACCGCGTCTTCTGGTTCCACGCTCTTTTTGACCTGCTCCGCCCACGAAGCTATGGCTCCTCCCTTCGAGCGCGGCGATGGTGGATTTTGACGGCAAATAGCAACACCCAGTCTTTGCAATAAATCACAGTTCCAAGGCACACATGACCTGATTCTTCAGGCTTAAGCAGATCCTGTTCGGGATGCCAAGTTTGGAGCGCCCCCAGATGCAGGGCCGTGGGACACCTGGTACCGGGCCTCTCTGTCTCAGTTCTGGGGTTGTCACGGTGGCTAGATTCGATCCGTGACCCTGCTAAGGGGCGTCCAATGAAGGGTGTAGGTGGTGGTGCGTGGTGCCGATCACGGTGAATAACGAGGACACATGGATGCAGTCTCTTTACCTCTTTACTGAAGGCTTTAGGGTCAGCAATCCGGAGTACTGTTAACAGGGCTGGCTGAGACCGGCCGGTCCAAAGGCACATCCAGAGTTCTCTTTGCAGGTGGAAATCAGTGTCTACCTTCTAACGCCTGTGTGTGTTGTAGTACTTCCCTGCTGAGCACCACGGGATAGTCCTCACAACTGTTGTATATATTTCTGGTCTTTCTCTCTCTTTCTCTCTGTCCCCCAGATGATATGGATGGGACGCACCCGTATGACGGGGTAGGCCTGGAGCTATTTTATAGGGACCCTAGGGACGCCCCTCTCCCACAGTTTGCCTCCGTTGTCTTCGTTAGGTGTAATGATGAGACAGCCAACCTATGGTTGACTGCCCGGCCCTGGTCTAAAGTAATGCGTGGAGTCTCTTACTTTCTCGGCCTTCCGGCCACCGGCTACGTGCCTCAGAAGGATGTTGCTGATCTTGGGGCACGACTCCTTCTGGTATTGTCTCCTTTTTGCTGTATTTCCTTTCCTCACTCCTCCACAATACACCTTGCTTCTTGTCCTTTCTTAGGAGTCTGCCGCTGTAAGGTACAGGCACAACTCCGTAGCGATCTTGTCTCTTTCCAGGACGCTGCCAGGATCCCACCCCTGACAGGTCCTCTCTCTAGCTCTTCCCAGCTACATTCTCCCTGACTTCCTGTCCAACCCCCAGTTTTACCAGAGCGTGAGGAGTGGCCTACTAGATAGAACCACTCCCCCTGGTGGCCGGAGTGTGAGGTGCAGTGTGTGTGTGTTACCTGGTCAGGGGAACTCCTTTAGTGCAATCAGACGTAACATCACTCCACTTAGTGGCAGAGCGACATCACTGCAATGACCAGGACTCTAGAGCACTGCACTCGCATAGCTCTACCATAAGAGTGGATGGGCCAAAGGTAATTGTCCCCTTGAAGGACAACTTAGAGGCAAACGTCTCCGTGTCCAGTGTACCTCCTCCAACTGCCACTAGACACTGACGTTTCCCTGACCACTGAGGACACTTGGAGGCAAGATGTCCTGATTGCCGGCAAACATGACAGACCTTATGTGCACGAGCGGACTGGGACTTGGGTCCCGCTCATGTCACCTCTATGGCCTCATGTGACTTGGACACCTGGACTGGAGATTCCAGAGGTCTGGCGAAGGTGGGAGCCAGCCAAAACCTCTGCCTACACTGGGCTCGCTCCAACCTGAAAATGAAGGTCTATGCGAGTTGATACAGCTATGAGCTCCTCCAGTGCGGCGGGAATCTCCCTAGTAGCCAAAGCGTCTTTCACATGGTCAGACAGCCCCCTCCAAAATACAGGAATGAGGGTTTTATCTGACCATTCCAACTCAGACGCTAATGTCCGGAAGTGGACCGCAAAATGGCTGACCATGGTTGAACCCTGAGTCAAAGCCAGCAGTTGGAGCGCTGTATCATGGGTGACTTGAGGTCCTACAAAGACCTGTTTCAGAGTGTCCAGAAACTGAGGAAGACTCCACACCACTTGATCGTTGCGCTCCCACTGCGGCGTAGCCCACTCCAACGCCCTGTCTGACAAGAGAGAGATTAAGAATCCCACCTTTGCCCGTTCTGTGGGAAAACGTGCAGCCAGGAGCTCGAGGTGTATACCACACTGGATCACGAAACCCCTACAGGACTTACTGTCCCCAGAGTATGGGAGGTGAGATAAGGTCGGAACAGAGGTGGCAGTGGGTAAAGCTGCTGCAGCCACGCTAGCAGCCTGAACAGCTATTGCGGTAACATCCACCGCCGAGGTTGCATGCTCAAGAGACGCCAACCGGCCCTCCAGCAGCTGGATGTACCCCTGCAATCGCTGTTCATCCGCCATTACTTAGCCAGATCCTGGCACTAGTATACTGTTAGGGTGGGCGGAACGCACCGAATATATTTATTAGATGGGATTGGTGCGTTCGCAACCCGGGATCCACTGTGCAGGAAAGAACCTGCTGCTTAAGTAAATGGCGGCACTATATGGCGGTATGAACCAGCTCTGTTAGCTTCAAAGAGTGGCTGAGAAAGCAAAGCTCTGTGCCCTGTTAGACTTTCACAGAGGCACAGGCTAACTACCCAAATGAGAGCAGTCAGTGATCATGCATGCACACAAAACTCCTCGCCGGAGGTGCCAGCATTCTAGGGGCTTATTTCAGCCAGGTCCCTGAATACACACAAACACAATCTCCTCACCGGAGGTGCCAGCATTCTAGGGGCTTATTTCAGCTGGGTGCCTGAACACATACAAACACATGACCACACTGGTGCAAAGCACATAACTAAGGAAGATACTAGCGCATGGCCGTGCGTCCATACGAGCCTTAAATAGCTGCAGCACGTACAGGACCTTCCTAGAAGGACCAATGAGAGGCTGCCACAGAGCCTGCGCACCTACAGGACCTTCCTAGAAGGACCAATAGATTTGGCTGCAGTACCTGAGCATGTGACCCTTGATCTCCACTGAGAGATCTTAGCCTGGGCATGCTCAGTGTGTGCAAAGCAGGACTTAGTCCCAGAAAAGCCTGCTCGCCGCAGATCAGTGCAGGGTACAATAGCAGAGCCTGGAGAGGTAGCAGTAACCCTTTGCACAGTATCAGTCTCAGTGAGATGCTAGGACCGACGTCTCCGCTGAGCAGGCTCCACTGCGGCCGATGCAGAATGGGAGACCGCAGCAGACATGGATCAAGATTCCCCCTGTGCAGCAAAGGAAACTCGACTCCTAACACATGTGACATGCAACATGCGACGATATGCAACATGCGACATGCAACATGCCACATACAGTACATACATACAGTACATACATACAACATACATATAGACATACAGTACATATAACATAGAGTACATACTCACCATCACTTGTCACCTTGATCCCCGAAGCCAGTGTCATCTGTAAAAAATATTAAAATAATAAACAAACACTATACTCCCTGATCTGCAGAAATCCAATTAAAACGAGTGTCCCTCGACGATCTCCCGTGGAGAGCAGGAGCATCAGCTGATGCGACCGCTCTCCAGGGGCTCCAGGAATACAATGATGGGCGGTATCCTTCCACAATGTATTCCTACGCCCCTGTGAGAAAATAGTCCCTAGTCTCACTTATGGCATTGCTGTGTGAGAAATTTTCCCAGGCAGCAATTGCCATAAAGTGAGACTTTGTCCTAAGGTAACCTCTCAGTGATGCACTGCAGGAGCCATTGTCTCCTGTCAGTGTGTCACTGAAGGTCCTATAGAGCAGTGACATCACCCGATGTCACTGTTCTATAGGGGAGATCATCATGGGACACTCGTTATTAATTGGACTACGGCAGACAGGTAGTATACGGTTTATTATTTTACGTTTTTTGCAGGCGCTGAAGTATGGTAAGTATGGTTAAATGAAGAATATTAAAATACTTTTTTCCTAATGTGTGTGTGTTTTATTAACCCTTTACTAGTATTGGATTAATAATGGATAGGCGTCTTATTGATGCCTCTCCGTTATCAACCTGGCTTAATGTCACCTTGCAATAGCAAGGTGACATTAACCCCTTGTTACCCCATATTCCACCGCTACATGGGAGTGGGAAGAGAGGGGCTAAGTGCCGGAATTGGCGCATCTAACAGATGCGCCATTTCCGGGGCGGCTGCGGACTGGTATTTGTAGCTGGGGGGACCAATATCCATGGCCCCTCTCTAGGCTATGAATATCAGCCCGCAGCTGTATGCGTAGCCTTTCTGGCTATAAAATATAGGGGGACCACACGTCATTTTTTTGGGGGGTCCCCTTATTTTAATAGCCAGTAAAGGCTACGCAGACAGCTGCGGGCTGATATTCATAGCAGGCTACAAATATTGGCCCCCGGCCGTCGGCTTTCCCCCTCTGGTGCCGAAAATTGCGCGGGAGCCCTCACCATTTTTTTCCATTTTTTTAATTAAATTAAACGCTCATTAAGGCCTTTTTCACACTTGCATCGGTACGGGTCCCCCGCTATGCGTCGGGCCAATGTACCGATGCACATTGTGAAATTTGTGCATGACGTGGGCAGCGGATGCAGTTTTTCAACACATCGGCTGCCCATTCTGAAGTCCAGGGAGGAGGGGGCAGAGTTTTTGCATGCGCAGTAGAAAATAGCGGACGCGACGGACAAAAAAAGTTCACTTGAATGTTTTTTCGTGCCAACGGTCTGCCAAAACACGACGGATCCGTTGCACGACAGACGCAACATGTGGCCATCCATCGCGATCCGTCGCTAGTACAAGTCTATGGGTAAAAAACGCATCCTGCGAGCACATTTGCAGGATCCATTTTTTTCCCAAAAAGAATGATTGCGACAGATTGCTAAAAACTCAAGTTTGAAAGTAGCCTTAGAAACATCGGCCTTTCTATTATATAGATATGGATATATCTATCTATAGATATATTTATAGATAGATATATCTATAGATACATAGATGTATCTATCCATTTATCTGGCTGCTTTTACACATCAGGTTTTTGCCGTCAGGCACAATCTGGCGAGTTTTGAAAAAAAAACGGATCCTTTTTTCTGCCGGATCCGTTTTTTTCTCATAGAATTGTATTAGCACCGGATTGCACCTGATGGCCGCACGTTTCATCCGTTTTTTGCCGGATCCGTCAAAAAAGCTGTTTCCGCCAGACGGAAAACACATACAGAGGAACGGTTTTTCCGTCCAGCGAAAAAACCCACAGTGATGGATCCGGCGAAAAACGAATGAAAACGAGATGTGAAATGGTGAATCTGGCCTCCGAATTCCTTTTTTCATGCATGTTTCCTTTCAAATCATGCACATTTTCCGTTTATTTATTTCCAAAAACTGCATCAAAACTGCGCAAAAAACGCACCAAAAACAGCATCAAAACTGCACCAAAAACTGCATCAAAACTGCACCAAAAACTGCATCAAAACCTGATGCAGTTTTGCAGTTTTTTGTGCGGTTTTGATGCAGTTCTTGATGCAGTTTTGATGTAGTTCTTGGTGCGGCTTTTGTGCATTTTTCATGCAGTTTTGATGCGTTTTTATGCAGTTTTTGGTGCGGTTTTGGTGCAGTGTTGATGCAATTTTGGTGTGGTTTTTATGCAGTTTTTGGTGCGGTTTTTTGGCGGTTTTGATGCATTTTTTAATTTGCTTTTGGTGCAGTTTTTGTGCGGTTTTTATGCGTTTTGGTGCATTTTTGAAAGCTAAATAAAGATTTATTATTGAACAAAAAAAAAGATTTGTGATGTCATTATTGTCCAACCTCCTCTTTTACATTTGTCCAACCCATACTCCATTACACACACAGATAGACAGATAGATGAAATGGATAGACAGATCTACATATAGATAGATCTATAGATGCATACATCTGTCTATTCATATATCTATAGATATATCTGGATAGATATATCTATTGATAGATGTATGGATAGCGTAGGGTGTGTGTCAACTGTCCGGATTACATCCAAATGAGCTGCAGATTTGATGCTGCGTACTTGTAGTCCCATTGGATGATTGCTGCACACACACCCCAAAAGACCCCCCCTGCACACCCGAACAGCCAGGCACCCACCCGAAAAGCCCCGCACACACCCGAACAGTCCCGCACACACCCGAACAGTCCCGCACACATCCGAACAGCCCGCAGACCCAGCACACACATACATGCACACACTTCCCCCCTCCCGAACTGCAGCATTTCTCGGACCCACATCCGCAGCAAAACTGCAGATCTTTTTTACATCTGCGGATGTGCCTGACTCAATGAAAGTCTAAGGGTGCAGAAACGCTGCAGTTCCGCACAAAAGAAGTGACATGCTGCGGGTAAAAACAGCTGCGTTTTGGTGCGGCTTTTTCCGCAGCATGTGCACAACAAGTCTGCGGCTCCAATAAACTTACATTGGTTGTGCACTACACTGCAGATTTGATGCAATTCTGTGCGGCAAAAATACGCTGTGGATCTGCAATCAAATCCGCAACGTGTGCACACAGCCTTAGCATTTAGTGAACCTAGCAAAAAAGCCAAGCAAAAAAAGTGTAGGATTGCACTTTTTTTGCAATTTCATCGCGCTTTGAATTTTCTTCACATTTTCTGTTACACGACATGGTAAAACCAATGGTGTCGTTCAAAAGTAGAACTTGTCCCACAAAACATAAGCCCCCACATGGCCATATTGACAGAAATATTATGGTACTGGAAAGAAGGGGAGCGATAAATGAAAACAAAAAAGCTCCAGGGTGAAGGGGTTTAGAAACATGGATATGGACATATCTATGGAAATAGACATAGATATATAGATATATCTGTATGTATTCATCTATCTATCTATCTATTTATCTATATCTATCCATCTATCTGTGTGTAATGGAGTGTGGGTTGGACAAATGTAAAAGAGGAGGTTGGACAGAAATGACATCACAAATCTTTTTGAAGATAGAGGAGGGAGGGGTTGGGGTATGTTTTGGAGTGGATGTGCCAGGTGCAGAGTTACAGGCGAGTGCAATGCATCATGGAACTTGTAGTATTAGAGCACAATAAGTCAGGAGAAAGGAAGTTGTCAATTAACCCCATGAGAGCTGGATCCAGCACTAAAGATGTGCTGCTACAGCATGATAAAAGGTAATATTGCTAAAATAAACACAGTAGATGTTTTCAGTGGCACATAATAGCAAGATTTATGAAAAAAAAAGTTATAGTAGTGGACAACTTCTTTAACTCTTTATGCACCATAAACATCGGGCTTGGTATTATATATTTATCCATCTATCTATAGATATATCTATCTATCTATCTATAGACATATCTGTCTGTCTATCTATAGATATAGAAAAGAAAATAAGAAAAAACAGGCAGAAGTCCTTGGCTTGAGAAAGGAAGAGAAATCTGTGGAAATGTTGATGCTAATGGATCAGTAAAGCCACGGATTTTCATTTTGATTTTTGGAGTGCTGCCTGTTTTTTCTGATTTTCTACTTTGGAGGTTTGGACATCACCTTTACAGGTTTTATTGCATATATCTATCTACCTATTATCTATCTATCTATAGATCTATCTATAGATAGCTCTATCTATTATCTACCTATCTATATATCTGTGTGTGTAAACATTGTTCTTCAAAGGAGTATGTAAAAGAAGAGGTTGGACAAAGAAATGACATCAGAATTCTTTTTTTTTGTTAAATAATAGATCTTTATTTAGGTTACAAAAATGCATACAAATCTGCATGAAAACCTGGCATCAAAAATGCATCAAATCCACGCGGATTTTCAACTGTGTTGTTTGCCAAGAGAGGAGGAATCTGAGCAGAAAAATATACAGGCAAACTGCAATGAAGGCTTTTTTGAGCTAAATAAAGAAATTAAAAAACAAGTTTTGTGATGTAATTTTTTGGTTCAACACTATCTTTTCATGCTGAAGCAGTAGCTTCAGAGAAATAGGATTAGGGCTTGGTGTCAGCAGCTGTCATTGACACAAAGCCCTATGCTTAGTGATGAAAAGGTGTCAGCCTTTGTCAGATGTCAGGTGTCACAAACACACACAAACACTGTCACCAGCCTAAATTATACCATACTCACCAAGTGCCTAATCCACTGAAGCCAACGTCTCATGCAACAAAAATGAAATAATAAATCACAATATTCCTCATCTGTCCGTCAAGAAGATAATCCATAATGTCCCATGACGATCTTGATGAATTTGAGAATTTTTATCTCAAACACAGTCGGCTACACACTGACAGGAGGTAATCACTTCCACGGTGTATAGCACTGAGCTGCCATGAGAGAGTTCACCAGAGTTCATCTGCTGATTAGATCCGGTGTTTTCCCTTTTGGCACCACTGCTATTAGTGTATTGCCGGCGGTTGATGTGACAGTTCTACACGTGAGAATGCCGTGGGACACTCGGGATTACGTGGACTACATCGAACAGGTGAGTATATGGTGGTTTATTATTTTTAATTTTTTTCTAGGAGACGAGGGCATCGGGATTTGGTGTTAGGTGAGTATAGTATGTTTTTTAATTTTAATTTGAATATGTATGTATGTAAATACAGTACAGACCGAAAGTTTGGACACACCTTCTCATTTAAAGATTTTTCTGTATTTTCATGGCTATGAAAATTGTACATTCACACTGAAGGCATCAAAACTATGAATGAACATGTTTAATTATATACTTAACAAAAAAGTGTGAAACAACTGAAATTATGTCTTATATTCTAGGTTCTTCAAAGAAGCCACCTTTTGCTTTGATGACTGCTTTGCACACTCTTGGCATTCTCTTGATGAGCTTCAAGAGGTAGTCACCGGGAATGGTCTTCAATTCACAGGTGTGCCCTGTCAGGTTTAATAAGTGGGATTTCTTGCCTTAAAATTGGGGTTGGGACCATCAGTTGTGTTGTGCAGAAGTCTTGTGGATACACAGCTGATAGTCCTACTGAATAGACTGTTAGAATTTGTATTATGGCAAGAAAAAAGCAGCTAAGTTATCAAAGCAAAAGGTGGCTACTTTGAAGAACCTAGAATATAAGACATAATTTCAGTTGTTTCACACTTTTTTGTTAAGTATATAATTCCACATGTGTTAATTCATAGTTTTGATGCCTTCAGTGTGAATTTACAATTTTCATAGTCATGAAAATACAGAAAAATCTTTAAATGAGAAGGTATGTCCAAACTTTTGGTCTGTACTGTATGTATGTAAGTGTGAAAACAGGCACCGGCTGACAAGAGACTGTCTCCCATCAGCAGCTCCTGCAATCACTGTTCTCAGTAGCAGTGGATGTAGGCTGATGGGATGAGTAGTCACATCAGCACATGCCTGCTGACCTGCGGTAAGCGTTTTACTGTGGGTCACCACTGTGGGTCACAGCTGTGACATCACACTGACATCTGACAGATGGCAGCATGGGAAACACAAATGGAAGCCGGTAAAAATAAAATGAAAAACTCAGCAAATCCACAGTAATCCGCAAACATTTTTATACCTGCGGTTTTGCTGTGGATTTGAATGACTCAATTGAAGTCAATGTGTGGAAAATGCTACAAATCCCACACAAAGAATGGACATGCTGCAGAAAAAAATGCACTGCACATGCTCAAAGGAAATTTACTGATCATGAGCATAACAATTGACCTTGACATCATAATATTGCAAAACGATCTGAATAGGATGACTGAATGGGGAAACACATGGCAAATGAGATTTAATATAGATAAATGTAAAATAATGCACCTAGGACAGAGTAATCCTATTGCTGCATATACATTAAATGGGAGTATACTCGGGACTACAGATCAAGAGAAGGACTTGGGTATTCTGGTTACAAACTGAGCATCGGTACTCAATGTCAAGCAGCAGCTTCAAATGCAAACCAGATTTTAGGATGTATAAAGAGAGAGATAAAAGCCCGCTATCCCAACGTATTATTACCCCTTTATAAATCACTGGTGAGGCCACATCTAGAATATGGGATCCAGTTTTTTGCGCCACATTTTAAAAAGGATATTCAGAAGTTAGAATCATCTCAACGACGGGCAACTAGATTATTACAAGGGATGGAAGGTCTCTCATATGTGGAGAGGTTGGAAAAGTTGGGCTTGTTTAGCTTAGAAAAAAGATGGCTCAGAGGAGATCTCATTTACATGTATAAATATATGTGTGGCCAGTACAAAACAATGGCACATGACTTCTTCCTTCCAAGGACCGTACTGAGGACTAGGGGGCTTTCATTATAGGTGGAAGAAAGGTGATTCGACAGCTAAACAGAAAAGGGTTCTTCACAGTTAGCAGCCTTGCAGCGCTGGAGTCCTTGGTTCAAATCCCACCAAGGACAACATCTGCCAGGAGTTTGTATGCTCTCCCTGTGTTATACTGATAGGGAATTTTAGATTGTGAGCCCCATCGGGGACAGTGATGATGATGTGTTCAAACTGTAAAGCGCTGCGGAATATGATAGCGCTATATAAAAATAAAGACTATTATTATTATTACAGTTAGAGCAGTCAGACTGTGGAATGCCCTACCACAGGAGGTAGTAATGACAGACACTATAACAGCTTTTAAAAAAGGCTGGATGATTTCCTTGATACACATAACATTGTGGGTTATAGCTAGATTAGTGACAAAATGAAAATGTAATTACTCCTAACAGGTTCTGATCTCATATGTGTCTCGTTTATATTATAATAAAGTTGGACCTTTTAGTAGTCTGTCTCTCCATCTTTTTTCTCATATCTATTTTAAGCCTATGCTACACCTAAAATTCATGGGGATATTTAGCACACTGTTGCTTTATGTTTAAAATGCAATATCAGAGATTTTTTGCATTAGTGACAAAATGTACAATTGGTGGAGAAAGGTTGAACTTAATGGACCCAGGTCTTTATTCAACCTACGAAACTATGTAACTATGTAACCATTAGTGTTGAGCATTTCGATACCGCAAGTATCGGGTATCGGCCGATATTTGTGGTATCGGAATTCCGATACCGAGTTCCGATACTTTCAGTATATTGGATACCGGAATCAGAAGTTCCCATAATTCAAAGAGCCAGAATTCAGCCAATGAGGAATATTTAGAAGTGTGGGCACATCCTGTTCTGCATGGTAGGCATGTAACTACTGGCATGGCTGTGATTGGCTGCTGAAATGATGTCATGATGCAGTATAAAAGTCGCCGCCGCCATTTTGGGTTCACTCTGCTGTGAATTCAGTAAGGGAGAGGACGCTGTGTTCTGACTGAGGGCCAGTTTAGAGATATCGATTTGCTTCATTGTGCTTTACCCAGGCTAATATAGCAACCGCTGTGTGAGAACGTTTTTTGCCTTGCAGCGCTGTTCACGGCTGTCTGCAAGGTGTCTGTGTGAGTGCAGCTCACTCTGTAGTCTGGTCTGCAGCCACCACTGGTTGTAGTCAGCTCAGGGTGCGTCACTGCCTCATACAGTTCCATTGTCTGTTTCTTTAATAGTGCAGCCTGCTGCACATTTTTTCAAATTTATCCTATTAGTGGCTTTCCATCCGTATCCTGCTAGATTGTGGAAAAACACTATATAGGATTACATAGAGAAGCTTTTTTGGCCTTGCAGCACCAATAACGGCTGTCTGCACGGTCTATGTGTGAGTGCAGCTCACTCTGTAGTCTGTTCTGCCGCCACAGCCGGTTGTAGTCAGCTCAGGGTGCGTCACTGCCTCATACCGTTCCATTGTCCATTTCTCAATTAGTGCAGCCTGCTGCACATTTTTTCAAATTTATCTATTAGTGGCTTTCCATCCGTATCCAACAAGATTGTAGAAAAACACTATATAGGATTACATAGAGGAGCTTTTTTTGGCCTTGCAGCGCCGTTTACAGCTGTCTGCACGGTCTCCGTGTGAGTGCAGCTCACTCTATAGTCTGTTCTGCTGCCACAGCCGGTTGTAGTCAGCTCAGGGTGCGTCACTGCCTCATACCGTTCCATTGTCCGTTTCTCAATTAGTGCAGCCTGCTGCACATTTTTTCAAATTTATCCTACTAGTGGCTTTCCATCTGTATTCAGCTAGATTGTGGAAAAACACTATATAGGATTACATAGAAGAGCTTTCTTAACGGCTGTCTGCACGGTCTCTGTGTGAGTGCAGCTCACTCTGTAGTCTGTTCTGTGAAAAAAACAAACAGTTTATAAAGTTCACCAAACACTCCACTTTACAGTGGTGTAGGCCACATTAGCTCATATTAAAGACTAGTCCACACTTTATAAAATTAGTGTTTCTTACACCTGTTAGCAGCTGTTCAGGAATAAGCACACTAAGCCCTTAGTACTTTTCTGCCTATCTTTATCAGTCTACCAAGATGAAGAAGGCAGGGAGTAAGGCACGTGGGCGTGGGTGTTGAGGTGGAGCAGGGAGAGGATGTGGGGATTCTGTGCCTGCTGCGGGCACTGGTGACTCATCATCCCCCAGTTTTAGCAGGGAACAGTCCTTCATGTGCAGCTTTGTAGGAGCTCGCCGTGCCCTGCTGCTGCGAGACGAACAAATTGAAGCCATTGTCAGAAGGATGGCAGCTAACGCATCGACTTCAATTAGTGCCACATCCTCTCAGGCACAGAGCACTGAAGAGCACCCATCTATCTCGTCACCACCTGCCAAATTGCCCAGGCAGTCAGAGAGCCAAGGACAGAAGCCATCTCTACTTCTGTTCTCTGAATCTCTTGGCTTGGAAAGAGGGGGCCAGCCAAGCAGCATTGGAGAAATGGAAGAAGAGGCAGTATGCAGTGATGCCCAACAGCTTTTTCTCTCTGACTCTGAAGAGACGGGTGGGCCAGTGCCTCCAGTCAGCACACCTTTGTACGCATCTGATGATGAGACTCAGGTGCCACTTTCCGGTGCATACTGTGCTGCCGAGACTACCCAGGAGAAGCAGTTGGTGGAAGAGGGTAGTGTAGATGATGAGGTCCTTGACCCATCATGGCGTGAGGTACAGGAAGTTGGTGGGAGCAGCTCTGAGGAAGAGATTCCCTGAACGGCCCAAAGAGGGAGAGGGAGGGGGAAGACTGCGGTGCCTGTAGCCTCCACTTCGGCACCCGTTAGGAGCATGCCTCTTCCAAAAGCCAAAACGGGCGCTCCCAAGACTTGCAGTGCCTGGTCCTTTTTTGACACAGTTGCAGATGACATTTGCTTTGTCAGATGCAAGGTGTGTCATCAGAAAGTCAAAAGAGGAAAAAGTGTCAGCAACCTCAATACCACAAATATATGGAAACATGTGCGGACCAAGCACACGGTGGAGTTACAAAAACACACTGAAGACCTAGGCCAACCTACAGCGGCACAAACCACCTCTTCAGCTCATGTTGTTGCCTCTTCCTCTAGCTCACACACAGCTGGTTCGGCTTCCTCACAGGATCGCCATGGAAGAACCTCTGGCACTGTTGTCAAGAGACCCAGTGTAATTCCACCCACAGCACCACGTTCCCAGTTATCACACTCCAAGCCCTGTCTACAGCCATCGGTAGCACAGGTATGAGAGAAAAGGCGGCCATTCTCGGCAAACTACCCCTGAGCACAGGCTCTGAATGCTGGCATTGCAAAACTACTGTCCCTTGAAATGCTGTCATTCAGGCTGGTGGAGACTGACACCTTCCGTAACTTGATGGCATTGGCAGTCCCATAATACAATGTGCCCAGCCACTTTTATTTCAGCAGGCAAGCCGCCCCTGCCCTGCAAAAGCATGTGGAGGGAAACATTAAACACACACTACTGAATGCCATCAGTAGCAAGGTCCACCTCACCACCGATGCGTGGACCAGTCACCATGGACAGGGAAGATACCTTTCCCTCACTGCCCATTGGGTCAATGTTGTGGAGCCGGGTACAGACATGGCGAGTGGCGCTGTACGTGTTCTGCCAACTCCAAGGATTGCAGGAATCCACTCTGTACACATTGACTCCTCCTCATACTCAAGTTCCTCTGAATCAGCGCTGTAGGAGCCGTCACAGTCCACCTCCACATGGACCCATGAACGTTTACCTGTTATGACCGATATGAGCACAGCCATGGCCAAATGTCAACAGGCCGTATTGAAATTAATATCTTTGGGGAATCGAAGCCACACAGCACAGGAGCTCTGGAATGCCATCAAGCAGGAGAGCGACGTGTGGTTTGTGCCAGCGAATCTCCAGCCAGGCATGGTAGTGTGTGACAATGGCCGAAATCTGGTGGCAGCTCTGGCCCTTGGCAAACTCACTCACATCCCATGTCTGGCACATGTGCTCAACTTGGTCGTTCAGAGTTTTTTGAGGGACTATCCGGATCTTGATGCACTGCTGCACAAGGTCCGCCTAGAGTGTGCTCACTTGCGTTGTTCCAGCATGGCAAGATCACGTATTGCAGCTCTCCAGCAACGATTCCGCCTTCCGGAACATCGCATCATATGTAACCTACCCACCAGTTGGAATTCCATGTTACATATGTTGGAGTGATTGTGTGAGCAGCAGCCAGCAGTAATGGAGTACCAGCTGCATCAGGCGCAAAGAAGTCGCACTCCACGCCTTTCAGACTTCACAACCACTGAGTGGGCCACTATGAAGGACGTCTGCCAGGTTTTGCTGCCTTTGAGGATTCCACACGGATGGCGAGTGCAGATGATGCACTAGTCAGCATGACTGCCCCCCTTATCTGCCTGCTTGAAAGAACACTGCAAGCGCTAAGGGATGATGTTGTGGAAGAGGTGGAGAATGAGGAGTCACCAATTCCATCTGCTTCTGGACAGTTAGCGCAACGTGGTTCCTCCCAAAGGCGTAGGCAGGGGAAATTTTGTGAGGAGGATGAGGAGGAGTCAATGGAGGAGGAAGACATCGGTCCAGAGGAGGGAGTTACACAATTCTCCAGTAGTCAGTGTGTAGAGCGAGGGTAGGGTGATGCAGAGCAGGCAGAGATCACGCCTCAAGCAGGGGACAGTGTTTCTTGGCCAGTTGGCAGTCTGCAGCACATGGTTGATTTCATGCTGCATTGCCTGAGAAACGACCGCCGCATCGCCCACATTCTCAACACGACTGATTATTGGGTGTACACCCTCCTAGATCCTCGCTACTGGGACAACTTACAAAGCCTCATAACACCGTTGAGCCGGGAGTGTAAAATGTGGGAGTACCAAGACACACTGGTGAATTCCATCATCTTCTCCAGTCCAACTGAGAGCAGTGCTGCTAGTGCTTTACAAAGCAGCTCAGTGCGTCGAGGCAGTGGAGGAAGCTCTGCACAAAGAGGGAGCAGAAGCAGTGCCTCAGCACAAGGCAAGACCAGTATGGCCCAACTGTGGCACAGTTTTGTGTGCCAGCCACAAATGTCTACACCATCACAGACAGCTCCAGTTAGCAGGAGGCAACGTTTCCATCATATGGTGACAGACTACATGTCTTGCCCTCTCAGTGTACTCCCAGACAGCTCTTCCCCCTTCAAGTTTTGGGTCTCTAAGCTGGATACATGGCCAGCTGGATACATGGCCAGAGCTAAGCCAGTATGCATTGGAGGTGCTAGCTTGCCCTGCTGCTAGAGTATGATGCTGCTAGAACGCGTCTTTAGTGCCGCAGGTGGTGTACTAACAGACCGTCGCATGCGACTATCCTCCGATAACGTTGACCGACTTACTTTTCTGAAAATGAACAAGGCCTGGATCTCACAGGAATTTGCCACTCCTCTTCCAGATTAAATAATTGGTTGGCTACAGTATCCAGGTGTCCTGTTGTGTTCATGTTTATACCACCTGAACTGTAATCCCTGGGCTCCCTGGGATCTTCACCTCAGGCTCTCACTCATCTCCCTCCGCCTTCTTCAAACTGTGTGCCATCAGCTGATCCCTAATCGAATGCCATGGCTGTGACGACGCACAGTCTGAAGAAGCCGGAAGGAGATGAGTGAGAGGTGAAGATATGCACTGCGCATGCAAATGAATCCCAGACACGCAGTGTGATTAAATCAGAAGGCACTGCGAGGCGGGATCTCAGGCAGCGCAGCCGCACAGGCGCAGTCAGCCTGACACCAAATGATGTCAGAAGACGGGCAGCGCTAAATGCGCATGGCCAAGGTTTAACCTAACAGCGCAGGCTACGGGACAGATTCAAACAATGCTGAGGAGGCGGCGCACGGCGCCAAGGGGGTATGAATGACGGCTGTGTTGTGTCTCATTAAAAAGGAAAATCCCACCTCCGGGATGGTTTCACAGTATAAGGGGACACATTTTATAAGTGTTAAGTTATGCGTTTGCAAGGAGCATAAATAAAAGAGCCACCTTTTGTTTGTGCGGCATTAGTGCTGCACAAGGTGGCTCTTTCAGTTACAAACGCCTGGGGGGGTTAAAGGTTCCCTTTCAACTTGCTCCAAGTAGGCCTCAACCTACACTCTGCTTCTCCTGCATTACCTGGGCTCCAACACCGCCAGTTACTGCCCGGAAGTGCCGTTTGCAGAGTCAACACTTGCTGCCATTTTATTGGGTTTCAGTAACATCAGCTGATCCCCAGCTGTGTATCCGGCAATTTGGCCTGCTACCTCCACGCTGACACTACAACAGATGTTAAACTGCCTCGAGTGCAGGCCTTGGCCTACACTCTGCTTCTCCTGGATTCCCTGGGCTCCAACACTGCCAGTTGCTGCTCGGAAGTGCCATCAGCGAAAAACACTCGCTCCTGTGTTAGTGGGGTTCAGTAACGTCAGCTGCTCCCCTGCTGTGTGTGCGGCAATACCTCCAGTCTGTTCCTCCTGCTGTCCCTGGGCTCCAACACTGCAAGTTGCTGCTCGGAAGTGCTGTCTGCACAGTCAACACCTGCTCCAGTGTTATTGGGGTTTATTAACGCCAGCTGCTCCCCTGCTGTGTGTGCAGCAGAGATCACACGGCCTTGCTCCAGGCACATCCCCCCTCTCAGACAGACTACACAGATTCATAGATCCCCACGTGGCCAGACTGCTTGTTTACATAGACTCCTGTGACACAGCACTTCCAGCACTGTGCTGGGAGCGCTGTACTGGGCATGCCCGGAAATGACGTCAGACGCCTTCAGCTTAAAACACTGGGGGTTGTCACCATTCTACACTGCATCACCAAGGTGAGGGACTCAGTGCTACAGGACCCTTGCAGACTCCGGTAATTACCTGGATTTCTAATGGGAATCACTTAGACTCTTATTAATCTGCAATTCTCTCACCGCAGAGGTATACATGTGGGATACTTATAAGTGTATTTTCTCCTCACAGCCCACTCCGGACTGCCTCTGTACCTTTTCTACCCTCCATTAAAAGGTCAGTGTCACATGTGGTATTAGAGACTCTAGATAGGGGTTAATGTTGCTCCAGGATCCGGCAGATTGCAGACTACTTTGTTTTTGTTTTTTTTTCCCTGCATATGTTTTTCCTGCAGATTTCTTGCATGTATATGGTTTATGCTGAACCTAGGGTCTGTAATATAACGGCCGCGGTCTCCTTTTTTGCTCGTTCCTGTATATTGGACTAGTGACCTCAGGGGTTAATACAATAATAGGAATTAGGCTCTTGGGTGGTTGTATATATATGTATATGTGTTGATATTACTTACAGGGCATACCTAGGCAGCCCTTCTCATACTCCTCTTGCTTCTCCTGATTCTACAATATTTATGTTCATAGGGAGTCCCTACATTACCCCTGGACTTAGGGGTTCTAGTTAATATCGTTTTGTATATATTAGGTTGTAAATATGCATGTATTGTATATATTGGATCCTCGTTTTAGGTGAATATTATTGTGTTAATATATTGTTTACTGTATATTGTTCATGTCACAGATACATGTACAGCATATCTATATCATGTACTTACACTGTATGTTTGTTTTTCAGTGTGGTTTTGACAAAGACCAGCCTTGGTCGAAACGTTAACCATAACTTAAAGTATCCGTCATTTTCTCTGAACACTATTAAGCATTTGGTGATGCCTGTACTAAAAATAAAAAATACAACTTTCACGTAAAAACCTGCAAGTCTTGAGTGTGCGGCTGTTTTTTCTATAGACATTGTGACTTTGTGTTCAGCCTGCACCTTTTTTTTCCATGCGGAGTGCACCACATCTCTTGTACTACCATTCCTACCCCCTTGGCGCCGGGTGCCGCCTCCTCAGCGTTGTTTGTATCTGTCCCGGAGCCTGCACTGTTATGTTATCCATTGGCCATGTGCAGTGCCTATCTTCGCCTCTCACTCATCTCCTTCCACCTACTTCAGACTGTGCGGCGTCACGGCCGTGGCATGTGATTTGGGATCAGCTGATGCTGCACAGTCTGAAGAAGGCGGAAGGAGATGAGTTAGAGGGGCGAAGATATGCACTGTGCAAGGCCATGAATCCCAGCCCCGCAGTGTGAATAAATCAGAAGACACTGCGGGGCTGGGATTCATGGGCATGCGCAGTGCATATCTTCGCCTCTCACTCATCTCCTTCCACCTTCTTCAGACTGTGCGGCGTCACGGCTGTGGCATGTGATTTGGGATCAGCTGACGCCTCACAGTCTGAAGAAGGTGGAAGGAGATGAGTTAGAGAGGCGAACATATGCACTGCGCAATGCCATGAATCCCAGCCCCGCAGTGTGAATAAATCAGAAGACACTACGGGGCCTGATGTCGGGCAGCGCGACCGCACTGGCGCAGTCAGGCTGACATCAAATGATGTCAGAAGATGGGCAGCGCTAACTGCACATGGCCAAGGGATAACATAACAGCGCAGGCTCCGGGACAGATTCAAACAATGCTGAGGAGGCTGCGCCCGGTGCCAAGGGGGCATGAATGACAGCTGTGCTGCGTCTCATTAAGAAGGAAATTCCCACCTCCAGGACGGTTTCACAGTATGAGCGGACAAATTTTATAAGTGTTTCGTTCAGCGTGAGCAAGGAGCATAATTAAAAGAGCAAGCTTTTCCTTGTGCAGCATTACTGCTGCACAAGGTGGCTCTTTTAGTTGCTAACGCCTGGGGGGGTTAAAGGTTCCCTTTCAACTTGCTCCAATTAGTTCAACTTGCTCCAATTAGGCCTCAGCCTACACTCTGCTTCTCCTTTATTCCCTGTGCTCCAACAACGCCAGTTGCTGCTCAGAAGTGTCTTTGGTATGGGTACTCCCATCTGCCCAGCCCGGCTCCAGCACGCCAGCTGTTTCCAGGTAGTGTCAAGGTCACTTTGCCTCCAATATATTGTCCTGTCATGTTGCGGTCGGGTTAGCTGACTCTATGGTGCTTGCAGTTTAGGTGCTTCTTATGTGGGCTGCGGGAACTGGCAATCAAGGCTGGTTCCGTAGGGCCAATAGGACAAGCTCCCCCTGTAGGACTGTGGATTTTCGGTAACTACGGCCGGCTCGTGGCATAGCAAGTTTTGTTTTTCCTGTGGACCTTCTGCTGCCTATCTGAGTTCCAGCACCATTAGCTGGTTCTTAGGAAGACAATCTTGAATAGGTCCCCCTGGTTCCAGTACCTTCAGCTGGTTCCGGGCAGAGCCTTTGGCTTAGGTGCCTCCTTCTGGGTATCCGAGTTCCACCAACGTCAGGTGGTCCTTGGTAGTGCTTTCTGGCACGGGTACCTCCTGCTTAGTTACCGGGTTCCAGTCCCGTTAGCTGGTCCTCGGTAGTTCCATTGGCTCTTGGACCTTCGGGTAGCCATCCAGGTTCCAGTACTGTCAGCTGGTTCTCAGCATTTCCTCAGCCTTCTTGTACCTTCTGCCACATTTCCAAGTTCAAGACCCTGAAGACGACGACCCTGAAGACCACCCCTAAGATGACGACGACCCCAGAGAAGATGACCGCAGAGACAACGACCCTGAAGACCACCCCGAAGAGGACGATGACCCCAGAGATGACGACCCTGGAGATGACGACCATGGAGACGATGACCCTGAAGACCGATAAGCAGAAGAACAAGAAGCTGCAGAACAAAGAGCAGAAGAACATTAAGCATAAGACTTAAAATCAGCAAAATATATTATCCAAATTATAAGCAGAAGAAGACTAAGCAGTGTATGGGGGTGAGTCAGTTCCTCCTCGTGGTGCTCCTGGAAAAAGCCTGCTACTGCAGGCCAAACTGAACGTGGACAAATCCTGTTGTAACTCTTTTGTGACAGGCAGAACGGAAGGTGTAATCTTCAAACTTTTATAGATAACAACTACAGGAATGCCTGTCACAAATAAGAATATGATGAAAAAGTAGAGTATGAAGAAGAATAATAGTTTAATAAAAAGAATATGAAGAATGTAACAAAAGAGAATCGTAGGAAGAACGTGAAGAAGAAGATGAATAAGGTGAAGAAGAAATAGATGTAAAAGATGCTGCTGCTGAGGATGATGAAGAAGAAAGTGTCGGAGAAGTAAAAAAGAAGGTGAAGAGCATGGAATTAGTGAAACATCAATATCTGACAAAGTATAAAAAATCTTAACATAGTCAATATCTTTGTAACTCCGAACGTCTTAAAAAAAAATTGAATTCCTGCTATTCCATTTGATTGGGCTAAACCTCTATGCCTTTAATGTCTCCTCCACCGCCCCCAATACATCCTACATTATCCTTAGTTGTTTTCCTTCATGTAGAATGAACCTACAAGGAAAGAAAGGGTTTATTTTAATTCTGATATTTTGGTCCCATTGACTTGCATTGGTATCGGTATCAGCGATATCCGATATTTTTTGAATATCGGCCGATCCAATCCGATACCGATACTTTTCAATATCGGAAGGTATTGCTCAACACTAGTAACCATGTGTCTTCTGGATTGTCATTGAATTAGCTTGCATAAGGTTTCCAAAGCGTTTCAGGTGCATTTCCAAGAAGAATAAATGCCGTGAAAATGCATTAAAAAAGCACCTTGTGCACATCGCCTAAGGATGAGCAGACACAGCCCATGTACAATTTTAGCAAAACTGTCTACATACAGTGGATACGAAAAGTATTCAGACCCCTTTAAATTTTTCAATCTTTGTTTCATTGCACCCCATCTTGACTGAAAAAAAACAGAAATGTAGTAAATTTTGCAAATTTATTAAAAAAAATTTGAAATATCACATGGTGATAAGTATTCAGTCCCTTTGCTCAGTATTGAGTAGAAGCACCCTTTTGAGCTAGTACAGCCATTAGTCTTCTTGGGAATGATGCAACAAGTTATTCATACCTGAATTTGGGGATTCTCTTCCATTCTTCCTTGCAGGTCCTCTTCAGTTCCATCAGGTTGGATGGTGAACGTTGGTAGACAGCCGTTTTCAGGTCTTTTCAGAGATGCTCAACCTCTGGAAGACTTTTTCATCCAGGATATCTCTGTGCTTGGCCGCATTCATGTTTCCTTCAATGATAGCCACCAGTCATCCTGTCCCTGCAGCTGAAAAACACCCCCATAGCATGATGCTGCCATTACCATGTTTCATTGTTGAGATTGTATTGGGCAGGTGATGAGCTGTGCCTGGTTTTCTCCACACATACCTCTTAGAATGATCACCAAAAAGGTCTATCTTCATCTCAACAGACCAGACAATCTTGTTTCTCATAGTCTGGGAGTCTTTCATGTGTTTTTTTAGCAAACTCTATGCAGACTTACATATATCTTTCACTGAGGAGAGGCTTCCATTGGGCCACTCTGCCATAAAGGCCTGACTGGTGGAGGGCTGCAGTGATATTTGACTTTGTGGAACTTTCTCCCATCTCCCTACCGCATCTCTGGAACTCAGCCACAGTGATCTTGGGGTTCTTCTTTACCTCTCTCACAAGGCTCTTCTCCCACGATTGCTCAATTTGGCTGGACGGCCTGGTCTAGGAAGACTTCTGGTGGTCCCAAACTTCTTTCATTTAAAGATTATGGAGGCCACTGTGCTCTTAGGAACCCTGAGTACTGCAGAAATTGTGTTGTAACTAGTGTTGAGCGATACCATCCGATACTTGAAAGTATCGGTATCGGATAGTATCGGCCGATACCCGAAAAGTATCGGATATCGCCGATACCGATACCTAATACCAATACAAGTCAATGGGACACCAAGTATCGGAAGGTATCCTGATGGTTCCCAGGGTCTGAAGGAGAGGAAACTCTCCTTCAGGCCCTGGGATCCATATTACTGTGTAAAATAAAGAATTAAAATAAAAAATATTGATATACTCACCTCTCCGGAGGCCCCTGGACATCACCGCTGGTAACCGGCAGCCTTCTTTGCTTAAAATGAGCGCGTTTAGGGCCTTCCATGATGTCACGGCTTCTGATTGATCGCGTGCCACTCATGTGACTGCCACGCGACCAATCACAAGCCGCGACGTCATTCTCAGGTCCTAAATTCCTAGAATAAGGATTTTAGGGCCTGAGAATGACGTCACGGCTTGTGATTGGTCGCGTGGCAGTCACATGAGCGGCACGCGACCAATCAGAAGCCGTGACGTCATGGAAGGCCCTAAACGCGCTCATTTTAAGCAAAGAAGGCTGCCGGTTACCAGCGGTGATGTCCAGGGGCCTCCGGAGAGGTGAGTATATCAATATTTTTAATTTTAATTCTTTATTTTACACAGTAATATGGATCCGATACCGATTCCCGATACCACAAAAGTATCGGATCTCGGTATCGGAATTCCGATACCGCAAGTATCGGCCGATACCCGATACTTGCGGTATCGGAATGCTCAACACTAGTTGTAACCTTGGCCAGATCTGTGTCTTGAAACAATTCTGTCTCTGAGCTCCTTCGCCAATTCTTTTGACCTCATGATTCTCATAAACACAGCTGGCCTCCCATGAAGGAGTAGAACCATCTCAGTGAGGATCACAAGGAAATGGACAGCGTGTGACTTAAATATGAGTGTCTGAACAAAGGGTCTGGACACTTATGACCATGTGATATTTTAGTTTTTCTTTTTTAATAAATATGCAAACATTTCTACATTTCTGTTTTTTTCAGTCAAGATGGGGTGCAGAGTGCAGATTAATGTAAAAAAATGAACTTTTTTGAAATTACCAAATGGCTGCAATGAAACAAAGAATGAAAAATTTAAAGGGGTTTGAATACTTTCCGTGCTCACTGTAAGAACTGTCTTTGTTGCTTATGGCATTGAGTCACAGTGCGGCTTTTATTTTACTAGGTCAATTTATACTATGAAAGTTGAGCTCTATTTGGTGTCATGAGGGATGCCTAATGTATTTCCACAACTCAAAATATCTTGTTTTGAAAACTTACAGTATAGGACCCCGATTCATTATCGCATTGTATCTGTTTCTTGCCACCTTTTTAGTGGTTAGCGCTTGTTTTTTGCTTGCACCAAATACATCTTTGCATTTGTGCCTTCTTTGCAACTTTAAAATGTACTCAAATGTAAAGACAATTTTGTGAAACTATTTTTCGATAATATTTTTTATCTAATCTAAATGTTTGGGCTTAATCCTCACTTGTAGAAAATTATATCAGACTGTAGTTTAACATTTTTTAAACACACACAGAAGCATGATTTTTATCTTACCCTAGTTTAGATGTATTTTTATTAACTTTTTACTATAAAGGACAAGCTTTATATTGAATATGGACTAATTAACAAAATATTAACCCAAGGGAAACATTCTAAGATATTTAATATTTAAAGTATGCCCTGGGAGAAAAAAAATAATTGGATTATATATTACCTGCTACTGCCCAGTGATCATGTGTTCTTCATTTCAAATATCAAGACCATCCAATACATATTAAGGAGGCAAATATTTGTTAGCCAAACACTTTATGTAATGTCTGAGTCATGATTAATTGCTTTAAGATTGCTTCTAAAATCAGGCTACACTTAGTGGCTCATTATGTATTTTATGTGAACATATATTAAATTCTCATGTAATAAACAATAAAAATATAAGTATTTTTGTAAAATGTTGATTTGTATACTAAATAAGAAATAATGGAGGTGGCATTGTAAATCCTGATAAGTCCATTTTCTTTTTAGCTTTCAGCAAAATCAAAGCTAATATGATCTTAACTTGAAAACTTTGTTAGTCCAATGGATTATTTAGTGAGTAAATTCTGCCTAACAATCCCATATCCTTAGCAACTAGCCTGTTTCAAATATGTAAATATTTCAACTCAAATCTTTTTGCGTAAGGCAAGAAAACATCACAAGTGTGCAGCGTGGTTTTGCAGTCAGACTGAACTAATCAGTGAACATGATATACTGTATGGCATAAAGGCTGTTCTAAACATTTATCAGGCTTTATGATTAGGTATAGCTGATTAAAGTAGTAATAGGTAAACGCAGAATAAACTCTGAGACACTATTATTTGTGGTCAAATACTGATTTATGTAGGTTGATTAGCTCAAAGGGTAATTTTAGAGAATAGCACAGATATTTGTAACACAAACATGAGATACTACTTCCTCCATTCCAGTGCAGGGTTGAAGCCTAATCATTAGATTTACTATGCTACAAAATGCTCCAAAATAAATTATTCTGGAAATAAAATACAGAACCACTTGATAATGACCCTACAATAGCATTGACACAATATGTCTAAAAACAGCAGCCTCCCCCCACAAATACTCACATCTCCTCGTTTCTTGATGCTCCGGTCTCTCAGCGTACAGAAATCTTGCCCAATCCAGCCCTTGTTCATTTTCATAAGAGTCATCCTGTCAGCATTTTCAGTTGTTTCAGTGGATGCGATTATCAGTTATAATTCCACCAGCAGCACTAAAAACCCGCTCTGACAGAATGCTAGCAGCATGGCAGGCCAGGACCTCCAAGTAGTGATGAGCGAGCACTAAAGTGCACGGGTGCTCATTGCTCAGGTCAAGCAAATTGGAATACTCGGGTACTCGACCCGAGCAACGAGCCCAATGTAAGTCTATGGGAGACCTGAGTATTTTTACCGTGATCCCCCCCGGGGGTCCTTTTAAGGTCTAAAAATGTCTGAAAATGATGGAAACACTGCTCAAATGACACGGGGATATCATGGGGATCGCCCCTGGAAGCATTCCTGACTCCTAGTTCACAACTGTAAACAATAATTTTTGAGATTCATGCCATTTTTCCCGGTGCACCAAAAAACACACTAAAACAAAACCAAAACGGATTTTGCTGGGAAATATGTTAAGGTACATCCTTTCCAGGGTAATGACTTGCCTGTAACGCCAAATAATTAACCCCAAACCGAATTGTTCCTCCCCCACTTGGGCTTAGTTCAGATGCAGTGCTTTTGAAGCGTTTTCAACTTTAACCCCTTAACGACCACCGATACGCCTTTTAACGATGACAGTTAAGGGTACTTAAACTACAGCGCCGTTAATTTAAAAAAGTGAATAGTGCCCCCCAGAGTCGGATTTTCTCAGGGGTCTCGGATACCGGGGGTAGCCAAGACCCCAGAGAGCATGATTTGTTTTTTTTTTACCAACCCCCGGGTTGCGATTGCCGGTAATTAACCGTTTACTGGCGGCCGCAAAAAAAACGTGATTTCCCATTTAATTTATCTGTCCTCCGATGTGATCGCACATCAGAGGACAGAGAAATGGGGCCCTCAGTCGCCCCTTGATACTCACCTGTCTCCCCCAGTGCTCCTCGTGGCTCCCGATGGGTGTCGCCATCTTGTTCCGGCCAAAAAATGGTGGGTGCATGTGCAGTGCACCCGTCGGCCGGCACCCGGATGATCTTTTGGGTCTCGGCTGCCGGGGGTAGCCAAGACCCCAAAGAACATGATCGGGGTCGGTTTTTACCGACCCCTGTTTTGCGATCGCCAGTAATTAACTATTTACCGGTGACCGCCCATCAGAGGACAGAGAAATAGGGGGATTCGGGGACTCTGTTATACTTACCAGTGTCCCTGGGTCCTCCTGCATCCCCTCCTGCCCGCAGGCTTCTTCATCCGGTAAGAAAATGGTGGGCGCATTCGCAGTGTGCCCGCCATGATCTGCCAGCTGGCAGCTAGAGGAGTTGGGGCTAAATTTAGGGTTAGAGTTAGGGTTGGGGCTAAATTTAGGGTTAGGGTTAGGGTTGGGGCTAAATTTAGGGTTAGCGTTAGGGTTGGGGCTAAATTTTAGGGTTAGGGTTGGGGCTAAATTTAGGGTTAGGGTTGGGGCTAAATTTAGGGTTAGGGCTAGGGTTGGGGCTAAATTTAGGGTTAGGGTTAGGGTTCGGGCTAAATTTAGGGTTAGGGTTAGGGTTGAGGCTAAATTTAGGGTTAGGGCTAGGGTTAGGGTTGGGGCTAGGGTTGGGGCTAAAGTTAGGGCTAGGGTTGTGGCTAAAGTTAGGGTTAGAGTTGGGATTAGGGTTAGGGTTTGGATTAGGATTGGCATTAGGGATATGTTTGGGATTAGGGTTAGGTTTGGGTTTAGGGCTAAGGTTATAGGTGGGATTGGGGTTAGGGGGGTATTGGGATTTGGGTTATGTTTGAGGTTAGGGTTGAGATTAGGATTAGGGGTGTGTTGGATTTAGGGTTTTGATTAGGGTTATGGTTAGTGTTGAGATTAGGGTTGTTTTGGGGTTAGGGTTGTGATTATCATTAGGGTTGTGATTAGGATTATGGATTGGGTTGGGATTAGGGTTAGGGGTGTGTTGGTGTTAGGGTTGAAGTTAGAATTGGGGAGTTTCCACTGTTTAGGTACATCAGGGGGTCTCCAAACACGACAGCCAATTTTGCGCTCAAAAAGTCAAATGGTGCTCCCTCCCTTCTGAGCTCTGCCGCGCGCCTAAACAGTGGTTTACCCCCACATATGGGGCATCAGCATACTCAGGATAAATTGTACAACAACTTTTGGGGTCCAATTTCTCTTGTTACCCTTGTGAAAATAAAAACTTGGGGGCTAAAAAATCTTTTTTGTGGAAAAAAAAATATTTTTTATTTTCACGACTCTGCATTATAAACTTCTGTGAAGCACTTGGGCATTCAAAGTTCTCACCACACATCTAGATAAGTTCCTTGGTGGGTCTAGTTTCCTAAATAGGGTCACTTGTGGGGGGTTTCTACTGTTTAGGTACATCAGGGGCTCTGCAAATGCAACATAACGCTCGCAGACCATTCTATCAAAGACTGCATTCCAAAACGGCGCTCCTTCCCTTCCGAGCTCTGCCATGTGCCCAAACAATGGTTTTCTCCAACATATGGGGTATCATCCTTCTCAGCATAAATTGCACAATAAATGTTGGGTCTAATATCTCCTGTTACCCTTGTGAAAGTAAAAATTTGGGGGTGAAAATATCATTTTTGTGGAAAAAATATGATTTTTTCATTTTCATGGCTCTACATTATAAACTTCTGTGAAGCAGTTGGGGGTTCATAGTGCTCACCACACATCTAGATAAGCTCTTTGGGGGTCTAGTTTCCAAAATAGGGTCACGTGTGGGAGGTTTCTACTGTTTAGGTACATCAGGAGCTCTGCAAATGCAACATGACGCCTGCAGACCATCCCATCAAAGTCTGCATTCCAAGCGGCACTCCTTCCCTTCCGAGCCCCGATGGGTGCCCAAACAGTGACCCCACATATGGGGTATCAGGGTACTCAGGACAAACTGGTCAACAGATTTTGGGGTCCAATGTCTCCTGTTACCCTTGCGAAAATAAAAAATTGCAGGCTAAAAAAATCATTTTTGAAGGAAAAAAAGGATTTTTTATTTTCATGGCTCTACGTTATAAATTTCTGGGAAGCACTTGGGGGTTTAAAGTGCTCACCGCACATCTAGATAAGTTCCTTAAGAGGTCTAGTTTCCAAAATGGGGTCACTTGTGGGGGTTTTTACTGTTTAGGCACATCAGGGGCTCTCCAAACGCGACATGGCGTCCGATCTCAATTCCAGCCAATTCTACATTGAAAAAGTAAAACGGCACTCCTCCTCTTCCAAGCTCTGCGGTGTGCCCAAACAGTGGTTTACCCCCACATATGGGGCATTGTCGTACTCAGGAGAAATTGCACAACAACTTTCTGTGGTCTAATTTCTCCTGTTACCTTTGTCAAAATAAAAATTTGGGGGCAAAACGATAATTTTTGTAGAAAAAATGCGATTTTTTTATTCACGGCTCTACGTTATAAACTTCCGTGAAGCAACTGGGAGTTTAAAGTGCTCACCACACATCTAGATAAGTTTCTTAAGGGGTCTAGTTTCCTAAATGGTGTCACTTGTTGGGGGTTTCCACTGTTTAGGCACATCAGGGGCTCTCCAAATGCAACATGGCGTCCGATCTCAATTCCAGCCAATTCTACATTGAAAAAGTAAAACTGCACTCCTCCTCTTCCAAGCTCTGCGGTGCGCCCAAACAGTGGTTTACCCCCACATATGGGGTATCGACGTACTCAGGAGAAATTGCACAACAACTTTTTTGGTCTAATTTCTCCTGTTACCCTTGTATGGCCGGAGACACACTGCTGCGAGATGCGGCCGAGTCTCGCTGGTTAAAAGCAAGCTGTGGCACCGGCACTCCGGAGCGGAGTGTGCAGCTGCATAGCAATACATGGAGCTGCACGCTCCGCTCCAGAGTGCCGGTGCCACAGCTTGCTTTTAACCAGCGAGACTCAGCCGCATCTCGCAGCAGTGTGTCTCCGGCATAAAAATAAGAATTTGTGGGCAAAAATCTCATTTTTGTGTAAACAAATGCGATTTTTTTATTTTCATGGCTCTACGTTTTAAACTTCTGTGAAGCACTTGGGGGCTCAAAGTGCTCACCACACATCTAGATAAGTTCCTTAAGGGGTCTAGTTTATAAAATGGTGTCACTTATGGAGCGTTTCCACTGTTTAGGCACATCAGGGTCTCTCTAAACGTGACATGGCATCCGATCTCAATTCTAGACAATTCTGCATTGAAAAAGTCTGGGGTATCGGCGTATTCAGGAGAAATTGCACGACAAAATTTATGGTTAAATTTCTGTTTTTACACTTGTGAAAATAAAAAAAATTGGTTCTGAAGTAAAATGTTTGCAAAAAAAGGTAAATGTTCATTTTTTCCTTCCACATTGTTTCAGTTCCTGTGAAGCACGTAAAGGGTTAATAAACTTCTTGAATGTGGTTTTGAGCACCTTGAGGGGTGCAGTTTTTAGAATGGTGTCACACTTGGTTATTTTCTATCACATAGACCACTCAAAATGACTTCAAATGTGATATGGCCCCTAAAAAAATTGTGTTGTAAAGGGCATAAAAATACAAAATTTGAAAATTGCACAATTTTAAAAATTTTCACCATATTTCCATTTTTTTCATAAATAATCCCAAGTAATATCGAAGAAATGTTACGACTAACATGAAGTACAATATGTCACAAAAAAACATTCTCAGAATCAGCAAGATCTGTTAAAGCATTCCAGAGTTATAACCTCATAAAGTGACAGTGGTCAGAATTGTAAAAATTGGCTCGGTAATTAAGTACCAAATTGACTTTGTCACTAAGGGGTTAACATTGCTTTCAACCAGTACAAATGCATTCACTGGCACATGTCATTGTAACATTTAACACCCTAGCTGGCCATGTAGTGTGTGACACAAAAGCAGACCCATCTTGTTTCATTTACAATGGAGGGACTCTTAAAGTCACAGAGCCTATTTTTACTGGTGCATCAGGTGGCATTATTCTTCTTAAAGGGCTATTATTATAGAGTGTGTCTCCTAAACTGTTGTAGCCTATGCTGTGAGTGGATGGGCTGCCAAGAATTACGACGCACCACAATACCCCTTTCATAAGATGTCCAGGAGGGCCTCCTGAAAAAATGTTGCATTGAATGCAAGGCCTGACCTGCTACCAATTCATTTGCACCCCAAAAAGCCTTTGAATTCACATACTGGATGGGCCCCTGAAAATGCACTTCACAATATTAATTTTGTACTCCCATACTCATTTGTTTACACTGTGACAGCAATGTCTGCCCTGCTGAATAGTCATATGCACCTCATTGTGCCTTGGAACCCACATACTGGATGTCCCCTGAAAATCCACTTCACAATCTTCATTTTAGACTCCCGTACTCATTGTTTTACACATTGGCAGCAAGGCGAGCCATGCTGCATAGTCATATGCTCCCCATTACGCCTTTGAACCCACATAGTGGATGGGCCCCTGAACATCCACTTCACAATATTCATTTTGTACTCCCGTACTCCTTTGTTTACAGTGACAGCAATGTCTGCCCTGCTGCATAGTCATATGCACCCCATTACACCTTGGAACCCACATACTGGATGGGCCCAGGAAAATCCACTTCACAATATGTATTTTGTACTCCTGTACTCTTTGTTTTACACATTGGCAGCAAGGCCAGCCCTGCTGCATAGTCATATGCACCCCATTATGTCTTTGAACCCACATACTAAATGGGCCCCTGAAAATCCACTTCATAATATTCATTTTGCACTCCCATACTCCTTTGTTTACACAGTGACAGCAATATCTGCCCTGCTGCATAGTCATATGCATCCCATTACGCCTTGGAGCCCACATACTGGATGGGCCCATGAAAATCTACTTCACAATCTTCATTTTGTACTCCTTACTCCTTTGTTTACACAGTGACAACTATGTCTGCCATGCTGCAATAGTCATATGCACCCCATTACACCTTTGAAACCACATACTGAATGGGTGCCTGAAAATCTGCTTCACAATATTCATTTTGTATTCCCGTACTCCTTTGATTACACAGTGACAGCAATGTCTGCCCTGCTGCATAGTCATACGCACCCCATTACACCCTTGAACCCACATACTGGATGGGCCCAGGAAAATCCACTTCACAATATGCACTTTGTACATCCATTAGTTGCCAATGATAGACATAAAAGGTCTACGTTAATCTACCCAAGTGATTATTAATGGGGCTTCAGTGCAAGATTTCCAACATATAAAAGTAAATGGCATTTCCACGCCAAAAAAATTAATTACACATCCATGCAAAGTGTATGTTTTCTCCGCAGAAACACTTGAAGATCATTATTTTTTTTTCAACTGTTATTGTATCAGATAAAGAAAATAATGTTGCTTCCCTGAAATCATCTTCTGATGGAAAAGAAAAGCATTCAGTGAACTGTTAAACTGTAGGCAAAGTTCGTACATTGCAAGATGGTGGACGTTAAACAAGGCATGGTTTCAAAAGATTTTTTTCAAATGTCAGAAAAGTGCGTTCTTCCCCAACCATATCCATTTCTCAATGTTCAAATAAAAAATCACATATAAAATCACACAGGGTTAAGGAGAACTGACTGCAAGAAAAAAAGGAAAGAATCTGCATCTCTTCCACCAAAACTTGCTAACACTTCAGAGTTGTGGCTGATAAAAATATTACCAATTAGTAGTGTTGAGCGATACCTTCTGATATGCATTGGTATCGGTATCGGATAGTATCGGCCGATACCGGCAAAATATCGGATCTCGCCGATACCGATACCTGATACCAATGCATTTCAATGGGACGCAAAGTATCGGAATGGTTCCCAGGGTCTGAAGGAGAGGAAACTTTCCTTCAGGCCCTGGGATCCATATTCATGTGTAAAATAAAGAATTAAAATAAAAAATATGGATATACTCACCTCTCCGGCGGCCCCTGGACTTTACCGATGTAACCGTGAGCCTCCGTTCCTAAGAATGAGTGCGTGAAGGGCCTTCGATGATGTTGTGGCTTCTGATTGGCTGCGTGAGCGTTCATGTGACCGCTCACGCGACCAATCACAAGCTGCGACGTCATTGCAGGTCCTTCACGCGCTCATTCTTAGGAACGGAGGCTCCCGGTTACGGCGGTAAGGTCCAGGGGCTGCCGGAGAGGTGAGTATATCCATATATACATATATATATATATATCCATATACTCACCTCTCCGACGGCCCCTGGACCTTACCGCCGTAACCGGGAGCCTCCGTTCCTAAGAATGAGCGCGTGAAGGACCTGCGATGCCGTCGCGGCTTGTGATTGGTCGCGTGAGCGGTCACATGAGCGCTCACGCGACCAATCAGAAGCCGCGACATCATCGAAGGCCCTTCACGCACTCATTCTTAGGAACGGAGGCTGCCGGTTACAGCGGTAAGATCCAGGGGCCGCTGGAGAGGTGAGTATATCCATATTTTTTATTTTAATTCTTTATTTTACACATGAATATGGTTCCGATATTGATTCCCAATATCACAAAAGTATCAGAACTCGGTATCGGAATTCTGATACCGCAAGCATCGGCCGATACCCGATACTTGCGGTATCGGAATGCTAAACACTACCAATTAGTCCAAAAGCGAGTGAAACAGATTACTTTAAATCCTTGCAAGACTATAAAGTTTACTAATGTGACACAAAATGATGTCTGTTTTCAGACAATGTAGTCTGAATGATGTGATTGGAGACAGGAGACCGTTAGTTTGAAAAAAAAAATGTGTACCATGAAACCTTAAGCTGTGAAACCCTTTCGTGGATTTCAAATGGTAATGGAATCCCGACAATATGTTGAGAGCAGGATGCACTATATTGACGGACGATCAACTTTTTGTATTTTTTAATCGTATGATGGTTCCCTCTTTGCAGAATTATTTACAGGATAATTTGGCAATTTTATTTGCCAAGTTTTTAACACTAAGGTTCAGATATGGCTTATAAGAAGGCTAATACTTGCAATACAATGCATTTTATTTCAAAGTACAAAATTCAAAGTAATAGTATGATTGAATAGTATGAGTGCGTACACTATTGTATATGTTAACATACAAAGGTTAAGTACATATAATGATTAAGTATATATAAAGATTAACTACATACAGTATACTTACATCATCACCAAGAGGCTTTTAAACATCATCCGTCTGGAATATCAGAGAAGCAACACCAAGACAGTGAACCCCTGGGAGATTACCTACACTGCATGGGCGTCCCCAATTATGCAGGTATGAGCACAATGTACATGTACAGGTACCCCAGTTTTGGCATCTGTCTTAGTCATGTTTCTCTGGTGTTATATAATCATTTACACTATGTAGTAACTCTAGTTTCACCCAGCCCTTCAAGTGGCCAGCTTTCAAGGTCGGATGAAACTGAGATATCATGGAGTCATCAGACGAAGGGGCCATAAACTCTTAGAATATAAAAGTCACAAGGATTTAGATAAAACCACCACAGGCAGAGATTCAGTAAACCTTAATGTTTTGCAATGCCAAACAACAGACACATAGAAGCTTAGAACTGTTTGTGAAGTGAATAAACAAACATTTCTCAAGATTGTGTCACTATGAGCATTGTCTGTCATATCTGTAAATGTTTTACAAGAAATGCAGCTGTATAATTGTCTGAATGCATTTGGTAATTTTCAATCTGGATTCAAAATCACCATTTGTATATTCGCCCTACACTATTAACAGCAATCATATCTATATTCAGCCTTTCTAGGAAACTTTAAGCTTAACCCATTGAGTACTCTGGATAATCATGACAATCTTCTTTTCCAGTTTCTACAGGTAAGTAATGTTAAAAATAGCTGCTACTATGTATTCTGGAAATAAAAGTTAGAACTGCAAGAATGTGAAGATGTTCTAAAAAATGAATGTGACCATGCTTGTTGTGAATTCTGCTCTTGGGCTCCCTCTGGTGGTTATAAGTGGTAGCGCTGCTGTCTCTGGATCGCAGCATTCATCAGGTGTGTCCACTTTTTGCAATTCGGACTGGGCTATTTAGTCTTGCTTGACCCTTTAGTCAGTGCCAGTTATCCATTGTTCCTGGAGGATTCACATCCCTGCCTGGTCTCTCCTGCTTTGCTATTCATTTCAACAAAGATAAGTTCTGGCCCTGATTTTTGCAGTCCACATGCTGTGGGCCTTATTGTTTAGTTCTTTTCCATGTTTTTGTCTTGTCCAGCTTGGTCTGTATAAGGATTTGTTTAGCCAAGCTGGTATCTCTGGAGATGCAGATATACCCTCCATATCTTTAGTTAGATGTGGAGATTTTGTATTTTCTGTGGTGGATATTTTCTAGTGTGTTAATACTGACCGCATAGTACTCTGTCCTAGCCTTTCTATTTATCTAGAAGTGGCCTCCTTTGCTAAATTCTGATTTCAGTCTGTGTATGTTTTTTCCCTCTCCTCTCACAGTCAATATTTGTGGGGGGCTGTCTATCCTTTGGGGATTTTCTCTGAGGCAAGATAGTTTTCCCTTTTCTATCTCTAGGGGTAATTAGTCCTCCGGCTGTGTCGAGATGTCTAGGGAGTGATAGGTACATTCCACGGCTACTTCTAGTTGCGGTGTTAAGTTCAGGGTCTGCGGTCAGTACAGGTACCACCTTCTCCAGAGTACGTCTAATGCTGCCCCTAGGCCACCAGATCATAACAGTACAACTGGCCAACAATGAGTTAACCGCATCTCAGAAGAAGGGAAGGAAAGTGCTGAGCCATTTTTTTTTCTGTAGTCTGTTGTGTTTTTTTTCCCTCTTTACCTCTGGGTGGCTCAGGAGTTTGGCGCTGGCATGGATGTTCAGGGATTGGCTTCTCGTGTGGATCAACTTGCTGCTAGAGTACAGGGTATTTCCGATTATATCGTTCAGACTCCGGTTTTAGAGCCTAGAATTCCAACTCCTGATTTGTTTTTTGGGGACAGGTCCAAATTTTTGAGCTTCAAAAAAATAACTGTAAACTGTTTTTTGCTCTGAAACCCCGTTCCTCTGGTGATCCCATCCAGCAGGTTAAAATTGTCATATCTCTGCTGCGTGGTGACCCCCAGGATTGGGCATTTGCCCTGGAACCTGGGAATCCGGCTTTGCTTAATGTAGACACCTTTTTCCAGGCACTTGGGTTATTGTATGATGAACATAATTCAGTGGGTCATGCTGAGAAGATCTTGTTGGCCCTGTGTCAGGGTCAAGAAGCGGCAGAATCATATTGCCAGAAATTTAGAAAATGGTCTGTGCTGACTAAATGGAATGAGGATGCCTTGGCAGCAATTTTCAGAAAGGGTCTTTCTGAATCCGTTAAATATGTTATGGTGGGGTTCCCCACGCCTGCTTGTCTGAGTGATTCTATGTCTCTGGCCATTCAGATTGATCGGCACTTGCGCGAGCGCAGAGTTGTGCACACTATGGCATTGTCTTCTGAGTGGAGTCCTGAGCCTATGCAGTGTGATAGGATTGTGTCCAGAGCTGAACGACAAGGATTCAGACGTCAGAATAGGTTGTGTTTTTACTGCGGCGATTCTGCTCATGTTATTTCTGATTGCCCTAAGCGTACCAAGAGAATCGCTAGTTCTGTTACCATCAGTATTGTACAACCTAAATTTATGTTATCTGTGACCCTGATCTGCTCATTATCATCATTTTCTGTCATGGCATTTGTGGATTCAGGCGCCGCTTTAAACTTAATGGACTTAGAATTTGCCAGACGTTGTGGTTTCCCCTTGCAGCCTTTGCAGAGTCCTATTCCTTTGAGGGGCATTGATGCTACACCGTTGGCTAAAAATAAACCTCAGTTTTGGACACAGCTGACCATGTGCATGGCGCCAGCCCATCAGGAAGATTGTCGTTTTCTGGTGTTGCATAATTTGCATGATGCTATTGTGTTGGGTTTCCCATGGTTACAGGTGCATAATCCGGTATTAGATTGGAAATCTATGTCTGTGACTAGTTGGGGTTGTCAGGGGGTTCATGGTGACGTTCCTTTGATGTCAATTGCCTCCTCCCCCTCTTCTGAAATTCCTGAGTTTTTGTCGGATTTCCAGGATGTATTCAATGAGCCCAAGTCCAGTTCCCTTCCACCGCATAGGGACTGTGATTGTGCTATTGACTTGATTCCAGGCTGTAAGTTCCCTAAGGGCCGACTTTTCAACCTGTCTGTGCCATAACATACCGCCATGCGGAGCTATGTTAAGGAGTCTTTGGAGAAGGGGCATATTCGGCCATCTTCTTCACCATTGGGAGCAGGTTTTTTTTTTTTTGTTGCCAAGAAAGATGGCTCCTTGAGACCCTGTATTGATTATCGCCTCTTGAATAAGATCACTGTCAAATTCCAATACCCTTTGCCTTTGCTTTCTGATCTGTTTGCTAGGATTAAGGGGGCTAGTTGGTTTACTAAGATTGACCTTCGAGGGGCATATAATCTTGTTCGTATTAAGCAGGGTGACGAATGGAAAACTGCGTTTAATATGCCCGAAGGCCATTTTGAATACCTTGTGATGCCACTTGGACTCTCTAATGCTCCATCTGTGTTTCAGTCCTTCGTGCATGATATATTTCGGAATTATCTTGATAAATTCATGATTGTATATTTGGATGATATTTAGATTTTTTCAGATGATTGGGAGTCTCATGTGAAGGGGTATAAGTGCCTCTTTGGAGTACAGAAGGTTTCTTTTTTGGTCTTCATTTTATCTCCTTCATCTATAGAAATGGATCCGGTTAAGGTTTAGGCCATTCATGATTGGATCCAGCCCACATCTGTGAAGAGCCTTCAGAAATTTTTGGGCTTTGCTAATTTTTATCGCCGTTTCATTGCCAAGTTCTCCAGTGTGGTTAAACCCCTGACCGATTTGACGAAGAAAGGCGCTGATGTGACGAATTGGTCCTCTGCGGCTGTTTCTGCCTTTCAGGAGCTTAAACGCCGATTTACTTCTGCCCCTGTGTTGCGTCAGCCGGATGTTTCTCTTCCTTTTCAGGTTGAAGTTGACGCTTCTGAGATTGGGTCAGGGGCTGTTTTGTCTCAGAGGAATTCTGAGGGTTCCTTGATGAAACCGTGTGCCTTCTTTTCTCGAAAGTTTTCGCCTGCGGAACGCAATTATGATGTCGGCAATCGTGAGTTGTTGGCTATGAAGTGGGCATTTGAGGAGTGGCGACATTGGCTTGAGGGGGCCAAGCACCGTATTGTGGTCTTGACCGATCATAAGAATCTGATTTACCTCGAGTCTGCCAATCGGCTGAATCCTAGACAGGCCCGATTGTCCATGTTTTTCTCCCGTTTTGATTTTGTGGTCTCGTATCTTCCGGGTTCTAAGAATTTTAAGGCTGATGCCCTCTCTAGGAGCTTTTTGCCTGATTCCCCTGGGGTCCTTGAGCCGGTTGACATTCTGAAGGAAGGGGTGATTCTTTCTGCCATCTCCCCTGATTTACGACGGGTTCTTCAGGAATTTCAGGCTGATAAACCTGACCGCTGTCCAGTGGGGAAACTGTTTGTTCCTGACAGATGGACTAGTAAAGTGATTTCTGAGGTTCATTGTTCTGTGTTGGCTGGTCATTCTGGGATTTTTGGTACCAGAGATTTGGTTGGTAGGTCCTTTTGGTGGCCTTCTTTGTCGCGGGATGTGTGTTCTTTTGTGCAGTCCTGTGGGACTTGTGCGTGGGCCAAGCCTTGCTGTTCCCGCGCTAGTGGGTTGCTTTTGCCTTTGCCTGTTCCTGAGAGGCCTTGAACGCATATTTCTATGGATTTTATTTCGGATCTTCCGGTTTCCCAGAGGATGTTGGTTATCTGGGTGGTTTGTGACCGGTTTTCTAAGATGGCTCATTTGGTACCTTAGCCTAAATTGCCTTTCTCTTCTGATTTGGTTCCGTTGTTTTTTCAGCATGTGGTTTGTTTGCATGGCATTCAGGAGAATATTGTGTCCGATAGAGGTTCCCAGTTTGTTTCTAGGTTTTGGCGGGCCTTTTGTGCTAGGCTGGGCATTGATTTGTCTTTTTCTTCCGCATTTCATCTTCAGACAAATGGCCAAACCGAGCGAACTAATCAGACTTTGGAAACTTATTTGAGATGCTTTGTGTCTGCTGAACAGGATGATTGGGTGGCTTTCTTGCCATTGGCCGAGTTTGCCCTTAATAATCGGGCTAGTTCTGCTACCTTGGTTTCACCCTTCTTTTGTAACTCTGGTTTTCATCCTCGTTTTTCTTCAGGGCAGCTTGAGCCTTCTGATTGTCCTGGGGTGGACTCTGTGGTTGACAGGTTGCAGCAAATTTGGGCTCATGTTGTTGACAATTTGGTGTTGTCTCAGGAGGGGGCTCAGCGTTTTACTAACCGTCGTCGGTGTGTTGGTTCCCAGCTTCGGGTTGGGGATTTCGTCTGGTTGTCTTCCCGTCATGTTCCTATGAAGGTTTCTTCCCTTAAGTTCAAGCCTCGGTTTATTGGCCCTTATAGGATTTCTGAGATTATCAATCCAGTGTCTTTTCGTTTGGCCCTTCCAGCCTCTTTTTCCATCCATAATGTTTTTCATAGATCTTTGTTGCGGAAATATGTGGTGCCCGTTGTTCCCTCTGTTGATCCTCCTGCCCCGGTGTTGATTGATGGGGAGTTGGAGTATGTGGTTGAGAAGATTTTGGATTCTCATTTTTCGAGGCGGAGGCTTCAGTATCTTGTTAAATGGAAGGGTTATGGCCAGGAGGATAATTCTTGGGTTGTTGCCTCCGATGTTCATGCTGAGGATTTGGTTCGTGCCTTTCATTTGGCTCGTCCGGATCGGCCTGGGGGCTCTGGTGAGGGTTCGGTGATCCCTCCTCAAGGGGGGGGTACTGTTGTGAATTCTGCTCTTGGGCTCCCTCTGGTGGTTATAAGTGGTAGCGCTGCTGTCTCTGGATCGCAGCATTCATCAGGTGTGTCCACTTTATGCAATTCGGACTGGGCTATTTAGTCTTGCTTGACCCTTTAGTCATTGCCAGTTGTCCATTGTTCCTGGAGGATTCATATCCCTGCCTGGTCTCTCCTGCTTTGCTGTTCATTTCAACAAAGATAAGTTCTGGCCCTGATTTTTGCAGTCCACATGCTGTGGGCCTTATTGTTTAGTTCTTTTCCATGTTTTTGTCTTGTCCAGCTTGGTCTGTATAAGGATTTCTTTAGCCAAGCTGGTATCTCTGGAGATGCAGATATACCCTCCATATCTTTAGTTAGATGTGGAGATTTTGTATTTTCTGTAGTGGATATTTTCTAGTGTTTTAATGCTGACCGCATAGTACTCTATCCTATCCTTTCTATTTATCTAGAAGTGGCCTCCTTTGCTAAATTCTGATTTCAGTCTGTGTATGTTTTTTCCCTCTCCTCTCACAGTCAATATTTGTGGGGGGCTGTCTATCCTTTGGGGATTTTCTCTGAGGCAAGATAGTTTTCCCTTTTCTATCTCTAGGGGTAATTAGTCCTCCGGCTGTGTCGAGATGTCTAGGGAGTGATAGGTACATTCCACGGCTACTTCTAGTTGCGGTGTTAAGTTCAGGGTCTGCAGTCAGTACAGGTACCACCTTCTCCAGAGTACGTCTAATGCTGCTCCTAGGCCACCAGATCATAACACATGCTCAATTTTCCATAACTGTTCCGTTCGGCATTGTAGTAAATATTGGAGACACAATAGATGATCTGACATCCTTTCAAATAATTACTTTACAGATAAAAAGATCATTTGTTATTATTCCTGTTTATTATCCTAAAAAGAAAGAAGGAACATGCAGTCTCCCTCATACAAGTTATCTCAGCAAAAATTGATTAAGTCCTCTGCAGCTACAAGCATTCAGCCATCACTTTTTTGCATTCAACTCTTACCATTTGATGAAAACAAAGTTATGTCTCTCAAGGAGAGAAACTAATATAGTGGACAAAGAAATATTTTTAATGAACTACTGAGCCAAATTAACAGCATTGCTTTATCAAATTTATATGAAGTGTATTGTGTCCAATGTGAGCAACCAGGCAACACAAAAAGGAGCTTTTCAAGTGAGCCCTTTAAGGTTCATAATTGTTATGAAGTCTTTGCCAACAAGGATGTGGTTTCACCAATGGGGGATACCTTTTTCAAAAATATACTATTGCCATCACAGCCTCCCTTTTTGAAAATTCACCGGCCTATAACAGTACAGAGCACGTTCACCCTGGCCATCTAGTAACAGGTAAGGAAGAGACATTGAAGGAAACCGAGTTAAGAAGTAGGCCCAGTGTAGGGGTGTGGGTCTCTGAGACTTGTAATGGAGTGCATGGCCTGACAAGCATTTGGCCCATGGGTGGTAAATTTAAAAAAAATATTTAATGGGGATCATAGCCACCCTTGCCAAAAAATTGACTGTCTGTAGCAGCAGAGAAGACATTAAGCCTGGTGATCTAGTGTTGGAGATTGAGGAGACATTGCTGAAGGCCTCATTAAAAACTAGGCCCAATTTAAAGGAGCTGGTCTCTTAGATTTGTAATGCCCATACACTAAGTGTATGGGCTGACAAGCATTTCACCATATGGGGTGATTTTTTTTTAAATATACTATGGGCATCATAGACACCCATGCCCAAATATTTACTGTCTGTTGCAGCACAGAAGACATTAAGCCTGGTGATCTAGTGGTGGAGAATGTGGAGACATAAAGATAAATCATATTGAAATAAAACAAATACATACAAATTGTGAATTCACCGATGAAGCTAAATAACAAAAGGGAGAGGTGAACAAAGGCTCATAGATTTGAAGCCAGAATGTGTATAAAGAGATATGTTTGTCCCTAGCAATAGCTCAGAGACAGGGCTATAAATAAAAATATAATACAAAAGTATTTGAATCATTTTCTATTGTAGAAGTATACACTACCTCACTAGAGGACTGCCTAGAGATAGGGAAAATGGAAAATATAAGAATAAATGGGAATAATAGACGTACATCTCTTTTTTATGACATTTTTCCCTGTGGGAGTAACATTTTGTTGGTTTCCAATTTGTAACGGGCATCATAAAAACACCCTTGCACAAAAAAAATTTGACTTTGGCATTACGGAATCCATTCACCCTGGTGTTCTACTGGTTGTGGATGATGAGGATGAGGATATGGAGGAGGATAACAACAAACATACCAAATCTGGAAGCGTATACCTATGTGTGGTTGTGAAGAGGTGCATGAGAATACACCTCTCCAAAAAAGAGAATGTATTAGAGGTTATGTTTCGCTGTTTTCACTTGGTGATGTACAGAAGTCTTTTCCAATCCAGCCCTTGTTCATTTTTATAAGAGTCAGCCTGTTAGCTTTTTCAATTGACAGGCAGATGCGCTTATCTGTCATAATTCCACCAGTGGCACTAAAAGTCCGCTCGGACAGATCGCTAGCAGCAGGGCAGGCCAGGACCTCCAAGGCATAGAGAGCCAGCTCATGCCACGTGTCCAGCTTGGATACCCAATAATTAAAAGGCACAGAGGAATCCTGGAAGACGTTTGTATGATCTGCAAGGTACTACCTCAGCATCTTCCCAAATATTGCACTTCTTGTGACAGACCCCTTGCCTCTGTCCTGGCATGATGGGAGGGTCTGAGAAAACTGTCCCAGAACTTTGCCATTGTTCCCCTGCCCAATCTGGATTGTACTTCTGTCTTTCTTGCTTGGACTCCTTGGTTGTACAACAAACTGTGACATCTGCTGCCAGCATTCTCAAATGGGAATTTTCTAAGTAAATCCGCTACAGGATGACTGACCATGATGTCCTCCTCATCCTCCTCCTCCCTGTCCTCAGGCCATCCCCGCTGAACAGACGGTATGACAGCTTTACTTGTAGTACCGTCTATAGCGCATGAAAGTAGCTCATGTTCTTCCTCCTCCTCCTCATTGCATATCAGTCCACATTGGGAAGACATGATGCTGGGCTGAGTGTAATCCCTCTGTATGGTTCCTTGATCCATGTCTTTGTGCTCTGCCTGCAATGCATCCTCTTTAATTGTGAGCAGAGAGGTTTTCAGAATGCTGAGAAGTGGGATGGTGATGCTAATTATGGCGTCATCACTAGGGTTGAGCGAAACGGGTCGGCAATTTTCAGAAGTCGCCGACTTTTGGCAAAGTCGGGTTTCATGAAACCCGACCCGACCCCTGTGTGGGGTCGGCCATGAAGTCGGCGATCTTCTGAATCTGGAATCGGAATTCCGATACCGATTCCCGATATGTTTAAGATATCGGGAATTGGTATCGGAATTCAGATTTAAGTGTAAAATAAAGAATTAAAATAAAAAATATCGCTATACTTACCCTCTGACAGGCCCTGGTACTAACCGGGAACCTTCCTTCCTTAGAATCAGCCTTCCAGGACCTTGCGGTGACGTCGCGGTGACGTCGCGGCTTGTGATTGGTCGCGCGGCCGCCCATGTGACCGCTCGCGCGACCAATCACAAGCCGCGACATCACCGTGACGTCACCGAAGGTCCTGGAAGGGCTGATTCTTAGGAAGGAAGGCTGCCGGAACGAAGCCGAGGGTGAGTATATTCCTATTAGGTATATACTCACCCTCGGACATGCCCTGCTTCTTTCCGGCAGCCTTCCTTCCTAAGAATCAGCCCTTCCAGGACCTTCGGTGACGTCACGGTGACGTCGCGGCTTGTGATTGGTCGCGCGAGCGGTCACATGGACGGCCGTGCGACCAATCACAAGCCGCGACGTCACCGCGACGCCACCGCTAGGTCCTGGAAGGCTGATTCTAAGGAAGGAAGGTTCCCGGTTAGTACCAGGGCCCGTCAGAGGGTAAGTATAGCGATATTTTTTATTTTAATTCTTTATTTTACACTTAAATATGGATCCCAGGGCCTGAAGGAGAGTTTCCGCTCCTTCAGACCCTGGGAACCATTGGAAACCCAATGCACTGCATTGGGTTTCGAGTTTCGGCCGACCCCGACCCCGACTTTTTTATAGGAGCGGCCGATTTCACTCGACCCGACTTTTGAAAAAGTCGGGTTTCGTGAAACCCGACCCGATCCTATAAAAGTAAAGGTCGCTCAACCCTAGTCATCACCGCTCTCCATCTTGGTGCAGTCCTCAAATTTTATAGGTTGGTACATATGTCTGACATCCATGTCCACTCCTGAGGTCCTATGTGTGGAGTCTTAACTTAGTAGCGATGGCCTTGTTGATGCTGGTAGTCAGCAACTGCCCTCTTCTGCTCACAAATCCTTTCCAACATATGCAGTGGAGAGTTCCAATGTGTGGGGACATCACAAACCAGTCGGTGAGCTAGAAGATGCAATAGCTGCTGAAGCACGGCAAGGGCGGCTGAAGTTGTAGCTGACTTTCTAAAATGGGCAGACAAGTGGCGTACTTTCACTAGCAGATCCAGCAGCTCCGGGTAGTTTTGAGAAAATGCTGAATGATGAGGTCAATCACATGGGCCAGGCAAGGTACATGTGTGAGCTCACCTTGCCTCAGAGCCGCCACCAGGTACCGCCATTGTCATACATGACCATGCCTGGCTGTAGGTTCTACGGTGTCAGCCAAAAACCTGACTGCTCTTTCAGTGCTGTCGACAACTCTTCAGCATTGTCCCATTTGTCACCTAAGCATATTAGGTTCAGCACAGCCTGTTGCCGCTTGGCTGAGGCAGTGCTGCAGTGCTTCCAACTTCTGACTGATGTGCTCATTTCGGAGATGGAGGCTGAAGAGAAGGAGGAGGAGGTGCAGAAGCTGTAGACTGTGTGGGCAACCCTGATTAACATAGGGCCCGCAATCCTTGGCGTCGAGAGGATGTGTTCCATCACAAGGTCAGACTGGGTCCCGGCTTCCACTATGTTAACCCAGTGTGCCATCAGTGAGACGTACCATCCCTGCCCACAAGCACTTGTCCATGTGTCCATGGTTAGGTGGACTTTCCCAGTAACTGCACTGTTGAGGGCATGGGTAATGTTGTGGGACACGTGCTGGTGTAATGCCGGGAATGCAAATCAGGAAAAATAGTGGCGACTGGGGACAGAGTACCTTGGGACGGCTGCCGCCATCAGGTTGCAGGAAGCTTCTGTCTCAGTGAGCCTAAAATGCAACTTTTTGAGCGCAAGCAGATGAGAAATGTGAGAATTTAGTACTGTGTCCTGTGGGGCGTTAGCTGCATATTTCCACCTGCATTCCAATGACTGGGGTATAGACAACTGAAGGCTACACTGAAACAAGGATGTGGACAGGCTTGATGATGATGCTGGTTGACTGTGGGCAACAACAGGTGCAGGGAACAAGGCATCTTCACATGCACCATGGACTGGGGATTGTCTTCTACACAAAAGAGTGGAAGAAGCACTGGTTTCACCTGCAGACAATGTTCCTGGAGCCTGGGGTTCAGCCCACAAAGTCGGGTGCTCTGCTGCCATGTGCCTGAACATGCTGTTGGTGGTCAGGCTGGTTGTTTTGCTACCCCTGCTGATATTGGCATGACAGGTGCTACAAATGGCCTGTTTGGGGCTATCGTCAGAGTCCTTAAAAAATAACCAGACTCAGGAAGATATAACATTTGGAATGGCAACTTCTGTCTTGTTGCTGTTATGGAGAATGGATGATGCCTCTTTTCCCATGTGTGCTGCTGTCCTCACTCTGCATGTCTTCCTGCAAGGTTGAGTCAGTTACTTTATCATCCACCACCTCATCTTCCACATCCGCATTCTGCTCCTCCTCCTGACTTTCTGGCAATTGTGTCTCATCATCTTCCACCTCTTGTGACACTTTCCCACCATGGCCTTCGAGTGACCGTGGCTGCTCAAATCTTTGGGCATCGCTGCATGCGATCTCATCTTACCCCACTTCAAGTTTACCTGCCGAGAATCTGGAATCTTTAAAGGGAAAAGTGAACAGCTTTTCAGATTGTCCAAGTTTGTGATCAGCTGTCTCTGGGCACTCTGCATGGTGGGAGGAAGGAGGATTAGGGTGATTAATGTGCTGTCCACACTCACGGCTACTCAGACTTGACCGTGTGGAAGACATGGTGGTGGTGGTGGTGGCTAAGTAACTGGAAGCATTATCCACTATCCAATCAACAACCGTTTCACACTGCTCTGGCTTCAATATTGGTGTGCTGTGGTCCCCTAGAAACTGGAACAGGAAGATCAAGCGAGAAGATGTGGGTCTTTGTTGTGGCCCACTTTCAGCTTGGCCATGGCCTCATCCTCTGCATGCACCACCAGCATCACGTCCACTTCCCCATCCATTGCTTTGTCCATTTTAAATGGACTACTGAAATATTTTAAAAGTTCAATGCAAATGGATTAACTTTGAGAAAACGTTTATGTGAGCAGTTTGCCTAAAAAACACATTTTTCGTTCAATGGAATGTTGCTAATTGTTTATTTTGTTTTTAACAAATGTTATTAATAACTAGTGTAAGACACACCAAAACCAGTTCAAAGGAGCACTCAAAATCAACAATTGTTATAACACTGATAAAGGAGGTGTATGACAGAAAGACCACATATTTCAATATGTGGCCTTTTTTTATTTTTTGTTAAGTCAATTACTGTCACGAAGTAGGCTAACAGTATGCCAAAAATGTGGAATGTATGCCTGAAAAGCAAGTATTTGGAGCCCACAGATAGACCAGGCATCTGACTGAGATAAAAGATGGTTTCAATATGTGGCCTGAATTAAAAAAAAAAAAATTAACCACAAAATACTGTATAGACCAAGGGTAGCAGACAAAAAACTGGAATGTATGCCCGAAAAGCAAGGATTTTGACACCACAGATAGACCGGGCATCAGACTGAAATAACAGACTGTTTCAACACGTGGCCTAGATTTTTTAAACATTTTTTAAGCACAAATTACTGTATAGACCAAGAGTAGCAGACAAAAAACTGGAATGTATGCCTGAAAAGCAAGGACTTGGACACCACAGATAGACCAAGCGTCTGACTGAGATAACAAATGGTTTCAATATGTGGCCTGGATTTAAAAAAAAAAAATAACCACAAATTAATGTACAGAACAAGGGTAGCAGACAGACAAAAAACTGCAATGTATGCCTGAAAAGCAAGCATTCGAACACCACAGATAGACCGGGCATCAGACTGAAATAACAGACTGTTTCAATATATGGCCTGTATTTTTTTAACCACAAAATACTGTATAGATGAAACGTAGCAGACAAAAACTGTAATGTGTGCCTGAAAAGCAAGGATTTGGACACGACAGATAGACCGGGAGTCTGACTGAGATAACAGACTGTTTCAATATGTGGCCTGGATTTTTTTTTTTTAATTAACCACAAAATACTGTATAGAACAAGGGTAGCAGACAGACAAAAAAGTGGAATGTATGCCTAAAAAACAAGTATTTGGAGACAACAGATAGACCAGGCGTCGGACGGAGATAACAGACTGATCAAACTGTAGCCTTGATTTTTGGGGACCCACCAAAATTGTGTCAATAAGTAGGCTATGACACTAAAAAAAAATTGGAGGACTAAAATTGTAAAATATTTAGTGCAATGACTTTCGATGCTTGTGGTGCACAAATCACAGTGATAAATTTAAGAACTGTAGCTAAATATTTTTGGCCCAACTACAGATTTTTTGGTCAGCAAAATGGTGTCCAAAAAAGTTGTAAGACACTCCAAAAAATACTACGGTACCAAAAAAAGGCCAGAATTTTCTGCGCACTCACACCTGATGCCTGAGACAAACAAAAAATTATAAATTGTTAGATTTTCACTCTCTTGTATTGAAATGACCTGGCTGTAGTCTGCAGTGTGACCAAGCAAATAAATGTAGAAAAAAGGGAGCTATGGATTGCTTTGTAATAAAATTAGCAGGTATAAGATGCAAAAAATAAAATCCTAACCATGGATACTTGCAGCTTCGTATATATAAAATACACAGCAGCAGACAGTAATGGAGCCTTTTGATGTATCCAGTGAGATATATATATACAGTATTCACAGTGCCTGCATGCCTTGCACTGATGTGGATATGTGCACATGGACTCCCCTGCCTACCTAGCAATGCAAAGTATGTATTGAATTAGCCCTAAAAAGGACTGTTGGTCTATCAGGATTTGGGGATTGAACACAAGTAGACCCACACTAACTACAGTAATAAAAGTAAGAATCTAAATCTATCTCAGCAGCAGCTCTCCCTACACTAGCTGAGTCGGGAGCAGAATGTGGCGAGCAGGACGACACCAGGTCTCTTATAAACCTGATGATGCTGGACTGCCAGCCAATCACTGTAATACCACAACAAAGATGACTGCAGCATTACAGTTCAAGGCTGACAATCCCTGTATTGTCATTGGCGCTCTAAAGAGTGCCAGGATTGCAGGGCAGAGACTCGAGCTCCCACTGAATAATTCCAGAAATACTAGGTGCTCACCGAGTACACTGATACTCTGGTGAGTAACGAGTAGTGGCGAGCACGTTCGCTCATCACTGCTCATTATTGGTTGGTGACACTTCTAGACCCATGCTACAAGAGGAACTTTCAATCTCTTCTGCCAGAGGCAGAGAGGTGTACTAAAATGTTGCAGTACCAGAGGACCCTTGCAACGGAATTACTTAGAAAATTTCCATGTGAGAACGCTGACAGCAGACGTCAGAGTTTGTTGTACAACCAAGGAGTCCAAGCAAGAGAGACAGAAGTACAATCTAGATTGGGCAGGGGAACAATGGCAAAGTTCTGGGACAGTTTTCTCAGACCCTCCCATTGTGCCGGCATAGAGGCAAGGGGTGCTGTCACAAGAAGTGCAATGCTTGAGACATGCTGAGGGTGTACCTTGCAGATCGTACAAAATGTCCTCCGGAATTCCTCTTTAATTATTAGTTATGCAAGCTGGACATGTGGCATGAAATGGCTCTCTATGCCTTGGAGGTCCTGGCCTGCCCTGCTGTGGCATTACAGAGCATGGCAGACAATCCTTGCATGTTGATTGGTGCTCTAAAAAGTGCCAAAATTAAAGGGAACCTGTCACCCCCAAAATCGAAGGTGAGCTAAGCCCACCGGCATCAGGGGCTTATCTACAGCATTCTGTAAAGTGCTGTAAAGGTCTCTGACATTCCCGGCGCCTGCGCACTGCAATGCCGCAGCATGAAGACAAGAAGAGGACGTCATCATAAGAAGATGGGAGGCCCCGGACCCGGACCGCGACGCCCATCGGACCGGACCGCAGCGGGAACAATCCTGGGTGAGAATAATCTAACCTCATTTTCTCATCTTTCAGGTTACATCGGGGGCTTATCTGCAACATTACAGAATGCTGTAGATAAGCCCCTGATGCCGGTGGGCTTAGCTCACCTTCGATTTTGGGGGTGACAGGTTCCCTTTAAAAGGAGGAGACCCGAGCTCCCACCGAATAATCACGGAAATGCTCGAGTACACCAAGCACAGTGATACTTGGGTGAGTACCGAGTAGTGGCAAGCACGTTCGCTCATCACTAGTAAAGAACATTTTTATAGGACAACATTTTCCTGAGTGTGGATGGGTAAATGAATAGTAATGTTTAGTAATTTTTGAACACTGAAGGCAATTTAAACAGGGAAAAGTGCAATTACATGCTGAGAAAAGTGTCCTCTGTGTAGGTCTAGTGGACTTATATCTGCCTGGACTACATGATTCTTAAGATTTCTGGGTCTTACAAAGTTAGTGGTTTAGATTGGAATTCTGGAATCTCGGGATAAGATTTATGTAACAACCCCCCAAAGTTTCATGATGGACTGATTGATTTTGCCAATGAATGAATGGTGCATATTGAAGAAAACTGTCCTATTCTACAATGTGTCCTGGGGAGGGACTTCCTTATGTGGTTAGAATGGTAATTGTAAAATGCAATAGCCTATTTTGATCTGTTAGTTTAACATATAAGTCAGTATCCAATAGGCCATCTGAGGTAATGGTAACTTGTATATTTAAGAATTGGATACTATGGTCATTGTGGTGTATTGTGAAAGTTAGACCAGGAACAAAAGAATTCAGATTATCAAAAAATTGGAGAAGTGACTTAATCCTGCCTTGCCAGATAACAAAATTATTGTATATATATGGTGTCCAGTAAATTACATGTGTGTGGAAAAGAGGATGATTGTAAACAAATGAATTTGCGAAGCCCGCCATATACAGTATATGTTTGCATATGGAGGTGTTACATTAGAACCCATTTACATGCCCCACTGCTGTAAAAAAAAATTGGTCCTCAAATAGAAACTTTTTTTTTAGAACTAATTTTAGCAGGTCAATGCAGAATTGTAGCTGGTCATGCAAAAAAGTTGTCTGGTCCCTCAAAAAGTCTGATGCTGCCTGAATGCCCAGGAGATGACTAGTGCTGGTATATAAACTATTGACATCAAGTGCTACTAGAAGACAACCAGAAGATATATTCCTGAAGGTTTGGAAGGACTGGAGAAAGTCTGTGTTGTCTTTGATATAGGAAACAATTATGGGGATAAGTGTAAGATTTTTTTGTAAATCTATGGCTAATGGTGAAAGAAAAGAGTTAAAGAAGGCTACAATAGGATGACCTGGTAGTTCTCTTAAGTTTTTGTGAATTTTGGGTAGTGTATAAAACACTGGAATGACCGGATGGGAATTCATTAGAAATTCTCCAAGTTTGGAATCTATTGTGTCCAAATGTTTGTATTTCTACACCGGTTTTTTTATTAAATGTGCTACATCAAAGGTGGGGTTGCTAGGAATATGAAAAAAGGTTGATATTAGTGTTGAGCATTCCGATACCGCAGGTATCGGGTATCGGCCGATATTTGCTGTATCGGAATTCCGATACCGAGTTCCGATAATGTTGTGATATCGGTAATCAGAATCGGAAGTTCCCAGTGTATGGTTCCCAGGGTCTGGAGGAGAGGAGACTCTCCTTCAGGCCCTGGGATCCATATTCATGTAAAAAATAAAGAATAAAAATAAAAAATATGGATATACTCACCCCTCCGGCGGACCCTGGACCTTAGCGGTGTAACCGGCAGCCTCCATTCTTAAGAATGCAGTGAGTGTAGGACCTGCGATGACGTCGCGGCTTGTGATTAGTCGCGTGAGCGGTCACATGAGCGGTCACGCGACCAATCACAAGCCGCGATGTCATCGAAGGTCCTTCACTCTGCATTCTTAGGAATGGAGGCTGCCGGTTACATCGCTAAGGTCCAGGGTCCGCCGGAGGGGTGAGTATATCCATATTTTTTTATTTTTATTCTTTATTTTTTACATGAATATGGATCCCAGGGCCTGAAGGAGAGTTTCCTCTCCCTCAGACCCTGGGAACCATCCAGGATACCTTCCGATATTTGTGTCCCATTGACTTGTATTGGTATCGGGTATCGGTATCGGCGAGATCCGATATTTTGCCAGTATTGGCCTATCCAATCCGATACCGATAATTTTGAATATCGGAAGGTATCGCTCATCCCTAGTTGATATATAATCAGTTGTGAATAGATTTCCGAAATATAATAAGATTTGTACATCAAAACGATGGGACTCCCTTTATCCTTCCCAAACAGCACAAAATAGGGGCAGGCACCAGGAAAAGTGTCATCAATTGACCGAGAGTACAAATAGTTCAACCACTGGCAAAAATTATGTAATCACCAGGCTTGGAGGATGTTCATTCAGTTGTTTTATTTTGTAGAAAAAAAGCAGATCATAGACATGGCACAAAACTAAAATAATTTCAAATGGCAACTTTCTGGTTTAAGAAACACTAAAAGAAATCAAGAACAAAAAATGTGGTAGTCAGTAATGGTTACTTTTTTAACCAAGCATAGGGGAAAAATCAATTCTGAGGAAAAAATTATGGAATCACCCTGTAAATTTTCATACCCAAAACTAACACCTGCATCAAATTAGATCTGCTCGTTAGTCTGCATCTAAAAAGGAGTGATCACACCTTGGAGAGCTGTTGCACCAAGTGGACTGACATGAATCATGACTCCAACACGAATTGTGCAGCATGGATGCATAGGACAGGGCCTGGGACATGGTTTCGACCAGTATTTCTAGCTTAAACATTGATCAGTAACAGGAGGATCAGTGACAGGTGTAGGCCTGGTGCTCTGAGATGTCTGCCAAATTCAGGCAACACACATGAATGAGTCCCAACTAGGAGTCAAAGCATTCCCAAAAATGTGATGCAGGCCCTAGTAAAAGTGGCATCAATTGATCCACAGTAGAAATTTTAGAATGGCAATGGTCCATGAGCTATCAGGGTCTGGGCCAGAATTTATAGCTTTGAATATAAGTTTTAATTAATACAAGGTGGGTGAGGAGATGATACAAGCCTGCTTTGCTGGGAGCCCTGATGCCTTATGCAACAGTTCAAATTGTATTTTTGCTCTGCCACATTTAGGTGCCACAAACATCAGGCTAGTAACACCAGTAGTTGACTGAAAATAAGTGCAAGCTTGCCAGTCTGGAAGCTCTACTGATACAGGCAATATACATGAAGGAGACTCCACTGGCAATGCAAGCATTTCAAAAAATTATTGCCAACTTGGAGTCTCCACATTTTCAAAAATTATTGTCACACACCTCTAAAGAGGCATAATTTTCCTCAGAGTAGAAATAGCATTATGGGCCTTTTGACACCCCTTCCACTACAGGCAACTCACCAGATGGAGACCCAACTTGGAGTGACCACATTTCAAAAAGTTATTGCCACAAACCACTAAAGTGGCATCAATTTTCCCTGAGTAGAAATAGTATAATGGAGCTCTAACACCACTTCCAGTACAGGCAACTCACCAGATAGCAACACAAATTAGAGTCTCCATATTTACAAAAATAGTAACATTAGCAGCATTAGCAAAAGCAGGCACAGACGCCATGACAAAGGTGTCACAGATTGCAATAATGCAAGATTGATGCAGCAAACAAAAAACTACACCATCATCTAGTCTTTCCAGTCTGTGACAGGTGCAAAAATCATTGAAGATCTAAGATAGGCATTCTACACTTTCAGGGGAAAGCTGGATGCACTTATTCATCAGGAAACCATATGAGGGGAATGACAAAACCTCCAAGGCTGCTAATATTGTTTTCGCGTTAAAGACTTGACGTTCCCCGGGTAAAAAATCTATATGTCTCATTTATCGGGTGCTTCTATGAGGTCCAAATCCATGATGTGTTAGTGTGGGGTAACACTCAAGTTTTCTTCCTCTATCCCCTTCTGCCAACCATGGGCAACATAGAATATATCATTTTTCTCTGTTGCACGCCAATCACCTCTTCCTCTTCATTCTCCTCTATTTGTTCCTCAGCTCCTGCACCTTCAGTAACAGTTTGTCTGGTACCATGACCACCACTCAATTGCTGTAATTCATCATCCCATGGTACTCACCTGTATGACAACAGTCCAGAATTTAGAGATATTGTTATTTCTTCTGTATCCTCCTCTGCTTCTACCACTTCATGTGGGACCACCACCTCCTCCTGCAGACTAGGCAACGTGTGCTCCAGTATGTAGATGACCAGAATAGTGATGCTGATGATGGCATTGTTAGTGCTAACTATCTTAATAACCATTTTGAAACTGTGCAGAAGGTTGCAGTGGTAATTCATCTGTACCCACTGCACTAGCATGATTTCCACCATGTCAGTACTGCATTCGCCCAAGCTATGCAAAAGGACATATTACACTAGAGCTCATCACTGCTGCACAAGTCACTGCAACATGTGCACAGTGGAATTTCAGCATGTCAGAACATCACAAATCAAATGGATAACTGCTAGGCTGAAAGACCTCTATAGCGATGTAAGTTGATGGCCTGTGGGGTGCGAATGGCGGAAGTGAGCACACAGCAACCAAGCTTTCTGCAGCAGGGCATCCAGGCTGGGATACTGGCGAAGAAATTGCTGTACCCCTTGGTTAAGGACATGAACCATACAAGGAACGTGTGGGAGGTTGCCCCAGCGCAGTGCCTCCACTAGGTTTGCAGCGTTATCACACCCGGCCATTTCTGGCTGTAGGTTCAGTGGAGACAGCCATTGCTCACACTCGGTCTGGATAGCTGTTCACAACAGTGTGACTGTGATCTCCAAGGCATATTAATTTAAATACTGACTTTTTGCGGTGAGCCCAGACTGTGCAGCATGGAGGTGAGGGAGATGCTCGATGCAATGTTGGAATGTGTGTCTCATTAAAGGAGTGGTTGAGGGCACAGGTGGATGCCATACAGTAGGTGGGGGAGCCACAAGTAGTGGAGGAAGTGTTAGATACAGAAGTTTGTCCTACAAGCCTTGGGGATTCAAATATTTGTGGAGCAGCCCCTTGCCTGCCTGCCCCCACAGCCACCAGAGTCACCAATGCCCAGTCAGCGAGATGTAATGCCCCTGCCCATGTTTGCTCATCCAGGTGTGAGTGGTGAAATGCACACTGGCAGACATAGATTTTTTCAGAGAATGAGTGATGTTCTCTGTGACATGCTGGTGTAGCACGGGAACAGCTTTCTTAGAGAAGTAATGGCGAATGGGCAACTGTTACTGGGGACTGCGACAGCCATCAGCTGTGTCCACCAGGTGGAAAGTTAGCATTTCCATGGCCAACAAATTGGAGATGGTGGCATCCCAGCTCTCAGCTTTGGCATGTATAGGAGGAAAGATTCTCTTACATAACAACTGCCGGTCCGAGGGCTGGCTGCTGTGCTGAGAGAGGGTGGAGTAGGGTGAACATGACAAACTGCTAGACTCTGAGTGAGGTGCAGGTGGAGATGTTATCATGGATTGAGAAAGATGTGTGCTTGGAGTAATAAAAACAGTAGACATCTCCACTTCTTTAACAGCCGACGGGCTCTCACTCACCCCGAGGGAAGGGGATGAAGAAGTGAAGCTTCTGCAGCCATATACCTGTGTGAGAACACTTGCCGTATTGAAAGAGGAGGAAGAAGCGGCATTTTAGCACAGTGAGATTCCCAGACTAAGGGTACTGTCACACTCTGCAACTTTCCAATGATCACGACCAGCGATACGACCTGGCCGTGATCGTTGGAAAGTCGTTGTGTGGTCGCTGGGGAGTGTTGTGAACTCTGTTTTCAGGCTCCCTCTTGTGGTCACTGGTGGTATGGTGTGACTTTTGCTTTGGGCTCCCCCTGGTGGCTTTGTTTGTTATCCTGCTGGTCTCTGGCTATCAGCTGGTTCGTTATCCTCTGGGAGGTTCCTATATAGCTCTGTTTTACTTCCACTTGTTGCCGGCTGTCGATGTAATCAGTGCTACTCAGATTTCTTCTGACTACCTCGCTCCCTGTCCATCCAGGACAAGCTAAGTTTTGTTTGCTCATTTTTTGATCAGCAGTGTTTATCATGTTTTTCTTGTCCAGCTTGCTAAAATGTGATTCCCTCGCTTGCTGGATGCTCTAGTGGGCTGAGTTTCTCCCCACACACCATTAGTTGGTGCGTGGGTTCTTGAAATCTCAGGATGGATATTTTGTAAGGGTTTTTTATTGATCGCATAGACCCCTGCTCTATTTTCTGCTTTCTAGTACTAGTGGGCCTCTTTTGCTGAATCTGATTTCATCCCTACGTATGTGCCTTCTTCTTACTTCACCATTAATATTTGTTGTGGGCTTCTATATCTTTGGGGATTATTTCTCTGGAGGCAAGCGAGGTCTTTCTTTCTCTCTAGGGGTAGCTAGTTCCTCAGGCTGGCTCGAGACATCTAGGAATTTTTTAGGCATGTTCACCGGCTACCTCTAGTGTGTTGGATAGGTTCAGATTTGCGATCAGTCCAGTTACCATCTCCCTAGAGCTTGTCCTTTGCTGTCTCAAAGAGGCCCAGTAAATATAACTTGGCACACAGTTTTAGTAGAAGTGAAGGAAATTGTTAATCCAAAAGTACATACAGTGGTCACAAATGTTTTGGTCTATCGCAACCTTCATCAGTGTACTATATGATATAGGAGACCATCATGGGATATCCTTATCCCTGTGAAAACTGTACTTTCAATCTAATAGGTTATATATGGTATAGTAGTATGGTATCAGCCGCTGGGCTGGCTTGTCAAAGATAAGAAGTAGATGAGAGTCCTAGACACGGTATCCACCGCTTGTCAGTCAGGTACCTGACTGACAGTTTTCACAGGGATAAAGATATCCCATGATTGTGAGCCAAGTTATATTTATTATATTCCAGGGTTTGGGAACCTAATTGTGCACCTTTTCTAAACAGCTGTGCCGATGGTTTCCTTTTGATACTATTCAAAACAGGCCCAGGCTAGGCAACCTTTACTGCCCCATGCAAACTGTAGACCAGTGACCACTGCTGGCCACAGCCAGAAATGTCGCTGAAGATGCAGTGCTTGTCATGGTTGCATAACTCCATGTCTGTGTGGGAAGATGCAACTTAACCTCCTCATCTTCCTACTCCTCCACCTCCTCTGCTGAACTACTCAGCTGCGTGCCTCTGTGTTCACACCAAGTAGATCTACAAACTCATAGACATCCTCTCAATTCCCCCACTCCTTGCCCTAAGAGTCACCCTCCTCCTCTTTCTGCCCTCACAGCATAGTACAGTCTGCATGCGCCTCAGGTATCTAAGTCTCATCAGGATAACCTTCACTCCTGGGGGTTAACATCTAATGACAAGGGTCTGGATTCTGCACGGACCCTACATCGTCCGGCCTCAGATCCAACAAGAAAACATTTTGGTCATTAGTGCAGATTGTCTTCTCCTCTGGATTCTAAAATCTTTGGAACAGACCTCTGATGCCCATGGAAAAGAATGTGTGAACAGTTCTGCAAACTTGCCCCTCTGTGGTTCTCCACAGTCACTTTGTCAGTTGTCATGCGGGGGAAACAAGGGTAATTGGGATATCACCACAGAGGATTGTACTGTGTGTGATTTTAAGGTGGAGGAAGAGGAGGAGAGGCCACTTGATGCAGCGCTTCCTATTCACTGGAGTACTTGCTCTTCCTGAGCCTCATCTACAAGGCATACCACTGTGCGACTGCCAAAGAAAGGCAGTCGAGTAGACCATCCAGTGACAGCTGCTGTTGTCTTTGGATATGAAGAGATTATGTTTTTTCAGTAAAGCTTTCAGTAACATTACCACCTAACCCATGTACACGTTGCACACCAAGCCTGTTGTAGCTGTTTTCGCTCTGACCCAGAGTCAGATAGCCAGATCACCAGTAAGGCCAAATTGTGGAATTACGCCCTTAATTGAAGCGCTTGGAGAAAAAAGGCTACCTCGTCAATAGATTCTAGTAAATCTAGCAATTAAAGGCAAAAGGCACTTAAAGGCAAAATATTAACCCTTCTATATCAAACCTATTCCCCCTTCCACCATGACCTCGCTTCTTCCCACTCATGTTGTAAGTACCCTTCCCCTCTCTTAACCAACTGTTTCACAACCCTAGGCACATAACTTTCTTTCATTTGTCACTAAATAAACAATCAGTATTTCTTTTTTGAGCTAGTGTGCCTGAACAACAATATTAGCCCAAACAGCTTTTTGGAAGTGCATCTGAACAGCAAGGTGGATTGCTGTTGAGGGGAGATAGAGAGAAAAAAAAAATCTATAAATCTTCAGCACAGCGAGTGTGAGCGAGCTGAGTGTGACCTGAGCGTAAGTGTGAACGGCGGTAAGTGTGTGACTTGTGATTCAGTGACTTTGGAATCAGGGAGTTTCCAAGGGAGGAATTGCTTCTGTTTTTTTTTTTTTTTTTGGTTTAATTAATACTTTGTATTTATTTTTAATTAACGTTTCTGTGTGAGTCGAGGGTGCATACTGCTGTGCGAGATGTGAGCACATTGTGCATTTGGAAACCCAGATACTGGATCTAAATGTGCAGCTGGCAACACTGAGATCCATAGACAATATGGAGAGGAGTCTTCTGCTCACAGAGCAGACGCTCAATGGGATAGATGAGGAGGGGGATGGTAGGATGGAGCTGCAGGACAGTGTGGCAGTTAGCTGGGTGACAGATAGAAGGCGGGGTAGAGGGAAGAGTGCCAGGGAGGCTAGTCCTGATCTGGCACACCCCAATAAGTTTGCTAAGTTGGCAGATGAGGGGGGTGCCAGTACAGGGGTAGCACTGCTGCAGCCAGGCATGTCCTCTGAAAGCCGGAGGAGTGACTGCTCCAGTAAGGAGGGAAAAAGGAGAGCAGGGCAGGCCAGACAGGTGCTGGTAGTGGGGGACTCAATTATTAGGGGAACAGATAGGGCAATCTGTCACAAAGACAGGGATCGTAGGACGGTGTGCTGCCTACCTGGCGCTCGAGTCCGACACATCGCTGATCGGGTGGACAGATTACTGGGAGGGGCTGGTGAGGACCCAGCGGTCATGGTGCACATTGGCACAAATGACAAAGTTAGAGGTAGGTGGAAGGTCCTTAAAGATGATTTCAGGGAATTAGGCTGCAAGCTGAAAGCAAGGACCTCCAACGTGGTATTTTCCGAAATACTGCCTGTACCACGTGCCACGCCAGAGAGGCAACGGGAGATTAGGGAGGTTAATAAGTGGCTCAAGAATTGGTGTAGGAAGGAGGGGTTTGGGTTCCTGCAGAACTGGGCCGACTTCTCAGTTGGCTACAGGCTCTACGCTAGGGACGGGCTGCACCTCAATGGGGAAGGTGCAGCTGTGCTGGGGGAGAAAATGGTTAGAAGGTTGGAGGAGTGTTTAAACTAGGGATTGGGGGGGAGGGTATTCATTTTATAGGAGGGGAAGATAGTGCAGATAGAGACCTGGGCACAAATAAGGAAGTTGGGGGTGGCGGTGGCATGAGGGGTGGGGTTAGAACAGTTAGTAATTTAAGAAAGAATAGAGGTACAGAGAGTAACATCAAGTGCATGTATACTAATGCCAGAAGCCTCGCCAACAAAATGGATGAATTAGAACTAATGTTGTTGGAGCATAATTATGACATGGTGGGGATATCTGAGACGTGGCTGGATGAGAGCCATGACTGGGCTGTTAACTTGCAGGGCTATAGCCTGTTCAGAAATGACCGTACAGATAAGCGAGGGGGTGGGGTGTGTCTGTATGTAAAATCGACCTTAAAACCCATCCTGCGTGATAATATAGGTGAATCTAATGAAAATGTAGAGTCTCTGTGGGTGGAGATAAGGGGAGGGGGAAAAAATAATAAATTACTGATAGGGGTTTGTTATAAATCTCCAAAACTAATGGAAGCAATGGAGAATATCCTCGTAAAGCAAATAGATGAAGCTGCGACTCAAGGAGAAGTCATTATTATGAGGAACTTCAACTACCCTGAAATAGATTGGGGAACAGAAACCTGCAGTTCCAGCAAAGGTAATCGGTTTTTGACAACTATGAGAGACAATTACCTTTCACAACTGGTTCAGGACCCAACAAGGAGGGGGGCACTGCTAGACCTAATGTTAACCAACAGGCCAGACCGCATATCAAATATAAGGGTTGGGGGTCACTTGGGGAATAGTGATCACAAAATAATACGTTTTCATGTAACCTTTAATAAGATGGGTAGTAGGGGGTTGACAAGGACACTAAACTTCAGGAGGGCAAATTTCCAACGGATGAGAGAGGATCTTGGTGCAATTAACTGGGACGATATCCTGAGACACAAAAATACACAAAGAAAATGGGAGACGTTCATTAGCATCCTGGATAGGACCTGTGAACAGTATATACTGTATGGGAATAAACATACTAGAAATAGGAGGAAACCAATATGGCTAAATAGAGCTGTAAGGGGCGCAATAAGGGACAAAAAGAAAGCATTTAGAGAATTAAAGGAAGTAGGTAGTGAGGAGGCATTAAATAAATACAGAAAATTAAATACATTCTGTAAAAAGCAAATCAAGGCAGCAAAGATTGAGACAGAGAGACTCATTGCCAGAGAGAGTAAAAATAATCCCAAAATATTCTTTAACTATATAAATAGTAAGAAACTAAAAAATGACAGTGTTGGCCCCCTTAAAAATAGTCTGGGTGAAATGGTGGATGAGGATGAGGAAAAAGCCAATATGCTAAATGACTTTTTTTCATCAGTATTTACAAAAGAAAATCCCATGGCAGACAAAATGACTAGTGATAAAAATTCCCCATTAAATGTCACCTGCTTAACCCAGCAGGAAGTACAGCGGCGTCTAAAAATAACTAAAATTGACAAATCTCCGGGCCCGGATGGGATACACCCCCGAGTACTGCAGGAACTAAGTACAGTCATTGATAGACCATTATTTTTAATCTTTAAAGACTCCATAATAACAGGGTCTGTACCACAGGACTGGCGTATAGCAAATGTGGTGCCAATATTCAAAAAAGGGGCAAAAACTGAACTCGGTAATTATAGGCCAGTAAGTTTAACCTCTACTGTGGGTAAAATCCTGGAGGGCATTCTAAGGGATGCTATGCTGGAGTATCTGAAGAGGAATAACCTCATGACCCAGTATCAGCACGGGTTTACTAGGGATCGTTCATGTCAGACTAATTTGATCAGCTTCTATGAGGAGGTAAGTTCCGGACTGGACCAAGGGAACCCAGTGGACGTAGTATATATGGACTTTTCCAAAGCTTCTGATACGGTGCCACACAAAAGGTTGTTACATAAAATGAGAGTAATGGGGATAGGGGAAAATATGTGTAAGTGGGTTGAGAGCTGGCTCAGGGATAGGAAACAAAGGGTGGTTATTAATGGAGCACACTCGGACTGGGTCACGGTTAGCAGTGGGGTACCACAGGGGTCAGTATTGGGCCCTCTTCTTTTTAACATATTTATTAATGACCTTGTAGGGGGCATTCAGAGTAGAATTTCAATATTTGCAGATGACACTAAACTCTGCAGGGTAATCAATACAGGGGAGGACAATTTTATATTACAGGATGATTTATGTAAACTAGAAGCTTGGGCTGATAAATGGCAAATGAGCTTTAATGGGGATAAATGTAAGGTCATGCACTTGGGTAGAAGTAATAAGATGTATAACTATGTGCTTAATTCTAAAACTCTGGGCAAAACCGTCAATGAAAAAGACCTGGGTGTATGGGTGGATGACAAACTCATATTCAGTGGCCAGTGTCAGGCAGCTGCTACAAAGGCAAATAAAATAATGGGATGTATTAAAAGAGGCATAGATGCTCATGAGGAGAACATAATTTTACCTCTATACAAGTCACTAGTTCGACCACACTTAGAATACTGTGCACAGTTCTGGTCTCCGGTGTATAAGAAAGACATAGCTGAACTGGAGCGGGTGCAGAGAAGAGCGACCAAGGTTATTAGAGGACTGAGGGGTCTGCAATACCAAGATAGGTTATTACACTTGGGGCTATTTAGTTTGGAAAAACGAAGACTAAGGGGTGATCTTATGTTAATGTATAAATATATGAGGGGACAGTACAAAGACCTTTCTGATGATCTTTTTAATCATAGACCTAAGACAGGGACAAGGGGGCATCCTCTACGTCTGGAGGAAAGAAGGTTTAAGCATAATAACAGACGCGGATTCTTTACTGTAAGTAGTGTTGAGCGATACCGTCCGATACTTGAAAGTATCGGTATCGGAAAGTATCGGCCGATACCGGCAAAGTATCGGATCCAATCCGATACCGATACCCGATACCAATACAAGTCAATGGGACTCAAGTATCGGACGGTATTCCTGATGGTTCCCAGGGTCTGAAGGAGAGGAAACTCTCCTTCAGGCCCTGGGAACCATATTAATGTGTAAAATAAAGAATTAAAATAAAAAATATCGCTATACTCACCTGTCCGACGCAGCCGGGACCTCAGCGAGGGAACCGGCAGCGTTGTTTGTTTAAAATTTGCGCTTTTACTTGGTTACGTGAAGTCCCGGCTTGTGATTGGAATTAAATTAAATACACCGCACTCTCTAAGTGTATCATTTGTGAAAAATTAGAAATTTATTGAAGTGCTAATCCCGGCTTGTGATTGGTCAGGGCGGCCATGTTGCCGGGACGCGGACCAATCACAGCAAGCCGTGACGAAATTACGTCACGGCTTGCTGTGATTGGTCCGCGTCCCGGCAACATGGCCGCCATTAACCAATCACAAGCCGTGACGTCACGGGAGGCTGGACATGCGCGTATTTTGAAAAGCGCGCGTGTCCAGCCTCCAGTGACGTCCCGGCTTGTGATTGGTTAATGGCGGCCATGTTGCCGGGACGTCACTGGAGGCTGGACACGCGCGCTTTTCAAAATACGCGCATGTCCAGCCTCCCGTGACGTCCCGGCTTGTGATTGGTTAATGGCGGCCATGTTGCCGGGACGTCACTGGAGGCTGGACACGCGCGCTTTTCAAAATACGCGCATGTCCAGCCTCCCGTGACGTCCCGGCTTGTGATTGGTTAATGGCGGCCATGTTGCCGGGACGTCACTGGAGGCTGGACACGCGCGCTTTTCAAAATACGCGCATGTCCAGCCTCCCGTGACGTCACGGCTTGTGATTGGTTAATGGCGGCCATGTTGCCGGGACGTCACTGGAGGCTGGACACGCGCGCTTTTCAAAATACGCGCATGTCCAGCCTCCCGTGACGTCCCGGCTTGTGATTGGTTAATGGCGGCCATGTTGCCGGGACGTCACTGGAGGCTGGACACGCGCGCTTTTCAAAATACGCGCATGTCCAGCCTCCCGTGACGTCCCGGCTTGTGATTGGTTAATGGCGGCCATGTTGCCGGGACGTCACTGGAGGCTGGACACGCGCGCTTTTCAAAATACGCGCATGTCCAGCCTCCCGTGACGTCCCGGCTTGTGATTGGTTAATGGCGGCCATGTTGCCGGGACGTCACTGGAGGCTGGACACGCGCGCTTTTCAAAATACGCGCATGTCCAGCCTCCCGTGACGTCACGGCTTGTGATTGGTTAATGGCGGCCATGTTGCCGGGACGCGGACCAATCACAGCAAGCCGTGACGTAATTTCGTCACGGCTTGCTGTGATTGGTCCGCGTCCCGGCAACATGGCCGCCCTGACCAATCACAAGCCGGGACTTCACGTAACCAAGTAAAAGCGCGAAATTTAAACAAACAACGCTGCCGGTTCCCTCGCTGAGGTCCCGGCTGCGTCGGACAGGTGAGTATAGCGATATTTTTTATTTTAATTCTCTTTTTTACACATTATTACATTAATGTTGTTGCGATACCCGATACCCGATACCACAAAAGTATCGGATCTCGGTATCGGAAATTCCGATACAGCAAGTATCGGCCGATACCCGATACTTGCAGTATCGGAATGCTCAACACTAACTGTAAGAGCAGTGAGACTATGGAACTCTCTGTCGTATGATGTTGTAATGAGTGATTCATTAATTAAATTTAAGAGGGGACTGGATACCTTTCTGGAAAAGTATAATGTTACAGGGTATATACACTAGATTCCTTGATAAGGCGTTGATCCAGGGAACTAGTCTGATTGCCGTATGTGGAGTCGGGAAGGAATTTTTTTCCCCATGGTGGAGTTACTCTTTGCCACATGGGTTTTTTTGCCTTCCCCTGGATCAACATGTTAGGGCATGTTAGGTTAGGCTATGGGTTGAACTAGATGGACTTAAAGTCTTCCTTCAACCTTAATAACTATCTAACTATGTAACTATGTAACAATATTAGCCCAAACAGTTTTGATTAAGAAATGGGGCCTGGGGCCTATACAACATAACTAGCCCGAATGATTTTGTTTTTGAAATGTGGACTCCTGTCTGCACCCCAATATTTGCTGAAGATTGGCGTGCACTCCGTCAATTGTCGAGATGCAGTTGGAATGGGGTTTGTGGCCCCACGACCAAGTCTAAAGAGATTCACTGCACACTCTGTTTTTGCTAATGCAAGGTTCTTTAAAAAACATTGCATTACCAAAAATGGAGTGTGCAGTGAATCTCTTTACCCTGCACCCCAGTATTAGCCCAAATGATTTTGATTAGGAAATGGAGCCTCCTTAGTTCTGACTGCAACACAGCATTATACAAATAATTTTTATTAGGAAATTTGGTCTTGGGCTTACAACCCAATATTAGCCCAAATGATTTTAATTGGGAAATGGGGCCTGTTGCCTGCACCTCAATATTAGCCCTAATGATTTTGATTAGGAAATAGGACCTCCTGCCTGCACCCAGATATTAGCCCTAACAATTTTGATTAGGAATTGGGGCCTCCTGTCTGCACACCAATAATAGAACAACAATTTGGATTAGGAAATGGGGCCTCCTGAGTCCTGACTGCAGCACAGTATTAGTCCAAACGATTTGGATTAGGAAATGGAGTCTGGTGCCTGCACCCCAATATTAGCCCTAATGACTTTAATTAGCAGATGGGGCCTCCTTGCTAGAGATGAGCGAATGTGTTCTGAAAAAAAGTTTGCCAATTTAAAAATCAGCACTAACAAAGCAAATTCAGATTTGTGTTTTCTTTCATTAGCATTTTTACTCAAAATTAACAAAAATTGGTCACTTTGGTTTCTTTGGCTAGGATAGTGGTGCTGTATGATGAGCGGGGGAGAAATGTTTGGTAAGGGGAGAGTGTGTGGAGAGGTTACAGCAGCCGTGCACATTTTGTTTTCCCTTAACTTTATGCTTGTTGATTCCGGCAACCAATGAAGGCACATAAACCATCCACAACGTTATGAAACAAGGTCTTCTGTGATTGAATGCAGAAGTCACATGTCCCTGGCCATATGAAAACCAGACATCTTATTTTGCTGGCACCATTTTCTCAGTGTCACAGTGCAGAGAGGTCGCTCCTGCACTAGTGCTGAAAGTGAACTTGTTAGTTAAATAGATAGGATCCTGTCCTGCCTGTGTGAAATAGATCTTCCAGCATTGAAGTAGATTGTGCAAAAACTCTAGGGCAGTCTCCGGAAGCCCCATTTGCTACTCCAAATTGTTTGTGCTAAAACTGTGCTTCAGTGGCAAATCAGAAAACCTCATTTTCACTTAAAAATCGTTAGGCATAATATAGTGGTGCAGCCATGGGGCCAAATTACCTACTCCATACTGTTTGTGCTAAAACTGTCTTTCAGTGGCAAATCAGAAGGCCAGATCTCCACTTAAAAATTGTTAGGTATAATAGTGTTGTTCAGGCTCACTACCTAGAAAAATAAATAGCAATTGTTCATTTAGTGACAGGTGAATGACAGCTGTAAGCCTAAGTTTGTGAAACAGCAGATTACAAAATGGGGAGGCTACTTACAACATGAGTGGATAAAAGCGAGGTCATGGTGGAAGGGGGAATAGGCTTTATGTTCAACGTGTACATGGGTTAGGGGTTAATGTGAATGAAAGCTCAAGTGAACAAACATCGTTGTCACGCTCACGCCCTGACTGGTAGGCGTGAGCTCGGAGGATTTGTGGCCCCACTGTGCCACAAACCAGACTACCCTGGAAGGGGCGTGACTATGACAGCTGCCTGGGTTTTCACTGGAGCCTCTGATGGTGAGGTCAGGCTTGTGCAGCAGGCAGCTGCCAGGTGCTACTCCAGGGTGGTGTCTGGCTGTGGCTGCTGATCCCACTTGAGAGACAGGGACACCAGGATTGGTGCGGGCATCAGGCAGGACTGGCAGAAGAGCACGGCTGAGACACAGTAGGCTGGCACGGCTGAGACACAGGGCTGGCAGAGACACGGCAGAGAACACAGGGCTGGCAGGAACTGTTTTGAATTCTGCTTTTGGGCTCCCTCCGGTGGTTGTAGGTGGTAATGCAGTTGTTCCTGAGTTGCAGTCCTGGTCAGGTGTATCTGCTGATTGCAGTTCTGACTGGGGTATTTAGGCGTGCAGGATTCATTAGTCCTTGCCAGTTGTCCATGGTTGTTGGGAGGTTTTGGTCCTGGTTTGGTTCCATCTGCCTTCTGCCAAATCAGCAAAGATAAGTGTCTGGTTTTGTTTCTGTGGCATACATGCTGTGTGCTTAATAATTCTGTGCTATTCAGTGTTTTTTGTCCAGCTTAGAATGTGTCAGTATTTTCTCAGTCTTGTTGGATTCTCTGGAGTGGCAGATATACATTCCATGTCTTTAGTTAGATTGTGGAACTTTTTGTATTTTCTGCTGTGGATATTTTTGGAAGGGTTTTAATACTGACCGCTTAGTATTCTGTCCTATCTTTCCCTATTTATCTAGAGTGGCCTCTTTTGCTGAATCCTGTTTTCTGCCTGCGTGTGTCTTTCCTCTCCTACTCACAGTCAATATTCGTGGGGGGCTGCCTATCCTTTGGGGTTCTGCTCTGAGGCAAGGTAGTATTCCTATTTCTATCTATAGGGGTATTTAGTCCTCCGGCTGTGTCGAGGTGTCTAGGGTTTGTTAGGCACACCCCACGGCTACTTCTAGTTGTGGTGTTAGTTCAGGTTTTGTGGTCAGTACAGTTTCCACCTACTCCAGAGAAAGTTCATGTGGCTCCAAAGTCACCGGATCATAACAGTACAACTGGCCCACTATGAGTTAAATACATCTCAGAAGAATGGAAGAAAGGTGTTGAGTCAGGTTTTTTTTCTCTGTAGTTTGCTTTGCCTTTTCTTCCCTCTTTTTCTGTGGGTGGCTAAGGAGTCTTGTGTTAGCATGGATGTTCAGGAATTAGCTCCTCGTGTAGACCAGCTTGCTGCTAGGGTACAGGGAATTTCTGATTATATTGTTCAGACTCCTGTTTTAGAGCCGAAGATTCCTACTCCTGATTTGTTTTTTGGTGACAGGTCCAAATTTTTGAGTTTTAAAAACAACTGTAAACTGTTTTTTGCTTTGAGACCTCGATCCTCTGGGGATTCTATTCAGCAGGTTAAAATCGTCATTTCCCTGCTGCGTGGTGATCCACAGGATTGGGCATTTTCCCTGGAATTTGGGAACCCGGCTTTGCTTAATGTAGATTCCTTTTTTCAGGCTTTAGGACTATTATATGATGAACCTAATTCTGTGGATCAAGCGGAGAAGACCTTGTTGGCCCTATCTCAGGGTCAAGAGGCGGCAGAATTGTATTGTCAGAAATTTAGAAAATGGTCTGTGTTGACTAAATGGAATGATGATGCTTTGGCTGCAATTTTCAGAAAGGGTCTTTCTGAATCCGTTAAAGATGTTATGGTGGGGTTTCCCACGCCTTCCGGTCTGAGTGATTCTATGTCTCTGGCCATTCAGATTGATCGGCGCTTGCGGGAGCGTAGAACTGTGCGCACTGTGGCGTCGTCCTTAGAGCCAATTCCTGAGCCAATGCAGTGTGATAGGATTTTGTCTAGGACAGAACGACAAGGACTCAGACGTCAGAATAGGTTGTGTTATTATTGTGGCGACGCTTCTCATTTCATTTCAGTCTGCCCTAAATGGACAAAGAGGATCGCTAGTTCATTTACCATCAGTACTGTACAACCTAAATTTCTGTTATCGGTGTCCTTGATCTGCTCATTGTCATCATTTTCTGTCTTGGCGTTTGTGGATTCAGGCGCCGCTTTGAACTTAATGGACCTTGAGTTTGCCAGGCGTTGTGGTTTCCCCTTGCAGCCTTTGCAGAACCTTATTCCTTTAAGGGGCATTGATGCTACACCTTTGGCTAAAAATAAGCCCCAGTTTTGGACACAGGTGACCATGCGCATGGCGCCAGCCCATCAGGAAGATTGTCGATTTCTGGTATTGCATAATTTACATGATGCTATCGTGTTGGGTTTTCCGTGGTTGCAGGTACATAATCCTGTGTTGGATTGGAAGTCTATGTCTGTGACTAGTTGGGGTTGTCAGGGGGTTCATAATGATGTTCCTTTAATGTCCATCTCCTCTTCTTCCTCTTCCGAAATTCCAGAGTTTTTGTCTGATTTTCAGGATGTATTCGATGAGCCCAAGTCCAGTTCTCTTCCACCGCACAGGGACTGTGATTGTGCTATTGATTTGATTCCAGGCTGTAAGTTTCCTAAGGGCCGACTCTTCAACCTGTCTGTGCCTGAACATACCGCTATGCGGAGTTATGTTAAGGAGTCTTTGGAGAAAGGGCATATTCGGCCATCTTCTTCACCTATGGGAGCGGGATTTTTTTTTGTTGCTAAGAAGGATGGCTCCTTGAGACCCTGTATTGATTATCGCCTCTTGAATAAGATCACGGTCAAGTTTCAATACCCTTTACCTTTGCTTTCCGATTTGTTTGCTAGGATTAAGGGGGCTAGTTGGTTTACGAAGATTGACCTTCGGGGGGCGTATAATCTTGTTCGTATTAAGCAGGGTGATGAATGGAAAACTGCGTTCAATACGCCCGAAGGCCATTTTGAATACCTTGTGATGCCGTTCGGGCTCACTAATGCGCCATCTGTTTTTCAATCTTTCATGCATGATATCTTCCGGACTTATATTGATAAATTCTTGATTGTATATTTGGACGATATTTTGATTTTTTCTGATGATTGGGAGTCTCATGTGGAACAGGTCAGTATGGTATTTCAGATCCTTCGTGACAATGATTTGTTTGTGAAGGGGTCTAAGTGTCTCTTTGGGGTGCAGAAGGTTTCTTTTTTGGGTTTTATTTTTTCTCCTTCATCTATTGAGATGGATCCGTTTAAGGTTCAGGCCATTCATGATTGGATTCAACCCACGTCTGTAAAGAGCCTTCAGAAATTTTTGGGTTTTGCAAATTTTTATCGCCGTTTCATTGCTAACTTTTCCAGCGTGGTTAAACCCTTGACCGATTTGATGAAGAAAGGCGCTGATGTGGCGAATTGGTCCTCTGCGGCTGTTTCTGCCCTTCTGGAGCTTAAACGTCGATTTACTTCTGCTCCTGTGTTGCACCAACCGGATGTTTCCCTTCCGTTTCAGGTTGAGATTGACGCTTCTGAGATTAGCGCAGGGGCCGTTTTGTCCCAGAGGAATCATGTTGGTTCCTTGATGAAACCGTGTGAATTCTTTTCCCGTAAATTTTTGCCTGCTGAACGCAATTATGATGTCGGCAATCGGGAGTTGTTGGCTATGAAGTGGGCATTTGAGGAGTGGCGACATTGGCTTGAGGGAGCTAAGCACCGTATTGTGGTCTTGACCGATCATAAGAATTTGATTTACCTCGAGTCTGCCAAGCGGCTGAATGATAGACAGGCTCGATGGTCCTTGTTTTTTTCCCGTTTTGATTTTGTGGTCTCGTATCTTCCGGGTTCCAAGAATATTAAGGCTGATGCCCTTTCTAGGAGTTTTTTGCCTGATTCTCCTGAGGTCCTTGAACCGGTCGGCATTCTGAAAGAAGGGGTGGTTCTTTCTGCTATCTCCCCTGATTTACGACGGGTTCTTCAGGAATTTCAGGCTGACAGACCTGATCGTTGTCCAGTGGGGAAACTGATTGTTCCTGACAGATGGACTAGTAGAGTGATTTCTGAGGTTCACTGTTCTGTGTTGGCTGATCATCCTGGTATTTTTGGTACCAGAGACTTGGTTGGTAGGTCCTTTTGGTGGCCTTCTTTATCACGTGATGTGCGTTCTTTTGTGCAGTCCTGTGGGACTTGTGCGCGGGCCAAGCGTTGTTGTTCCCGCGCTAGTGGGTTGCTTTTGCCATTGCCGGTCCCTGAGAGGCCCTGGACGCATATTTCTATGGATTTTATTTCTGATCTTCCGGTTTCCCAGAGGATGTCGGTTATCTGGGTTGTTTGTGACCGGTTTTCTAAGATGGTTCATTTGGTGCCTTTGCCTAAATTGCCTTCCTCTTCAGATTTAGTTTCGTTGTTTTTTCAGCATGTGGTTCGTTTGCATGGTATTTCGGAGAATATTGTGTCTGACAGAGGTTCCCAGTTTGTTTCTAGGTTTTGGCGGGCCTTTTGTGCTAGGCTGGGCATTGATTTATCTTTTCCTCTGCATTTCATCCTCAGACAAATGGCCAAACCGAGCGAACTAATCAGACCTTGGAGACTTATTTGAGATGCTTTGTGTCTACTGATCAGGATGATTGGGTGGCCTTTTTGCCATTGGCCGAGTTTGCCCTTAATAATCGGGCTAGTTCGGCTACTTTGGTTTCGCCTTTTTTTTGTAATTTTGGTTTTCATCCTCGTTTTTCTTCTGGGCAGGTTGAGCCTTCTGACTGTCCTGGTGTGGATTCGGTGGTCGACAGGTTGCAGCAGATTTGGGCTCATGTGGTGGACAATTTGGTGTTGTCTCAGGAGGAGGCTCAACGTTTTGCTAACCGTCGTCGGTGTGTTGGTTCCCGGCTTCAGGTTGGGGATCTGGTCTGATTGTCTTCCCGTCATGTTCCTATGAAGGTTTATTCTGCTAAGTTTAAGCCTCGGTTTATTGGTCCTTATAAGGATTCTGGAATCGTTAATCCGGTGTCTTTTCGATTGGCGCTTCCGGCCTCTTTTGCTATCCATAATGTCTTCCATAGATCTTTATTGCGGAAATATGTGGTACCCGTTGTTCCCTCTGTTGATCCTCCGGCCCCTGTGTTGGTTGATGGGGAGTTGGAGTATGTGGTTGAGAAGATTTTGGATTCTCATTTTTCGAGGCGGAGGCTTCAGTATCTTGTCAAATGGAAGGGTTATGGCCAGGAGGATAATTCTTGGGTTTTTGCCTCTGATGTCCATGCTGCTGATTTGTTTCATGCTTTTCACCTGGCTCGTCCTGATCGGCCTGGGGGCTCTGGTGAGGGTTCAGTGACCCCTCCTCAAGGGGGGGTACTGTTGTGAATTCTGCTTTTGGGCTCCCTCCGGTGGTTGTAGGTGGTAATGCAGTTGTTTCTGAGTTGCAGTCCTGGTCAGGTGTATCTGCTGATTGCAGTTCTGACTGGGGTATTTAGGCGTGCAGGATTCATTAGTCCTTGCCAGTTGTCCATGGTTGTTAAGAGGTTTTGGTCCTGGTTTGGTTCCATCTGCCTTCTGCCAAATCAGCAAAGATAAGTGTCTGGTTTTGTTTCTGTGGCACACATGCTGTGTGCTTAATAATTCTGTGCTATTCAGTGTTTTTTGTCCAGCTTAGATTGTGTCAGTATTTTCTCAGTCTTGTTGGATTATCTGGAGTGACAGATATACATTCCATGTCTTTAGTTAGATTGTGGAACTTTTTGTATTTTCTGCTGTGGATATTTTTGGAAGGGTTTTAATACTGACAGCTTAGTATTCTGTCCTATCTTTCCCTATTTAGCTAGAGTGGCCTCTTTTGCTGAATCCTGTTTTCTGCGCCTGCATGTGTCTTTCCTCTCCTACTCACAGTCAATATTAATGGGGGGCTGCCTATCCTTTGGGGTTCTGCTCTGAGGCAAGGTAGTATTCCTATTTCTATCTATAGGGGTATTTAGTCCTCCGGCTGTGTCGAGGTGTCTAGGGTTTGTTAGGCACACCCCACGGCTACTTCTAGTTGCGGTGTTAGCTCAGGTTTTGCGGTCAGTACAGTTTCCACCTACTCCAGAGAAAATTCATGCGGCTCCAAAGTCACCGGATCATAACAAGGAACACTGGATAGGAAGGCACGGCAGAGAACACAGGACAGGTTGATGTGGTGTATGAAGGAACAGGTAGGGACCTGTTCACACTGGAGGTGCAGGAACGGATATGTAGTATGGAGAAACAGGTTGGTCCTGTTCACACTGGAAGAGAACCGCAAGGCTGCGGATAGGAGCGGTAGAGCAGCAAGAGATAGCGCAGCAATAAAAGCAAAGCAGAGCAGAACCACAAGGAATGTGAAGAAGAGCTGCAGCAAGAGATTCTTACAGCAACGGGAGCGGAGCAGAGATGAACGGAGCAGAACCACAAGGAATGCGGAGAGGAGCTGCAGAAAGATTCTTACAGCAACAGGAGTGGAGCAGAGATGAACGGAGCAGAACCGCAAGGAATGCGGAGAGGAGCTGCAGAAAAATTCTTACAGCAACGGGAGTGGAGCAGAGTTGAATGGAGCAGAACCGCAAGGAATGCAGAGAGGAGCTGCAGAAAGAGATTCTTACAGCAACGGGAGCGGAGCAGAGATGAATGGAGCAGAACCGCAGGAGTGAGGATCAGAGGTAAAAGCCACAAAGGTACAGAGCAGGCAGAGCTGCAAGAGTGCAGAGCATAAGCAGACTGAGAACACAAGGAAAGACACAGCAGGGAAGGAAGCCTCAGACAAGGAGACGGAGATAAGACTAAGTACAGACAAGGCAATGGAACAAGACACAAGGACAAAGACACAGGGACCAGGATATTCTGCCTCCTGGAGGGCGGACAACAAGAACAAGGCAAGAATACAGAGTAGAGCCTCCAGCGAGGGAGTAACATAGAGCAAGCCCTGGCAAACTCAGCAGCTAGACACTAACTGAGCAAACACATTGCACAGGCCCAGAACACTGGGTGGGGCTGCACTATATGCTGGAAGCCTCTTGGTAATTGGTCAGGAACAGATTAGACAGATGCACCTGATTCCTATAAGAACCAGAGAGTTCAGGCGCCGGCCCCCTATACACACACAGCCATGAAGCATGCAGAGAGCAGAGACATAGAACATGGTGCTGGCAAGAAACAGAAACCACAACATGACCTGGAGCAGTGGGTAAGATAGTGTGAGAGATGAGAGGCCATGCCGTGATGCCAGCAGAGTTGTTACAGTACCCCCCTTTACGGCCCCTCTTCTTCAAGCTCGCCAGGATGATTTGCAGAAGAAGAATAGGACCACACACAGTCCAGGCCAACATGACATCTTCAGGGTAGAAGGTGGCAGGAGGGTCACCAGGTATCTCAGAAAAAGTCTCTTGGTGCTCAACAGGGTTAGCTTCCACAATGTGCAGGACCACCTCCTTCAGGTACATAGGTAACAGGGACTTGAATGCTGCTGTCTTAACATCTTCACCAGCCAGACACTTGGAAACTGGAAACCCTCCCACAGGGTTCAACTTTAGCCCAACAGGTAGCAGAGAAGTTCCTGGATACTGAACATAGGAAAAGTCATTAGAGATGAGTGTGGAAAGCATCAGCTCCACCAGGTCAGAGAAAAATTGAGGTGAACAGACTTCTGTTTTGAAATCTTCACCAGCCGGCCACAGGGATGCTGAAGGTATCCACATAGGAAGCATCTTCTGCCCGTTATCCACAAGAAATTGTCCAAATGCCGGGGATGTTCCTAGGAACAGATTACAGGTATAGTCGTGGGAGATGTGTGGAGAGATAGTCACCGTTTCCCCATCTTCGGTGACGTCAGCACACCTTGACTCGTCGACTAGCAGACCAGCTGAAGAAGGTGACACTGCTGAGAGTCTTTGACGCATGGGAACCAGACACTTATCAAAACTGGGTAGGTTCAAACGAAGCACTTTACTGGAACTCTTGACCAGAGCGGGTGGTAGAGTCCTTGGCTCAGAATGACCCATGGGCATAACAGACAGCATGTGGAAGACAAACTTCTTTGTGTATAAGGCTCCAACTTGGAGCTGTAGTTGTCCTTGCAGGACTAGACTGCTCTTTAGCAGGGTTCGGCCATTATCAGGCAATGCCCACACCGGGTTCTGGAGCTGTAGAACGGAGACCATACACCGACTTGGTATGATAGGTGGCTTAAACACACCAAAGCTCCCAGAAGGCAGAGAAACAGTCATTAATTTAGTTGGAGAGGGAATACTCTCGCCAGGGGCAGCCTCTCCTACTGGCTCAGGGTTTTGGAGTACAGGCTTCACAGGACAAAGACCATCTGAATGTTTTTTTACAACCACAGGGATACCGTATTTCAATCTCAGCACAAGATTCAGACTGCAGATTTGCCAGCCCCCTTTCCTTAGACCTCTCGGAGCTTGCTAGGGTGGCTGCTTTGGCAGGTTGTGGAACAGGTGTGTCTGGGATGGTCATGGACGGAAGCGACAGTTTACCTACAGGTTTCTTTCGTCTGGACCGTCTCTGTGAGCTTGGAGGGGAAGACTTTTCAGGAGACGCAGAAATAGGCACATCGAAGACTTTACGGAAGGCCACCAGGAAGGCCTCTAAGTCCGTGATGATGGGATCCCCTGCCTCAAAGAAGGGGTTGATCCATAGCAAAGCATCTCCTCTTAGGTAGGACATTATGTATCCAACCTTGAACAAATCAGAGGGGAAAGCAGAAGCATACCATTCAAAGTTCAGCATACACTGCTCCAGGAACACATGGCAATGCTTCGGATCCCCATAGTACATTGGCGGATCCGCAGGAGCTTGCTTTTCATAGGCCAAAAGTTTATTAAAGACAGCATCAGAGACAATGATTAGAGCATCTTGCTCCGAGAGCAAAGGCACATGGGACTCAGCGGAGGCCATGGCCTGTGCAAACTGTCACGCTCACGCCCTGACTGGTAGGCATGAGCTCGGAGGGTTTGTGGCCCCACTGTGCCACAAACCAGACTACCCTGGAAGGGGCGTGACTATGACAGCTGCCTGGGTTTTCACTGGAGCCTCTGATGGTGAGGTCAGGCTTGTGCAGCAGGCAGCTGCCAGGTGCTACTCCAGGGTGGTGTCTGGCTGTGGCTGCTGATCCCACTTAAGAGACAGGGACACCAGGATTGGTTCGGGCATCAGGCAGGACTGGCAGAAGAGCACGGCTGAGACACAGTAGACTGGCACGGCTGAGACACAGGGCTGGCAGAGACACGGCAAAGAACACCGGGCTGGCAGAGATACGGCAGAGAACATAGGGCTGACAGGAACACTGGATAGGGAGGCACGGCAGAGAACACAGGACAGGTTGATGTGGTGTATGAAGGAACAGGTAGGGACCTGTTCACACTGGAGGTGCAGGAACGGATATGTAGTATGGAGAAACAGGTTGGGGCCTGTTCACACTGGAAGAGAACCGCAAGGCTGCGGATAGGAGCGGTAGAGCAGTAAGAGATAGCGCAGCAATAAAAGCAAAGCAGAGCAGAACCACGAGGAATGTGGAGAAGAGCTGCAGCAAGAGATTCTTACAGCAATGGGAGCGGAGCAGAGATGAACGGAGCAGAACCGCAAGGAATGCGGAGAGGAGCTGCAGAAAGAGATTCTTACAGCAACGGGAGCGGAGCAGAGATGAACGGAGCAGAACCGCAAGGAATGCGGAGAGGAGCTGCAGAAAGAGATTCTTACAGCAATGGGAGTGGAGCAGATATGAACGGAGCAGAACCGCAGGAATGAGGATCAGAGGTAAAAGCCACAAAGGTACAGAGCAGGCAGAGCTGCAAGAGTGCAGAGCATAAGCAGACTGAGAACACAAGGAAAGACACAGCAGGGAAGGAAGCCACAGACAAGGAGACGGAGATAAGACTAAGTACAGACAAGGCAATGGAACAAGACACAAGGACAAAGACACAGGGACCAGGATATTCTGCCTCCTGGAGGGCGGACAACAAGAACAAGCCAAGAATACAGAGTAGAGCCTCCAGCGAGGGAGTAACATAGAGCAAGGCCTGGCAAACTCAGCAGCTAGACACTAACTGAGCAAACACATTGCACAGGCCCAGAACACTGGGTGGAGCTGCACTATATGCTGGAAGCCTCTTGGTAATTGGTCAGGAACAGATTAGACAGATGCACCTGATTCCTATAAGAACCAGAGAGTTCAGGCGCCGCCCCCTATACACACACAGCCATGAAGCATGCAGAGAGCAGAGACATAGAACATGGTGCTGGCAAGAAACAGAAACCACAACATGACCTGGAGCAGTGGGTAAGATAGTGTGAGAGATGAGAGGCCATGCCGTGATGCCAGCAGAGTTGTTACAATAGTCTCATCATATTCAAAGACAACTGACATTTGTTACTGAATGGGCTATTCGATTCCCTTTCTTTGGCAGCCGCTTGGACATCAGAGGTCTGCTCCAAAGAATCACAGAATCCAGAGGAGGAAAGCATCTGCACCAGTGATGAGCGAATATATTCGGCACTATTTGTTACTTCCACAAATAGTACACTATTCGGGATATTTGATACTCGGTGAGTAATTTGGTATTCACCTCGGTACATTCAAGTTACCCGCCCAGCATGTTTGTTGCTTTATTTGCAGCCAATTAACATGCTGGGCTTGCTTGCCAAACACAGTTATACCAGCACCATTTTTGGTGTGGCATTACTGTGAATAGCTGGCCTTATAGGGAATATTTAATCCCTGCCTGTGCCATGTTGAACACATTACAGCCGGAAACCGCATAGGGAGAGTGTAGTGTGAGCATAGCGAGAGTGAAATGAGTGTATAGGGAGAGTTTGTGATTCTAAAAAGCTCTTTTCAGAGCTCCTAAAGGTAAAGATTAGTTCTTTGTTAGGTGGCGATAGTGTAGGGAGAGATTTAATATGAGGGAGAGTGAAAGGCAGGCACATGGGTGTTATCACATCATCATTGCAAGTACATGCTGCAGATAGTTTGCCTTGTGTTGTATAGTTTAGGATTAGGAACAGACTGTGGGATTAGGGAGAGTTAGGCAGGGTTTCATCCACTACCATAATATACAAAACAGCTCTTTTTATAGACAAATAATATTAGTTAGTACCAGCATATACTAAACCAATTGTTTTTAGAGCTATATAATATTCCTGCCTACCAACATACTGTATAAGAAAACTTGTTTTTTATAGCTAAATAATATTCCTCAGTGCTAGAATATAGTAACATCCTGTTTAAAAGCGAATTGCTAAATAATATTTATTGCTTAAGTGCTTAAATAGCGAACATTTATCTAGCAGTTGTGCAACTGGCGTAAAACCTGCTGAGCTACGGAAACATCTCTTTTTACCTGTAATTTCCCTGAGTTTGCTGTTGGCGTTTCTCATTAAGGCGATCTAAAAAGTAAAGTAAAAATGCTGAGCAGGTGGCTATGGAGCAAGATTTTACATTGTGCAATGGTGAAACTTGTACTCCCTATTTTTACCTATTGTAATAACTGCAAAATGTATTGTAAAGTCCCCATCATGGTGTCTTTCACCAAGTATGATACAGACCCATTGGATTAATTTTTGGAAACCTTTGTACATTGTGCAAAGGTCAAATTTCCACTCTCAATCACCATATATTATATTATTAGATTTTTTTTATTGTGTTGCCCTTCTTATGGTCTATTTAAGCTTGTATTTGGTAGCCTGATGTTGCTTTTTGAGTCTGCACTTGGACATTTTGGAACATCAATGCATTAAAATGCTCCACACAATTCTTCAGGTTTCAGCCTTACACAAAATAATAATATGAGTATTGAAACATGCTCTCTCTATCTATCTATCTATCTATCTATCTATCTATCTATCTATCTATACATATATACTTCTCAAAAAAGAGGCAGCACTTCATCATTTCAGTGTTAGACATGCAGGATTTTAATCAACCCACTCGTCTGGGCGACGTTTCGGCTCTGAATGAATATATATATATAATTAAAGAAAATTTGGCAGCACTACCAAAAAAAAACCAGGTGCAATCAAACCTGTAAAGGTGATGTCTAAACATCCAAAGTAGTAAATCAGAAAAAAACAGGCAGCACTCCAAAAATCAATATGAAGAACCGTGGCTTTACTGATCCATTAGCAGCAACGTTTTGGCAGGTTTCTCTGCCTTTCTAAAGCTCGATTAGCTAATTGATCAGTAAAGCCACAGTTTTTCATCTTGATTTTTGGAGTGCTGCCTGTTTTTTCTGATTTTATATACACTGCTCAAAAAAAGTCAAGCAAATCAAACTTTTGTGAAATCAAAGTGTCCACTTAGAAAGCAACACTGTTTGACAATCAATTTCACATGCTGTTGTGCGAATGGAATAGACAACAAATGAAAATTATTGGCAATTATCAAGACACACTCAAAAAATGAGTGGTTCTGCAGGTGGGGACCACATACCATATCTCAGTACCAATGCTTTCTGGCTGATATTTTGGTCATTTTTGAATGTTGGTTGTGCTGTCAAACTTGTGGTAGCATGAGATGACTCTACAACCCACACAAGTGGCTCAGGTAGTGCAGCTCATCCAGGATGGCACATCAATGCGAGCTGTGGCTAGAAGGTTTGCTGTGTCTGTCAGTGTAGTGTCCAGAGGCTGGAGCCGCTACTAGGAGACAGGCCAACACATGAGAGATGTGGAGGGGGCCGTAGGAGCAGGACCGCTATCTCAGCATTTGTGCAAGGAGAAACAGGAGGAGCACTGCCATAGCTCTGCAAAATGACCTCCAGCAGGCAACAAACGTGCATGTGTCTGCACAAACGGTTAGCAACCGACTCCATGAGGATGGTCTGAGTGCCCAATGTCCACAGATGGGGGTTGTGCTCACAACCCAACACGGTGCAGGATGATTGGCATATGCCACAGGACACCAGGATTGGCAAATTCACCACTAGCACCCTGTGGTTTGGCAGTGGCTCAGTAGTGGTGTAGGATGGCATTTCTTTGGAGGGTTGCACAGCCCTCCATGTGCTCGCCAGAGGTAGCCTGACTGCCATTAGTTACCGAGATGAGATACTCAGACCCCTTGTGAGACCATATACAGATGCAGTGGGCCCTGGGTTCCTCCTAATGCAGGACAATGCCAGACCTCATGTGGCTGGAGTGTGTTAGCAGTTCCTGCAAGATGAAGGCATTGAAGCTACGGATTGGCTCACCCATTTGCCAGAACTGAATCCGATTGAACACATCTGGGACATCATGTCTCGCACCATCCACCAACGTCACGTTGTGCCACAGACTGTCCAGAAGTTGGCCGATGCTTTAGTCAATGTCTGGGAGGAGATCCCTCAGGAGACCATCCGCCGCCTCATCAGGAGCATGCCCAGGCATTGTAGGGAGGTCATACAGGCACATGGAGGCAACACACACACAACTGAACATCATTTCCTTTTATTAAGGCAATTCCACTGAATTTAGATCAGCCTGTAATTTGATTTTCCATTTTGATTTTGAGTATCATTCCAAATCCAGACTCCATGTGATATTCATTTTGATTTACATTTATCATTTTTATGTTTTATTGTTCTCAATACATTCCACTATGTAATAAATAAAGATGTGCAACTGAAATATTTCATTCAGGGATATCTAGGATGTGGTATTTTAGTGTTCCCTTTATTTTTTTGAGCAGTGTATATATACTGTATATATATTTATACAGTATGCTGCTAGTTCCAAAATCTTACCCACACATCCCTTTATAAAAGGAAATTCGACATAATACCTCTGTTAGCACACACCATATACTGCTCATATATGCAGCAACCCAGTAGGTGGGTGGAATGCTTCGGTACAAAATCTGTGTCTGAAGGTGAAACCACTGGCCCTTCCTCTGTGTTACGGCCTTCCTAATCTGCTGTCCAGGCAGCAGGCACTAATGCCTCCTTCCCTCAACCTGCAGTTGCACAGACACAACAGTGAGCATCCACATCCGGTTCATTGTTCCAGAACAGCATTCAGTTGACCTTTGTCAGCATATATGTATGTTCACAAATTGTTAACACTTAACACTGTCATAGTGCAGGATAAAGACCATTGCTGGCTTTTCCATGCTCCTAAATGAGACTTGTGTCTCTTTGATAAACTGTTGCTTCCCTTAAATTTTCTACATATGGGTCCTACAAAAATGTTGGTGGGATATTGCCCAGTTTCTGTACAATTAAGCACATCTAAGAGACTGGGTTAATATGCTCCACATACATATTCAGGACGCAGCCTTAGGCTGGAGTCACACACAACGTATAAAAATACGGTCTGTTTTTTACAGACCAAATACGCAGAAATGTTCCCTGAACAGTGATCCGTATGTCATCCGTAAGGTGTGGCTGCGTATTTTGTGCATGTAAACCTCCTTATGTCATCCATATGGCAAGATTTTCTTTCTGGCTTTCAAAATGGACATAGAATGGATCCGTGGGCTCAAATATTCATGAAAACATATATACAGTCTAGACATACAGTCTAGCAAGATGACATTAAGCCCTTATTACAGCATATCCCACCACTACTTGGGAGTGGGAAGAGAGTGGCTAAGTGCCAGAATAGGTGTATCTTACAGATGTGCCTTTTCTGGGGTGGCTGGGGAAAGATGTTTTCAGCCAGGGAAGGCCAATAACCATGGTCCCGCTCTAGGCTATTAATATCTGCCCTCAGTCACTGGCTTTCCCACTCTGGCTTAGAAAATTGTGTGGGAGCAAATGCCAGTTTTTTCCGTGATTTAACCCTTTATTTTAACACCTAGAGCTCCAAAAATTTGCATGCAGACAATTCTAACATTAATAGTGAGGAATATGTAAAAAATAAGGGATATGAAATGATTTACCCTATGTAAACCATGTCTCATATCCTGTCGGGTTTGATAAGGAGATAGCAAAAGCCGGCAATTGAATTACCGGCTTTCTGCTATCCAGCTCTGTATTATTTATATATATATATATATATATATATATATATATATATATATATATATATATATATATATATATATATACATATATATATATATATATATATATATATATATATATAATACCCAAAAATTGGAACAGCACAACTCCTATACTTAGCTTCAGGTGCAATGCCCATAGACCACCCGTCCACCGGTCGTCTCCAATCAATATTCTGACAAAGCAGGCAGCACTCCAGTTTCCAAAAATATGCAGGACTTTAATGAACCCACATGTCTCAGCAACGTTTCGGCTCAACTGAGCCTTTCTCAAGCAGTGAGTGTTACATCTTAGTGCATATATATAGGATTTTTTTTCATCATCCAATTAAGGTGCCATAATACAGTTATATTACTACATATTGTTTAATAGCACAGTAGCACTTTATGTAAGTGTCCAGTGTTTTATACTATTATCAGTGAATTACAATATTCTGCCATGGCTGTTACTGCTTACCCACGCGGAGACATGCTTGCAATGGGGGATATCGGCGTTCTAACTTGCATACTGCGCATATCCCAACATTTCCTCATACCTCACGGCCATGTGAGCGTCTCTCAGCCAATCAAATACCAGAGGCGGCGTTTCGTGTCCGGCGCATGCGCTGTAGCGCCTAATAGCGCCATTTTGTGTGTGGCAACTCCATAAACATCGATTATCACCATCTTAGTTGTGGAACATCCTATCTTTAGATGTTACCACTTATTGGAGCTACGAACAACAAAACCATCACATATATCTGCGCTTTTCCTTAGCGCCTGTTAATGAATTAATCAGCCTATTATTATATTGTTTTGCAAGGAATCACTTACTCAGAATACACATATGCCACACAGGACTTTCTTTTGCCTCATCTCGCCTTGGCCATCAGAGCTGACCTTATTACAGGCCATCCTCCAATGACCACACAGTGTCAAGAGGGTGCATTAAGCCTGTTCTGGCAAACCTGCCTCACCTCAAGGCTACTGTATAGCGTTGGCCATATAGTCCCGGCTACCATTCACACCACACCTATACACTCAGGCATGTCATTATTCTCTTAGAAAATCAATATAATAATGCCAAATAATTATTAATATGTTTTTTATTGATACAATAACCTTGCATCACTATACACATATGGCTCATAATATTTTAGTCAGGAATATATTTTCTAATATTTTATTCTTTAACTCAACGCCTCAATATCTCCCCATCCTCGCATATCTCCTATGGCTAGATCTTGTAGCCAATCGTGAGCAGCAGCACGACCTAGGCAAAAATATATACATAAAATTAGGAACACAGCCTAACAAATATAAAAACAAGTTATCAAGCCTTCAACATCACTGTGCTAAATTGAAGAACCATTTTTTATAAAATTGCATGCATTTTAAAATCTGCATTTAATCCTGAGGGTCTAAGTGTATTCAATTTATAGATCCACATTAATTCCTTTTTCTTTAACGCTTGTTCTCTATCTCCACCTCTCCTATTCAATGGTACCCTATCTATGATTTTAAACCTTAGGTCTCTTTCTGCATGGTTACAATCTATAAAGTGCTTTGGTACAGGGAGATCAGTTCTCTTCTTTCTAATGGTATATCGGTGCTGGTTCATCCGAACTTTGAACTCGCAAGTTGTTTCCCCGATATACCATAGATTGCAGGGACAGCTCAAAAGATAAATAACATAGTCCGAGTTGCATGTCAGGTAATGTTTAATTGTATAAACCTTTCTCGTTACGGGGTGCTCAAAGGTATCCCCCTTGTCCATATGCGTGCAGTTCACACAACTAAGACAAGGGAAACAACCATTTTTACGTGAGCCTGTTAGGAACATTTGTCTACTCATCTTATTGGGACCTATGTCTGATTTTATCAAAAAGTCCTTTATATTTTTGTTCCTTTTATATGAGTATAAAGGTGGCAGTCTCAACTCCTTTATATCCGGCAGACATTTCCCCAACATCCCCCAATGCTTATTTATTACATTCGCCACTAATTTGCTTTCCTCTCCATATGTGGTGACGAACGGAATACGCCCTTTTGTATTCTTGTCCTTCTCTCGTACATTTTTTTGTATAAGCTCACTTCTGCTTTTTTGTAATACCTTCTTTTTTGCCGACTCCAGCAATTTTTTAGGGTAACCCCTATTCATAAATTTTTGTATCATTGAGTCTACTGCCACATCTAAGTTTTCTTCATTTTTAACAATACGTCTTACTCTCAACATCTGACTTAACGGAATTGATCTCGTCATAGACCGTGGGTGTTGACTGTCAAATAATAGTAAATTGTTCTTATCTGTATTTTTTACAATCTTTGTAAAAAATACAGATAAGAACAATTTACTATTATTTGACAGTCAACACCCACGGTCTATGACGAGATCAATTCCGTTAAGTCAGATGTTGAGAGTAAGACGTATTGTTAAAAATGAAGAAAACTTAGATGTGGCAGTAGACTCAATGATACAAAAATTTATGAATAGGGGTTACCCTAAAAAATTGCTGGAGTCGGCAAAAAAGAAGGTATTACAAAAAAGCAGAAGTGAGCTTATACAAAAAAATGTACGAGAGAAGGACAAGAATACAAAAGGGCGTATTCCGTTCGTCACCACATATGGAGAGGAAAGCAAATTAGTGGCGAATGTAATAAATAAGCATTGGGGGATGTTGGGGAAATGTCTGCCGGATATAAAGGAGTTGAGACTGCCACCTTTATACTCATATAAAAGGAACAAAAATATAAAGGACTTTTTGATAAAATCAGACATAGGTCCCAATAAGATGAGTAGACAAATGTTCCTAACAGGCTCACGTAAAAATGGTTGTTTCCCTTGTCTTAGTTGTGTGAACTGCACGCATATGGACAAGGGGGATACCTTTGAGCACCCCGTAACGAGAAAGGTTTATACAATTAAACATTACCTGACATGCAACTCGGACTATGTTATTTATCTTTTGAGCTGTCCCTGCAATCTATGGTATATCGGGGAAACAACTTGCGAGTTCAAAGTTCGGATGAACCAGCACCGATATACCATTAGAAAGAAGAGAATTGATCTCCCTGTACCAAAGCACTTTATAGATTGTAACCATGCAGAAAGAGACCTAAGGTTTAAAATCATAGATAGGGTACCATTGAATAGGAGAGGTGGAGATAGAGAACAAGCGTTAAAGAAAAAGGAATTAATGTGGATCTATAAATTGAATACACTTAGACCCTCAGGATTAAATGCAGATTTTAAAATGCATGCAATTTTATAAAAAATGGTTCTTCAATTTAGCACAGTGATGTTGAAGGCTTGATAACTTGTTTTTATATTTGTTAGGCTGTGTTCCTAATTTTATGTATATATTTTTGCCTAGGTCGTGCTGCTGCTCACGATTGGCTACAAGATCTAGCCATAGGAGATATGCGAGGATGGGGAGATATTGAGGCGTTGAGTTAAAGAATAAAATATTAGAAAATATATTCCTGACTAAAATATTATGAGCCATATGTGTATAGTGATGCAAGGTTATTGTATCAATAAAAAACATATTAATAATTATTTGGCATTATTATATTGATTTTCTAAGAGAATAATGACATGCCTGAGTGTATAGGTGTGGTGTGAATGGTAGCCGGGACTATATGGCCAACGCTATACAGTAGCCTTGAGGTGAGGCAGGTTTGCCAGAACAGGCTTAATGCACCCTCTTGACACTGTGTGGTCATTGGAGGATGGCCTGTAATAAGGTCAGCTCTGATGGCCAAGGCGAGATGAGGCAAAAGAAAGTCCTGTGTGGCATATGTGTATTCTGAGTAAGTGATTCCTTGCAAAACAATATAATAATAGGCTGATTAATTCATTAACAGGCGCTAAGGAAAAGCGCAGATATATGTGATGGTTTTGTTGTTCGTAGCTCCAATAAGTGGTAACATCTAAAGATAGGATGTTCCACAACTAAGATGGTGATAATCGATGTATATGGAGTTGCCACACACAAAATGGCGCTATTAGGCGCTACAGCGCATGCGCCGGACACGAAACGCCGCCTCTGGTATTTGATTGGCTGAGAGACGCTCACATGGCCGTGAGGTATGAGGAAATGTTGGGATATGCGCAGTATGCAAGTTAGAACGCCGATATCCCCCATTGCAAGCATGTCTCCGCGTGGGTAAGCAGTAACAGCCATGGCAGAATATTGTAATTCACTGATAATAGTATAAAACACTGGACACTTTAATAGCACAGTAGCACTTTATGTAACAATATGTAGTAATATAACTGTATTATGGCACCTTAATTGGATGATGAAAAAAATCCTATATATATGCACTAAGATGTAACACTCACTGCTTGAGAAAGGCTCAGTTGAGCCGAAACGTTGCTGAGACATGTGGGTTCATTAAAGTCCTGCATATTTTTGGAAACTGGAGTGCTGCCTGCTTTGTCAGAATATATATATATATATATATATATATATATATATATATATATATATATATATGAGTTTATGCCACCAGTGGTGACATCACCGCAAGTCTATGAAGCTACGTTCCATTCAATCCCCAGTTTTTACAGCCAGGGGCGACAGCTGCATTAGCATTAGAAGTGCGTAGGTTTGTGCAGATTGGTCAATGGCACTCCTGCTTCTTTCATTTAAGGAGGTTGCTTCCAAATAAAATGAGGATTGTGCATGTTCTTGACATGGGATTCAGGTCTGACAGGCTGACCACAATACAGGCCCTTGCTTGCATACTCGGTATTCTGAATTTAACTCTAATGCTTTTCATGTCTGGTAGAATCCAATTTACTGACATTGAACATGCAGCTCCTTAAACTCCTGTGTTATATTCACCTTACAGCGGCTTCACCCGCTATGACAGTGGCTCCATTGGGATCTGGTGGCAAAAATGAACTGTGGAGCTTACAAAACTCATGTGTCAAGGCACCCACTGGCCCTCTGAAAATGTCAAACGAGGGACGCATAATGACATGATGGTGGTGGTGGCGGGTGAAGCCTAAAATTCAAATGGGCATGTTTTAGATGACATTGTACAGTGATGGGGAATATGTATTCCACTTTTAAGCTAACAATTTGGAATGAGGGAAGGACGTCCTAAATGTAGGAGTGAGAATGCTCACAAATATTAAAGCAAAAACTAAAGCCAAAACGCTGCGTGTGAACATTTGCTAAAGGTAAGGTATACATTTTTTAAATTTTTTTATTTTTATTTTGCATTCTATACATGTAATTATGAATGAAAAAATGTTTCTTAGCATTTTTCCCTTAAAAAAAAAAAATAGGTTTGGTTTTTTAGGTCTTTTTATAAATCCATAAAACCGGCACAATAGTCTGACAATATTATTCCCAGATATCATATTTCAGTCAGAAACGCCTACAGGCATCTTCTGCATGCTGTTAACATTTAGTTTTAACTATTTCCCATCCATCTTGTTTGTTGGGTCCAGCAGAAAAATATTCGGCTTTCCCATCGACTTGCATGGGATTCGCTATTCGGTACAAATACACGGATATTAGAAATTATTTGTGCTGATTTTCCCGAATCCGAATATTTCACTATTCGCTCATCACTAATCTTCACCAATACCCCAATTTTTTTCATATTGGATTCGGGGCTGGACAAAGTAGGCTCCAAGCAGGATCCAAACCCTCATCATCAGACATTAAACAACAAAGGTGGAGGTGATCCTGATGAGACTCAGATACCAAAGGTGCACACAGAATGTACTGTGGTGTCAGGATAGGAAGCGAAGGAAGGTGACTCTCAGGATGAGAAGTACGACAACAGAGAGGATGGCGATGAGGTTGTAGATCTCACTTGGTGTGAACCCAAAGGTACTCAGCAAAGTAGCTCAGCAGAGGGAGAGGAGGAGTAGGAAGATGAGGAGGTTATGTTAAGGCTTCCCACACAGACACAAAGTGATGCAACCATGATAAGCACTGCATCCTCGTCCCCATTTCTTGCTGTGACCAGCACTGGTCGTAAGTGTGCTGCAAGGGTTGGCTAGCCTGGGTGCTTTTTGAGACCACAAACTATGACCCAAAACACGTTGTCTGTCAAATTTGCAAAATAACTCAGTAGAGCCAAAAATTGCAATAATGAATGAACCAGCACATGCTCCATCAACATGCCTTAGTGTGGGAATCTCACTGTGCTAAAATCGGACTAGCGGGCCTCACCAATCACTGGCCATCCTGTCAACCCTATATGCTGCTTTTTCCTCCTTCGTCACCATTCCAAGTCTTCTCACGCAAGTCTCCGGGCGCAGAGATTATAATTATTTACCCACCACAGTCATGGTGAGTGAGAGCCAGTAAGCTGTTATGGAAAAAAAGACATGACTGCTGCTTTTGTGTCACCTAGCACAACACATCTTTCTCAATCCACCATAACATCTCTGCCTGCACATCACTCTCAGTCCAGCAGTTGCTCCTGTTCTATGCACTCCACCCTCTCTCATCACAGCAGCTAGCCCTTGGTCCTGCAGTTGGTACAGCAATTTCTCTGCCACTATCCCAGCCTGGATGTGCTGCTTCAGATAGCTCGGTAGCTGTGTGCTCACTTCTAAAGGTAGCACCCTGCAGGTCATCTTTTTGCATCACTACAGAGGTCTTTCGGCCTACTGGTTAACTGTTTGATTACACTCTTCACATATTGCAGTGACTGTGTCAGCAGCGACAAGCCATGGTGCAGTATATCTTTTTGCATAGCCTCAGCCAATGCAGTCCAGACGTGGTGCAAATCACGCTTGTGGAATGGGCACAGAAGAAAGACGTCTGCACCTTTCTGTAGTTTTGAAATGGCTACTAAGATGGTTAATGCTGACAATGCTGTCATCAGCATTGCTATTCCAGGCATCTACATGCTGGAGCACACTTTGAATAGTCTGCGTGAGGACATGATGACCCTAGAGGAAGAGTTGGAAGCAGAGGAGTATGCGGAAGGGATAACAATATCTCAAATTTATGGATAGTCATCACACAGGTGGGTGCCATGGGAGGGTGGCTTACAGTGATCAAGGAGGGCTCATGGTACCACATAAACTGTTAGGCCGGGATCACACATACGTGAGATACAGCCGAGTCTCGCAGGTGAAAACCCAGCTCTGGCGCCGGCACTCCAATAGCCGCACAGCAATACATGGAGCTGCAAGCTCCGCTCCGGAGTGCCGGTGCCAGAGCTGAGTTTTCACCTGCAAGACTCAGCCATATCTCGCGTATGTGTGATACCGGCCTTAGTAAAGATGCAGGAGCCAAGGAACAAATGGAGGAGGATGAGGTGATGAATGTCAGGAGATGATGAGGATAATTATTCTCTCTCTGTTGTCTGTGATTGGCAGGGGAGGATGGAGGAAAAACCTTGAGTGTAACCCCACCACTAACACAGCATGGACTTTGACTTCATGGAAGTGCACGACACATTAGCTTCTTCTTGCTGCACTATCTTCAACACGATGCCCTTATTCTTATGGTTAGAAATAGTGATGACTACTGGGATGTCAGTAGGATTTACAGGAGTAGATTTAGCCAACTGGCTGCCCCCTGGAAAGGAATGCGCACATACTAGAATATCAAAACACGTTAGACAATCTTAAGTGTGGTTTTCCCCAAGACAATAGTGAGGCAAACAGTGCGTATCTCAGTTCTAGACGTTTAACCCCAGGAATGTCAAGGCTATGTACCAGAGGAAGTGGACAGGATGTCCACAAAACGTGTAGTTTGATAGCCCTGTAAAAAGTATGCAACTTTTCTGAACTCTGTGATTGCCTTACCTGATTTTGGAAGAACCGGAATTGTTGGTATCTTGAATATCCTATCCAGAATTTCTTGAAGATCCTTTGTGGGTCCAGTGCCATCTGCAGCCCTCCTATCATACTTACTATATGTGTTGTGCATACTCACAATGTGTAAAGGTGAGAATTTTACCTTACAGTAAACTAATTGTTACTTTGGTAACTGCACTATTGTGCCCCTCTCTTTACCCTTTTTAAGGCGTAATCACAAAAGCATTATCAGCAGTAGCATGTTAGTGGCATAAGCAATTTCTTTGGGTCATTTAACACATTTTTTTAGACCAGCCCGTGCATCAGCAGAGCAGAGTACAAGTCTGACACATTGTGAACGTCTGGAGAGGATGGTGCAGGAGTATATGGAGCTCAATATCAATGTTATCTGGAGGATTTTGGACCCTTTTGCATTTTGGTCTTCAAAAATGGAAGGGTGGCCTGAACTCGCCTGTCATGCCTTGGAGGTTTTATCATGCCCGGCAGCCAGTGTTCTCTCATAACGTGTCTTCAGCGCTGCTGGTGGTGTCCTGATGGGTAAGCACATCCATCTGTCCCAAGAAAGGGTAGACTGCCTAACTTTCATCAAAATGAACAATTCATGGATCCCCAATGACTTTTGCACCCCAGTCACAGACTGGGCATACTAGGCGATGGTGCTGTTTTTAGTGTTGTGTATTTATCTCGCGTTATTGCAGTCTGTGCCATCGTTGTGGTGTCTTCTGGACCTGCTATTGCTACTGTTGCTGATGCAATAAACAATTTTTTGAAATGTGAAGACTCCAAGTTGGGTCTCTATCTGGTGGATTGCCTGTGGTGGAAGGCATGTTAGAGGCCAATTACACTGTTTGCAGTAGAAAATAGTAATAACGGTCCTAGGAGCGCTGGAAACGAGACCAAAACAAGGATTTTAGTGTTAAACCACAATTTAGTGTTAAACAGTGGTTTAACACTAAAATCCTTGTTTTGGTCTCATTTCCAGTGCCCTATTACAGTTATTACTATTTTCTTCTGCATTTTATATCCTTCTAGAAGGTTAATGGCTGGAGCTGCGGTGGACCTTTTGCCTTCAATTTTAACCATGACCCTCACAGTGCTCCCTAGTGACCGCTTTCTTTTCCCTTGAATTTCTATTATACTGTTTGCACTCTGTGCAAATTGATGCCACTTTAGTGGTGTGTGAGAATTTTTTTTTAATTTGGAGACTCAAAGTTTGCTCCACATCTGGTCAGTTGACTGTGGTAGAAGGAGTGTCAGAGGCATATTATACTGTTTTTATTTTGTGGATATTTATGCCACTTTAGTGCTGTGTGACAATTATTTTTTGAAATGTGGAGACTCAAATGTAGGTCTGCATCTGGTGGGTTGCCTATGGTAGAAGGTGTATCAGAAGCCTATAATACTGTTGCAACTCTGTGGAAATTGATGACACTTTATTGGTGTGTGACAATTTTTTTTTAAATCTGGAGACTCACAGTTGCGTCTCCATCTTGTGGGTTGCCTGTAGCAGAAGGTATGTCAGAGGCCTTTTATGCTATTTCTACTCAATGGAAATTGATGACTCTTTGTTGGTGTGTGACAATTATTTTTTTGAAATGTGGAAACTCAAAGTTGGGTCTCCATCTTGTGGGTTGCCTGTAGTGGACGGTATGTCAGAGGCTTATTATACTATTTCTACTCTGTGGAAATTGATGCCACTTTAGTGGTGTGTGACAATTGTTTTTTTAAATGTGGAGACTCCAAGTTGAGTCTCTATTTGGTGGGTTGCCTTTGTAAGTAGGGCTTTCAGACAGGCAGGCCTGCACTTTACTTTCAGTAAACTACCTGTGTTACTTTTCTTACATTTTCTACCTATGGTACTGTATGAAACTGATGTTTGTCCTGTCTGAGTGTGGCTGAAATAAAAAAAAAATTTGGAGATGTTGCATGAGGTATCAGGATTCCCAGCTGAGATGGCTTTACACCGCTCTCTAAACCACCAGGTCCTCATTAAAACATAATTTCCAAGCTGTAAATGCTCACCCAGACTCTGATACCTCATGCATGGGCCATAGCTGACTGCTTCTGCGCCATTATAAAAGATTTTAATGTGGGCCAATTGATCAGTCAACAACCTGTGTTACTTTCCTTACATTTTTCTACCAATAGTACTGTATGAAACTGATGTTTGTGCCATCTAAGTATGGCTGGAATAATAAAAAAAAATTGGAGGTGTTGCATGAGATATCAGGTTTCCCAGCTAAGAAGGCTTACATCGCTCCCTTAACCACCAGGTCCTTATTGATACTACAATTCCAAACTGTAAAAGCTGGTTCAGACCATATCTCATGTGCCATGCCTGACTGCTGTTCCATTATAAAATTTCTACTGTGAGTCAGTTGATGCCACTTTTCATGATAAAAGAGCACGTACACACGGTCAAAATTGTTGGAACACCTCATTTAATGACAGAAAAACCCACAATGGTCACAGAAATAGCTTGAATCTGACAAAAGTAATAATAAATAAAAAAAATCTATGAAAATGAGCAATTGAAAGTCAGACACTGCTTTTCAACCATGCTTCCACAGAATTTTTTTTTAAAATTGTCCAGCCGGGTCTTATTCCGCTCTTTCTCGCCTGTAAAAGCTCTTATGCTCAGCTAGGTTCTTTCTGTTCTCCCCAAGTGTATTTTCCAAGCAATTATAAGTTTACAGTTCTGATATTAGCGCAAATTTATTTGCCCAAAATCAAATTTTGGAGGAAAATTCAACAAAGTCGACTAATTTGAAATTCAAAACATCAGCTCATCTCTGTACTGGTTATAAAAACACTCTGAAATCATGCATCCTTTGATCCAAGTGTTATCAAGATTTTCTCCAATCTTTTGAACTGACCAAATTAATTTAACCTGTGTTTTCCTAAAAACTGTTACAATCCAATCTTATTGTAGGTGCAGTCTCCAAGATCATTTTATTTACATAATACTACATGCACAGTGGGTCTGTAGATCAGAATGATTTGGGTAGCTGTCACATCAGTGATGCGACCGCTATCCAAACCAGCCTGCTCTCACTGAGACAGGAGTTTAATCAGGATCTGACCTCTATCTAAATAATCTAGATCCTTGTGGAACAGATATAGATTATCTTTACATTGGATAGGTGAGGGGTATAATTGCTTATTATGTGGATTAGTCATAAAGGCGCATATTATGGTTGCTTATTATTTTCTGTCTTTTACAGGTGACATGGGCTTCAGTAGATTGTGCATAAAGTTGAATGTAACTATCCTTTTCTTATTTTTATTTCAAATAAAGGAGTATGTGTCATTATTTCAATTGAAGGATTTTATTCTGGCTGTTTTTTTTACAATATCACTATGGGGATAGTAATGGGGGCATCTTTTAGATGCCTCTTAATTACTATCCTCTGGGCTTGATGTCAGTGGCCATTAAACAGCTGACATCAACCCAAAACTTATTACCCTACTTGCCACTGCACCAGGGTAAGTAGGAAGAGATGGATAAAGTGCCAGAATTGTCACATCAAATAGAGGCACCTTTTCTGGGGCAGCTGTGTGCTGCTATTTTTAGGCTGGAGGGACAATATCCATAGCCACTTACCAGTCTGAGAATACCAGCCCATAGCTGTTTGCATTTGCTTGGCTTATTGTCCAAAATGGAGGAGACCCCACTCTTTTTTAAAATTATTTATTAACTTTTTTTTTTTAAACTTCATGAGACCCATCTGTTCTTGATAACTTACTATGATAAAGCTGACAGCTGAGGGTTGCAGCTCACAGCTGTTAGTTTTGCTTGCACTGGTTATTAAAAATAGAAGAGACCCCAAGTCTTTTTTTTAAAGTTATGTGTTCATATCACAGGCGCTGGCTGATGAATACTCCGCTGTTATCAGCGACAGCAGGAAAACACTGATGACTACTGTACTGTCTCATCAGCCAACAGAATGGGAAGCACAGCTCTCTGACCGACGTTAATGATCTTTCCACCGGTTAGAGTTCTTGTTTGCCATGCTGTCACGTAAATTACATTATGGCAAACAACAGATGTTCGTGTCCCCCATTCGACTGAATAGGGTGTGGGTTCAAGTTTGGGTTTTAGTTCCTTTCTGGTACCTGAACCAAGCTTTTTTTAGATGCTTGTCTGAACCTGATGACTCGAACATTCATGGGTTCTTGCACCATGTGTCTCACCATAAATCTTACTCCAGTGGAAACTGGAGTGAGATTTCAGGAGAAAGGAACACCACGGGCCATCAGGAATTAGATGAGATGTGGCAACAAACCCAGCGATGTCTCTATTCCATCACAGCTCAGTGCCTTTGGGTTGAGCTGTGAGAAACTGACAAAAATAAATAAGTCATTTACAAAAAAATTCTGGCAAATTTGCTTTAATGAATTGGGGCTATAGACTTTAATGGCAAATTTGTGACCAAAAATCAGAAGTAATATGTAAGGTGATCAACAGAGGCTGTGTGAATGAACCCTACATTTGACATTTTAATCAATAATGGCACCATCGTCAATTCAAATTGACTAATTATTTTGGACATTTTAAAGATTTATAGCATCCTAAATTACTATAAATATATTCATATTAAAAAATCGCCCTGATATAAAGATGAACTATTCTTTTGTGCCAAACTGCTAATTATATTTCAAAGAAGCACCATGAACAAGATTTTGTATTAACCCACCTAGGGCGGATCCATTTGCATTGCAAGGTTAGCACCATGTAAAGCTGTATGAAGCCTTAAAATACATTTTCAATTATATAAAAGCAGATCACTTTGCATTATGCTAGTTTTGTTACCCGCTGATAATGTGAGAAATGACTAGGACAAAAAAATAACAGTTTTCACATAACATATGTGACCTTGAACCAGTGTATGAGCCAAAGAGATAGTACAAACACAGCTCCCCCAGACAAGGGACTTTGATGCTGGGTAGCTAGGGGGTCAAGCGCAGAAAGGGGAAATAAGTGGTAAAATCACTGTCTCTAGACTCCTCAGATAAAATAGAAACAAGCACTTGGCATTTCAGTGCTGACAACCTGGCTTGTTTGTTCACTCTAATGAGCACTCTGGCTCCATTAATGAGCAGACTGAATCCATTATCATCATCATTTCAAAAGGTAGCGTGCTACTAAATAGCTTCCCATATTAGCAGGCATTGCCCTTGTTCTTCCATTTGATCAGCAGTGGCAGCAGGGAGCTGCTGTACTCTCACTTTTTCTGCTGGGAAATTAGCAAGTGAAAATTAGTAGAAAAAAAAAGATGATGTATGTATGTGTATAAAATTTATATATATGACACTTAAAAATGTTGCAAAAAATACGAATGCAAGGTTATGTGACCAAGGGTGAAAAAAATGAATAGTTAGTTAAGAAATAACAATAATTTAAGCATACTTTTTATGTTGGCATATTTTTACCCTGGACAAACTTTCATCTTTCATGCTAACACCTTTCTTGATAAATCAAAGCACCAATTAACTTTGTCAAAATTCTGGTGGCGTGTTTACGCTGAGAGGCTGTTGAGGGCAGCAAAAGCTCACTTTGCAACCTTCTGGTTTGCCAGCTAAAGTAAGTGCATTTTCTTCATTCTCTTCCTTCTTCCTTCCTCCTTTTATCTTATAACTGGAGCTCTTCAATGGATACCATTCTTTACAGTGTTAAGGGATTTTAATTAGGCGTTCACTGCCGCCATATATGTACTTTGTAACAAATGAACTAAATTGTAGATATCCATATGAAAGCAGGAAGAAATATATGAAAGGAAGCAATCACTGAAAAATATCGTAAAACTCAAGTGTTTATTGAAATTAGTAAACAAAATGTGATATTTTACTGGCTATGTAGTTATTTTCCGAGACGTGTAAAGTTTTCATTTTTCGGGATCTAGGGTTGATTGAGGGCTTACTCAAAGCTGATATTTTTATTGATACTATGTGGGCTTAGAAACTATGTTTTGATTGTCTCTTATTGCATTTTATTGCAATGTTCCGGCAGCCAAAAAAAATTTAATTCTGGCATTTCAATTTTTTACTCGTTACGCTGTTTGGATTGGATTGATTTATTTTATATTTTGATAGATAGGACATTTGTGAACATATGAATACCAAATATGTGTATTTTTTTAATTGTTTTATTTTCAAAGGGGCAAAAAGGATGTGATTTAAATTTTTGTGATCTTTTTTTTTCATATTTTTAAAACTTTGTTTAGTTTTTACTTTATTACATAATCCCTTTGGGAAACTTGAAGCTGCGATCATTCAATCGCCTGTGCAATACATAGCAGTGTTTCAGCAAGGTACAAAAAACGTATATAATCAATGATTCACTGAAAGACTAGGCTTCTTTAGGCTGAACTCCTAAACTCATATGAGTTTAGATAGGTCAAAAGTTTCTATCAGTATTTGTTTACCAAAATCAGTAGAGGAATGTAATCAGAAGAAAACTATAGGGCCAGTAGCAGACAAGCATATGAAAAATCATCTGAGCTTCATACAGAAAACTCGGATGATTTTCAACTAATTTTCATCTAATTTTTATCATATGTCATCCATTTACCCGTTTTTTATGTCCCTTTTTTTTACGTGCATGTGCGATCCATTTTCATACATCTGGCTTAAAAAATGTGCATGATCGCATACAGTTTACTAGGTTTATAATAGAAATTTATCAGTAAAAATCAGATGCCACAAGGATATTCTGTGTGGGGTCCTAATATTTTATGCACCCATATGCCTGAAAGGATGAGTTTCATCAGATATAGGCAAGAAAGTACTGCAAATTTTTTCTTACAGTCGAGCTGAGAAAAAAAATTGTTAATCTGAACAATCCTATTGGAAAACGTGCATCAGTGTCCTGTCGGCTCTCAATTTGCTCAAAATTCAGACAGTACAAGTACGATTTATGCACTCCACTGAATGAACCCTAAAGCTAAGTAGCTACAATCAGTATTTTGTGCATTTTTAAGGCCGGTTTCACACGTCAGTGGCTCCGGTACGTGTGGTGACAGTTTTCTCACGTACCGGAGACACTGACTCACGTAGACACATTAAAATCAATGTGTCTCTGCACATGTCAGCGTGTTTTCACGGACCGTGTGTCCGTTTTGAAAAACAAGGAGACATGTCAGTGTTCGTGGGAGTGCACGTATCACATGGAAGTCAATGGGTCCGTGTAAAACACGTACCGCACACGGATGCTGTCCATGTGCCGTCCGTGTGCCATGCAGGAGACAGCGCTACAGTAAGCGCTGTCCCCCCAGCTTGAGGTGCTGAAGCCATCATTCATTTCTTCTCTCCAGCAGCGTTTGCTGGAGAGAAGGAATGAAAAATCATTGTTTTTTTATTTTTTTGTGTTTAAAATAAAGATCCTTGTCACTACCCCCCTCCCACCCCCTGTGTGCCCACCCGCTGGAAATAAAATACTCACCCGGCTCCCTCGATGCTTCCTCTCAGCGCCGCAGCTTGTCCTGTATGAGCGGTCACGTGGTGCCGCTCATTACAGTGATGAATATGCGGCTCCACCTCCCATTCATTTTTTCATTTTACAATATGTCAAATTCTTTTGCAGTAAATAAAAATTTGATTTTTGGATGTTCCCCTTAATTTTGAATGACATGAGCAAAATCCATAGGTAAAAAATGCAAATGAATTTCTGCAACAGAAACGCACTAAAAGTGCATGTAATCTGAAAATAGCATTATCAATGAAGTTTTATTAAAGATAAGTAACAAGAGATTTCCAAACCAAACAATTAATTTAAAATATGATATATACCAAAATAAGGCAAAAATGCAGCATAAAAAAATGTGATAAAAAGCATGTAAAACCCACGCATTTAAAATCGCTATGAAAAAAACGCAAGTAACCAAAGTTATCTAAGGGTATGGGCCCACCATCAGGAACTGCTGTGGGTTTGATGCCTGCGTAGTTATGCAGCATCAAACCCACAGTGTCCAGCTGGGACAGCATAGCAGATGTGATTTCAAGAAAACCCATGTCCACTGTGCGTCCAAAGGGCCCGCGGATCATCCATGGAGACTGACATGCGCATCTTTCTAGACCACAGCTTGTCAAATTCTCTTTCGGGGACACTACGCAAGAGAAATTACATCAATAGAAATGTATTGGATGCAGTAAATCCGCATGCCAAGATAATATAACAAAAACAGTTAATCACTGTCCTGAAAGGCCGCCTTTCCAACAATAGCACTGTTTGTCCTGGGGGTCGTATGACACTGTTATGTCACATGATCACTGCAGCCTATCAGTGATGTTTGCAGAAGAATCAGCCAATGATAGGCCTCAGCAGTTACAGTATGTGACATAATGATGTTATGTGAATGTCAGGAGGCAGAGTGCTTACATTGATATATTGGAGCCAGTCCAGGAGGTGAATATGTGTTTTTGCTATTTTTATCTGGGGCAGGGCATTTAAGAAGGGGATGTCAAGCCATGGACAAGACCTTTTGAAAAACAGTAAGTTCTGTACAGCAATTATAAATCCTGATCCACATATTGCATATTGCACTCTTAGTGGTCAGTCACACTCTCTCTTTCATCCTGCAGAGAAGGAAATCCTCTATGACCAATGACAAAGACACAGCAGCTCTATCTTTCATCCACACCCTCCTATGTATTTAAAAATTAAAATAAAAATTTAATTGGTGCACAGTTAGGAATTTTCTTGGAAAATAAAAAATATAAAGACCTAAAGCAAATTACAGGAGACACAGATGATCACACCAACCAGCAAGCACAGATGCAGTCTGACCTCACAGTGACCACCCTACATTCCAGTTTGGAGGTGTTACAGAGAGGTCAGTGTGTCATTCTGCTGCACATCTTCTGTGCCTTTTGATGCCACAGACTTGATCAAACTTGTGCCATCATTGCTGCTGCTACACCTGTAGGAAGAAAGAAGACATTCCTGATCTGTTCCTGACCTGGTCCTGTGCTATGCTTTATCCTAATCCACCTCAATCCCCCTGTCCCCCTTTTCACCCTCTCCATCTCACCCTAACCCTTCATCCCTTCTCCTTTTGCTGTCAAGCAGTGATCAGTACTTAATTGCCGATCAGTACTTTGTCTCTTGTTTTTTTTGGCAGTTTTATTCTCTGTCCTGCAGCTGCTGAGTACTAATCAGTAGTGTTGAGCATTCCGATACCGCAAGTATCGGGTATCGGCCGATATTTGCTGTATCGGAATTCCGATACCGAGTTCCGATATTTTTGTGATATCGGAAATCGGAATCGGAAGTTCCCAGTGTATGGTTCCCAGGGTCAGGAGGAGAGGAGACTCTCTTTCAGGCCCTGGGATCCATATTCATGTAAAAAATAAAGAATTAAAATAAAAAATATGGATATACTCACCCCTCCGGCGGACCCTGGACCTTAGCGATGTAACCGGCAGCCTCCGTTCCTAAGAATGCAGTGAGTGTAGGGCCTGCGATGACGTCGCGGCTTGTGATTGGTCACGTGAGTGGTCACATGAGCGGTCACGCAACCAATCACAAGCCGCGACGTCATCGAAGGTCCTTCACTCTGCATTCTTATGAACGGAGGCAGATGCTTGGACCGGTGAGAGCCAGGGGCCGTCCGAGGGGTGAGTATATCAATATTTTTTATTTTTATTCTTTATTTTATACATGAATATGGATCCCAGGACCTGAAGGAGAGTTTCCTCTCCTTCAGACCCTGGGAACCATTCCGATATTTTGTGTCCCATTGATATGCATTGGTATCGGGTATCGGTATCGGCGATATCCGATATTTTTTGGGTATCGGCCGATCCAATCCGATACCGATACCTTTGCATATCGGAAGGTATCTCTCAACACTACTAATCAGTAATGCCCAACCCTGGTCAGTACTTGCGCTTGCTTTTGGCCAGGATTTTTTCCAGTCTATTCCCCCCTTCCTCTGCACCATTGTCCTCCAGCCACTGAGCAGTGATTAGTGACACACATTATTGATTGGCATCAGTGCTTCCTTTTTGGTCAGGACTTTTTTTTTCTGTCCATTCTTACCCCTTTTGCACCACATTTCTGCATGCATACTACAGCCATTGAGTGCTTATCAGTGACACACATCACTTATCGGCATCCGGTTGTTGTTTTTTTGTGTGAAAAAATAATGAAATAAGAATAATTTAGATTAGTTGATAGGGCTAGTTTGGAGACAGTAAAAATATACCGTAGTAATCAGCATGTACTACAGTATTTTTTATTGAACATAGTCAGGGTTAGTGTTAGATAGTAAAGAGCAAAAAAAATAAAAATTTAGATTAGTTGATAGAACTAGACAAGGGACAGGAAATTAATACCGCAGATATCAGCACCTAGTACAATATTTTTACTGAATATAGTCAGGGCTAATGTCAGATATTACAGCTTAAAAAATAATTTTAAAAAATTAGATTAGGTGATAGGGCTAGATTAGGGACAGTAAAAATATATTGTAGTAATCAACGTCTACTAAAGTATTTTTTACTGAATACATTCAGAGTTAGTGTGAGAAAGTTGAGGACACTCAGTAATTTGTTTTTTGTTTTACTGACATCCGTTAAGTAAGTTTGTTTTCTATTTTACCAAATTTTTAGATTCTTTTTATTTTATTTGTATCTTTTTTTCTGTCTAGATTCTTTTCTTCTATTCTTTTTTTCTTTTTCTTTTAAATAACAGTTTATACTAAACACTCACACACACAAACCTTAATAAAATTTGTTACAGACACACACTACACATGTGAAAAAATGTCCATCTCATCCGAAACATGGTATTCAGCTGAGGAGGCGTACGCCTATCTTGCCTCTGACACTGATAGTGAGAGAGAAGATGCCACCTTCCAATATTTTTCCTTTTTCTCTTCCTCAAGTGATGCCGAACCTCCATACTGACAACCCAGGATCGAAAATGAACTAGTGCCTACCATTAATGACCCCCTATGGAACTTACTACAGGAAGATTATGAGCCACAGATTCCTGATTTTGTGGTGCAATCAAGAATCAAATTTGATACTACTGGCCTCACAGAAGTTGACTTTTTCAAAGTCTTTTTCACAGAGAATCTTATAAACCTCATGATGGCCTAGACAAATTTGTACACCCAACAGTTTTTGGCCCCAAACCCCACTTCATCATTTTCTAACTAGACCACTAGTGCACAAAAAGATAAGCGATAATAGTCTGTATGTGGCATTGTTCACACAGGCAATGCAAAGCCACATACAGACTATTATCGCTTATCTTTTTGTGCACTGATGCCAAACAGCCAACACTGGATTGAAAGTGGCTGTTTCATCGGTATTTTTTGCACCTGTGTTTTTGCCATCATTAATCGTGTCCGCTGCACCCTGCTAGTGCATTTGGTTGGATGCTTCAGCAGGTAAACATCTCTGCATTTTTCTCTGTGACTTTTTTCAATTTTTTGGAGGACCTTTAAGTCCTCTTTTTGTGTCAGTGAGTTTTTATTCTATATATTTTTTACCTGTAAATTTTCCCGCTATTTAACTTTCTACTGTAATAATATACTTATGTAATAAAATCACATTATATTGGACTATATGGTCGGTTGTGGTGCTCTTCTTAAGTTGTGATCATTTTCATCCTGTAAAAATCCTATAGCATCTTTGACTTTTCTTTTACTTTTGACATATTCCCCAAATTCTTTTTTATTGCTTTTGGCGTCTCTTGCAAGCCTTAATTCATTGTCAGCTTTAGATAATCTGATTTGTGCCATGCAGGTTCTGCAGACAGCATTATAATCTTCTTTAGATATGTCTCTCTCTTTCCATTTGATAAACATTTCTTTCTTCCTTTTAACCCCTTCACCCCCGGAGCTTTTTCCGTTTTTCCATTTTCGTTTTTCGCTACCCTCCTTCCCAGAGCCATAACTTTTTTATTTTTCCGTCAATTTGGCCATGTGAGGGCTTATTTTTTGCGGGACGAGTTGTACTTTTGAACGACATCATTGGTTTTAGCATGTCGTGTACTAGAAAACGGGAAAAAAATTCCAAGTGCAGTGAAATTGCAAAAAAAGTGCAATCCCACACTTGTTTTTTGCTTGCCTATTTTGCTAGGTTCACTAAATGCTAAAACTGACCTGCCATTATGATTCTCCAGGTCACTACGAGTTCATAGACACCTAACATGGCTAGGTTATTTTTCACCTAAGTGGTGAAAAAAAATTCCAAACTTTGCAAAAAACAAAACAAAACAAAATTGCGCCATTTTCTGATACTCGTAGCGTCTCCATTTTTCGTGATCTGGGGTCAGGTGAGGGCTTATTTTTTGCGAGCCGAGCTGGCGTTTTTAATGATAGCATTTTAGTGTAGATACGTTCTTTTGATCGCCCGTTATTGCATTTTAATGCAATGTCGTGGCGACCAAAAAAACGTAAATCTGGCGTTTCGAATTTTTTTCTCATTACGCCATTTAGCGATCAGGTTAATGCTTTTTTTTATTGATAGATCGGGCGATTCTGAACGCGGCGATACCAAATATGTGTAGGTTGGGGTTTTTTTTATTGATTTATTTTGATTGGGGCGAAAGGGGGGTGATTTAAACTTTTATATTTTTTTTATTTTTTTCACATTTTTAAAAACTTTTTTTTTTTACTTTTGCCATGCTTCTATAGCCTTCATGGGAGGCTAGAAGCAGGCACAGCCCGATCGGCTCTGCTACATAACAGCGATCATCAGATCGCTGTTATGTAGCTAAAATGCAGGTGTGCTGTGAGCGCCGACCACAGGGGGGCGCTCACAGCCACCGGCAATCAGTAACCATAGAGGTCTCAAGGACCTCTATGGTTACAATGGAGGAGCATCGCCGACCCCCGATCATGTGACGGGGGTCGGCGATGCGCTCATATCCGGCCGCACGGCCGGATGCGGTAGTTAAATGCCGCTGTCTGCGTTTGACAGCGGCATTTAACTAGTTAATAGCGGCGGGTGATCGCGATTTCACCCACCGCTATTGCGCGCACATGTCAGCTGTAAAAAACAGCTGACATGTCGCGACTTTGATGTGCGCTCACCGCCGGAGCGCACATCAAAGCGGGGGTCCCGACATGTGACGTACTATACCGTCACATGTCGGGAAGGGGTTAAGCATGTGTTTAAGTTTTGTGTTCATCCCTCCTTGTTTCCTTAAATGCTTCTCATTCTTCCCTCTTTTCAGAATTGTTAACGATTGTGCTTTGAGAATCTCATTTTTAAAGATTTCCAATCCTTCCTGGACATTTTTGTCTTTAAGGGTATCCAGCCATTTGATCCCTCTGATTCTCTTTCTGAGTCACTTTAAAATCTGCCTTTCTGAAATCTAACCTTGACGTCTGAGTCTTCATAGGTCTTCCTCCTCTAGTTATCCAAAATTTTAAAATAGCATGGTCGCTACCTCCTAGGGTCCCAGCCATAGAGTGTTTAAGAACACAGAGAAGGGGGATGGTGATGCTAATTATGGCATCATCACCAAGCACCATCTTGTTGTAGTCCTCAAAGTTTTGGAGGATGTTACATATGTCTGACACCCATGTCCAGTCCTGAGGTCTTATATGTGGAGTCTGAACTGAATACCAATGGCCTTGCTGTTGCTGGTAGTCAGCAATTGTCCTCTTCTGCTCACAAATCCTTTCAAACATCTGCAGCATAAAGCTCCAACATGTGGGGACATCACACACCAGTCGGTGAGCCGGAAGTGTAAACGCTGCTGAAGCATGGCAAGGGCGACGGAAGCTGTAGCTGACTTTCTAAAATGTGTACACAGGCGCCGTACTTTGACAAGCAGATCTGGCAGCTCTAGGTAGGTTTTGTGAAACTGCTGAACCGTGAGGTTAAGCACATGGGCCAGGCATGGTACATGTGTGATCTCGCCTTGCCTCAGAGCCGCCATGGGGTTCCAGCCATTGTCACACATGACCATGCCTGACTGTAGGTTCAGTGGTGTCAGCCACAGATCTGCCTGCTCTTTCAGCACTGTCCATAACTCTTCAGCATTGTGCGGTTTGTCACCCAAGCAAATTAGCTTCAGCACAGCCTGTTGCCGCTTGGCTGAGGCAGTGCTGCAGTGCTTCTAGTTTGTGATTGACGAGGTCATTTCAGAGATGGAGGCTGAAGAGGAGGAAAAGAAGGATGAGTTGCAGGAGCTGTGGACTGTAGGGGCAACCCTGATTGACATAGGGCCCGCAATCCTCAGCATCGGGAGGACATGTTTCATCCCAAGGTCTGACTGGGTCCCGGCTTCCACTATGTTAGCCCAGTGTGCCGTCAGCGAGAAGTGCCATCCCTGCACACAAGCACTTGTCCACGTGTCTATGGCTAATGTTGTGGGACATGTGTTTCTGTAATGGGGGACAGCTTTCCAGGAGAAATACTAGCAGCTGGGGACTGCGTACCAAGGGATTGCCTCCACCATCAGGTTGTGGAAAGCTTCTGTCTCCACGAGCCTAAAAGGCAAAATTTTGAGTACAAGCAGTCTCGAAATGTGTGAATTCAGTAGTGTGGCCTGTGGAGCATTGGCTGCATATTTGTGCTTGTGTTCCAAGGCCTGGGGTATGGACAACTGAACACTATGCTGGCACAAGGATGTGGACATGCTTGCTGATGGTGCTAGTTGAGTGTGTGCAATGAAAGGTGCAGGGCAGGAGGCATCTTCGCATGTACCATGGACAGGGGATTGGCTTGCAGACCCAACAGCGGAATGAGCAGTGGTGTCACCTGCAGACATTCGTCCTGGACACTGGGGTTTAGCCCACAAAGTCGGATGCTTTGCTTCTACATGCCTGATCATGCTGGTGGTGGTCAGGCTGGCAGTTTTGCTACCCCTGCTGATGCTGGCCTGGAAGGTGGTGCAAATGGCCTTTTTGAGGTTATCGGCAGAGTCTTTAAAAAACAACCAGACTCGGGAAGACCTAACAGTTGGACTGGCAACTTCCGTCTTGTTAGTGTTACGGGGAATGGTTGCCCGCCTTCTGTCTGTGGCCACCACACTTCTTCTTCCTGCCTGTTGGAGTGCTACACCTCCCTCCTCCTGTGTGCTGCTGTTCTCTCACTGCATGTCCTCCTGCCAGCTTGGGTCAGTTACTGTGTCATTTAACAGCACGTCTTTAACATCCGCACCCTGGTCCTAATCCTGACTTTCTGGCAATTGTGTCTCACAATCGCCTTCATGTGTCTCTGACTGCACAAATATTTGGGCATCGCTACATGCGATATCCTCTTGCCCTGCTTCAAGTGGACCAGGTGAGAGGCCCAAATCTATAATTTGAGAAATGAACCAATATTCGGAGTGTCCAAGTGTGGGAATAGTTGTCTCCGGGCACTTGGCATGGTAAGAGGAAGGAGGATCAGGGTGAGGAATATGTAGTCTAGACTCACGGCTACTGAGACTTGACCTTGTGGAAGACAGGGTGGTGGTGGTGGCAAAGTCACTGGAAGCTTTATCCACAATCCAACTAACAACCTTTAGACACTGCTCTGGGTTCAATAGTGGTGTGCTGTGGTCCCCTAGTAATTGGGACAGGAAGGTTGTTCGAGAAGATGTGGTGTTTGTTGTGGCACAATTTCAGCTTGCTCATGGCCACGGCCTCTGCATGCACCATCACCATCACGTCCAGTTCCCTGTCTTTTGCCATGTGCCTTGTCCATTTTAAATGGAGGACAATATTTTCCACGTTCATTACAAATGGCTGAATTTGGAGCGATCTTGTATGTGATCCGTATAACGGACAAACCACAGTTTTCAATAGCTGTCTTGCAGGTAACTATTTTCACCAGCAAACCTGTGTAAATAACTTTGCTAACACACTGTAACAAAAATTTAATGGAGGGCAGAAATAGCAGAATTTTGAGCCCAGTTATATGTGATCCGTGTGATGGACAAACCACAGTTTGAAATTGCTGGCCTGTAGGTAACTATTTTTACCAGAAAATTGGTGTCAATTAGTGTTGTGTTGAGCGATACCGTCCGATAATTGAAAGTATCGGTATCGGATAGTATCGGCCGATACCCGAAAAGTATCGGATATCGCCGATACCGATACCCGATACCAATACAAGTCAATGGGACACCAAGTATTGGAAGGTATCCTGATGGTTCCCAGGAAATTCTCCTTCAGGCCCTGGGATCCATATTAATGTGTAAAATAAAGAATTAAAATAAAAAATATTGATATACTCACCTCTCCGGAGGCCCCTGCACCTCACCGCTGTTAACCGGCAGCCTTCTTTGCTTAAAATGAGCGCGTTTAGGGCCTTCCATGATGTCACAGCTTCTGATTGGTCGCGTGCCGCTCATGTGACCGCCAGGCGACCAATCACAAGCCGTGACGTCATTCTCAGGTCCTAAATTCCTAGAATTAGGAATTTAGGACCTGAGAATGACGTCACGGCTTGTGATTGGTCGCGTGGCAGTCACATGAGTGGCACGCGACCAATCAGAAGCCGTGACGTCATGGAAGGTGCTGAACGCGCTCATTTTAAGCAAAGCAGGCTGCCGGTTACTACCAGGGCGCGTCAGAGGGTGAGTATATCCCTATTTTGTTATTTTAATTCTTTATTTTTTACATGGATATGGATCCCAGGGCCTGAAGGAGAGTTTCCTCTCCTTCAGACCCTGGGAACCATACACTGGGAACTTCCGATTCCGATTCCCGATACCACAAAAGTATCGGATCTCGGTATACTTGTGGTATCGGAATGCTCAACACTAGTGTCAATAACTTTGCTAACACACTGTAACAAAATTTAAAGGGATGGCAGAAATGGCAGAATCAATACTTCTCCTTGAGCGAAACGCGCGTCGGGGCAGAAGCTCTGCTGTGTCTCAGATATCTGTTACATTTATCCATTGACCTACACTATGAATCATTAATGAAACCAATTTAAGCCTTGTGGGTACTAGGTGCACAGTTATAGCATAGGAGAATCCTTGAAAGCACAGACTCTGCTTCTTTTGACATGACACATATGTTATAATTGTCCGCCCACTCTCTTTCATGGCTTTCTTCATGAGCTACTTCAATATACTGTGGGTTTCCTTGTGCAACCAGCAAAATATATATTTATCTGGCACTGTTTTCCCTGCAGCGTTTTTCTTTTGCACCTTTGTTCCCATTGATTTTAATGTAATGATTTTTTTAATGTACATCTATAAACTCTTGAATTTTTATGGCGCTTCACTTCCCTGTTCTCCCTTTTTTGATGTGCCACTTCAGCAACAAGTTTGCTGAAGTGTAAATTCACTAAAGGGACATCTGCCTACCTAACACATTTCAAGGGGAGGCTCAAATTCTAACAATACCTGCTCAGTAAGAGGGCATGTACAGAATTAACCTCTACAAGCTTTACAAGAGTACCTCAGGGTATACACACAGATTTAGGATTTATGAAGGGAAAAACAAACGGATTAAACCCCCTGAATGCATCTCTGTCCTGGGAATGGGGAAATTGTGTGGGATTTGATGCACTCACTGGTGGGTCAAGGGTATCACCTCTAGTTTGAAAACTTTTATACCAGCATCCCTCTCTTCAAATCCCTCTCTGCAAGAGCTACTTCAGCATGCGGTACTGTCTGCAAAATCAGAGAAGACTTCTGACAATGCTGATTGTGCAGCTCCTCAGAAAGGGCGGAAGCAGGGCTAATATAACAATAGCATGCTGGTGGTCAAGTACAAAGACAAATGGGATATCCTATCTTGACCACCATACATGGTGATGGCAGCACCCTCAGCACTGTACGAGGTACATCTACATTGGTCCCCAAACCAGACAGTGCCCTTCTGTACAATAAAAATATGGGGAGAGTTAATCTCTCTGATCAAGTCCTCCAGCCCTACAGTGCCATGTGAAAATCTAAGGTGTGGTACAAGACTCTGGCCATGCACACTGTACAGATGGCAATAAATAACTCTTTCATGCTATTATGATGTGCAGCCAGACTGGTACATTCCTTCAGTTCCAGGAGGTAGTGATCAAGGCCCTAATATTTGGTTAGGTCACACTCACAACCCTTCTTCTTTGCCTACACTGAACTTGTGTGTATTTTGAAATAAAAGCAAGAACCTGCATTCAACTTGAGTGCGTGGTGAATTTACTTTACTCAATGTCCTAGGGGCTCACTTCCCTCTTCCACCAACACCTTACCTCAAAAAATGAGTGCACGACAACTCTACCCTACTAATATTTGGAAGTTAGGAAGAAGTGGGCCTGAGTACTTCTGGAACTGATAGTTCTTGTGTTGTACTAAGTCAACATTTCCCCTGTGAAGTCCCACAAACCACAAAGAAAGAAATGTCACAAAAAAGTGTGGTTGTTACAGAAGGGAGATAAGAAAGGGCACCACTTATAAATGTGACACTTGCCCTGACAAACCAGGTATGTGTATTATTATTATTTATTTATATAGCACCATTTATTCGATGCTGTACATGAGACGGGGTTACATCAAAATACAAATATCACTTACAGTAAACAAACTAACAATGACAGACTGATGCAGAGGGGAGAGGACCCTGCCCTTGCAGGCTTACATTCTACAGGATTATGGGGAAGGAGACAGTAGGTTGGGGGTTGCAGTAGCTCCGATGGTGTTGAGGTGGCCGTGTGGTCATTACAGGTTGTAAGCTTCTTTGAAGAGATGGGTTTTCAGGTTCCGTTTGAAGGATCCAAATGTGGTGGATGTGTTGGGGAACAGAATTCCAGAGGATTCGGGAGAAGTCTTGGAGGGGATTGGGTGAGGAGCAAATAAGCGTGGAGGAGAGAAGGAGGTCTTGGGAGGACCAGAGATTGCGTGAGATATTGAGAGATTAGTATGGAAATATATGGAGAAGAAAGGTTATGGATGGCTTTGTAGGTCAGTGTTAGTAGTTTAAACTGAATATGCTGGGAAATTGGGATTCAGTGGAAGGATTTGCAAAGAGGGGAAGCAGGAGTGTAGCGAGGAGAGAGATTAATTAGTCAGGCAGCAGAGCTAAGGACGGACTGGAGGGATGCGAGAGTGTTAGAGGGTAGCCCACAAAGGAGGATGTTGTAGTAGTTGAGGCAAGAGATGATTAGGGCATGCACAAGCATTTTGGTAGAGTGAGGGTTGAGGAACGGATGGATTCTGGAAATATTTTTGAGCTGGAGTTGACAGGAGGTGGCGAGAGCTTGGATGTGTGGTTTAAAGGACAGGGCAGAGTTCAGGGTTACCCCGAGGTAGCGGATTACCTGGACAAGGGAAAGTGTGAATTCATTTATTGTGATAGAGGGATCAGGCAGGGAAGATGTGCGAGATGGAGGAAAGATAATTAGTTCGGTTTTGTCCACATTGAGTTTGAAGAAGCGAGAGGAGAAGAAGGAGGATATGGCTGATAGACACTCTGGGATTCTGGAGAGTAGAGATGTGACATCTGGGCCAGAAAGGTAGATCTGAGTGTCATCAGCATATAGATTGTACTGGAAGCCATAGGACTTTATGAGTTGTCCCAGGCTAAGGATATAGATTGGGAAGAGAAGAGGTCCTAGGACAAAGCCTTGAGGGATACCAACAGAGAGGGGGCGAGATGAAGAGGTAGTATGGGAGTAGGAAACGCTAAATGTGCGGTTGGTAAGGAATGAGGAGATCCAGGATAGGGCGAGGTCTTTGACACCAAAGGAAGAGAGGATCTGTAGTAGGAGGCAGTGGTCAATTGTGTCAAAGGCAGGGGACAGGTCTAGAAGGAGTAGTATAGAGAATTGTCTGTTAGCTTTGGCTGTAAGTCATTGTAAGTTTGGTCAGGGCAGTCTCAGTGTAATGGTAGCCAGATTGTAGGCTGTTGAAGAGAGTTAGATGCAAGGTGAGAGGAAAGTTCAGCGTGGACATGATGCTCAAGTAGTTTGGAAGCAAATGGGAGCAAAGATATGGGGCAGTAGCTGGACATAGCGCTCGGGTCAAGGGAAGGCTTTTTGAGGATAGGTGTGATTGTGGAATGTTTGAAAGCAGAGGGGAAGGTACCAAAAGTTAGTGATAAATTGAAGAGATGGGTTAGGGATGGGATTAGTGTAGTGGTGAGGTTGGGGAAGAAGTAGGATGGGATGGGGTCATGGGGTCAAGTGCACAAGTGGTGAGGTATGATTTGGAGAGAAGATGAGCAAGCTGTCCTTCAGTGATTTCGGGGAAGGAAGTTATGGGGTTAGGGCATTGGTCAGGCATACAAAGGGGTTGTGGTGGTCGGACAACAAAGACTTGCCTTGTTTGGTCTATCTTATTTTTGAAGTGTGTGGCAAAGTCCTCAGCAGAGATTAAGGAAGACAGAGGGGGCAGTGGTTGTCAGAGAAGGGAGTTAAAGGTGTTGAACAACTGTTTGCAGTTGTGGGATAAAGAAGATAGGAGGGATGTGAAATAGGCCAGTTTAGCAGAGGTGAGTGCTGATTTGAATGCGAGGGTTGCTTGTTTGAGTGCAGTGAAATGATCTTGTGAATGCGTTTTTTTCCAACACCATTCTGCAATTCTGGATACTTGCTGAAGCTTTTTAGTGATGTTATTGTGCCAGGGTTGTCTATTGATTTGTCGCACTCTGCTGTGAATGACAGGGGCGACCAAGTCAATGGCTGAAGCGAGAGTGGCATTGTAGAAACTAGTGGCAGTGTCTGTGTCATGGAGTGAAGCTATGGAGGACAGTGAAGAGAACGTGAGCAGATGGTGGTCTGATAGGGGGAGAGGGGAGGTGGTGAATTTAGATAGGGAGTATAAACGAGTGAAGACCAGGTCTAATGTGTGTACGTCTGTGTGGGTGGCTGAGGAGCACCACTAATTAAGTCCAAAAGATGAAGTAAGGGACAGGAGTTTGGAAGCTGCTGACTGGTGCGTGTCAATGGGGATGTTGAAGTCACCCATGATGATGGTGGGAATGTCAGCAGACAGAAAGTGAAGGAGCCAGGTGGAGAATTGGTCAATAAATGCAGTGGTTGGGCCTGGAATTTGTTATATGATGGCTATTTTAAGGTTGGCAGGAGAGTAGATGAGGACAGAGTGGACTTCAAAAGAGGGGAGGATAAGGGAGGGTAGAGGTGGTATTTGGTTAAAGGTACAGTTGGAAAAAAGGAGAAGGCCCACTCCTCTACCATGTCTGTTGCCAGGACGAGGAGTGTGGATGAACTGGAGGCCAACGTAACATAGCGCAGCAGGGGAGGCTGTGCCAGAGGGTGTCAGCCATGTTTCGGTGAGGCCCAGGAAGGAAAGATTACAAGAGGTAAAGAGATTGTGAATCACGTGGAGTTTATTGCAGATGGAGCTGGCATTTCAGAGTATTCCAGAGAGAGGGAGCAGGGAGGTGGGTGTCAGTGTCAGGGTCACGGGTTTGAGGTGGGCATGTGTTGTGGATTCTGTTTGCGGGCTCCCTCTGGTGGTTACTGCTGGTACTGGGTGACTTTGGTGGGTTGCGGCCTTTGGTTTCCATCTGTCCATCAGAGGCTGGGTGTTTCCTATTTTACCTGGCCTTTCTGTCATTTCCCTTGCCGGCTATCAATGTGTTCAGATGTGCTCTGTTTGGTTCCTGCCTACCTGCTCCCAGATCTTTCAGGATAAGCTAAGTGCTGATTTTCAGTTGTTTGGTTTTTTGTCCAGCTTGCTTAGAATGTCTCTTTGTTAGCTGGTTGCTCTAGTGGACTGAGGTTCTCCCCATGTGCCATGAGTTGGCACATGGGTTCTTGTAATCTCAGGATGGTTTTTTTGATTAGGGTTTTTTGCTGACCGCTCAGTCCCCTTTTGTGTCATTCTGCTTTCTAGTTTTCAGCGGGCCTCTATTTGCTAAAGCTATATACATCATCTCTATGTGTGTGCCTTCCTCTCATTTCACCGTCAATACATGTGGGGGGCAACTATATCTTTGGGGTTAATTCCTCTGGAGGCAAGTGAGGTCTTTGTTTTCTCTGCAGTACTAGTTAGCTCTTAGGCTGGTGCGTGGCGTCTAGAACCAACGTAGGCACGCTCCCTGGCTATCTCTAGTTGCGTTTGTCAGGCGTAGGGCAGCGGTCAGCCCAGGTTCCATCACCCTAGAGCTCGTCCGATATTTATTATACTTTGCTAATCCTGTGCTATCCCTAGCCATTGGGGATTCATGACAGTATAGCCGGCCCACAAAGTGTTAATTGTTTGGGCTGAAGCAGGAGAAAAAGAAGTGTTCAAGGGAAATTTTTTTTTTTTTTTCCTTCAGAGTTTTGCTGCCTAGCCCTTAATTGCTGTCTAGCTGCTTCTTACCTCCTCTTAACCCTTGAATGGCTCTGATCTTAGCTGTTTATCATGGATGTCCAGAGTTTGGCTTCCAGCCTGAGTAATCTCGCGGCAAAGGTTCAAAACATACAGGATTTCGTTGTTCACACTCCCATGTCTGAACCTAGAATTCCTATTCCAGAGTTTTTTTCTGGAGATAGATCTACCTTCCTGAATTTCAGGAACAATTGTAAATTGTTTCTCTCTTTGAAATCTCGCTCCTCTGGAGACCCTGCTCAACAGGTCAAGATTGTTATATCGTTCCTACGGGGCGACCCTCAGAATTGGGCATTTGCATTGGCACCAGGGGATCCTGCATTGCTCAGTGTGGATGCATTTTTTCTGGCATTGGGATTGCTTTATGAGGAACCTAACCTAGAGATTCAGGCTGAAAAGGCTTTATTAGCCCTCTCTCAGGGGCATGATGAAGCGGAAATATATTGTCAGAAATTTCGGAAATGGTCGGTGCTTACTCAGTGGAATGAGTGCGCCCTGGCTGCAAACTTCAGAAATGGTCTTTATGAGGCCATTAAGGATATTATGGTGGGGTTCCCTGCGCCTACAGGTCTGAATGAGTCTATGGCTATGGCCATTCAGATTGATCAGCGTTTACGGGAGCGCAAACCCGTGCACCAGTTGGCGGTGTCTTCTGAACAGGCACCTGAGACTATGCAATGTGATAGAATTCAGTCCAGAAGTGAACGGCAAAATTATAGGCGGAAAAATGGTTTGTGTTTTTATTGTGGTGATTCAGCTCATGTTATATCAGCATGCTCTAAACGCACAAAAAGGGTTGATAAATCTTTTGCCATTGATACTCTGCAGTCTAAGTTCATTTTGTCTGTGACTCTGATTTTTTCACTGTCTTCCATTTCCGTCGATGCCTATGTGGATTCAGGCGCTGCCCTGAGTCTTATGGATTGGTCATTTGCTAAACGCTGCGGTTTTAGTCTAGAGCCTCTGGAAGTTCCTATTCCTCTGAAAGGAATTGATTCTACACCATTGGCTATGAATAAACCGCAGTATTGGACACAAGTGACCATGCGCATGACTCCCGTTCATCAGGAGGTGATTCGCTTCCTTGTACTGTATAATTTACATGATGTATTAGTGCTTGGTCTGCCATGGTTACAAACTCATAATCCTGTCCTGGACTGGAAAACAATGTCTGTGTTAAGCTGGGGATGTCAGGGGGTTCATGATGATGCACCTCCGATTTCTATCGCTTCATCTACTCCTTCGGAGATCCCTGCGTTTTTGTCGGATTATAGGGATGTTTTTGAGGAGCCTAAGCTCAATTCGCTCCCTCCCCATAGAGAGTGTGACTGTGCTATAGAATTGATTCCTGGCAGTAAGTTCCCTAAGGGTCGTTTATTTAATCTGTCACTGCCAGAGCATACTGCTATGCGGAATTATATTAAGGAGTCCTTGGAAAAGGGACATATTCGTCCATCTTCGTCCCCTCTGGGAGCAGGTTTTTTTTTCGTGGCAAAAAAAGATGGTTCCCTGAGGCCTTGTATAGATTATCGCCTTCTGAATAAGATTACAGTCAAATACCAGTATCCATTGCCATTATTTACTGATTTGTTTGCTCGCATTAAGGGGGCTAGGTGGTTCACTAAAATAGATCTTCGTGGTGCGTATAATCTGGTGCGGATAAAACAGGGTGATGAGTGGAAAACCGCATTTAATACGCCTGAGGGCCATTTTGAGTATTTGGTAATGCCTTTTGGACTCTCCAATGCTCCGTCAGTCTTTCAGTCCTTTATGCACAATATTTTCCGTGAATATCTGGATAAGTTTATGATTGTGTATTTGGATGATATTTTGGTGTTTTCTGATGACTGGGAGTCTCATGTTCTACAGGTCAGGAAGGTGTTTCAGGTTTTGCGGGCCAATTCTCTGTTTGTGAAGGGCTCAAAGTGTCTCTTCGGAGTCCAGAAGATTTCTTTTTTGGGGTACATTTTTTCTCCTTCTACTATTGAGATGGATCCCGTTAAGGTTCAGGCTATTTGTGACTGGACACAACCTACATCTGTTAAGAGCCTTCAGAAGTTCTTGGGGTTTGCTAATTTTTATCGTCGGTTCATTGCTAATTTTTCCAGTATTGTTAAACCTTTGACTGATTTGACTAAAAAGGGTGCTGATGTTGCTGATTGGTCTCCTGCGGCCGTGGAGGCCTTTCGGGAACTTAAGCGCCGGTTTTCTTCTGCTCCTGTGTTGTGTCAACCAGATGTTTCACTTCCTTTCCAGGTGGAGGTTGATGCTTCCGAGATTGGAGCGGGGGCGGTTTTGTCACAGAGAAGTTCTAATGGCTCGGTGATGAAGCCATGTGCTTTCTTCTCTAGAAAATTCTCGCCCGCCGAGTGCAATTATGATGTGGGTAATCGGGAGCTTTTGGCCATGAAGTGGGCATTTGAGGAGTGGCGTCATTGGCTTGAGGGTGCTAAACATCGCGTGGTGGTCTTGACTGATCACAAGAATCTCATTTACCTTGAGTCTGCCAGGCGTTTGAATCCTAGACAGGCTCATTGGTCGTTATTTTTTTCTCGTTTCAATTTCGTGGTTTCATACCTGCCAGGTTCAAAGAATGTGAAGGCAGATGCTCTTTCCAGGAGTTTTGTGCCTGACTCTCCTGGAGACACTGGGCCTGCTGGTATCCTTAGGGATGGGGTATTATTGTCCGCCGTATCCCCAGACTTGCGACGCGCATTGCAGGAGTTTCAGGTGGATAAACCGGATCGATGTCCACCAGAAAGACTGTTTGTTCCGGATGATTGGACCAGTAGAGTCATCTCCGAGGTCCATTCTTCTGTGTTGGCTGGTCATCCTGGAATATTTGGTACAAGAGACTTGGTGGCCAGGTCTTTTTGGTGGCCTTCCTTGTCTAGGGATGTGCGTACCTTTGTGCAGTCTTGTGAAGTGTGTGCTCGAGCTAAGCCATGCTGTTCACGGGCTAGTGGGTTGTTGTTATCCTTGCCCATCCTGAAGAGGCCTTGGACGCACATTTCCATGGATTTTATTTCTGATCTCCCGGTTTCACAGAAAATGTCCGTTATCTGGGTTGTGTGTGACCGCTTTTCTAAGATGGTTCATTTGGTGCCCTTGCCTAAGTTGCCCTCCTCCTCTGAGTTGGTTCCTTTGTTTTTTCAGAACGTGGTTCGTTTGCATGGGATTCCGGAGAATATCGTTTCTGACAGGGGATCCCAGTTTGTGTCTAGATTTTGGCGGACGTTTTGTGCCAAGATGGGCATTGATTTGTCTTTCTCGTCTGCATTCCATCCTCAGACGAATGGCCAGATGGAGCGAACTAATCAGACCTTGGAAACTTATTTGAGGTGTTTTGTTTCTGCTGATCAGGATGACTGGGTTGCTTTTTTGCCACTGGCCGAATTTGCTCTTAATAATCGGGCTAGTTCGGCCACGTTGGTCTCTCCTTTTTTTTGTAATTCGGGGTTTCATCCTCATTTTTCCTCTGGTCAGGTGGAGTCTTCGGATTGTCCTGGAGTGGACGTGGTGGTGGACAGGCTACATCACATTTGGAATCAGGTGGTGGACAATTTGAAGTTATCTCAGGAGAAGACTCAGCAGTTTGCTAATCGCCGTCGCCGCGTGGGTCCCCGACTTCTTGTTGGGGACTTGGTGTGGTTGTCTTTTCGTTTTGTCCCTATGAAGGTCTCTTCTCCTAAGTTCAAGCCTCGGTTCATCGGTCCTTATAGGATCTCGGAGATTCTTAACCCTGTATCTTTCCATTTGGATCTCCCAGCATCGTTCGCTATTCATAATGTGTTCCATCGGTCGTTGTTGCGGAGGTATGAGGTGCCTGTTGTTCCTTCGGTCGAGCCTCCTGCTCCGGTGCTGGTGGAGGGAGAATTGGAGTATGTTGTTGAAAAGATCTTGGATTCTCGTGTTTCCAGATGCAAACTCCAGTATTTGGTTAAGTGGAAGGGTTATGGTCAGGAGGACAATTCCTGGGTGGTCGCCTCCGATGTTCATGCGACTGATTTGGTCCGCGCCTTCCATAGAGCTCACCCTGATCGCCCTGGGGGTTCTCGTGAGGGTTCGGTGACCCCTCCTCAAGGGGGGGTACTGTTGTGGATTCTGTTTGCGGGCTCCCTCTGGTGGTTACTGCTGGTACTGGGTGACTTTGGTGGGTTGCGGCCTTTGGTTTCCATCTGTCCATCAGAGGCTGGGTGTTTCCTATTTTACCTGGCCTTTCTGTCATTTCCCTTGCCAGCTATCAATGTGTTCAGATGTGCTCTGTTTGGTTCCTGCCTACCTGCTCCCAGATCTTTCAGGATAAGCTAAGTGCTGATTTTCAGTTGTTTGGTTTTTTGTCCAGCTTGCTTAGAATGTCTCTTTGTTAGCTGGTTGCTCTAGTGGACTGAGGTTCTCCCCATGTGCCATGAGTTGGCACATGGGTTCTTGTAATCTCAGGATGGTTTTTTTGATTAGGGTTTTTTGCTGACCGCTCAGTCCCCTTTTGTGTCATTCTGCTTTCTAGTTTTCAGCAGGCCTCTATTTGCTAAAGCTATATACATCATCTCTATGTGTGTGCCTTCCTCTCATTTCACCGTCAATACATGTGGGGGGCAACTATATCTTTGGGGTTAATTCCTCTGGAGGCAAGTGAGGTCTTTGTTTTCTCTGCAGTACTAGTTAGCTCTTAGGCTGGTGCGTGGCGTCTAGAACCAACGTAGGCACGCTCCCTGGCTATCTCTAGTTGCGTTTGTCAGGCGTAGGGCAGCGGTCAGCCCAGGTTCCATCACCCTAGAGCTCGTCCGATATTTATTATACTTTGCTAATCCTGTGCTATCCCTAGCCATTGGGGATCCATGACAGGCATGATTTTGGGTGTTTATGTTGGGTTAGGAGTGATAGAAGAGGGTAATAATGGGAGGTATGAGCTGTGGGGGTCCAGGATTGTGAGATATGTCGCCAGCAGTGAGGAGAAGCAGAAAGAGTCAGAGCAGGTGGGAGACGGAGAGTGGGCGGCTTGTTTTGTGTTTTATTAGGAGAGATCTGAGGTGGAGGAGCAGGTCAGCGGAGGAGGTCAGGTGGGGAGGCAGGAGGGAAGGTGAGATTATTACTTGGTTAGAGGGTGCTGGGGTTTGGAGATAGCGAAGGAGAGTGAGGAGTAAAGGAGCCAAAACTGTTAGAGCGCATGTCAGCATGATGAATAAGTGTGGTGGAAAGGAAAATAAATTTAGTATCTTTATTAACAGTGGTTAGTCTTACCTTCTCTTCTGGTTCATTTCTGGCATATTTCTACTGTCATATTTGCTGTTATCCTTTTAGAGACATCCATCTAGAGACACATCATGGTCCAAACAGACCTGTGTCTCTGAATTTATAACAAGCTAAGTGCACATGAAATAGGCCAGGTGTGATCAGGATGGAAGAGCAGCAGGGTGACTGATCACACACACAGGAGGGGATTGATTAGAAGTCAGAAGCAAAAATACAAACAGGAAATAGTCAGATCCAAATGTACAGATAAAGCCAACTGTGTTTTAGCATCAAAGAATTATGGTGGGAAAACATGCAGGAAGGAAAAGAAAAGAAAAAAAAAATTAGCAGCCAGAGGACATACCAGGAATAGCAGATGGATACAGGGCACGAGGGTTCAGAAAAGATGGGTGACGGTGATAATATTACAGCCACTGGACATAACAGGAATAGCAGATGGATACAGGGCAAGAGGGATCAGGAAAGATTGGTGATGGTGATGATATTACAGCCACTGGACATAACAGGAATAGCAGACGGATACAGGGCAAGAGGTATCAGGAAAGATGGGAGATGGTGATGAAATTACAGCCACTGGACATACCGGGAATAGCAGACGGATACAGGGTGTATAAAAAATGCTTCAAACTGTAGCGCACATCCATGGACTTCTACTACTACTAGTTTCTGACTTACACAAATTACATACCATATGCCAAACTGATGCACTCTACACAATTCACATGCCAACCTGATGCACTCTACAGAACTCACATATGCTGACCTGATGTACTATACACAACTCAAGTGTGCCAACCGGATGCACTCTACACAACTTATGCATGCTATCCTAATGCATTATACACAACTCATGTATGCCAACCTGTAGCATTCTACACAACTTATGTATGCTTACCTGATTAACTCTACACAACTCACATATGCCAACCTGATGCACACTACACAACTCAAATATGCCAACCTGATGCACTCTATACTACTCATGTATGTCAACCTGATGCACTCTATGCTACTTACGTATGCCAACCTAATACACTACACAATTTACATATACCAACCTGATACACTCTACACAACCCATGAATGCCAACTTGATGCAGTCTACACTACTCATGTATGCCAATTTGATGGACTCTACTCTACTCTACTCACGTATGCCAATTTGATGCACTTTACCCTACTCACGTATGCTATCCTGATGCACTCTACACAACTCACGTATGCCAAGCTGATGCACTTTACACTATTCACATATGTCAAACTGATGTACTCTACACAACTCACACATGTCAACTTGATGCATTCTGTACAACTCCCGTATGCCAACCTGATGAACTCTGCACAACCTATGCATGACACCACATTATAAAATTCAAATACCAGGAAAGAATAAGATCAGTTTCAATAAATGGTCACTTATGGGGGGTTTCCACGGTTTTGGCACACCAAGAGCTCTCCAATCACATAACTACGCTTGCAGACCATTCCATCAAAGTCTTCATTTCAAAATGTCACTCCTTCCTTTCTGAGCCCTGCCATGGGCCCACACATATGTGGTGTCAGCGTACTTAGGAGAAATTTTGCAACAAATTTTGGGGTCCATTTTCTCCTGCTATCCTTGTGAAAATGAAAATAATTGGGGCTAAGACAACATTTCTGTAAGAAAAATCTAATTTTTTCATTTCACAGTTCAAAGTTGTGAAATTCTGGAGAACACCTGCGAGTTAAAGGTGCGCACCACATGTCTAGATAAATTCCTTGACGGGTCTAGCTTCCAAAATGGGGTCACATATCAGGGATTTCTTTTGTTTAGGCACATAAAGGGCTCTCTATAAGCAACATGACGCCCACAGACCATTCCATCAAAGTCTGCATTCTAAAACGTCACTTCTTGGCAATGAGAAATTTGCTGATCAATTTTTAACCCTTCTAACTTCCTAACAAAAAAATGCTTAAAAAATGATTCAGATGTAAAGTACAGGGTGGGCCATTTATATTGATCCACCTAAATAAAATGGAAATGGTTGGTGATATCAACTTCCTGTTTTTGGCACATTAGTATATGGGAGGGCAAAAACTTTTCAAGATGGTTGGTGACCATAGCGGCCATTTCGAAGTCGGACATTTTGGATCCAACTTTTTTTTTCAATGGGAAGAGGGTTATATGACACATCAAACTTATTGGAAATATCACAAGAAAAACACTGGTGTGCTTGGTTTTAACATATCACACCATTGTCCAAAGGTGTTCGCTGGTTAGTGAATAAATGCTTCCAGTCACTTTGCCATCACCACCACTACCCTGTGTACCACATAGTCAAGTCTCAGTAGCCATGAGTCTGGACCGCATAATTCTCTCCCTGATCCTCCTTCCTCCCATTATCTGAGGGCCCAGAGACAACTGATCCCACACGTGGACACTCCAAAGAGCTGTTCACTTTTTCGTTTATAGATTCGGGCCTCTCGCCCAGTCCACTTGAAGCGGGTCAAGAGAAGATCGCATGTAGCGATGCCCAAATATTTGAGCAGCCATGGTCACATGAAGGCGATGATGGGAAAGTGTCACAAGGGGTGGACGATGATAAGACACAATTGCCAGAAAGTCAGGAGGAGGACCAGGGTGCAGAAGTGGAAGAAGAGGTGGTGGATGATATAGTAACTGACCCAACCTGGCAGGAAGACATGCAGAGCAAGGACAGCAGCACACAGTGGAAGAGAAGCATAGCACCCCATCATGCAGGAAAAAGCAGTGCGTTGACTGCAGATAGAAGGCGGGCAACCATTCCCCGTAACATTAACAAGATGGAAGTTGCCAGTCCAACTGTTAGGTCTTCCCGAGTCTGGTTGTTTTTTAAAGACTCTGCCGATAACCCCCAAAAGGTCATTTGCACCACCTGCCAGGCCATCATCAGCAGGGGTAGCAAAACTACCAGCCTGACCACCACCGGCATGATGAGGCATATGGCAGCAAAACAAACCCCAGGGTCCAGGAACAGTTTCAGCGGGTGACACAACTGCCTCTTCCACTGTTGTGCATTCAAGCCAATCCCCTGTTCATAGTGCATGCAAAGATGCTTTCTGCCCTGCACCTTGCTTTGCACACACTCAACTAGCACCATAAGCAAGCACGTCCACATCCTTGACCCAGCATAGCAGTCAGTTGTCCATACCCCAGGCCTTGGATTGCAAGCGCAAATACACAGCCAACGCCCCACTGGCCACACTACTAAATTCACACATTTCGCGACTGCTTGTGCTCGAAATGTTGCCTTTTAGGCTCATGGAGACGTAAGCTTTCTGCAAGCTGATGGCGGCAGCCATCCCTTGGTACTCGGTCCCCAGCTGCCACTATTTCTCTCGGTGTGCCATCCCCACATTACACAAGCACGTGTCCCACAACATTAGTCGTGCACTCAAAAATGCAGTTACTGGGAAAGTCCACCTAACCACGGACAAGTGGACAAGTGCTTGTGGGCAGGGAAGTTTCATCTCGCTGATGGCACACTGGGCTAACATAGTGGAAGCTTGGATCCAGTAAAACCTTGGGATGGAGCACATCCTCCTGACACCAAAGATTGCGGGTGCTATGTCAGTCAGTGTTGCCCCCACAGTCTACAGCTCCTGCACCTCATCCTCCTCCTTTTCAGCCTCCATCTCCGAAATGAGCACATCAGTCACATGCTGGAAGCACTGCAGCACTGCCTCAGCCAAGCGGAAACAGGCTGTACTGAAGCTAATATGCTTAAGTAGCAAACCACACAATGCTAGAGTTGTGGACAGCTCTGAAAGAGCAGGCAGATCAGTGGCTGACACCACTGAACCTACAGCCAGGCATGGTCATGTGTGACAATGGCCAGAACCTGGTGGCAGCTCTGAGGCATGGCAAGCTCACACAAGTACCATGCTTGGCCCATGTGCTTAACCTCATGGTTCAGCGATTTCTCAAAACCTACCCGGAGCTACGGTATCTGCTAGTCAAAGTACACCGCCTGTGTACGCATTTTAGAAAGTCAGCTACAGCTTCTGCCACCCATGCCGTGCTTCAGCAATGTTTGTAGCTTCCGGCTCACCGACTGGTGTGTGATGACCCCACACGTTGGAACTTTACACTGCAGATGTTGGAAAGGATTTTTTTCAGCCCTTGTTTTCCACCAAGATAGCACCGCCCGCACCTGCGCAGTAGCAGCTCTCGGAGATTGACAACAACTGCTACTGCGCAGATGCAGGTGGCTCCATGTTGGTGGAGGACAATTTTTTCTTCTCCAGCAAGATGGCGCCACTGGCGCCTGCACAACAGCAGCTCTCGGATCTTTCTATAAACTGATAGCTGTTACTGCACAGGCACGGTGTGCACCATTTTCAAAAACTTTTTTTATTTCCTTGCTTAAGTAAATCTGCAAAAGAGATAAAAGTGCACATTAATCATGTGATTATGCTGCACCACAGGTCCCACGGCCGCCATCTGCCTGCAGAAGCATTTTTTTTATTCAGAATTTGATGGCATTTATTGTGCAATCTAGGGGGCAAGTCACTGAGTGAGTAGTGACCTGTCAGCAGTCTGCATTATGAATATCTAATCAGAGCACCACATAACCCAGCCCCACCTTAGGGCACGAGAATCTCATCAACACAAAACTGAAAATATAAACATATCTGAGCACACAGATACATAAGTGATATCTGAGTATCCCTGAGCATGTTCACTCATTCCTAATGGTGATGTCCCCAGAGGTTTACTCAGCTCATACCCACTGTAAACTGGCTAGATTGGAAAGAAGAATCATCCAGTATGACTTAAAGTGAGGGGACTCACTGTCAAGTTCTGGGTACATAGTCAATTTGAAATCTCCCATGCGGAGTAGAGATGAGAGAGGAACAAGGAGGCTTTATTAGCTAATTCAAAGCATTTGTGATAAAACTATGTTTCAGTGACAAACAGAAGGCCAGATTTCCACTTAAAAATTGTTAGTCCTAATATTGGGGTTCAGCCAGGAATTTCAATTAGCTAATCCAAATCGTTTGTGATAAAATTATGTTTCAGAGACAAATCATACAGCCATATTTCCTCTTAAAAATCATAAGGTGTAATATTAAGGATGCAGCCAAGAGGCCCATCTAGCTATTCCAAATTGTTTTTGATAAAAGATTTCTACTTAAAACTCATTAGGCCTAATATTGGGGTGCATCGAGGAGGCCCAATGAGCTAATACAAATCATTTGTGATAAAACTGTGCTTCAGAGACAAATCAGAAGGCTAGATTTCCATTTAAAATCATTAGGCCTCATATTGGGGTGCAGAAAGGAGGCCCAATTAGGTAATCCAAATAGTTTGAGAAAAAACTGTATTTCAGTGACAAATCAGATGGCCAAATTTCCACTTAAAAATCATTAGGTCTAATAATGGGGTGCAGCCAGGCGGCCCAATTAGTTACTCCAATTCTCTTGTGATAAAACTGTGTTTCAGATACAAATCAGAAAGCAAAATGTCCACTTAAAAATCATTAGGCCTAACATTGAGGAGCAGCAAGGAGGTTAAATTAGCTAAATCGTTTTTTTATAAAACAATTTTTGAGAGAGAAATCAGAAGGCCAGATTTCCACTTAAAAATCGTTAGTCCTAATATTGGGGTGCAGCCTGGAGGCTCAGTTAGATAATCCAAATCATTTGTGATAAAACTGTGTTTTAGTGACAAATCAGAAGGCCATATTTCCACTTAAAAATTGTTAGGCCTAATATTGAGGTGTGGCGATGAAGCCCAGTTAGCTAATACAAATCCTTTGAGATAAAACTGTGTTTTTAGAGACAAAGCAGAAGGTCAAATGTCCACTTAAAAATCATTAGGCCTAATATTGTGATGTAGCAAGGAGGCAAAATTAGCTAATCCAAATTGTTTGTGATAATCCTGTGTTTCAGTGACAAATCAGAAGGCCTTATTTCCATTTAAAAATCGTTAGGGGTAATATTGGGGGTGGAGCCAGGAGGCCCAATTACCTAATCCAAATTGTTTGTGATAAAACTGTTTTTCAGTGACAAATCAGAGTGCCAGATTTCTACTTAAAAATTGTTTAACAATGTTGTTCAGGTACGCTATCTAAGAAAATAAATAGGGATTGTTCATTCAGACAGTGATAGGCCTAAGGTTGTGAAGCAGCAGGTTGCAAGAGGGGAAGGCTACATAGAACATGAGTGGGAAAGAGCAAGTTCATGGTAGAAAGAGGAATAAGCTTGGTGTTCGACGTGTACTTAGGTTAGGTATTAATGTTAATAAAAGCTCAACTGAACAAACATTGTCTCGTACCATCAAAAGACCACTGACAACATCCGTTACTGGGCAGGCTAGTCGACTCTTTTTCTCTGGCAGCTGCACAAATGTACGCCTTGTTGATGAAGCTCAGAAAGAGCACATGCTCTAATGGATGCCAACCACTACAACAAGTAGCCTCTCCTCCTCTTCCTTCACCATAACATCACAGACAGTAAAATTTTCAGAGGTGGCACCACGATCACCCTTGTTTCCCCCGTGTCACAAATTTCCTAACAACCAACTGACTGTAGGGAATCTCAGATGGGCCATTCTGCTGAGCTGTTCACACATTCTATTCCATGGGCATCAGAGGCCTGCTCCAAAGATTCGCAGAATCCAGAGGAGGGAAGCATCTGTATCAATGCCCAAAATCTTTTCACGTTGGTTTTGGGGCTGGACAAAGTAGCGTCTGAGCAGAATCCAGATCCTCATCACGAGGGGTTAAACATTGGGGTGGAGGTGATCCTGATGAGGTTTGGCTACGAAAGATGCACGCAAACTGTACTTCGGTGTCAGGCAGGAAGAGGAGTAGGGTGACTTTCAGGAAAAGGAGTGTGAAAACAGAGAGGATGATGATGAGATTGTGTATCTCACTTGGTGTGAACTCAGAGGTAAGGAGTTGAGTAGCTCAGCAGAGGAAGTGCAGGAGGAAGATGAGAAGGTTACATTGTGGTTTCCCACACAGACCTGAAGAAATGCAACTATGACAAGCACTGCATCCTCAGCTACAACTCTGGCTGTGGACAGCACCGGTCACGAGTGTGCAGTTCGCAAAGGAAGCGAGAGTTGCCTAGCCTGGGCCTTTTTTGAGACCACAAAGGATGATCCAACTCACGTTATCTGCCAAATTTGCAACAAAAAAAACTCAGTAGAGGCAAAAATTGCAATGATTTGCCAAATAAATAATAATAATAATTTTATTTATATAGCGCCAACATATTCCGCAGCGCTTTACAAATTATAGAGGGGACTTGTACAGAAAATAGACATTACTGCATAACAGAAATCACAGTTCAAAATAGATACCAAGAGGAATGAGGGCCCTGCTCGCAAGCTTACAAACTATGAGGAAAAGGGGAGAAACAAGAGGTGGATGGTAACAATTGCTTTAGTTATTTGGACCAGCCATAGTGTAAGGCTCGGGTGTTCATGTAAAGCTGCTTGAACCAGTAAACTGCCTAAGTATGTAGCAGTTTAGACACAGAGGGCTATTAACTGTATAAAGTATATGAGAACATGATGCGAGGAACCTGATTATGGTTTAAGTATTTTTTTTTTTTTTATTTTTTTTTTAATGGGCCACACAGGGATAGTTAGGTTAATGCATTGAGGTGGTAGGCCAATCTGAACAAATGAGTTTTTAGGGCACGCTTAAAGCTGTGGGGATTGGGGATTAATTGTATTAACCTGGGTAGTGCATTCCAAAGAATCGGCACAGCACGTTTAAAGTCTTGGAGAAGGGAGTGAGAGGTTCTGATTATTGAGGATGCTAACCTGAGGTCATTAGCGGAGCGGAGGGCATGCTAGGGTGGTAGACTGAGACCAGAGAGGAGATGTAGGGTGGTGCTGAGCCATGGAGTGCTTTGTGGATGAGGGTAGTAGTTTTGTATGGGATTCTGGAGTGGATGGGTAGCCAGTGTAATGACTGGCACAAGGTAGAGGCATCGGTGTAACAGTTGGTGAGGAATATAATCCTGGCAGCAGCATTCAGGACAGATTGGAGCAGGGAGAGTTTGGTAAGAGGGAGGCTGATTAGTAGACAGTTACAATAGTCCAGACGAGAATGAATAAGTGAAACAGTAAGAGTTTTTGCAGAGTCGAAAGTAAGAAAAGGGCGAATTCTAGAAATGTTTTTGAGATGCAGATAAGAAGAGCGAGCCAGTGATCGGATGTGGGGGGTGAATGAAAGCTCGGAATCAAGTATGACCCCAAGGCAGTGGGCATGTTGCTTTGGAGTAATGGTGGAACCGCACACGGAGATGGCAATGTCAGGCAAAGGTAGGTTAGTAGAGGGAGAAAACACGAGGAGCTCAGTTTTTGACAGGTTCAGTTTCAGATAGAGGGAGGACATGATGTTAGAGACAGCAGTAAGACAATCACTGTTGTGTTTTAAAAAGGTCGGCGTGATATCAGGAGAAGAAGTGAATAATTGGGTGTCGTCAGCATAGAGATGGTACTGGAAAAAAATCTACTGATTGTTTGTCCAATAGGGGCAGTATACAAAAAGAAGAGGAGGGGGCCTAGGACTGATCCTTGTGGAACCCCAACAGAAAGGGGAAGATGAGAGGAGGAGGAGGAACCAGCAAAAGATACAGTGAAGGATCGACAGAGAGATAGGAGGAGAACTAAGAGAGAATGGCGTCCTTGAGGCCGATGGAGCGGAGCATAGTGAGGAGGAACTGATGATCCACAGTGTCGAATGCTGCAGAGAGATCCAAGAGAATTAGCATGGAGTAGTGACCATTAGATTTAGCTGTTAGTAGGTAATTAGAGACTTTAGTGAGGGTAGTTTCTGTAGAGTGTAAAAAGCGGAAACCAGATTGAAGAGGGTCGAGAAGAGAGTTATCTGAACGATAGCGGGTAAGATGGGAATGGACCAGGCATTCGAAGAGTTTAGAGATGAAGGGAAGATTAGAGACAGGTCTATAATTAGCGGCACAATTTTGATCGAGGGATGTTTTTTAAGTAATGGATGTATGATGGCATGCTTAAATGAGGAGGGAAAAATACCAGAAGTGAGAGAAAGGTTGAATATTTTTGTTAGGTGAGAGATAAAAGGGACTGGAGGAGATGTGACGGAATGGGGTCACTGGTGCAAGTGGTTGGGCGAGAAGATGCAAGGAGCTTGATTACTTCTTCTGTAACTGGTTCAAAGTCAGAGAGTGAACTAGATGCAGTGGAGGAGGGAGGACAGTGCATGGTATGAATGGATTGGGAGATAATTTCCTGTTGAATGTAGTCAATTTTTTCTTTGAAGTAGTTGGCCAGATCGTCAGCGCAGAGATCCGTGGTTGGGGCCTGCACTCTTTGGTTGAATAGGGACTGGAAAGTGTCAAAGAGATGTTTAGGGTTATTGGACAGTGAGGTGATGAGGGTGTTGAAATAGGTTTGTTTGGAGAGGTGAAGGGCAGAGTTGTATGCTTTTAGCATGAACTTATAATGGATGAAATCTTCGGGTAGATTAGATTTTCTCCACAGACGTTCGGCGCACCTGGAGCACCGCTGCAGGAAATGTGTTTGCAGTGTGTGCCACGGTTGTCGCCGTCTGTGCCGAGTTGTTCTATGTATAGGAGGTGCATCCAGGGCACTTTGCAGGGTTTCATTGTAATGCTTCAGAGCAGAATCAGGACATGAGATGGAGGAGATGGGGCCAATGAGGACTACAAGTTCTTCACAAGTTTCTGGGTGTTAATGGCCTGTATGTTTCTATAAGTGTGGAAAGTGGGGGGTGACCTGAGCACGATGGCAGTTCTTGATACAGAATGAAAGAAGTTTGTGGTCAGAGAGCGGGAGAGGGGAGTTTGTGAAATCATCCTCTGAGCAAAGCCGGGAGAAGACCAAGTCGAGGGAGTTTCCATCTTCATGCATTGGAGAGTTAGTATGCTGTGAGAGGCCGAAAGAGGAGATTAGAGATAAAAGGTGAGAAGCAGATGGGGAGAAAGGAAAAGCAATGGGGATGTTGAAATCACCCATGATGAGGGTGGGGTTGTCACAGGAGAGAAAGTGTGGAAGCCAGGTGGCAAAGTGATCCAGGAACTGATGAGAGGGGCCGGGAGGACAACACACTGCCACCACTCGCATGGAGAAGGGGATTTAGAGTCTGACAGCATGAACCTCAAAGGAAGGGAATACAAGTGAGGGTACTTGAGGGATAACTTGGAAGGTACATTTGGGTGAAAGGAGCAGACCGACGCCTCCACCTGCTCTGTTGTCCGATCTTAAGGTATGAGAAAAGTGTAGTCCACCATATGAAAGAGCAGCAGCAGCAGCGGTGGTGTCTGACTGCTGGATCCAGGTTTCAGAAAGAGCCAAGAGATTAAGAGAATTAGAAAGGAAGAATTAATGGTGAAGGAGAGTTTATCACACACAGAGCGAGAATTCCAAAGGGCGCAATTGAAAGAGACAGAAGGCATGCATAGAATATTAATAAGGTTAAAGGGGTTTCTGAGTGTAGCAGTTGGGAGGTTTTACTGGCTATAACATGGGGGGTCGGGGTTGGGAGAGATGTCTCCAGCGACTAGGAGAAGGAGGATAGAAAGAGTGAGCAGATGTTTAAGTGATTTGTGACAGCGTCTCTTGTGTTGGATGGTGGGACTGAATGGATCTGCGCTGTTAAGCAATGTGAACAGAGCATGAGTGCTATACATAGGAGAGGCAAGGACAGAGGGGCCGATATGAATGGAGTGTAAAGAGATTATGCAAGGGTGATGAATGTGAGTGAATGCAGCAGCCAGGCTATAGATTATACAAATACATATGGTGAGTATTTGTTCTGTTCCAGATGAACAAGGAATAGATTTAGATTGTCTTACCTGTCTCCTGCCCTGTCTAACTGCCATGTTATAACTGCCAGCACTTAGAAAAAGTACTTTGAATAAATGTACACGAATAATAGTGCACAAATGCACCCCTGCACGAATGCTTCCCCAAAGTATGTCTACATTTATAGAAGACTAGCTCTTAGATCTCACTTTTTTTCCCCTCTCATTAGCAATCAATCTAACTCAGTTGAGACAGCAGGACACAATAAATGTAGTTAAGAGATAAACAAATATCCAGGTCTATGTGAACCATAAACCGCTTTGAAACAGTTATGTGATCTCTCTGCATGAGGACAAGCAGAAGTGAGTTAAATATCTATAAACAAAAACAATTGCTTACTAAGATGGCTAACAAATCTAGAAACATGCAGAATTCAATGCCGAAGATAGAATGACTCAGATACCATTCGCGCTGCTTGCTGTCAGGGACTGGAGCAATAGACATGCAGGGTATTTCAGTTCAGAGAATTAATGTTAAGTTTACCATTCGTGCTGCTTGCTGTCAGGCAAATAAAAGCATGAACCAGCACATGCGTGATCAATATGTTTTAGTCTGGAAATCTTACTGCGCTAAAGTGATGACTAGAGGGCTTCACCAACCGCCACCATCCTATCAACCACTTCTGATGCATCTTCCTCCTCCATCACCATGCCAAGTGTTCTCACACAGGTCTCTGGCCACAGAAAATCTAATTGCTTACCCCCTACAGTCGGATTGAGTGAAAGCTCGTCAGCTGTTTGGAAGTGGAGATGCTGCTTTTGTTTTACCTCTAACACATCTTTCTCAATCCACCATAACATCTCCACCTGCACATTCCAGCAGTTTGCCCTGTTCATCCTACTCCACCCTATCTCAGTACAGCAACCAACATTTGGTCCTGCAGTTGTGGTCACGTAAAAGAGTGTTTCCTCCTAAACATGCCAAAGCTAAGAGCTTGAACTCCACCATATCCAATCTGTTGGACATGGAAACACTGGATTTCTGCCTGGTGGATATAGACGGTTTCCGAAAATTGATGGCCATCGCAGTACCAAAGTATTAGTTGCACAGTTGCCATTACTTCTATAAAAAAGCTGTGCCTGTGCTAAATCATCATGTTGCAGACAACATCACCATTTCCCTGCAAAAATCTGTGTCTGCCAGGGTGCATTTCACCACTGAAACCTGAATGAGCGAACATTGGCAGGGTCATTACATCTTTCTGACTGGGCACTTGGTGACTCTTGTGGATGTGTTGGCAGGCGGTCAAGAGGCTACTCCACAAATTTTGGAATCACCAAGGCTTGCGGAACAAACCTCTGTATCTAACATTTCCTCAACTGCTTCTGCTTCCTCCACCTGTGCCATCAACAGTGCAGATAGGATCTACCCCACATCCGCACTGCGCAGCCAGTGCTCATAGGAATCAGGCAATGTTTATATTAATATGCCTTGGAGATCGCAGTGACACAGCTCAAGAGTTGTGGACAGCCATCCAGGCCAAGTTTGAGCAATAACTGTCTCCATTAAACCTGGAGCCAGGTAAAGGCTGTATGCGATAATGGTGCAAGCCTGGTGGCAGCCCTATGCCGTGGCAACCTCACACAGATGCCTTGCATGGCTCACATCCTCAACCTGGTGGTACAGTAATTTCTCCACCACTATGCAGGCCTGGATGCACTGCAGCAGAAAGCATGGTCACTGTGTGCTCACTTTCTCCGTTTGCACCCTGCCAGTCATCAACTTGCATCTCTACGCTGACATGGTGGAATTCCTCTCTGCACAAGTTGCAGTGATTGTGTTGCGGCAAAAAGCCCTGGTGCAGTATATCCTTTTGAATAGCCTTGGCCAATGCAGTCCGGACGTTGTGCAAATTTCGCTTGCAGAATGGGCACAGATGATGGACCTCTGCACCCTTCTGCACAGTTTCACAGTGGCTACTAAGATGGTTAGTTCTGACAATGCCATCATCAACATCACTATTCCGGTCATCTACATGCTGGAGCACACTTTGAGTAGACTGCGTAAGGAGGCAATGGTCCCAGAGGAAGAAGTGGAAGCAGAGGAGGATGCGGAAGGTATAACAATATCTCTAAGTTCCAGAATGCAGCGATCGATGGGGCTCATAGTACCAGACAAACTGTAACTGAAGGTGCAGGAGCCGAGAATCAAATTGAGGAGGAGGAGTAGGAAGAGGTGACGGGCACGCAACTGTCAACAGATGAAAATGACAATGATCCCCTCTCATTGTCTGTGGTTGGCAGGGATGGAGAAAGCAATCTTGAATGCTACCCTACCACCAACACACTATAGACTTGGAACTCATGGAAGCACCAGACACATGAGCATCTTCGTTCTGCATCTTCAACATACTGCCTATATTGAAAATCATATAAAGAAGGGAGCACCAGAAAAAACAATAAAATAAAAGTACAAAGCTTTATTAAATAACAATAAAATTACAATTATAATAACATGAAGAAAATATATCAGGGAATTGACAATGAAAAGACAAAAAAATGGTGGACACCACAGCCATATATATGCAAAAAAAAAACCCAAAGGCAGAAAGTAAAGAATATGCAGGTCAGCTCAAAAAGTGCAAAGTGCAATCAGAGATGTGCCTATTAGTAGTCATTAAATGTAAAGTATACTATAAAGTGCAAGTATACTAGGGGCACAAAAAGGTAGTACAAAAGATCAAGTGAACACAGTGATAAAAAGAGCAATGACTAGAGTTGAGCGACTTTCATTTTTTTAAGATCGAGTCGGGTTTTGTGAAACCCGACTTTGTCCAGAGTCGAGTCGAGTGCAGTCGGCCGATTATCGCTGAAAGTCGGGGATCGACCGAAACGCGAAACCCAATGCAAGTCAATGGGGAAGCATAGTCGGCAGTGAGTGGAGGCCAGGAAAACACCTACAGTGCCCATTTTAATGCCAAAAACATTCATTCTTGTTTCTGAAGCTTGTCAATCTTAATTAACTTTATAATAATAGTTGGGCATAGGAAATTGGGGGTCATTTGGCAAAAGTTGTGGGGGGAGTAGGGCTGGCTCAAGTTTTTCGTGGGCCCAGGAAATGCGGACTACGTCACGGCGGTGTTGCAGGGAGAGGTAAGTATTTCAACGTTGCAAGTGCTGTGATCCTGAGCAAGCAGGGGGGGCCCACTCGTTCGCATTGGCACTGGCACAGGGCCCCTCAAAGTACGGCGGTGTGTTTGTGCAGCGCCCCAGAGTCCTGGTCGTTGCAGTAGCACGGTTCAGCCACTAAGGGGGGCCATGCTGCGTTCGATGGCACGGAAGGAGTTCTCTGAGCAGGTATCACAGTCACCAATACATTTCACAGCTGGGCCTCCGGGGGGAGCTAAGGGTGCTATTCATTAGGCCACTCCCCACCATAGTGGGTAAACTGGGGGTCAGGCAGGAAGTTAGAGAGAACGCTGACGGGATTGAACGGAGCAACACCTGGTGGCAGAGGGTGTTGTGAAGGGAGAGACTGTAGGGTCTCTGCCAGGGGTGGGATCCTGGCAGAGGCTTGGCATGGAAAGAACGTAAAGGGACCGTGCCTGCTCAGCATAGCGGCGGTGCCCAAGGAAGGACTAAGAAGCGAGATAGATTGTGCTGAGTGAGAAACGAAATCAAGCGAAAGGAGATACCAGTGAGGGTTGTGCTGAAAGAGGCAGCACCTTACTGAGGCGCACTACCGGTGGCCGGAACGCCGAGGAGGTAAAGAGTTTCAAGCCATACCTCAGACCTACGGCAGGGCAGTTAGCTTGAGGCGGACTGTCTCACGCATCACCCAGGAAGGCAAAGGGGGGTACCAACAGGAGAGGGGCGCAGATAGAGTCCCGGAAGATCTCCGAGCCTCCCCGTCATACGGGTGCGTTCCTACCATAGTATCTGGAGGGACGAGGAAGATCATTGCGAATTAAGTTGTTGTGAGGGAACACGAGAAACAGACACAACAGTTGTGGGGTACTTTCCGTAAGCACAGCAGGGAAGGACTGCAACACATAGCGCTAGAAGGAAGGCACCGATTTCCACCTGCAAGGAGAGCTCTGGAAGTGCCATTGGACCGGCCGGACTTGCGCAGCCTGGTGAGCCGTATTCCGGACTGAGGACCCAGAGAGCTTCAGTAAAGAGGTAAAGAGACTGCAACCTGGTGTCCTCGTTATTTACCGCGACCTGCACCCCACAACTGCACCGCTACAACATCACTTATTGCACCGGACGTCCCCCACTGACAGACAGGGCCACGGACCGGGTCTAGCCACCGTGACAACCCCAGGACTGAGACCTAGAGGCCCGGCTCCGGGTACCCCTCGGCCCTGCGGCGGTGTGGGGGCGCTCCAGCTTGGCGTCACGAACAGGATCTACTTAAGCCTGAGGAATCAGGTCATGTGTGCCTAGAGACTGTGATTTACTGTGCTTGGACTGTACTGTATTGTAAGATTGTGCTGCGCCATTAGCCGCCAAAAGTTCCCGCCAAAAGGCGCCGCCATTGCTACACCCAAGGGGAAGGAGGGCGTGTTATGGGCGGAGACTCCCAGTGTGGCGCGAGAAATGGCTACCGCCCCCTGCACTTCTGGCTGCAGAGGAATGACCTGCCCCAAAGCAGAAGAGAAACACCCCTTGATATGCAACGGCGGGAAGCGGGTGACGGAGAAGCCCGACCTCAGAGAAATGGCGGAGTTAGGTGCATGCACTGCCAGCGATTATCAGGCGGCGATGATGAACGGCGAGTGCCTGAGCGAGGAAGAAGCGATCCCGGCCTACCATCCTTCATCAGCGACAGACCGGGAGCCTGTGAAGCTGACAGCGGAATTATCTCCACCAATCCCGACCTCGGAGTTGGAGGAGGAGGAACCACAGCAAGCGGAGCCGAATCCGGGAATCCCATTGGAGGAGCCACGGTCCGGGCTGCCGCCGACTCCAGCGCCCTTGTCGGCGGACCGGATCGACCACGGTGGGACCACACTAGGCGCAGGTACGAAAGGCGCCCCTGCCCCCGCACTCGATCCCGCTCCCGCGACCGATTTCCCCCGCAACAGTAGCCCTTCCTTCACAATTGACCGGGCGATCCTCACCCCTGGCGCGATGGGGAAACTGTTACCATCATTACCCACCAAGTGGGGGGAACCCATAGAGATGGACCCGGGAGGAGTGATGTTTCGATGGGATACCCCCTGGGTCGAGCAGGACGGGGTTCCAGTGGATGGTCTCACTATTGCGGTGTTTACCTGGGAACAGTACAAACAATGCATACTCCAACACTGGAAGCAGCGCGAAGAAGTTGAAAAACAGGAGATGCAAAGTAAGAAGTTTATATATGGTGGAAAGGACGCAGTAAGACGAGGAATTGTATCGGCCTTCTACCCCAAGAAAGGGTGGGGCTCCATTTGGGAATCAGGTTTACCTACTGGCATCTTCGTTGCTGGCTACGACGTGGACACCCCCTGCTGTGATCGGGAGGGCGAGCCGCTACGGGAGGGAGATCAAGTGACGTACACCCGCCACCAGAATGCGCAAGGATGGCGTGCCCGGAAGGTGCGGCGATGTGAGCCTGAGAGAGTCTCGCCTGTGGCCCCAATTACGGGTGATCCAGAATTGCCGGATCTCGTTACTATCTCCACGGTGCGCTTTGTAGTAGCTCCCGAGCTTGTCCGCCAGGTTAGTCTTCAAATCCAGACGCCGAGTGACCTGGTGGCCCCTGTGGAGCTTGCCGCTGGAATCCGTGTCACAGTGGCCGGGGTCCAGGAACCAAAGCCACCGGAAGGAGAATAAACCTCGATACCATGAAAATGTAAATAGTTAACTGTTCATTCCTTTAACTGTTCCTGTTTGCTGCTAAACCCGTCTAGGGTTAAAGGTGACCCCTTTGTTGATCCGGGGTCACTGTTGTTTTCCTGAAGTTTATACAGTTTTAAAAAAGAGAACTACAGAAATCATGAACTGCGCATGATTCAAACTTTCCCTTGTAAATAGTTTGCACTTTCTTAAAGGTGCTCCCTACTGGTTTTAGTCAAAAGACACTTTGCGAAGAAACCGTTCCTACTGGTCCTAGTTAAAGACACTTTGTGAAGATACCGGACCGGAACTTTGCATGAGCCTGGTAGGCTGAGAAGACGAGCTACCTCAGAGAGACCTGGTCCCCTCTTAAAGGGGATGTGAAGAATTGTACTTGAAAGCGATACTGTTACAGAACAGTAATGTGGTAATGATGCCTTGAAAAGAAAATGTAACTGTTTTACATGCCGAGTTATATGTGTTGAATTTGTTAAAATGTGAAATTTGAATAATGTTTTGAAGACAGGAAAGATGCAGAGAGCCCGTAGGGGTAGAAGTAGAGGTCTGCATAGTTGAAAGTAAGAGAAGTAATAATGAGGGTGAGGATAGAAGGTAAACCCTGCGTCCCCATTGAAAAGTTACTTTATTGCTAAGGACAGAGAGTGAACCCGTAGGGGTTAGAGAGTGAGTCCTTAAAGGGGCCGAGTAGAGCTGGCTCAGAGTTCTTCAACCGAAAGGAATGTTATGTCTATACTGTGTATAGTAGCGAAAGGCAGTAGGCCCTGGCTGAACAGGGCGGTCCTGTAGAAGAAAGGAGAGGCAGTAGGTCTGGTGCCGTAGGGACAGGCGGTCCTGCAGGTTCACAAGAAGGAGAATGTAAAGTTGAAATGCCTTATAATGTGATTATAGGAAGGCCTTTGATAGACTAAGAGTGTGAGTTTCTTAAAGGCAATGTTAAGTTATTATTTCAAAAATTGCACTAAATAGAATACCCGGTTGGGTAACAGAAGTTATTTATACTCTGTAAATTATAAGGTTAATTATGTTTGTAACGTTACAAGTGTCCTCACCTCCCATAAAGGGAAGCCTACTTAAGTATACTTATTGTTATTGCACTCAACAAAATTGTATGTCTTTTTGCTAACCTGTATTGTTGTTTTTCTTCCCAGTCCCGGAGTACTGTGTTTAACCAGGGGGGAGTGCAGCGCCCCAGAGTCCTGGTCGTTGCAGTAGCACGGTTCAGCCACTAAGGGGGGCCATGCTGCGTTCGATGGCACGGAAGGAGTTCTCTGGGCAGGTATCACAGTCACCAATACATTTCACAGCTGGGCCTCCGGGGGGAGCTAAGGGTGCTATTCATTAGGCCACTCCCCACCATAGTGGGTAAACTGGGGGTCAGGCAGGAAGTTAGAGAGAACGCTGACGGGATTGAACGGAGCAACACCTGGTGGCAGAGGGTGTTGTGAAGGGAGAGACTGTAGGGTCTCTGCCAGGGGTGGGATCCTGGCAGAGGCTTGGCATGGAAAGAACGTAAAGGGACCGTGCCTGCTCAGCATAGCGGCGGTGCCCAAGGAAGGACTAAGAAGCGAGATAGATTGTGCTGAGTGAGAAACGAAATCAAGCGAAAGGAGATACCAGTGAGGGTTGTGCTGAAAGAGGCAGCACCTTACTGAGGCGCACTACCGGTGGCCGGAACGCCGAGGAGGTAAAGAGTTTCAAGCCATACCTCAGACCTACGGCAGGGCAGTTAGCTTGAGGCGGACTGTCTCACGCATCACCCAGGAAGGCAAAGGGGGGTACCAACAGGAGAGGGGCGCAGATAGAGTCCCGGAAGATCTCCGAGCCTCCCCGTCATACGGGTGCGTTCCTACCATAGTATCTGGAGGGACGAGGAAGATCATTGCGAATTAAGTTGTTGTGAGGGAACACGAGAAACAGACACAACAGTTGTGGGGTACTTTCCGTAAGCACAGCAGGGAAGGACTGCAACACATAGCGCTAGAAGGAAGGCACCGATTTCCACCTGCAAGGAGAGCTCTGGAAGTGCCATTGGACCGGCCGGACTTGCGCAGCCTGGTGAGCCGTATTCCGGACTGAGGACCCAGAGAGCTTCAGTAAAGAGGTAAAGAGACTGCAACCTGGTGTCCTCGTTATTTACCGCGACCTGCACCCCACAACTGCACCGCTACAACATCACTTATTGCACCGGACGTCCCCCACTGACAGACAGGGCCACGGACCGGGTCTAGCCACCGTGACAACCCCAGGACTGAGACCTAGAGGCCCGGCTCCGGGTACCCCTCGGCCCTGCGGCGGTGTGGGGGCGCTCCATTTGCATGGCGGGGGCACCTCCCACCAGCAGCGACACTTTTGCGTACTCTGAGGGGCCCTGTGCCAGTGACGTCGCCAACGAGTATGCCCCCCCCACCTGATGAAGGAACCTGCACTTTCATCTGCACCTTCCTCTTTTCCCTGTGTAAGGTGGTATAACATGCGGGAAGGGGAACCTTACTTTCAGCAGGGTCAGATTCTGGCTGTGTAGAGTACAAGGGGAATGTAGTGGTCTAGGTCAATGTACCAGCAGACTCATCTAGCAGTGGCTGGGCAATGGGCAGGATGAGGAGGAAACAGATATAGGGCCAAAGAATAAAGTAGGCTAAATGCAGTTCAAAATTGGTAACAGGACTAAACAGGCGGCATTGCTTTGTTCAGTGGAGTAGCAAACCCAAGAGCAGCAGACACTGTTTCAAGGGCCTAACCACACTAGTAGGCCAAATGCAGTTTAATATCTGATAGTATAGGCCGAAAGCCAGAATGTGGAAGCTCAGCTTTGTTCAGTTGAGGACAACACCAGGCAGGGGCAGACACCTTTAGTAGGCCGGAACAGCCAATTTCATTTTTAAAAATCGTAATTTGGAACAGAAGGTTGAAGCTCAGCTTTATTCAGTTGAGGACAACACCAGGCAGGGGCAGACACCTTTACTAGGCCGGAACAGCCAATTTCATTTTTAAAAATCGTTATTTTGGAACAGAAGTTTGAAGCTCAGCTTTATTCAGTTGAGGACAACACCAGGCAGGGGCAGACACCTTTAGTAGGCCGGAACAGCCATTTTCATTTTTAAAAATCGTAATTTGGAACAGAAGGTTGAAGCTCAGCTTTATTCAGTTGAGGACAACACCAGGCAGGGGCAGACACCTTTAGTAGGCCGGAACAGCCAATTTCATTTTTAAAAATCGTAATTTGGAACAGAAGGTTGAAGCTCAGCTTTATTCAGTTGAGGACAACACCAGGCAGGGGCAGACACCTTTACTAGGCCGGAACAGCCAATTTCATTTTTAAAAATCGTTATTTTGGAACAGAAGGTTGAAGCTCAGCTTTATTCAGTTGAGGACAACACCAGGCAGGGGCAGACACCTTTACTAGGCCGGAACAGTCAATTTCATTTTTAAAAAAACAGCAGTTAATAAGAGGCAGAAGGTAGAAGCTCAGCTTTATTCAGTTGAGGACAACACCAGGCAGGGGCAGACACCTTTACTAGGCCGGAACAGCCAATTTCAATTTTAAAAATCGTTATTTTGGAACAGAAGGTTGAAGCTCAGCTTTATTCAGTTGAGGACGACACCAGGCAGGGGCAGACACCTTTACTAGGCCGGAACAGCCAATTTCAATTTTAAAAATCGTTATTTTGGAACAGAAGGTTGAAGCTCAGCTTTATTCAGTTGAGGACAACACCAGGCAGGGGCAGACACCTTTAGTACGCCGGAACAGCCAATTTCATTTTTAAAAATCGTTATTTTGGAACAGAAGGTTGAAGCTCAGCTTTATTCAGTTGAGGACAACACCAGGCAGGGGCAGACACCTTAACTAGGCCGGAACAGCCAATTTCATTTTTAAAAATCATTATTTTGGAACAGAAGGTTGAAGCTCAGCTTTATTCAGTTGCAGCTTCTTGGCAATAATATAAAGAAGACGCGACAGGACAACACTCGGTGGATGCCATATCTGTGTTTTCAATGGAAAAAAACCTTTCAGTTAACTACTTGCAGGAGAAAGTTTTTGTAGCTGGTGGCCAATTTTTTTTAAAAAAAGCAGTTAATAAGAGGCCGAAGGTTGAAGCTCAGCTTTATTCAGTTGAGGACAACACCAGGCAGGGGCAGACACCTTTAGTAGGCCGGAACAGCCAATTTCATTTTTAAAAATCGTTATTTTGGAACAGAAGGTTGAAGCTCAGCTTTATTCAGTTGAGGACAACACCAGGCAGGGGCAGACACCTTTACTAGGCCGGAACAGCCAATTTCATTTTTAAAAAAACAGCAGTTAATAAGAGGCAGAAGGTAGAAGCTCAGCTTTATTCAGTTGAGGACAACACCAGGCAGGGGCAGACACCTTTAGTAGGCCGGAACAGCCAATTTCATTTTTAAAAATCGTAATTTGGAACAGAAGGTTGAAGCTCAGCTTTATTCAGTTGAGGACAACACCAGGCAGGGGCAGACACCTTTAGTAGGCCGGAACAGCCAATTTCATTTTTAAAAATCGTTATTTTGGAACAGAAGGTTGAAGCTCAGCTTTATTCAGTTGAGGACAACACCAGGCAGGGGCAGACACCTTTAGTAGGCCGGAACAGCCAATTTCATTTTTAAAAATCGTAATTTGGAACAGAAGGTTGAAGCTCAGCTTTATTCAGTTGAGGACAACACCAGGCAGGGGCAGACACCTTAGTAGGCCGGAACAGCCAATTTCATTTTTAAAAATCGTAATTTGGAACAGAAGGTTGAAGCTCAGCTTTATTCAGTTGAGGACAACACCAGGCAGGGGCAGACACCTTTAGTAGGCCGGAACAGCCAATTTTTTAAAAAAAAACAGCAGTTAATAAGAGGCCGAAGGTAGAAGCTCACCTTTATTCAGTTGAGGACAACACCAGGCAAGGGGCAGACACCTTTAGTAGGCCGGAACAGCCAATTTCATTTTTAAAAATCGTATTTTGGAACAGAAGGTTGAAGCTCAGCTTTATTCAGTTGAGGACAACACCAGGCAGGGGCAGACACCTTTACTAGGCCGGAACAGCCAATTTCATTTTTAAAAAAACAGCAGTTAATAAGAGGCAGAAGGTAGAAGCTCAGCTTTATTCAGTTGAGGACAACACCAGGCAGGGGCAGACACCTTTAGTAGGCCGGAACAGCCAATTCCATTTTTAAAAATCGTAATTTGGAACAGAAGGTTGAAGCTCAGCTTTATTCAGTTGAGGACAACACCAGGCAGGGGCAGACACCTTTAGTAGGCCGGAACAGCCAATTTCATTTTTAAAAATCGTTATTTTGGAACAGAAGGTTGAAGCTCAGCTTTATTCAGTTGAGGACAACACCAGGCAGGGGCAGACACCTTTAGTAGGCCGGAACAGCCAATTTCATTTTTAAAAATCGTAATTTGGAACAGAAGGTTGAAGCTCAGCTTTATTCAGTTGGGGACAACACCAGGCAGGGGCAGACACCTTTACTAGGCCGGAACAGCCAATTTCATTTTTAAAAATCGTTATTTTGGAACAGAAGGTTGAAGCTCAGCTTTATTCAGTTGAGGACAACACCAGGCAGGGGCAGACACCTTTAGTAGGCCGGAACAGCCAATTTCATTTTTAAAAATCGTAATTTGGAACAGAAGGTTGAAGCTCAGCTTTATTCAGTTGAGGACATCACCAGGCAGGGGCAGACACCTTTAGTAGGCCTGAACAGCCAATTTTTTTTAAAAAAACAGCAGTTAATAAGAGGCAGAAGGTAGAAGCTCAGCTTTATTCAGTTGAGGACAACACCAGGCAGGGGCAGACACCTTTTAGTAGTCCGGAACAGCCAATTTCATTTTTAAAAATCGTAATTTGGAACAGAAGGTTGAAGCTCAGCTTTGTTCAGTTGAGGACAACTCCAGGCAGGGGCAGACACCTTTACTAGGCCGGAACAGCCAATTTCATTTTTAAAAATCGTTATTTTGGAACAGAAGGTTGAAGCTCAGCTTTATTCAGTTGAGGACAACACCAGGCAGGGGCAGACACCTTTACTAGGCCGGAACAGCCAATTTCATTTTTAAAAATCGTTATTTTGGAACAGAAGGTTGAAGCTCAGCTTTATTCAGTTGAGGACAACACCAGGCAGGGGCAGACACCTTTACTAGGCCGGAACAGCCAATTTCATTTTAACAAAAACAGCAGTTAATAAGAGGCAGAAGGTAGAAGCTCAGCTTTATTCAGTTGAGGACAACACCAGGCAGGGGCAGACACCTTTAGTAGGCCGGAACAGCCAATTTCATTTTTAAAAATCGTTATTTTGGAACAGAAGTTTGAAGCTCAGCTTTATTCAGTTGAGGACAACACCAGGCAGGGGCAGACACCTTTACTAGGCCGGAACAGCCAATTTCATTTTTAAAAAAACAGCAGTTAATAAGAGGCAGAAGGTAGAAGCTCAGCTTTATTCAGTTGAGGACAACACCAGGCAGGGGCAGACACCTTTAGTAGGCCGGAACAGCCAATTTCATTTTTAAAAATCGTAATTTGGAACAGAAGGTTGAAGCTCAGCTTTATTCAGTTGAGGACAACACCAGGCAGGGGCAGACACCTATACTAGGCCGGAACAGCCAATTTCATTTTTAAAAATCGTTATTTTGGAACAGAAGTTTGAAGCTCAGCTTTATTCAGTTGAGGACAACACCAGGCAGGGGCAGACACCTTTACTAGGCCGGAACAGCCAATTTCATTTTTAAAAAAACAGCAGTTAATAAGAGGCCGAAGGTAGAAGCTCAGCTTTATTCAGTTGAGGACAACACCAGGCAGGGGCAGACACCTTTACTAGGCCGGAACAGCCAATTTTATTTTTAAAAATCGTAATTTGGAACAGAAGGTTGAAGCTCAGCTTTATTCAGTTGAGGACAACACCAGGCAGGGGCAGACACCTTTACTAGGCCGGAACAGCCAATTTCATTTTTAAAAATCGTTATTTTGGAACAGAAGGTTGAAGCTCAGCTTTATTCAGTTGAGGACAACACCAGGCAGGGGCAGACACCTTTACTAGGCCGGAACAGCCAATTTCAATTTTAAAAATCGTTATTTTGGAACAGAAGGTTGAAGCTCAGCTTTATTCAGTTGAGGACAACACCAGGCAGGGGCAGACACCTTTAGTACGCCGGAACAGCCAATTTCATTTTTAAAAATCGTTATTTTGGAACAGAAGGTTGAAGCTCAGCTTTATTCAGTTGAGGACAACACCAGGCAGGGGCAGACACCTTAACTAGGCCGGAACAGCCAATTTCATTTTTAAAAATCGTTATTTTGGAACAGAAGGTTGAAGCTCAGCTTTATTCAGTTGAGGACAACACCAGGCAGGGGCAGACACCTTTACTAGGCCGGAACAGCCAATTTCATTTTTAAAAATCGTAATTTGGAACAGAAGGTTGAAGCTCAGCTTTATTCAGTTGAGGACAACACCAGGCAGGGGCAGACACCTTTACTAGGCCGGAACAGCCAATTTCATTTTTAAAAATCGTTATTTTGGAACAGAAGGTTGAAGCTCAGCTTTATTCAGTTGAGGACAACACCAGGCAGGGGCAGACCCCTTTACTAGGCCGGAACAGCCAATTTCATTTTTAAAAATCGTAATTTGGAACAGAAGGTTGAAGCTCAGCTTTATTCAGTTGAGGACAACACCAGGCAGGGGCAGACACCTTTAGTAGGCCGGAACAGCCAATTTCATTTTTAAAAATCGTTATTTTGGAACAGAAGGTTGAAGCTCAGCTTTATTCAGTTGAGGACAACACCAGGCAGGGGCAGACACCTTTACTAGGCCGGAACAGCCAATTTCATTTTTAAAAATCGTAATTTGGAACAGAAGGTTGAAGCTCAGCTTTATTCAGTTGAGGACAACACCAGGCAGGGGCAGACACCTTTAGTAGGCCGGAACAGCCAATTTCATTTTTAAAAATCGTATTTTGGAACAGAAGGTTGAAGCTCAGCTTTATTCAGTTGTGGACAACACCAGGCAGGGGCAGACACCTTTACTAGACCGGAACAGCCAATTTCATTTTTTTAAAAACAGCAGTTAATAAGAGGCAGAAGGTAGAAGCTCAGCTTTATTCAGTTGAGGACAACACCAGGCAGGGGCAGACACCTTTAGTAGGCCGGAACAGCCAATTTCATTTTTAAAAATCGTAATTTGGAACAGAAGGTTGAAGCTCAGCTTTATTCAGTTGAGGACAACACCAGGCAGGGGCAGACACCTTTATCAGGCCGGAACAGCCAATTTCATTTTTAAAAATCGTTATTTTGGAACAGAAGGTTGAAGCTCAGCTTTATTCAGTTGAGGACAACACCAGGCAGGGGCAGACACCTTTAGTAGGCCGGAACAGCCAATTTCATTTTTAAAAATCGTATTTTGGAACAGAAGGTTGAAGCTCAGCTTTATTCAGTTGTGGACAACACCAGGCAGGGGCAGACACCTTTACTAGACCGGAACAGCCAATTTCATTTTTTTAAAAACAGCAGTTAATAAGAGGCAGAAGGTAGAAGCTCAGCTTTATTCAGTTGAGGACAACACCAGGCAGGGGCAGACACCTTTAGTAGGCCTGAACAGCCAATTTCATTTTTAAAAATCGTAATTTGGAACAGAAGGTTGAAGCTCAGCTTTATTCAGTTGAGGACAACACCAGGCAGGGGCAGACACCTTTATCAGGCCGGAACAGCCAATTTCATTTTTAAAAATCGTTATTTTGGAACAGAAGGTTGAAGCTCAGCTTTATTCAGTTGAGGACAACACCAGGCAGGGGCAGACCCCTTTACTAGGCCGGAACAGCCAATTTCATTTTTAAAAATCGTTATTTTGGAACAGAAGGTTGAAGCTCAGCTTTATTCAGTTGAGGACAACACCAGGCAGGGGCAGACCCCTTTACTAGGCCGGAACAGCCAATTTCATTTTTAAAAATCGTTATTTTGGAACAGAAGGTTGAAGCTCAGCTTTATTCAGTTGAGGACAACACCAGGCAGGGGCAGACACCTTTACTAGGCCGGAACAGCCAATTTCATTTTTAAAAAAACAGCAGTTAATAAGAGGCAGAAGGTAGAAGCTCAGCTTTATTCAGTTGAGGACAACACCAGGCAGGGGCAGACACCTTTAGTAGGCCGGAACAGCCAATTTTATTTTTAAAAATCGTAATTTGGAACAGAAGGTTGAAGCTCAGCTTTATTCAGTTGAGGACAACACCAGGCAGGGGCAGACACCTTTACTAGGCCGGAACAGCCAATTTCATTTTTAAAAATCGTTATTTTGGAACAGAAGGTTGAAGCTCAGCTTTATTCAGTTGAGGACAACACCAGGCAGGGGCAGACACCTTTACTAGGCCGGAACAGCCAATTTCATTTTTAAAAATCGTTATTTTGGAACAGAAGGTTGAAGCTCAGCTTTATTCAGTTGAGGACAACACCAGGCAGGGGCAGACACCTTTACTAGGCCGGAACAGCCTATTTCAATTTTAAAAATCGTTATTTTGGAACAGAAGGTTGAAGCTCAGCTTTATTCAGTTGAGGACAACACCAGGCAGGGGCAGACACCTTTAGTAGGCCGGAACAGCCAATTTCATTTTTAAAAATCGTTATTTTGGAACAGAAGGTTGAAGCTCAGCTTTATTCAGTTGCAGCTTCTTGGCAATAATATAAAGAAGACGCGACAGGACAACACTCGGTGGATGCCATATCTGTGTTTTCAATGGAAAAAAACCTTTCAGTTAACTACTTGCAGGAGAAAGTTTTTGTAGCTGGTGGCCAATTTTTTTTAAAAAAAGCAGTTAATAAGAGGCCGAAGGTTGAAGCTCAGCTTTATTCAGTTGAGGACAACACCAGGCAGGGGCAGACACCTTTAGTAGGCCGGAACAGCCAATTTCATTTTTAAAAATCGTAATTTGGAACAGAAGGTTGAAGCTCAGCTTTATTCAGTTGAGGACAACACCAGGCAGGGGCAGACACCATTAGTAGGCCGGAACAGCCAATTTTTTTTAAATAAACAGCAGTTAATAAGAGGCAGAAGGTAGAAGCTCAGCTTTATTCAGTTGAGGACAACACCAGGCCGGTGCAGACACCTTTAGTAGGCCGGAACAGCCAATTTCATTTTTAAAAATCGTAATTTGGAACAGAAGGTTGAAGCTCAGCTTTATTCAGTTGAGGACAACACCAGGCAGGGGCAGACACCTTTAGTAGGCCGGAACAGCCAATTTCATTTTTAAAAATCGTAATTTGGAACAGAAGGTTGAAGCTCAGCTTTATTCAGTTGAGGACAACACCAGGCAGGGGCAGACACATTTACTAGGCCGGAACAGCCAATTTCATTTTTAAAAATCATTATTTTGGAACAGAAGGTTGAAGCTCAGCTTTATTCAGTTGAGGACAACACCAGGCAGGGGCAGACCCCTTTACTAGGCCGGAACAGCCAATTTCATTTTTAAAAATCGTAATTTGGAACAGAAGGTTGAAGCTCAGCTTTATTCAGTTGAGGACAACACCAGGCAGGGGCAGACACCTTTAGTAGGCCGGAACAGCCAATTTCATTTTTAAAAATCGTTATTTTGGAACAGAAGGTTGAAGCTCAGCTTTATTCAGTTGAGGACAACACCAGGCAGGGGCAGACACCTTTAGTAGGCCGGAACAGCCAATTTCATTTTTAAAAATCGTTATTTTGGAACAGAAGGTTGAAGCTCAGCTTTATTCAGTTGAGGACAACACCAGGCAGGGGCAGACACCTTTACTAGGCCGGAACAGCCAATTTCATTTTTAAAAATCGTAATTTGGAACAGAAGGTTGAAGCTCAGCTTTATTCAGTTGAGGACAACACCAGGCAGGGGCAGACACCTTTAGTAGGCCGGAACAGCCAATTTCATTTTTAAAAATCGTATTTTGGAACAGAAGGTTGAAGCTCAGCTTTATTCAGTTGTGGACAACACCAGGCAGGGGCAGACACCTTTACTAGACCGGAACAGCCAATTTCATTTTTTTAAAAACAGCAGTTAATAAGAGGCAGAAGGTAGAAGCTCAGCTTTATTCAGTTGAGGACAACACCAGGCAGGGGCAGACACCTTTAGTAGGCCGGAACAGCCAATTTCATTTTTAAAAATCGTAATTTGGAACAGAAGGTTGAAGCTCAGCTTTATTCAGTTGAGGACAACACCAGGCAGGGGCAGACACCTTTATCAGGCCGGAACAGCCAATTTCATTTTTAAAAATCGTTATTTTGGAACAGAAGGTTGAAGCTCAGCTTTATTCAGTTGAGGACAACACCAGGCAGGGGCAGACACCTTTAGTAGGCCGGAACAGCCAATTTCATTTTTAAAAATCGTATTTTGGAACAGAAGGTTGAAGCTCAGCTTTATTCAGTTGTGGACAACACCAGGCAGGGGCAGACACCTTTACTAGACCGGAACAGCCAATTTCATTTTTTTAAAAACAGCAGTTAATAAGAGGCAGAAGGTAGAAGCTCAGCTTTATTCAGTTGAGGACAACACCAGGCAGGGGCAGACACCTTTAGTAGGCCTGAACAGCCAATTTCATTTTTAAAAATCGTAATTTGGAACAGAAGGTTGAAGCTCAGCTTTATTCAGTTGAGGACAACACCAGGCAGGGGCAGACACCTTTATCAGGCCGGAACAGCCAATTTCATTTTTAAAAATCGTTATTTTGGAACAGAAGGTTGAAGCTCAGCTTTATTCAGTTGAGGACAACACCAGGCAGGGGCAGACCCCTTTACTAGGCCGGAACAGCCAATTTCATTTTTAAAAATCGTTATTTTGGAACAGAAGGTTGAAGCTCAGCTTTATTCAGTTGAGGACAACACCAGGCAGGGGCAGACCCCTTTACTAGGCCGGAACAGCCAATTTCATTTTTAAAAATCGTAATTTGGAACAGAAGGTTGAAGCTCAGCTTTATTCAGTTGAGGACAACACCAGGCAGGGGCAGACACCTATACTAGGCCGGAACAGCCAATTTCATTTTTAAAAATCGTTATTTTGGAACAGAAGGTTGAAGCTCAGCTTTATTCAGTTGAGGACAACACCAGGCAGGGGCAGACACCTTTACTAGGCCGGAACAGCCAATTTCATTTTTAAAAAAACAGCAGTTAATAAGAGGCAGAAGGTAGAAGCTCAGCTTTATTCAGTTGAGGACAACACCAGGCAGGGGCAGACACCTTTAGTAGGCCGGAACAGCCAATTTTATTTTTAAAAATCGTAATTTGGAACAGAAGGTTGAAGCTCAGCTTTATTCAGTTGAGGACAACACCAGGCAGGGGCAGACACCTTTACTAGGCCGGAACAGCCAATTTCATTTTTAAAAATCGTTATTTTGGAACAGAAGGTTGAAGTTCAGCTTTATTCAGTTGAGGACAACACCAGGCAGGGGCAGACACCTTTACTAGGCCGGAACAGCCAATTTCATTTTTAAAAATCGTTATTTTGGAACAGAAGGTTGAAGCTCAGCTTTATTCAGTTGAGGACAACACCAGGCAGGGGCAGACACCTTTACTAGGCCGGAACAGCCTATTTCAATTTTAAAAATCGTTATTTTGGAACAGAAGGTTGAAGCTCAGCTTTATTCAGTTGAGGACAACACCAGGCAGGGGCAGACACCTTTAGTAGGCCGGAACAGCCAATTTCATTTTTAAAAATCGTTATTTTGGAACAGAAGGTTGAAGCTCAGCTTTATTCAGTTGCAGCTTCTTGGCAATAATATAAAGAAGACGCGACAGGACAACACTCGGTGGATGCCATATCTGTGTTTTCAATGGAAAAAAACCTTTCAGTTAACTACTTGCAGGAGAAAGTTTTTGTAGCTGGTGGCCAATTTTTTTAAAAAAAAGCAGTTAATAAGAGGCCGAAGGTTGAAGCTCAGCTTTATTCAGTTGAGGACAACACCAGGCAGGGGCAGACACCTTTAGTAGGCCGGAACAGCCAATTTCATTTTTAAAAATCGTAATTTGGAACAGAAGGTTGAAGCTCAGCTTTATTCAGTTGAGGACAACACCAGGCAGGGGCAGACACCATTAGTAGGCCGGAACAGCCAATTTTTTTTAAATAAACAGCAGTTAATAAGAGGCAGAAGGTAGAAGCTCAGCTTTATTCAGTTGAGGACAACACCAGGCCGGTGCAGACACCTTTAGTAGGCCGGAACAGCCAATTTCATTTTTAAAAATCGTAATTTGGAACAGAAGGTTGAAGCTCAGCTTTATTCAGTTGAGGACAACACCAGGCAGGGGCAGACACCTTTAGTAGGCCGGAACAGCCAATTTCATTTTTAAAAATCGTAATTTGGAACAGAAGGTTGAAGCTCAGCTTTATTCAGTTGAGGACAACACCAGGCAGGGGCAGACACCTTTACTAGGCCGGAACAGCCAATTTCATTTTTAAAAATCATTATTTTGGAACAGAAGGTTGAAGCTCAGCTTTATTCAGTTGAGGACAACACCAGGCAGGGGCAGACCCCTTTACTAGGCCGGAACAGCCAATTTCATTTTTAAAAATCGTAATTTGGAACAGAAGGTTGAAGCTCAGCTTTATTCAGTTGAGGACAACACCAGGCAGGGGCAGACACCTTTAGTAGGCCGGAACAGCCAATTTCATTTTTAAAAATCGTTATTTTGGAACAGAAGGTTGAAGCTCAGCTTTATTCAGTTGAGGACAACACCAGGCAGGGGCAGACACCTTTAGTAGGCCGGAACAGCCAATTTCATTTTGAAAAATCGTAATTTGGAACAGAAGGTTGAAGCTCAGCTTTATTCAGTTGAGGACAACACCAGGCAGGGGCAGACACCTTTACTAGGCCGGAACAGCCAATTTCATTTTTAAAAATCGTTATTTTGGAACAGAAGGTTGAAGCTCAGCTTTATTCAGTTGCAGCTTCTTGGCAATAATATAAAGAAGACGCGACAGGACAACACTCGGTGGATGCCATATCTGTGTTTTCAATGGAAAAAAACCTTTCAGTTAACTACTTGCAGGAGAAAGTTTTTGTAGCTGGTGGCCAATTTTTTTTAAAAAAAGCAGTTAATAAGAGGCCGAAGGTAGAAGCTCAGCTTTATTCATTTGCAGCTTCTTGGCAATAATATAAAGAAGACGCGACAGGACAACACTCGGTGGATGCCATATCTGTGTTTTCAATGGAAAAAAACCTTTCAGTTAACTACTTGCAGGAGAAAGTTTTTGTAGCTGGTGGCCAATTTTTTTTTAAAAAAGCAGTTAATAAGAGGCAGAAGGTAGAAGCTCAGCTTTATTCAGTTGCAGCTTCTTGGCAATAATATAAAGAAGACGCGACAGGACAACACTCGGTGGATGCCATATCTGTGTTTTCAATGGAAAAAAACCTTTCAGTTAACTACTTGCAGGAGAAAGTTTTTGTAGCTGGTGGCCAATTTTTGTACTGTACCAGTTTTTTGTTGTATGTGTTTTTGTTTTTAATGTTAAAATGTCTGCATTTGATATCTCTCCAGTATTTTCTTTTTTATAAGCAAAATACTGCAGTTTTACATCGGTTACATGGATACACAGGCAGCTTGGTGGTCAGTGGAGGAGTATTGCAAGGAGTGACCGCAGACAGGCTATCAAAGGCCTAAAATAACAAACAATAGGCTCATGGCAGTTTTACATCGGTTACATGGATACACGGGCAGGCAGCTTGGTGGTCAGTGGAGGAGTATTTAAAGTAGGGACCACAGACAGGCTATCAAAGGCCTAAAATAACAAACAATAGGCTCATGGCAGTTTTACATCGGTTACATGGATACACGGGCAGGCAGCTTGGTGGTCAGTGGAGGAGTATTGCAAGGAGTGACCGCAGACAGGCTATCAAAGGCCTAAAATAACAAACAATAGGCTCATGGCAGTTTTACATCGGTTACATGGATACACGGGCAGGCAGCTTGGTGGTCAGTGGAGGAGTATTGCAAGGAGTGACCGCAGACAGGCTATCAAAGGCCTAAAATAAACAATAGGCTCATGGCAGTTTTACATCGGTTACATGGATACACGGGCAGGCAGCTTGGTGGTCAGTGGAGGAGTATTTAAAGTAGGGACCGCAGACAGGCTATCAAAGGCCTAAAATAACAAACAATAGGCTCATGGCAGTTTTACATCGGCTACATGGATACACGGGCAGGCAGCTTGGTGGTCAGTGGAGGAGTATTGCAAGGAGTGACCGCAGACAGGCTATCAAAGGCCTAAAATAACAAACAATAGGCTCATGGCAGTTTTACATCGGTTACATGGATACACGGGCAGGCAGCTTGGTGGTCAGTGGAGGAGTATTTAAAGTAGGGACCGCAGACAGGCTATCAAAGGCCTAAAATAACAAACAATAGGCTCATGGCAGTTTTACATCGGTTACATGGATACACAGGCAGCTTGGTGGTCAGTGGAGGAGTATTGCAAGGAGTGTCTGTCCCAGTACTCCCAAAATATAAATAGATGTTAATGTCTCGCAAAACAACCAAAAAAAAAAAAAGGTGGCATACTTAGGTACAGGGGTGGGCTCATCTGCTGAGTTTCTGACATAGTAATTTGGCAGTAACTATTTAATGGTGCCAATATAGGACACAGACACAGACTACTTTAAGTTGCATCATAGATGTCTACAAATTTGTATTGTCAGTGCCAGACATTGAATGATGTCAGCGAATAGACTAAAGATTGGTGGAGCTGTGCGACATAATTTTGCACGTGGTAGAGCACAGTTTGAGCTGGGGGAGGGGGGAACTCTCTTGAGGCCGGCGGGACCGCCCCAGGGCCCCTCATGTTACAACGGTGTGTCTGACGTTGGGTGCGCACCACCACCACCAGAGACACTACATTGTAATATGAGGGACCCAGTGGCAGTGCCGTCGACCAAAAGCGGCCACACCCACCTCTTCAGACAAACAGCAGTCTCACGGGTGCTTGCGCCAAGTCGCGATACCACGGCCCCGTGTGGGGAGTTTGGCCATTTAGGGAGGTGTAAACATGTCGTATGCTGGACAATCAGCTGCAGCAAATTATACATTAGAAAAGTAATTCACAGTAGTCCACAGGCAAGAGCTTTTCATAGGAAAGTTAGGTGTCGGCCGGGCAAGGTGGGGCAAAAGATTTCGAAATCCAGTTGTGGTTCATTTTAATGAATGTTAGATCGTCAACATTTTGGGTAGCCAGACAAGTCCTTTTTTCGGTTAATATTGAACCTGCAGCACTGAATACTCTTTCTGATAGGACACTTGCTGCCGGGCAAGCAAGCTCCTGCAATGCATATTCTGCCAATTCTGGCCAGGTGTCTAATTTTGATGCCCAGTAATCAAATGGGAATGACGGTTGAGGGAGAACATCGATAAGGGATGAAAAATAGTTAGTAACCATACTGGACAAATGTTGTCTCCTGTCACTTTCAATTGATGCAGCAGTACCTGTCCTGTCTGCGGTCATAGCAAAATCACTCCACAACCTGGTCAGAAAACCCCTCTGTCCAACGCCACTTCTGATGTGTGCACCCCTAACACTCCTAGTCTGCTGCCCCCTGGAGCTCGTGTGAGAACGATCACGTGCACTGTGTGCTGGGAATGCCTGAAGCAAACGGTCAACAAGAGTTGATTGTTTGGTTGCTAATATTAGTTCCAAGTTCTCATGTGGCATAATATTTTACAATTTGCCTTTATAGCGTGGATCAAGGAGGCAGGCCAACCAGTAATCGTCATCGTTCATCATTTTTGTAATGCGTGTGTCCCTTTTTAGGATACGTAAGGCATAATCCGCCATGTGGGCCAAAGTTCCAGTTGTCAAATCTCCGGTTGTGATTGGTTGAGGGGCAGTTTCAGGCAAATCTACGTCACTTGTGTCCCTCAAAAAAACAGAACCCGGCCTTGCCAAGCAACCAATTTCCAGTGCCCCCGGGAAAGCTTCTGCATTAAAAATATACTCATCCCCATCATCCTCCTCGTCCTCCACCTCCTCTTCGCCCGCTACCTCGTCCTGTACACTGCCCTGACCAGACAATGGCTGACTGTCATCAAGGCTTTCCTCTTCCTCTGGTGCAGACGCCTGCTCCTTTATGTGCGTCAAACTTTGCATCAGCAGACGCATTAGGGGGATGCTCATGCTTATTACGGCGTTGTCTGCACTAACCAGCCGTGTGCATTCCTCAAAACACTGAAGGACTTGACACATGTCTTGTATCTTGGACCACTGCACACCTGACAACTCCATGTCTGCCATCCTACTGCCTGCCCGTGTATGTGTATCCTCCCACAAAAACATAACAGCCCGCCTCTGTTGGCACAGTCTCTGAAGCATGTGCAGTGTTGAGTTCCACCTTGTTGCAACGTCTATGATTAGGCGATGCTGGGGAAGGTTCAAAGACCGCTGATAGGTCTGCATACGGCTGGCGTGTACAGGCGAACGTCGGATATGTGAGCAAAGTCCACGCACTTTGAGGAGCAGGTCGGAGAACCCAGGATAAGTTTTCAATAAGCACTGCACCACCAGGTTTAAGGTGTGAGCCAGGCAAGGAATGTGTTTCAGTTGGGAAAGGGAGATGGCAGCCATGAAATTCCTTCCGTTATCACTCACTACCTTGCCTGCCTCAAGATCTACTGTGCCCAGCCACGACTGCGTTTCTTGTTGCAAGAACTCGGACAGAACTTCCGCGGTGTGTCTGTTGTCGCCCAAACACTTCATAGCCAATACAGCCTGCTGACGCTTGCCAGTAGCTGGCCCATAATGGGACAACTGGTGTGCAACAGTGTCATCTGCCGATGGAGTGGTTGGCCGACTGCGGTCTGTGGAAGAGCTGTAGCTTCTGCAGGAGGAGGAGGAGGAGGAGGAGGAGGAGGAGGGGGTGCGAACGCCTACAGCCAACTGTTTCCTAGACCGTGGGCTAGGCACAACTGTCCCGAAATTGATGTCCCCTGTGGACCCTGCATCCACCACATTCACCCAGTGTGCCGTGATGGACACATAACATCCCTGGCCATGCCTACTGGTCCATGCATCTGTAGTCAGGTGCACCTTTGTACTCACAGATTGCCTGAGTGCATGGACGATGCGCTGTTTAACGTGCTGGTGCAGGGCTGGGATGGCTTTTCTTGAAAAAAAGTGTTGACTGGGTAGCTCGTATCGTGGTTCAGCGTACTCCATCAGGGCTTTGAAAGCTTCGCTTTCAACTAACCGGTAGGGCATCATCTCTAACGAGATTAGTCTAGCTATGTGGGCGTTAAAACCCTGTGTACGCGGATGCGAGGATAAGTACTTCCTTTTCCTAACCAGAGTCTCATGTAGTGTGAGCTGAACTGGAGAGATGGAGATCGTGGAACTTGCGGGTGTGCCGGTGGACCTGGCAGACTGAGAGACGGTTGGAGACGGTATTGTTTCCGCCGGTGCCCTAGATGCAATATTTCCTCCTACAAAACTGGTGATTCCCTGACCCTGACTGCTTTTGGCTGTCAAAGAAACCTGCACAGATACTGCCGGTGGTGCGGAAAATGGTGGCCTTACAGTGACGGAAGGGATGTTGCGTTGCTGTCTAGCTTCATTGGCCGAGGGTGCTACAACCTTAAGGGACGTTTGGTAGTTAGTCCAGGCTTGAAAATGCATGGTGGTTAAGTGTCTATGCATGCAACTAGTATTGAGACTTTTCAGATTCTGACCTCTGCTTAAGCTAGTTGAACATTTTTGACAGATGACTTTGCGCTGATCAATTGGATGTTGTTTAAAAAAATGCCAGACTGCACTCTTCCTAGCATCGGATCCCTTTTCAGGGATTGCAGACTGAGCTTTAACCGGATGGCCACGCTGTCCTCCAACAGGTTTTGGCTTTGACACGCGTTTTGGGCCAGATACGGGCCCGGCAGATGGAACCTGTTGCGATGTTGATGCCTGCTGCGGCCCCTCCTCCACCTCCGCTTCTGAACTACTGCCGCCTGCACCCTGTTCCCCCAATGGCTGCCAATCGGGGTCAACAACTGGGTCATCTATTACCTCCTCTTCGAGCTCGTGTGCAACTTCGTCTGTGTCACTGTGTCGGTCGGTGGTATAGCGTTCGTGGCGGGGCAACATAGTCTCATCAGGGTCTGATTGCGGATCAGTACCCTGAGAGGGCAATGTTGTGGTCTCAGTCAAAGGAGCAGCATAGTACTCTGGCTGTGGCTGTGCATCAGTGCACTCCATGTCAGAATCTACTTGTAATGGGCATGGCCTGTTAAGTGTTTCACTTTCTAAGCCAGGGACGGTATGTGTAAAGAGCTCCATGGAGTAACCCGTTGTGTCGCCTGCTGCATCATTCTCTCTTGTTGTTGTTTTTGCTGAGGAGGACAAGGAAGCGACTTGTCCCTGACCGTGAACATCCACAAGCGACGCGCAGCTTTTACATTTACCAGTTTCAGAAGAGGAGGCAAAAGAGCTAGAGGCTGAGACTGCAATGTAAGCCAAAACTTGCTGTTGCTGCTCCGGCTTTAAAATCGGTTTTCCTAATCCCAGAAAAGAAAGCTTTCGAGGCCTTGTGTAGCCAGACGACGAAACAGCCTCCACAGCTCCAGACTTAGGTGGAATATTTTTATCCCCACGACCACCTGATGCTCCACTACCACTACCATCATTACCAGCTAACAATGAACGCCCACGGACACGACCTCTTGCACCAGACTTCCTCATTGTTTGAAAAACTTAACCAAATTAACTTTATTTGTTGCTGTCAAACAACTTACACGGTGAGCTATAACTTCAGTATGATTTCAATATCCCTTAACAGGTTGGTGAGACCACAAGGAAAATCAGGCACAATGTTACACACTCTGTTTTCTGTGGCACCAAATCACAGAGATGACACACACGCAGGACTGTCACTCAAGCACAAATGTCAATATTAATCTCCCACCTATTTTTTTTTTTTTTCTCAGGGAGACTTTAGAAACCAAATAAGATAAAATGTTTTTTTCAGGGACAATTTAGAAACCAAATAATAATAAAAAAAAAAAAAAAAAGGCTTTCTACGGCCCACTGAGTGAGAGATGGCACACACAGGAGTGGCACACAAGCCCTGACTGAGGCCAATATTTTTCTCCCACTGATTGATGGAGTTTTTTTTTTTTAAGGTAGATTTTCGAACCCAAATCAAGGAAAAAAATAAATAGGCTTTCTATGGCCCACTGAGTGAGAGATGGCACACACAGGAGTGGCACACAAGCCCTGACTGAGGCCAATATTTTTCTCCCACTGATTGATGGAGTTTTTTTTTTTTAAGGTAGATTTTCGAACCCAAATCAAGGAAAAAAATAAATAGGCTTTCTATGGCCCACTGAGTGAGAGATGGCACACACAGGAGTGGCACACAAGCCCTGACTGAGGCCAATATTTTTCTCCCACTGATTGATGTAGTGTTTTTTTTTAAGGTAGATTTTCGAACCCAAATCAAGCAAAAAAATAAATAGGATTTCTATGGCCCACAATTTGAGAGAGAGAGGTGGCACACCCAGGAGTCAAGACTGGCACCCAAGCTGAAAGGGCAATATTAATCTCCCACTGTTTTTTTTTTATTTTTATTTTTTTCAGGGAGACTTTAGAAACCAAATAATAATAAAAAAAAAGGCTTTCTATGGCCCACTGAGTGAGAGATGGCGCACACAGAAGTGACACACAAGCCCTGACTGAGGCCAATATTTTTCTCCCACTGATTGATGTAGTGTTTATTTTTAAGGTAGATTTTAGAACCCAAATCAAGCAAAAAAATAAATAGGCTTTCTATGGCCCACTGAGTGAGAGATGGCACACACAGGAGTGGCACACAAGCCCTGACTGAGGCCAATATTTTTCTCCCACTGATTGATGGAGTTTTTTTTTTAAGGTAGATTTTCGAACCCAAATCAAGGAAAAAAATAAATAGGCTTTCTATGGCCCACTGAGTGAGAGATGGCACACACAGGAGTGGCACACAAGCCCTGACTGAGGCCAATAGTTTTCTCCCACTGATTGATGTAGTGTTTATTTTTAAGGTAGATTTTAGAACCCAAATCAAGCAAAAAAATAAATAGGCTTTCTATGGCCCACTGAGTGAGAGATGGCACACACAGGAGTGGCACACAAGCCCTGACTGAGGCCAATATTTTTCTCCCACTGATTGATGTAGTGTTTTTTTTAAGGTAGATTTTAGAACCCAAATCAAGCAAAAAAATAAATAGGCTTTCTATGGCCCACAATTTGAGAGAGAGAGGTGGCACACCCAGGAGTCAAGACTGGCACAGAAGCTGAAAGGGCAATATTAATCTCCCACTGTTTTTTTTTTATTTTTATTTTTTTCAGGGAGACTTTAGAAACCAAATAATAAAATAAAATAAAAAAAGGCTTTCTATGGCCCACTGAGTGAGAGATGGCACACACAGGAGTGGCACACAAGCCCTGACTGAGGCCAATATTTTTCTCCCACTGATTGATGTAGTGTTTATTTTTAAGGTAGATTTTAGAACCCAAATCAAGCAAAAAAATAAATAGGCTTTCTATGGCCCACTGAGTGAGAGATGGCACACACAGGAGTGGCACACAAGCCCTGACTGAGGCCAATATTTTTCTCCCACTGATTGATGGAGTTTTTTTTTTTTAAGGTAGATTTTCGAACTCAAATCAAGGAAAAAAATAAATAGGCTTTCTATGGCCCACTGAGTGAGAGATGGCACACACAGGAGTGGCACACAAGCCCTGACTGAGGCCAATATTTTTCTCCCACTGATTGATGTAGTGTTTATTTTTAAGGTAGATTTTAGAACCCAAATCAAGCATAAAAATAAATAGGCTTTCTATGGCCCACTGAGTGAGAGATGGCACACACAGGAGTGGCACACAAGCCCTGACTGAGGCCAATATTTTTCTCCCACTGATTGATGTAGTGTTTTTTTTTTTAAGGTAGATTTTACAACCCAAATCAAGCAAAAAAATAAATAGGCTTTCTATGGCCCACAATTTGAGAGAGAGAGGTGGCACACCCAGGAGTCAAGACTGGCACACAAGCTGAAAGGGCAATAGTAATCTCCCACTGTTTTTTTTTTATTTTTATTTTTTTCAGGGAGACTTTAGAAACCAAATAATAAAATAAAAAAAAGGCTTTCTATGGCCCACTGAGTGAGAGATGGCACACACAGGAGTGGCACACAAGCCCTGACTGAGGCCAATATTTTTCTCCCACTGATTGATGTAGTGTTTTTTTGTTAAGGTAGATTTTAAAACCCAAATCAAGGAAAAAAATAAATAGGCTTTCTATGGCCCACTCAGTGAGAGATGGCACACACCGGGATGGCACTCTAGCAGAAATGCCAATCTTAATCTCCCACAAAAAAAAAAAAAAAACAGGGACTGTCCTACAATTATTTTCTCCCTGCAGTAATCTCAGTCAGGTATGGCAGGCAGCAATAGGAGTGGACTGATGCACAAATTAAATAAAAAGTGTGGACAAACAAAAAAGATAGCTGTGCAGAAAGGAAGGAACAAGAGGATATGTGCTTTGAAAAAAGCAGTTGGTTTCCACAGTGGCGTACACACAGCAATACAGCTATCAGGGAGCCTTCTAGGGCAGCCCAATGAGCTACAGCGCTGAGAGAAAAAAAAAAAATTTAGCTTCCACTGTCCCTGCACACCGAAGGTGGTGTTGGACAGTGGAAATCGCTACAGCACAAGCGGTTTGGTGGTTAGTGGACCCTGCCTAACGCTCTCCCTGCTTCTGACGAAGCGGCAGCAACCTCTCCCTAAGCTCAGATCAGCAGCAGTGAGATGGCAGTCGGCGGGAACGCCCCTTTATAGCCCCTGTGATGCCGCAGACAGCAAGCCAATCACTGCAATGCCCTTCTCTAAGATGGTGGGGACTAGGACCTATGTCATCACGCTGCCCACACTCTGCGTTCACCTTCATTGGCTGAGAAATGGCGCTTTTCGCGTCATTGAAACGCAACTTTGGCGCGAAAGTCGCGTACCGCATGGCCGACAAGCACAGGGGTCGGATCGGGTTTCATGAGACGCCGACTTAGCCAAAAGTCGGCGACTTTTGAAAATGAACGACCCGTTTCGCTCAACCTTAGCAATGACCATATAGCCAGAATAAAGGATATGCCAAGGGATTTTGCCTGATAGACCTTGGTGACACCAGCCCAAATGCGCATTTTGGCTCAATGCCTTCTGCCTGTATTGTTAGGGTTAGAAATAGTGCTGACTACTGGGTTGTCATTCTCTTAGATCCACGGTACTAGAGAAAATTTAGCTAGATGCTTCCCCCCCAGAAAGGGATGGGCGCTTGTTGTATTATCGAAACACGCTTGCTGACAAACTTAAGGGTGGTTTTCCAAAGACAGCAGTGAGGCACATAGCATGCATTGTAGTTCTAGAGGTCCAACCCCGGAAACATCAAGGAGTCATCACAAAAACAATAGCATCAGCAGTGTAAGTGGCATAGGCAATTTCTGTGAGTCATTTCACACATTTTTTAGACTAGCCCGTGTACCAGCAGAGCAGAGTACAAGTCTGACATGTGAATGACTGGAGAGGATTGTGCATGAGTATCTGGAGCTCATCATCAATGCCATCAGGGGAGTTAGAGACTTTTGAGCTTTGGTCTTCAAAAAGGGAAGAGTGACCTGAGATAACTTGTCACACCTTGGAGGTTTTGTCATACCCAGTGGTCAGCGTTCTCCCAAAACATGTTTTAAGCGCTGCTGGTGTTGTCCTCATGGATAAGTACAACCAGCTGTCCCCTAAAAGTGTAGACCACCTAAATTTTAGCAAAACAAACAAGTCATGGATCTTCAATTACTTCTGCACCCCAGTTGCTGACTGGGCAAGCTAGGCGATGGTGTTGTTTTTAGTGTCATCCTTTGATCTTGCGTAATTGCTGTCTGTGACACCTTTGTCATGGCTTTTGTGCTGGTTGTTGCTCCTGCTGCTGATATTACAAATGTGGAGACTCCAAGTTGGTTCTCCATCTGGTGGGTTGCCTGTAGTGGAAAGTGTGTCAAAGGCCTATTATACTGTTTCTACTCTGTGGAAATTGATGCCGCATTTGTAGTGTGTGACAATAATTTTTCAAAACGTGGAGACTTCAAGTTGGGTCTCCATCTGTTGGATTGCCTGTAGTGGAAGGGGTGTCAGAGGGCCATTATACTATTTCTACACTGTGGTAATTGATGCCAATCTAGTGGTGTGTGACAATAATTTTTTTAAATGTGGAGACTCCAAGTTGAGTCTCTTTCTTATGTGTTGCCTGTAGAAGTAGGGCTCACAAACAAGCAGGCCAGCACTTACTTTCATTCATCCTCATGCATGGCCCATGGCTGACTGCTTCTGTGCCATTAGAAAAGGTTCTACTGTGGGTCAATTGATTAGTCAACTACATGTGTTACTTTCTTTACATTTTTCTACCAATAGTACTGTATGAAACTGATGTTTGTGCCTCCTCAGTGTGGTTGAAAAAAATAATAGAGCTGTTGCATGAGGTATCAGGGCTCCCAGCAAAGAAGCCTTACACCACACTCTTAACCAAAATGTTCTCATTGAAACTTCAGGTCAAAGCTGTAAATGTTGGCTCAAACCCTGATACCTCATACATGGCCCATGGTTGACTGCTTCTTTGCCATTATAAAAGGTTCTATTGTGGGTCAATTGATCAGTCAACTACCTGTAATACTTTCCTTACTTATTTCTACTAATAGTACTGTATGAAACTAATGTTTGTGCCATTTAAGTGTGGCTGGAAAAAAAATTAGAGCTGTTGCTTGAGGTATCAGGGCTCCCAGCAGAGAAGGCTTACTCCGCTCCATTAATCACTAAGTCCTTATAGAAACTTCAATTCAAAGCACTAAATGGTGGCCAGACTCTGCTATCTCATGCATGACTGACTACTGATCTGCCATTTGCAAATTTCTACTGTGGGTCAAATGATGCCACTTTTCATGGTGTCTGCCCCTAATTTTGGCTGTCTGGGAAGATTTTTGTCACCCATTAACCCCTTTGCCCCCAAGGGTGGTTTGCACGTTAATGAACAGGCCAATTTTTACAATTCTGACCACTGTCCATTTATGAGGTTATAACTCTGGAATGCTTCAACGGATCCGGATGATTCTGACAATGTTTTCTCGAGACATATTTTACTTCATGATAGTGGTGAAAATTCTTTGATTTTGAATTTTTTTTTAATTACTTTGAATTTTTATGCCCTTAAATCACAGAGATATGTCACACAAAATATTTAATAAGTAACATTTCCCACATGTCTACTTTACATCAGCACAATTTTGGAACCAAACTTTTTTTTTCTTAGGGAGTTATAAGGGTTAAAAGTTAACCAGCAATTTCTCATTTTTACAACACCTTTTTTTAGGGACTATATCACATTTGAAGTCACTTTGAGGGGTCTATATGACAGAAAATAGCCAAGTGTGAAAGCATTCTAAAAACTGTACCCCTCAAGGTGCTCAAAACCAAATTCAAGAAGATTAACCCTTCAGGTGTTTCACAGGAATTTTTGGAATGTTTAAAAAAATTAACATTTAATATTTTTTTCACAAAAAATGTACTTCAGTCCTGAGTCCTCCGATACCCCATATGTGGGAGTAAACCATTGTTTTGGCACACAGCAGAGCTTGGAAGGTAAGGAGCGCCATTTGACTTTTCAATGCAAAATTGACTGGAATTGAGATAGTATGCCATGTCGCGTTTGGAGAGCCCTTGATGTGCCTAAACATTGAAACCCCCCACAAGTGACACCATTTTGTAAAGTAGACCCCCTAAGGAACTTATCTAGATGTGTGGTGAGCGCTTTGACCCACTAAGTGCTTCACAGAAGTTTATAATGCAGAGCTGTAAAAATAAAAAATCATATTATTTCACAAAAATGATATTTTCACCCCCAATTTTTTATTTTCCCAAGGGTAACAGAAGAAAGTGAACCCCAAAAGTTGTTTTGCAATTTGTCCTGAGTACGATTATACCCCATATGTGGGGGTAAACCACTGTTTTGGCACACAGCAGAGCTTGGAAGGTAAGGAGCGCCATTTGACTTTTCAATGCAAAATTGACTGGAATTGAGATAGGACGCCATGTCGCGTTTGGAGAGCCACTGATGTGCCTAAACATTGAAACCCCCACAAATGACACCATTTTGGAAAGTAGACCCCCTAAGGAACTTATCTAGATGTGTGGTAAGCACTTTGACCCACCAAGTGCTTTACAGAAGTTTAAAACGCATAGCCGTGAAAATAAAATACTTTTTTTCCACAAACATTTTTTAGCCCCCAGTTTTGTATTTTCCCAAGGGTAACAGGAGCAATTGGACACCAAAAGTTGTTGTATATTTTGTCCTGAGTATGCTGATACCCCATATGTAGGGGTAACCACCATTTGGGCATATGGCAGAGGTCGGAAGGGAAGGAGCGCCGCTGGGAATGCAGACTTAGATGGATTGGTCTGCAGGCATCACGTTGCATTTGCAGAGCCCCTGATGTACCTAAACAGTAGAAACCCCCACAAGTGACCCCATATTTGAAACTAGACCCCCCAAGGAGCTTATCTAGATGTGTTCTGAGAACTTTGAACCCCCAAGTGTTTCACTACAGTTAATAACGCAGAGCCATGAAAATAAAAAATCTTTTTTCTCCACAAAAATTGTTTTTTAGCCCCCAGTTTTGTATTTTCCCAAGGGTAACAGGAGAAATTGGACCCCAAAAGTTGTTGTCCAATGTGTCCTGAGTATGCTGATACCCCATATGTTGGGGTAAACCCCTGTTTGGGTGCACGGGAGAGCTCGGAATGGAAGGAGCACTGTTTTACTTTTTCAACACAGAATTGGCTGGAATTGAGAACGGACGCCATGTTGCATTTGTAGAGACCCTGATGTGCCTAAACAATGGAAACCCCCAATTCTAACTGAAACCCTAATCCAAACAGACCCCTAACCCTAATCCCAATGGTAACCATAACCACACCCCTAACCCTTACACACCCCAAACCCTAATCTCAACCCTAATCCCAACTGTAAATGTAATCCAAACCCTAACCCAAACTTTAGCCCCAAACCTAACCCTAAATTTAGCCCCAACTCTAACTGTAGCCCTAACCCTAGCCCTAACCCTAACCCTAACCATAGCCCCAACCCTAACCCTAGCCCCAACCCTAACCCTAGCCCTAACTCTAGCCCTAACCCTAGACCTAACCCTAACCCTAATGGGATAAAGGAAATAAATACATTTTTAAAATGTTATTATTTTTCCCTAATTAAGGGGGTGATGAAGGGGGTTTGAATTACTTTTAATTTAGCGGATTTTTATGATTGGCATCTGTCACACACTAAAAGACGCTTTTTATTGCAAAAAATAGTTTTTGCGTCTCCACATTTTGAGAGCTATAATTTTTCCATATTTTGGCCCACAGAGTCATGTGAGGTCTTGTTTTTTGCGGGACGAGTTGACGATTTTATTGGAACCATTTTCGGGCATGTGACATTTTTAGATTGCTTTTATTCTGATTTTTGTGAGGCAGAATGACCAAAAACCAGCTATTCATGAATTTTCGTTTTGGGGATGGGCGTTTATACTGTTCCGCATTTTGGTAAAATTGATAAAGCAGTTTTATTCATTGGGTTAGTACGATTACAGTGATATCTCATTTATATAATTTTCTTTATGTTTTGGTGCTTTTATACGATAAAAACTATTTTATATAAAAAATAATTATTTTTGCATCGCTTTATTCTGAGGGCTATAACTTTTTTATTTTTTTCGCTGGTGATGCTGTATGGTGGCTCGTTTTTTGCAGGAGAAGATGCCATTTTCAGCGGTATCATGGATATTTATATCCTTTTTTTATCGCGTGTTATTCCACTTTTTGTTCGGCAGTATGATAATAAAGCGTTGTTTTTTGCCTAGTTTTTTTTGGTGACGTGTTCACTGAAGGGGTTAACTAGTGGGACAGTTTTATAGGTAAGGTCATTACGGACGTGGCAATACTAAATATGTGTACTTTTATTGTTTTTTTTATTTAGATAAAGAAATGAATTTATTGGAACAATATTTTTTTTCTTTATTTAGGAATTTTTTTTTCTTTGCACTTGTAAATATTTTTTTTTACTTTTTTACATTGCCCCAGGGGTGGGACATCACACTATAGTGTCAGATCGCTGATCTGACACTTTGCACAGCACTGTATCAGATCAGCAATCTGACAGGCAGTGCTCCTGGCTTACCAGGTGGTGTAAGCCACCTCCCTGCAGGACCCGCAAGCAGCCTCGCAGCCATTTTAGATTCGGTGCCTGCAGGGAAAAGGAGGAGGTAGGAGATCCTCAGAGCAACGCGATTGCATCACGTTGCTTCGAGGGTCTCAGAGAAGATTGCAGGGAGCCCCCTCCTTGCGCGATGCTTCCCTATGCCACCAGAACGCTGCGATCATGTTTGATTGCAGTGTTCTGGGGGTTAATGTGCCAGGGGCGGTCCATGCCACTCCTGACACATAGTGCCGAATGTCAGCTAACACCCGTCCGCGATTGGCCGCGCTCCCCCAGTGAGTGCGGCCGATCGCATATGACGTACTCTCCCATCGGTGGTCATACGGGCCCACTCCACCTTGACGGGATAGTACGTCTAATGTCACAAAGGGGTTAAGGTGTTGTGTATAAGTTTGGTTTGGCCTTCCATTGAACTTAATGGGGTTTTGGTACGTTCATCGAACTGTTCGGCAAAGAAGTTTGGCGAAAGTCTAAATGTTTGGCAAATTGATCTAAACTGAACCTTAGACTGTTCACTCATCTCTAGTGGTGACCAGTACTTTGTAGAGACCAGTAAGTTGTAGTGACCAGTACATTGTACCCAGCCCAAGCTTCTGAAGACACACGCCCATAAATTAGTCAGGCTCTCATCACTACAGCAATGATAAACATGTGGACGCTATGTGTGGTTTAGGCACACTGTGAGTCTCAGAAGGGGCAGGGCATTTGGATTTGAGAGAACTGAAATTGCTGGATTTCTTTTGGGAGGCAAGGAGCCATTTTGCTTTTCCAGAGCATTTGTACTATCGGTAACGTGGAATCCCCCTATATTTCCAATGACAGATGACAGACCTGAGTGGGGACTTGCTTTTTTTGTGGACTGACTTGAAGCTTTAGTTAGCATCAATTTACATAACATTTGGAACACATTTATCTGGCTCTCTAAGCTGAGCACTTACATCAGGGTTTCCATCTAAATCTCTGAGTGACATGATTCAGATGAACCCCCTGAGGGAGCCATTCACTATAATAAGGCAGCAGATTTACTCTGAACTCTGCCTGGACTCTGTTCAGCATTGTCCTTCTTTTCAGAGATGGTCAAAACCGTGGCTGACGGCACATTTATGCACGCCTAAAAAGATGAACACCGCCGGATTATCGACCAAACAGTTCCTCCATTTGCTTCATTATAGGGAAACTTTAACTGAGCGTTCTGTTTGAATGACAAATTTCAGGGATTTACACAGGAACCCCGGTGTAAGCATTCAGCTTAAAGAGCAGGATAAATATGTGCCTAGCCTTTCTGCGATCTTTGGTAGGCAGAATGAACACATCAACAGTAAAGCTGATAATGAATTAAGGCATGAAAAGAGACAATAAAAACAATAAGAAAGGATTTTGGGGTATGTCAAAAGTAAAAGAAAAGTCAAAGATGCTATTGGATATTTACAGGATAAAAATGGTGAAGTGGTAAAATATGATGTTGAGAAGACCGAACTTTTAAACTCCTATTTTGCATCTGTTTTCTCTCAGAAAGCAAATATAGCATTTAGTATAGTAGTGTAGTATTGAAAGAACAGAAGAATCCACAGTATCTATAAACAGAGAGATAGTGAGGGATTACTTAAGGTACCTTCACACTGAACGATATCGCTAGCGATCTGTGACGTTGCAGCATCCTGGCTAGCGATATCGTTGAGTTTGACACGCAGCAGCAATCAGGATCCTGCTGTGACATCATTGGTCGGAGCTAGGAGGCCAGCACCTTATTTCGTCGCTGGACTCCCGCAGACATCGCTGGATCGGTGTGTGTGACACCGATCCAGTGATGTCTTCACTGGTAACCAGGGTAAACATCTGGTTACTAAGCGCAGGGCTGTGCTTAGTAACCCGATGTTTACCCTGGTTACCAGTGTAAATGTAAAAAAAACAAACACTACATACTTACATTCCGGTGTCTGTCCCCCGGCGCTGTGCTTTCCTGCACTGTCAGCGCCGGCCAGCCGTAAAGCAGATTACAGCGGTGACGTCACCGCTGTGCTTTCCGGCCGGTGCTCACAGTCAGTGCAGGAAAGCACAGCGCCGGGGGAGAGACACCGGAATGTAAGTATGTAGTGTTTGGGTTTTTTTACATTTACACTGGTAACCAGGGTAAACATCGGGTTACTAAGTGCGGCCCTGCGCTTAGTAACCCGATGTTTACCCTGGTTACCCGGGGACCGGCATCATTGGTCGCTGGAGAGCTGTCTCTGTGACAGCTCTCCAGCGACCACACAACGACGCTGCAGCAATCTAGATCATTGTCTAGATCGCTGCAGCGTCGCTAAATGTGACGGTACCTTTAGTTAAGAAATTAATTCAAGTCTCCAAGTTGAGATAAATTGCAACCTAGGGTACTGAAGAAGATAGCAGAGGAAATTATTGAACCACTCTCCGTTATCTTTAAAAATTCTTGGAGAACAGAAGTCCCAGAAGACTGGAGAAGAGCAAATGTTGTCCCTATATTCAAAAAGGGGAAGAAGATGGACTCAGGGAACTATAGGCCTGTAAGACTGACTTCTATACCAGGAGAGATATTTTTAACAAATTATTAAAGAACATGTATCCAAATACCTGGATGAGAATTAAGTGATTAACCAGAACCAGCGTGCATTTGTAACTAATTAGTCATGTCAGACTAACTTAATTTCCTTCTATTACAGAACCACTGACTGCGTGGAAATGCAGTAGATATAGTATATCTTGACTTCAGCAAAGCATATGACAGAATATCTCATGCCATCCTTATTGAAAAAATGACTAAGTTTGAATTGGGCAAGACAACAATTAGGTGGATTCATAACTGGCTTAATGATCTGACGCAAATTGTGGTCATAAATGGCTGCACATCCAGTTGGAAGAATGTCTCAAGTGAGGTACCACAGGGCCCTATCCTGGGCCCAATGTTGTTCAGCATCTATGGCCAGTTTCACATTAGCATTTTGAGGAGCTGCAGAGGGCTGCGGACTTCCTCCATGAAGCCCCCCCTCGGCCGCACCTCCACCGCTAGCTCCACCTACTTCTGCATGCAGCCTGCTTGCGGCCTGCATACCTATCTTTAACATTAGGTACGCAGGTCGTGCGGCTGTATGCGGATGCTTCCGCATGCGTCATTTTGACGATGCAGCGACCAGCGTAGGACACAGCTGGTAGTAATTTATTTTTCTCTCCGCATCGTCAAAATGACGCATGCGGAAGCATACGCATACAGCCGCACAACCTCCGTACCTAATGTTAAAGATAGGTATGCAGGCCGCATTCAGGCTGCATGCAGAAGCAGGTGGAGCTAGCGGTGGAGGTGCAGCCGAGGACGGGGCTTCATGGAGGAAGTCCGCAGCCCTTCGCAGCTCCTCAAAACGCTAGTGTGAAACTAGCCTAGGACAATGATTTATGTGAAGGAATTGAGGGTAAACTGACTGTGCTGATAACACAAAGCTTGAAGAAATAGCTAATACTAGAGAAGAGAGAGGATTCAAAAGAATGTAAATAAACTGGAGCAGTGGGCAGCAACTAACAGAGTGGTTTTTAACAGGATAACAGGTAGAAAAGCAAAGTCCTACACATTGGCAAGAAAAATGAAAAAAGGATATACAGAATTGGAGGAATAGGGTTAAGCAACAGCACATGTGAAAATACTAATAGATCACAGTCTGATCATGAGTCAGCAGTGCAGTGCAGCAGCAAAAAAAGGCAAACACAATTCTGGGTTGCATTAACAGAAGCATAGAGCCCAGATCACATAAAGTAATTATCCCCCTCTACTCCACTTGGTCAGGCCTCATCTGTAATACTGTGTCCACTTTACCACATTTTAAAAAAGATATGAACAAACTGTAACAATTTCAGAGAAGAGCGACCAGAATGTTGATTGTCGTTTTTCCCTTAATATTATTCCCCCAGCTGTCTGCTTTGGCTTGGCTGATTGTCAAAAATGGAAGGAACTCTATGTTGTTTTTTTAATTATTTATTTATATAATGAAAAACTACAGCATGGGGGTCCCTCTATTCTTGATATCCAGCCTTGCTGAAGCTGACAACCCCCCCAGCTGTGAATTTTGCCTGGCTGGTTATCAAAAGTATGGAGGAATCCACGTCATTTTTTAAAATTATTTATTTGCAGCACATGCGCCAGCTGATGAATGCTCCCATCAGCCGCTCCTGCTCTCACTGAAGGCCAGTCTCACACGTCCAGATAATTCCGGTACCGGAAAAATCGGTACCGGAGTTATCCGTGTCCGTGTATCCATGAGCTCACGTGGCACATCAGTGTGGCACACGTGCGGCAGCCGTGTGCCACCCGTGTGCCGACTGAGTACCACATGGACCGTGCAGGAGACAGCGGCACAGTAAGCGCTGTCCCCCTTGCGTATGGTGCTGAAGCTGCCATTCATTCCTTCTCCCCAGCAGCGTTCGCTGGAGAGAAGGAATGAAAAATCATGTTTTTTTTTATTTTTTTTGTTTTTAAAATAAAGTTCCCGGTCACCGCCAGCCTCCCACCCCCTGTGCGCCTGCCCGCTTGCATTAAAATACTCACCAGCTCCCGCTATGCTTCCTCTCAGTGCCGCAGCTTGTCCTGTATGAGCGGTCACGTGGTGCCGCTCATTACAGTGATGAATATGCGGCTCCACCTCCCATAGGGAGAAGGAATGAATGGCAGCTTCAGCACCACCCGCTGGGGACAGCGCTTAACTCTAGCGCTGTCTCCTGCATGGTCCATGTGGTCCTCAGTCGGCACACGGACAGCACACGGACGGCATCCGTGTGCGGTACGTGTTTACACGGACCCATTGATTTTAATAGGTCCGTGTGATCCATGCGCTCCCATGAACACTGACATGTCTCTGTGTTTTTCAAATGGACACACGGTCCATGAAAACACGCTGACATGTGCAGAGACACATTTATTTTAATGTGTCTACATGAGTCAGTGTCACCGGTACATGAGAAAACTGTCACCACACATACCGGAGCCACTGATGTGTGAAACAGGCCTTATTAGCGGCAGCAGGCATCGTCTGATGGGAGCAATGGTCCCATCAGCTGACACCCGTGTCCGGAATTAAGCTTTATACCTCTGATCACAGCAGCGTGCTCACACTGTGTTATGATAGCGTGGTAATTGCAGCTGTATTACTGGCGGTGATGGTTTTACTGTCGATTAGAAGCTGTGTTTGCCGCACTGTCATGCACATGACAGTGTGGCAAACACTGTATTTTAGGGCCCCTCATTCAAGTAAATGGTGTCCGGGTTCGAGTTCGGGTCCAGGTACTGTTCTGGTACCCGAACATCCAGGCGTCTGCCCATTTTTACTCTGGAACACTTCAGCGTATCCTAGTGATTATGAGTCTATTTTTTCATGACATATTGTACTTTATGATAGTAATAAATTTTGGTCCATATTAATTGCGTTTTGCTATGAAAATATTGAAGATTTTCCAAAAAATTAGAAAATGTCACAATTTTCAAACTTTTTATTTTTTTGTCCTTAAACCAGATAGTTGTACCACACAAAATATATAACAAACAACATTTGCCACATGTCTATTTTACATCAGCACAATTTTTAAAACAACATTTTTTTGTTATGAAGTTAGAAGGGTTAAAGGTTTATCAGCAATTTCTCATTTTTCTAACAACATTTCCAAAACAATTTTTTAAGGACCTTATCACAATTAAATTAACTTTGAGAGGTTTATGTGACAGAAAATGCCCAAAAAGTAACACCATTCTAAAAACTGCACCTCTCAAATTGCTCAAAGCCACATTCAAGAAGTTTATTAACCCTTCAGTTGCTTCACAGAAACTAAAAAAATGTGAACGGAAAAAAAATACAATTTTACTTTTTTTGTCCGCAAAAATGTTACTTTAGCCCCAAAGTGTAACAGGAGAAAGTGGACCATACAATCTGTTGTGCGATTTTTCCTGAATACAGCGAAAACCCATATGTTTTGGGTGCATGGCAGGGCTCGGAAAGAAAGGCACATCAATCAAGTTTTGGAATGCTATAAACCCAGGAAAAAATTGTGGATATCCTCTGCCCTACTGTGCAATTAGACATTCAGGCAGGTAAAAGATAAAACTTGGTGGGTTATTCAGATTCTCAACGCGCTTTCGAAGTCAAAAGACTTCTTCCTCAGGAGGTGAAATAAATGTAAAACATCTTTACACACTGTTTACCACCTTAATCCCATCTGACGTACTATCCCGTCGAGGTGGGGTGGGCCTTAATTCCCACCAACGGGATAGTACGTCACACTGTTTAATGCGACATCGCGACTTAAGTCGCGGTGATCGCATTAAATTGCTGGTGCCATCTTACCTGGATGAAGATGGCGCCGACATCCCCGGGCCTGGCTCCGCCCCCCAGGCCTCTGGATCGCTGTGATTGGCTATTCAATTCTGAATAGCCAATCACAGCGTTCCTCATTGTTTCAGCCAATCGGAGCGGCTGAAACAATGAGGTCGCAGGCTAGGATCGAGTACCGATGTACTCGATCCTAGGGCCGGTGCCTGGCAACGCCAGGCACCGGCAAAACCCCCCCGGATTGGCGCGATCGCCGATCGTATCGATCGCGCCAATCGCAAGGCACAGCGGCGGTATTACCGCCGCTGTGCCCTGCTGTACTGGCCTGGATCGGTGCTGCAATAGCACCGATCGTAGGCCAGAGCCTAGTGCAGGCCCAGCAGGGCCTGCAGGAGCTGATTGGCGCGATCAATGCGATCGACGATCGCGCCAATCACAGGGCACAGCGGCGGTAATACCGCCGCTGTGCCCTTCTGTACCGTACGCCCTGCTCCCTGCTGTCCCCCGGTGTAGCGGCCTGGATTGGTGCTGCAATGGCACCGATCACAGGCCAGTGATTAGTGCAGGCCCAGCAGGGCCTGCAGGTGCTGATTGGCACGATCGATGCGATCGACGATCGCGCCAATCACAGGGCACAGCGGCGGTCACGTTGTGACCGCTGTGTGCCCTGCTGGTGACCTGGCAGTGACCTGCCTAGGATAGGAGAGATCCAAGGCAGTTGCCATGGTCACCAAGCCCTGCAGGGATTGGTGGGATCGATGTTATCATTCGATCCCACCAATGACAGCTCACAGCAGCGGTGTGACCGCTCTGTGACCTGTCTGTCACCTGCAGGTGACCTGTGTGACCGCTCTGCAGGGGTCCTCACTCTAGCTGAGGAACTCCTGCTAAGCGGTCACACAGCCAGATCCTGTCTTGCTGGGCTTTGTGGTGCTACAGAAGCCTGTAACACCACAATCCCCTGCGATACAAAAAAAGCGAAAGAAAGAAGAAAGAAAACCAAAGAAAGAAGAGAGACTACAAAAGGTAAGTGCTAACAGCCCCTACCCGGTCTCACTTCACCCCCCCATCCCCCCCTCCATCCACCCCCCCTTCCCCCCCTTCCCCCCTCTTTTTTACCCCCTCCGTCCCTCTTTGCGTCGCCGCCGTGCGCACTTTTAGCAGCCGCCGAGCGTTGATTGGTGACGCAGTTCACTGATCAACACTCGTGCTCGCTTTTTTTTCAGCAGCCCCCTTTGCCCAATTCCGTACACCCATCCCGCAGCCGCCAAACTTTGATAAGTGACGCGGTTCACTTATCAAAGCTCTCGTGCCTGCCGTTTTCTTTTTTTTTTTTTTTTTTTACACATCCCCGTGCGCTCACCCAGCCTCCGCATCTGACCCTTGCCTTCCTTTTCTTTTTTTTTCCCCACATCTCCGTGCGCTCACCCCGCCGCATCTAACCCGTGCTTTCCTTTTTTTTTTTCCCCCACATCTCCGTGCGCTCACCCCGCCGCGTCTAACCCGTGCTTTCTTTTTTTTTTTTTCCCCACATCTCCGTGCGCTCACCCCGCCGCGTCTAACCCGTGCTTTCCTTTTCTTTTTTTTTTTTTCCCCACATCTCCGTGCGCTCACTCCGCCGCGTCTAACCCGTGCTTTCCTTTTTTTTTTTTTTTTTCCCCACATCTCCGTGCGCTCACCCCGCCGCATCTAACCCGTGCTTTCCTTTTTTTTTCCCCCACATCTCCGTGCGCTCACCCCGCCGCGTCTAACCCGTGCTTTTTTTTCTTTTTTTCTCACATCCCTGTGCACGCACCCAGCAGACGCTGAACTTTGATAAGTGACGTGGTTCATTTATCAGAGCTCTCGTGCCTGCGTTTTTTTTTTCACATCCCCGTTCACACACCCAGCAGCCACTGAACTTTGATAAGTGACGCGGTTCATTTATCAGAGCTCTCGTGCCTGCGTTGTTTTTTTTTCACATCCCCGTTCACACACCCAGCAGCCGCCAAACTTTGATAAGTGACGCGGTTCACTTATCAGAGCTAGGGCCTGCTGTTTTATACTTTTCTTTCACAGGTATTTTTTTTTTCCTTTAGCTTTTTCTTTTCAGAGTAGTTTGCACCAAGCACTATCCCCCCACACTTACACAGTTACCAATAAAGTGCACCCAAGCACCACACTTACAAAAAAAATGTCCCGCTCGTCCCGTTCGTCCCAACAGCGCTATTCAGCGGAGGAGGCATATTCTTTCCTTGCCTCTGACACTGATAGCGAGGGAGAGGATCCCACTTTTCTTTATTTTTCTGATTCTTCCTCATCCTCTTCCCACTCCTCATCTTTCTCCTCCGGCCCTGCGGAACCGCCACGCAGACGCCGCAGGACAGAAGATGAGGCTAGGCCCATCGTTGATGAAGATGAAGATGAAGCGCCCACCATTGCTGAAGACGAACCAGCGCACCCCACTGCGGACCCCATATGGACCTCGCCACCTGAAAATTACGAGCCACTGATTCCTGATTTTGTGGCAGAATCAGGAATCACGTTTGACACCACCGGCCTCACAGAACTAGACTTTTTCAAAGTCTTTTTCTCTGAGGCTTTCGTCAACCTCATGGTGGAGCAAACTAATCTGTATGCTCGGCAATTTTTGGACCAAAACTCGGGTTCATCATATTCTAACTGGTCTCCTGTAGACGCAGTTGAAATGATGCAGTTTTGGGGCCTGGTCCTCCACATGGGGATCCTGAAGAAGCCTGAACTTCGGCAATATTGGAGTGTGGATATTTTATATAACACTCCAGTATTCCGAATGGTCATGACCCGGACGCGTTTTGAGGCCATCCATAAGTTCCTGCATTACAACGATAATGCACGGTGTCCCGCACGAGATGACCCCAACTTTGACCGTCTGTTCAAAGTTCGGCCGGTCATCGAACACTTCAACAAAAAGTTTGCAGAAGTGTACGTGCCTCAAAGGGACATCTGCGTGGATGAGTCCTTAATTCATTTTAAGGGGCGGCTTAGATTCCATCAATACCTGCCCAGCAAGAGGGCCAGGTACGGAATCAAACTCTACAAGCTGTGTGAGAGTACCTCAGGGTACACCCACAGCTTTAGAGTCTACGAAGGGAAGGACAGCAGGATTGAACCGCCTGAGTGTCCTTCTATCCTGGGAGTGAGTGGGAAAATTGTGTGGGATTTGGTGCACCCACTGCTGGATAAAGGTTATCACCTCTATACCGATAACTTTTATTCCAGCATCCCACTCTACAAATCTCTCTTTGCGCGAGGTACCGCAGCTTGCGGTACTGTCCGCAAAAATCAGAGAGGCCTCCCGAAGACGCTACTTGGGCAGATTCTCAGAAAAGGCGAGAGCAAAGCCCAATGTAGCGACCACCTGCTGGTTGTCAAGTACAAGGACAAAAGGGATGTCCTTCTGTTGACCACCATACACGGTGATGGCAGCGCCCTCAGCATTGTACGGGGTACCTCTGCACAGGTCTGCAAACCGGACTGTGTACTGGGGTACAACAAAAACATGGGGGGCGTTGATCTCTCCGATCAACTCCTCCAACCATACAGTGCTTTGAGAAAGGCCAGGGTGTGGTACAAAAAGCTGTCCATGCACATCGTACAAATGGCAATGCTCAACGCTTTCCTGCTGTCACGATGTGCACGCAACACCGATACGTCGTACCTTCATTTCCAGGAGGTAGTGGTTAAGGCCCTGATGTTTGGCACGAGGAAAGGAGCGGGCTCCAGTACTTCTGGAACTGAAGGTGCACGTGTCGTACCAGGCCAGCATTTTCCTGGGGTGGTCCCGCCAACTGAAAAAAAAGGTAAGCCGCAAAAAAGGTGCCGAGTGTGCTACAAAAGAGGAATTCGAAGGGACACCATCTATCTGGGGTCGGTATTGGGACCTGTTCTCTTCAACATTCATTAATGATCTGGTAGAAGGTTTACACAGTAAAATATTGATATTTGCAGATGATACAAAACTATGTAAAGCAGTTAATACAAGAGAAGATAGTATTCTGCTACAGATGGATCTGGATAAGTTGGAAACTTGGGCTGAAAGGTGGCAGATGAGGTTTAACAATGATAAATGTAAGGTTATACACATGGGAAGAAAGAATAAATATCACCATTACACACTGAATGGGAAACCACTGGGTAAATCTGACATGGAGAAGGACTTGGGGATCCTAGTTAATGATAAACTTACCTGGAGCAGCCAGTGCCAGGCAGCAGCTGCCAAGGCAAACAGGATCATGGGGTGCATTAAAAGAGGTCTGGATACACATGATGAGAGCATTATACTGCCTCTGTACAAATCCCTAGTTAGACCGCACATGGAGTACTGTGTCCAGATTTGGGCACCGGTGCTCAGGAAGGATATAATGGAACTAGAGAGTGTACAAAGGAGGGCAACAAAATTAATAAAGGGGATGGGAGAACTACAATACCCAGATAGATTAGCGAAATTAGGATTATTTAGTCTAGAAAAAAGACGACTGAGGGGTGATCTAATAACCATGTATAAGTATATAAGGGGACAATACAAATATCTCGCTGAGGATCTGTTTATACCAAGGAAGGTGACGGGCACAAGGGGGCATTCTTTGCGTCTGGAGGAGAGAAGGTTTTTCCACCAAAATAGAAGAGGATTCTTTACTGTTAGGGCAGTGAGAATCTGGAATTGCTTGCCTGAGGAGGTGGTGATGGCGAACTCAGTCGAGGGGTTCAAGAGAGGCCTGGATGTCTTCCTGGAGCAGAACAATATTGTATCATACAATTATTAGGTTCTGTAGAAGGACGTAGATCTGGGGATTTATTATGATGGAATATAGGCTGAACTGGATGGACAAATGTCTTTTTTCGGCCTTACTAACTATGTAACTATGTAACTATGTAACTATCAATGCGACACCTGCCCCGACAAACCTGGCCTGTGTATGAAGGATTGCTTTAAATTGTACCACACCTCCATGCACTACTAATTTACTTTACAGGAAATAGAATAATTCCAAAGTTGGCACATCTAGGTAAGTTCTCTGGGGGTCTACTTTCCAAAATGTTGTCACTTGTGGGTTTTTTTCCTGTTTAGGCACATCAGGGGCTCTGCAAACGGAACATGACGCCCGCAGACGATTCCATCAAAGTCTGCATTCAAAAACGTCAGTACTTCCCTTTCGAGCCCCAACGTGTGCCCAAACAGTTTTTTCCCACATGTGGGGTACCAGCGTACTCAGGGCAAATTGGACAACAACTTTTGTGGTCCAATTTCTCCTGATACCCTTGGGAAATTAAAAAACACTTGGGGGTTTAAAGTTCTCACCACACATCTAGACAAGTTCCTTAGGAGGTCTAGTTTCCAAATTGGGGTCACTTGTGGGGGATTTCCACTTTTTAGGCACATCAGGGGCTCGTCAAATGGAACGTGACGGCCGCAGAAGATTCCATCAAAGCCTGCGTTCCAAAACGTCACTACTTCCCTTCCGAGCCCTGACGTGTGCCCAAACAGTAGTTTTCTCCCACATGTGGGGTACCAGCGTACTCAGGGCAAATTGGACAACAACTTTTGTGGTCCAATTTCTCCTGATACCCTTGGGAAATTAAAAAATTGGGGACTAAAAGATCATTTTTGTGGGCAAAAAATAGGATTTTTTATTTTCACGCCCGGGCGTTATAAACTTTAGTGAAACACTTGGGGGTTCAAAGTTCTCACCACACATCTAGACAAGTTCCTTAGGGGGTCTAGTTTCCAAATTGGGGTCACTTGTGGGGGATTTCCACTGTTTAGGCACATCAGGGGCTCTGTCAAATGGAACGTGACGGCCGCAGAAGATTCCATCAATGCCTGCGTTCCAAAACGTCACTACTTCCCTTCCGAGCCCTGACGTGTGCCCAAACAGTAGTTTTCTCCCACATGTGGGGGTACCAGCGTACTCAGGGCAAATTGGACAACAACTTTTGTGGTCCAATTTCTCCTGTTACCCTTGGGAAATTAAAAAATTGGGGACTAAAAGATCATTTTTGTGGGCAAAAAATAGGATTTTTTATTTTCCCGCACGGGCGGTATAAACTTCTGTGAAGCACTTGGGGGATAAAAGTGCTCACCACACATCTAGATAAGTTCCTTAGGGGGTCTAGTTTCCAAAATGGGGTCACTAGTGGGGGGTTTCCACTGTTTAGGCACATCAGGGGCTCATCAAACGCGACATGGCGTCCAATCTCAATTCCAGCTAATTTTATCTTGAAAAAGTCTTATGGCGCTCCTTCCCTTCTGAGACCTGCCATGCACCTAAACAGTGGTTCCCCCCCACATATGGGGTATTGGCATACTCAGGACAAATTGGACTACAACTTTTGTCATCCAATTTCTTAAGTTACCCTTGTGAAAATAAAAAATTGGGGACTAAACCATCATGTTTGTGGAAAAAATAGGATTTTTTATTTTCACGCACGGGCGGTATAAACTTCGGTGAAGCACTTGGGGGATAAAAGTGCTCACCACACATCTAGATAAGTTCCTTAGGGGGTCTAGTTTCCAAAATGGGGTCACTTGTGAGGGGTTTCCACTGTTTAGGCACATCAGGGGCTCACCAAACGCGACATGGCGTCCAATCTCAATTCCAGCTAATTTTAGCTTGAGAAAGTCTTATGGCGCTCCTTTCCTTCTGAGCCCTGCCATGCGCCTAAACAGTGGTTCCCCCCCACATATGGGGTATTGGCGTATTCAGGACAAATTGGACTTCAACTTTTGTCATCCAATTTCTTCAGTTACCCTTGTGAAAATAAAAAATTGGGGACTAAACCATCATGTTTGTGGAAAAAATAGGATTTTTTATTTTCACGCACGGGCGGTATAAACTTCGGTGAAGCACTTTGGGGATAAAAGTGCTCACCACACATCTAGATAAGTTCCTTAGGGGGTCTAGTTTCCAAAATGGGGTCACTTGTGAGGGGTTTCCACTGTTTAGGAACATCAGGGGCTCACCAAACGCGACATGGCGTCCAATCTCAATTCCAGCTAATTTTAGCTTGAGAAAGTCTTATGGCGCTCCTTCCCTTCTGAGCCCTGCCATGCGCCCAAACAGTGGTTCCGCCCCACATATGGGGTATTGGCGTACTCAGAACAAATTGGACTACAACTTTTGTGGTCCAATTTCTTCAGTTACCCTTGTGAAAATTAAAAATTGGGGACTAAACCATCATGTTTGTGGAAAAAATACGTTTTTTTATTTACACATACGGGCGGTATAAACTTCTGTGAAGCACTTGGGGGATAAAAGTGCTCACCACACATCTAGATAAGTTCCTTAGGGGGTCTAGTTTCCAAAATGGGGTCACTTGTGGGGGGTTTCCACTGTTTAGGCACATCAGGGGCTCACCAAACGCGACATGGCGTCCAATCTCAATTCCAGCTAATTTTAGCTTGAGAAAGTCTTATGGCGCTCCTTCCCTTCTGAGCCCTGCCATGCGCTCAAACAGTGGTTCCGCCCCACATATGGGGTATTGGCGTACTCAGGACAAATTGGACTACAACTTTTGTGGTCCAATTTCTTCAGTTACCCTTGAGAAAATTAAAAATTGGGGACTAAACCATCATGTTTGTGGAAAAAATATGTTTTTTTATTTTCACGTACGGGCGGTATAAACTTCTGTGAAGCACTTGGGGGATAAAAGTGCTCACCACACATCTAGATAAGTTCCTTAGAGGGTCTAGTTTCCAAAATGGGGTCACTTGTGGGGGGTTTCCACTGTTTAGGCACATCAGGGGCTCACCAAACGCGACATGGCGTCCAATCTCAATTCCAGCTAATTTTAGCTTGAAAAAGTCAAATGGCGCTCCTTCCCTTCTGAGCCCTGCCATGAGCCCAAACAGTGGTACCCCCCCACATATGGGGTATCAGCGTACTCAGGACAAATTGGACAACAACTTTTGCAGTCCAATTTCTCCTGTTACCTTTGGGAAAATAAAAAAATTGTTGCTAAAAGATCGTTTTCATGACTAAAAAGTTAAATTTTCATTTTTCCCTTCAACATTTCTTTAGCTCTCATGAAGCACCAGAAGGGTTAATAAACTTCTTGGATGTGGTTTTGATCAGCTTGAGGGGTGCAATTTTTAGAATGGTGTCACTTTTGGGTATTTTTTGCTATATAGACCCCTAAATGTGACTTCAAATTTGAGGTGGTCCCTAAAAAAAATGGTTTTGTAAATTTTGTTGTAAAAATGAGAAATTGCTGGTCAACTTTTAACCCTTATAACTCCCTAACAAAAAAGAAATTTGTTTCCAAAATTGTGCTGATGTAAAGTAGACATGTGGGAAATGTTACTTATTAAGTATTTTGTGTGACATATCTCTGTGATTTAAGGGCATAAAAATTCAAAGTTGGAAAATTGCAAACTTTTCAAAATTTTCACCAAATTTCCATTTTTTTTGCAAATAAACGCAGGTAATATCAAAGAAATTTTACCACTATCATGAAGTAAAATATGTCACGAGAAAGCAGTGTCAGAATCACCAAGATCCGTTGAAGCGTTCCAGAGTTATTACCTCATAAAGGGACAGTGGTCAGAATTGTAAAAATTGGCCCGGTCATTAACGTGCAAACCACCCTTGGGGCTTAACCCCTTCACCCCCAAGGGTGGTTTGCACGTTAATGACCGGGCCAATTTTTACAATTCTGACCACTGTCCCTTTATGAGGTTATAACTCTGGAACGCTTCAACGGATCTTGGCGATTCTGACATTGTTTTCTCATGACATATTGTACTTCATGATAGTGGTAAAATTTCTTCGATATAACTTGCGTTTATTTGTGAAAAAAACGAATATTTGGCGAAAATTTTGAAAATTTCGCAATTTTCCAACTTTGAATTTTTATGCCCTTAAATCACAGACATATGTCACGCAAAATACTTAATAAGTAACATTTACCACATGTCTACTTTACATCAGCACAATTTTGGAACCAAAATTTTTTTTTGTGACGGAGTTATAAGGGTTAAAAGTTGACCAGCAATTTCTCATTTTTACAACACCATTTTTTTTTTAGGGACCACATCTCATTTGAAGTCATTTTGAGGGGTCTATATGATAGAAAATACCCAAGTGTGACACCATTCTAAAAACTGCACCCCTCAAGGTACTCAAAACCACTTTCAAGAAGTTTATTAACCCTTCAGGTGTTTCACAGGAATTTTTGGAATGTTTAAATAAAAATAAACATTTAACTTTTTTTCACACAAAATTTGTTTCAGCTCCAATTTGTTTTATTTTACCAAGGGTAACAGGAGAAAATAGACCCCAAAATTTGTTGTACAATTCATCCTGAGTACGCTGATACCCCATATGTGGGTGTAAACCATTGTTTGGGCGCAGGGCAGAGCTCGGAAGGAAAGGAGCGCCATTTGACTTTTCAATGCAAAATTGACTGGAATTGAGATGGGACGCCATGTTGCATTTGGAGAGCCCCTGATGTGCCTAAACATTGAAACCCCCCACAAGTGACACCATTTTGGAAAGTAGACCCCCTAAGGATCTTATCTAGATGTGTGGTGAGCACTTTGACCCAACAAGTGCTTCACAGAAGTTTATAATGCAGAGCCGTAAAAATAAAAAATCATATTTTTTCACAAAAATGATCTTTTCGCCCCCAATTTTTTATTTTCCCAAGGGTAAGAGAAGAAATTGGACCCCAAAAATTGTTGTGCAATTTGTCCTGAGTACGCTGATACCCCATATGTGGGTGTAAACCATTGTTTGGGCGCAGGGCAGAGCTCGGAAGGGAAGGAGCGCCATTTGACTTTTCAATGCAAAATTGACTGGAATTGAGATGGGACGCCATGTTGCGTTTGGAGAGCCCCTGATGTGCCTAAACATTGAAACCCCCCACAAGTGACACCATTTTGGAAAGTAGACCCCTTAAGGAACTTATCTAGATGTGTGTTGAGCACTTTGACCCAACAAGTGCTTCACAGAAGTTTATAATGCAGAGCCGTAAAAATAAAAATCATATTTTTTCACAAAAATGATCTTTTCGCCCCCATTTTTTTATTTCCCCACGGGTAAGAGAAGAAATTAGACCACAAAAGTTGTTGTGCAATTTGTCCTGAGTACGACGATACCCCATATGTGGGGGTAAACCACTGTTTGGGCGCATAGCAGAGCTCGGAAGGGAAGGAGCGCTATTTTACTTTTCAATGCAAAATTGACTGGAATTAAGATGGGATGCCATGTTGCGTTTGGAGAGCCCCTGATGTACCTAAACATTAAAAAACCCCACAAGTGACACCATTTTGGAAAGTAGACCCCCTAAGGAACTTATCTAGATGTGTTTTGATAGCTTTGAACCCCCAAGTGTTTCACTACAGTTTATAACGCAGAGCCATGAAAATAAAAATTATTTTTTTTTTTTCACAAAAATGATTTTTAGCCCCCAGTTTTGTATTTTCACAAGGGTATCAGGATAAATTGGACCCCAAACTTTGTTGTCCAATTTGTCCTGAGTACGCTGATACCCCATATGTGGGGGGGAACCACTGTTTGGGTGCATGACAGAGCTCGGAAGGGAAGGAGTGTCATTTGGAATGCAGACTAAAATGGATTGGTCTGCAGGCGTCACGTTGAATTTGCAGAGCCCCTGATGTACCCAAACAGTACAAACCCCCCACAAGTGACCCCATATTGGAAACTAGACCCCCCAAGGAACTTATCTAGATGTGTTGTGAGAACTTTGAACCCCCAAGTGTTTCACTACAGTTTATAACGCAGAGCCGTGAAAATAAAAATTCTTTTTTTTTTTTCACAAAAATGATTTTTTAGCCCCCAGTTTTGTATTTTCACAAGGGTATCAGGATAAATTGGACCCCAAAAGTTGTTGATCAATTTGTCCTGAGTACGCTGATACTCCATATGTGGGGGAGAACCACTGTTTGGGCGCATGACAGAGCTCGGAAGGGAATGAGCGCCATTTGGAATGCAGACTTAAATGGATTGGTCTGCAGGCGTCACGTTGCATTTGCAGAGCCCCTGATGTACCCAAACAGTACAAACCCCCCCCAAGTGACCCCATATTGGAAACTAGACCCCCAAAGTAACTTATCTAGATGTGTTGTGAGAACTTTGAACCCCCAAGTGTTTCACTACAGTTTACAACGCAGAGCCGTGAAAATAAAAAATCTTTTTTTTCCCACAAAACTTATTTTTTGGCCCCCTGTTTTGTATTTTCCCAAGGGTAGCAGGAGAAATTGGACCCCAAAAGATGATGTCCAATTTGTCCTGAGTACGCTGATACCCAATATGTTGGGGTAAACCCCTGTTTGGGCACACGGGAGAGCTCTGAAGGGAAGGAGCACTGTTTTCCTTTTTCAACGCAGAATTGGCTGGAATTCAGATCGGATGCCATGTCCCGTTTGGAGAGCCCCTGATGTGCCTAAACAGTGGAAACCCCCCAATTATAACTGAAACCCTAATCCAAACACATCCCTAACCCTAATCCCAACGGTAACCCTAACCACTCCTCTAACCCAGACACACCCAACCCTATTCCCAACCGTAAATGTAATCCAAACCCTAACCCTATCTTTAGCCCCAACTCTAACTGTAGCTCCAACCCTAACCCTAGCCCTAACCCTAGCAATAACCCTAGTCCTATCACTAGCCCTAACACTAGCCGTAACACTAGCCCTAACCCTAGCCCTAACCCTAGCCCTAACCCTATCCCCAACCCTAGCCCTAACCCTAGCCCTAACCCTATCCCCAACCCTAACCCTAGCCCTAACCCTAGCCCCAACCCTAGCCCTAACCCTAGTCCTAACCCTTGCCCTAACCCTAGCCCTAACTCTAGTCCTAACTCTAGCCCTAACCCTAGCCCCAACCCTAGCCCTAACCCTTGCCCTAACCCTAGTCCTAACTCTAGCCCTAACCCTAGCCCCAACCCTAGCCCTAACCCTAGCCCTAACCCTAACCCTAGCCCTAACCCTAGCCCTAACTCTAGTCCTAACTCTAGCCCTAACCCTAATGGGAAAATGGAAATAAATACATTTTTTAAATTTTTTTATTTTTCCCTAACTAAGCGGGTGATGAAGGGGGGTTTGATTTACTTTTATAGCGGGTTATTTAGCGGATTTTTATGATTGGCAGCCGTCACACACTGAAAGACGCTTTTCATTGCAAAAAATATTTTTTGCGTTACCACATTTTGAGAGCTGTAATTTTTCCATATTTGAGTCCACAGAGTCATGTGAGATCTTGTTTTTTGCGGGACGCGTTGACGTTTTTATTGGTAACATTTTCGGACACGTGACATTTTTTGATCGCTTTTTATTCCGATTTTTGTGAGGCAGAGTGATCAAAAACCAGCTATTCATGAATTTCTTTTGGGGGAGGCGTTTATACCGTTCCGTGTTTGGTAAAATTGATAAAGCAGTTTTATTCGTCGGGTCAGTACGATTACAGCGATATCTCATTTATATCATTTTTTTATGTTTTGGCGCTTTTATACGATAAAAACTATTTTATAGAAAAAATAATTATTTTGGTATCGCTTTATTCTCAGGACTATAACTTTTTTATTTTTTTGCTGATGATGCTATGTTGCGGCTCGTTTTTTGCGGGACAAGATGACGTTTTCAGCGGTACCATGGTTATTTATATCCGTCTTTTTGATCGCGTGTTATTCCACTTTTTGTTCGGCGGTATGGTAATAAAGCGTTGTTTTTTGCCTCGTTTTTTTTTTTTTCCTTACGGTGTTTACTGAAGGGGTTAACTAGTGGGCCAGTTTTATAGGTCGGGTCGTTACGGACGCGGCGATACTAAATATGTGTACTTTTATTGTTTTTTTTATTTTATTTAGCTAAAGAAATGTATTTATGGGAATAATTTTTTTTTCTTTATTTAGGATAATTTTTTTTTTTTTTATACACATGTGGGGAATTTTTTTTTTTACTTTTTTACTTTGTCCCAGGGGGGGACATCACAGATCATTGATCTGGCAGTGTGCACAGCACTCTGCCAGATCTGCGATCTGCTGTGCAGGGCTGCAGGCTTACCAAGCGTCTGCTCTGAGCAGGCACTCGGTAAGCCACCTCCCTCCCTGCAGGACCCGGATGCCGCGGCCATCTTGGATCCGGGACCTGCGGCGAGGAGGGAGGTAGGAGACCCTCAGAGCAACGCGATCACATCGCGTTGCTCCGGGGGTCTCAGGGAAGCCCGCAGGGAGCCCCCTCCCTGCGCGATGCTTCCCTATACCGCCGGTACACCGCGATCATGTTTGATCGCGGTGTGCCAGGGGTTAATGTGCCGGATGTCAGCTGCGATAGTCAGCTGACACCCGGCCGCGATCGGCCGCGCTCCCCCCGTGAGCGCGGCCGATCGGCTATGACGTACTATCCCGTCGAGGGTCAGATAGGCCCAGGTCACCTCGACGGGATAGTACGTCCAAGGTCACAGAGGGGTTAAGGGGTTAAATAGATTCACATTTGAAATTGGCGCCAATGAAGAATCACATGTCAAACAATGTCAAAGTTCATAAAGACTGACACATGGTGCAGCACATGACTTCTAAAACTGATACACAATTATATTAGGTAAAAACAGATGTTATTCTAGTAAATTTATAATTATATATTCCAGACAACGAAATTTGATTTAAAAAATAATAAATTAATCTCAATAAAAATTGAAATGGAATTACCACCATTTAGAAAAAAATAAAATGAACCATTTATTGGATTAAAAATCTGTGTATATAAGTAAAAATAATATTAATTAAACATGGTTAAAATTATATGACTCATGTGTAATTGCTTTAAAGGGTACAGGACAAGGAGTTTCTGAAATACATCTATTAGATACAGATTGGGATAATTATGGTAAATTTCTGCGCTGCTGAATCACTAGAATTCCAGAATTATTAGTACATGTGGCTTTATTATTCTACGTGTTTCAGAGTTCAAAACTCCTTCATCTGATGAAGGAGTCCTGAACTCTGAAACGCGTAAAATAATAAAGCCACATGTACTAATAATTCTGGAATTCTAGTGACTCGGCAGCGCAGAAATTTACCACAATTATCCCAATCTGTATCTAACGGCTGGTCTTTCCTGGACTCCTGGACCTGCTGCAGCAAATCCTTTCAATGCTTCAACTCAGTTACATCTGGTGAGTGCAATCTTATGGATTAACCTTTTAACCTTCTCAGATAAGACACTATTTGCGCTCTTTCCTTCAACAGTTTTCATATGAAATACATCTATATAAGCTACAAGAGTTCATTCAAGAACGATACTAATTATATATTCAAAAACTGAAGAATATTTGATTTCATAATATAGTAAATTTTTTGCAATATAATTATTATATCCAACTGTAGTCCCAGTTTTTAAACTTTATCCATATTCCCTGTTTATATATTTCACCATGATGAGAGTCAGAGTAGAAAGGAACTAAAATCAATTCCTATTAGCAGATTGGCATGAGCGCTACCAAAAGGCTTCTCTATCACATACTTACTATTCAGGACTATGAATGGAATATATCTTCCTCATACGAAAGGGTAGACACAATGAGAAATGCCGTGGCACCGGAAAGATGAACAACAATAAGGCATCCACGAAAAAAGAGAGAGACACGCACGCTGGATTGATCGACAAAAAACAAGGTGAGGGGACTAACGCAAAAAAAAAAACCTCCTAGGATTACTAACATCGTTATATTATCATGTGTTCCTTTTTAAGAATAGAGCACAACTAATACCCTTATCATTAAACAGATTTTGATAAAAAGGGATTCACACATAAAAATACCAGGGAAGTATCAATAACACTGTGTTACAAAGGTTTTGTCCCTCGAGCAATTTTGAGAGTTAGGCCGGGATCACACATACGTGAGATACGGCCGAGTCTCGCAGGTGAAAACCGAGCTCTGGCGCCAGCACTCCGGAGCGGAGCATGCAGCCACACAGCAATACATGGAGCCGCACACTCCGCTCCAGAGTGCCGGCGCCAGAGCTGGATTTTCACCTGTGAGACTCGGCCGTATCTCGCGTATGTGTGATCCCGGCCTTACTGATAGACTTTTTTCATGCTCATTTCAGAAATGACTTTAGAATTTTCCTATCAAGTTTTTGAAAAATTATGAAACATTATAATATTCTGTTATAATTCTAAAAACATGGATTATCGCTGCACATCAAATTTCAGGGAAGTTCTTGTCCCCTGAGAAAATTTTATTGTATCTTATAGATTTTGATATGCTGAACATGAATATGTGCTCCAAAAGTCTTTATCACGTAAGGTTTTTAACCCCTTCATGACCAGAGCTTTTATTCGATTTTTCGTTTTAGTTTTTCGCTATCCTTTTTCCAGATCCATAACCTTTTCGTCAATATGGCCGTGTGAGGGCTTATTTTTTGTGGGACGAGCTGATGTTTTTAATGATACCTCTTTTGTGCAGATATATTCTTTTGATTGCCCGTTATTGCATTTTAATGCAATGTCACTGCGACCAAAAAACGTAATTCTGTCTTTTTGATTTTTTTTATCGCTACGCTGTTTAGAGATCATGTTAATTCTTGTTTTTATTGACAGATAGGGCTATTCTGAACACAGCAATACCAAATATGTGTAGGATTGATTTTTTTATTGTTTTAATTTGATTAGGTCGAAATGGGGGTGATTTGAACTTTTATATTGTTTTTATTTTTATTATATTTTTAAACACTTTTTTTTTTACTTTTGGCATGCTGCCATAGCGCGATAGCCTCTGCTACATAGAGGTGATGCTCAGATCACCTCTATGCAGCAGAAATACAGGCTTGCTATGAGCGCCGACCACAGGTGCTCATTTCAATCTGCCATCAACAACCATAAAGGTCTCGTGTCGGGTCCATAGAAGTCTCAGGTTGACTTTCCGATCACAGCGATCTAAGTGTTGGGACCAATAACATGCTATGTCCGTCATTTGTCATTATGTTAATACATTTCTCTTTTGTTCGTTCATTTTTCATTTTATTAATTAACAAAAATAAAATATTAACACTTCTATTAAATACTTTCTTATTTTACAGCATTTTTACTACAATTGCCTGAACCTCTTAAACACTTGCACAGCGTTGCTTGTACATGCACACACTAGGTTTCATATGTATATACATATATACAAACACAAACATATTTATAATTATGGTTATGTGTGTCCTACTACATAAAGCAGTAAAGATATTTAATTTACCTACACGTAGTCTAGTGTCTGGGTTGGTTTCCTGCTGCAGTTCTTGTGTGTTCCTCTTCGCCTTTGGTGACACCCTCTGATTAGAACATGGAATCACAAGAAAGCCATTCTAACACTGTCACTGTGTTGCCAGGAGATTATTTCTTTTGTTAATATTTTACCATTATATTTGACAGGATTTCACATTTTCTGTAGTCCGCCTTTAGTACATTGAACTGCCAGACAGAGAAATTAATACCCTGAGTGACTGTATTTTAATTAAGCAATTTCATGCAAATTACAAATTTTAGATTGCCAAATAATATATTACACAAAAATTGTAGGCTGGCTGATCTGATATGCATGGAGTATTACTCTTCCAGGCACTGTGCATACATGGGAAAATGAACAAAAATGCTAATTTCCAATCTACTATGCAAACGGTAAAAGATGCCTATTTAGATACATATGCTTTTCCTGGAATGGGTAAACAGTTCTTGAATTTAATATAGCTGAAATCTGAAGGTTTATGTGTCTGTGTGATGTACAAGTGGATTGAATACATAAAATGCATCCTTATATTTGGCCAATTATGATGTCATTGCTAATACCAGCTGTATCAGTGCTGCAAAATTTTATTGAGGCCACATTTACACAATATTTTTATTGCACTTATAACAACTACAAAAACCTTGCAAAAATTTACAAACATTGAATTTTTTTCATGTGTTTGTCATTTAGTGAACATTTTATTAAATATTCCTTTATTACAAGCATTTTTTAACCCACTTTGACTTTGTTTTGCGGACATAAATGGAGAAAGATTATCTTTAAAAAACCAATACCCAGACATTAAAAAATATCACTGACATTGGTAAAAGCACACTAAAAATCTTTAAGCTAACATCAAACCTCTACAAATCCCCTGGAACCTACAGTGGGTACGGAAAGTATTCAGACCCCTTTAAATTTTTCACTCTTTGTTTCATTGCAGCCATTTGGTAAATTCAAAAAAGTTCATTTTTTCTCATCAATGTACACTCTCCACCCCAACTTGACTGAAAAAAAACAGAAATGTAGTAATTTTTGCAAATGTATTAAAAAGAAAAAAGGAATATCACATGGTCATAAGTATTCAGACCCTTTGCTCTGACACTCATATTTAAGTCACATGCTGTCCATTTCCTTGTGATCCTCCTTGAGAAGATTCTACTCCTTCATTGGAGGCCAGCTGTGTTTAATTAAACTGATAGGACCTGATTTGGAAAGGCACACACCTGTCTACATAAGACCTCACAGCTTGTATGAATATTTTTCACACCCACACCTTTGTGTATTTGAAAAAAACACAAAAAAAGCCAAATAAAAACTTCAAACTAAGGTAAAAAAAGAAATGTGAGCTATTTGACTTTATCAGCCTGGGGAAAAAGCTAACACAGATATCACATGTAATAACAACATGGTCATTGCAATTGCATATAGACAAACACAGGAATAATTTTTTCCCCACAAGACTGTTGAGACAAGAAAATATTGTCCCAGTTGGGGCATGAGCAGAAAGATTTCAAAATAGTAATCTTATACTTTAAAGTATGAGCCGATATAATTTTTTTAACAGTGTTCTCCAGTGAATTTTATCAGTGGGAAATGGCTATAGTTTTCCCTTAAATCACTCTTCCAAGGGAATAACTACAGTGCCTTGCGAAAGTATTCGGCCCCCTGGAACTTTTCAACCTTTTCCCACATATCATGCTTCAGACATAAAGATACCAAATGTAAATTTTTGTTGAAGGATCAACAACAAGTGGAACACAGTTGTGAAGCTTAACTAAATTTATTGGTTATTTGAAATTTTTGTGGAAATTCAAAAACTGAAAAGTGGGGCATGCAATATTATTCGGCCCCTTTAGCTTAATACTTTGTTGAGCCACCTTTTGCTGTGATTACAGCTACAAGTCGCATGGGATATGTCTCTATCAGTTTTGTACATCGAGACTGAAATTCTTCCTTGGCAAACAGCTCGAGCTCAGTCAGGTTTGATGGAGATCATTTGTGAACAGCAGTTTTCAGCTCTTTCCACAGATTCTCGATTGGATTGAGACCTGGACTTTGACTTGGCCATTCTAACACCTGGATACGTTTATTTGTGAACCATTCCATTGTAGATTTTGCTTTATGTTTGCGATAATTGTCTTGTTGGAAGACAAATCTCCATCCCAGTCTCAGGTCTTTTGCAGACTCCAATAGGTTTTCTTCAAGAATGGTCCGGTTTTTGGCTCCATCAATCTTCCCATCAATTTTAACCATCTTCCCTGTCCCTGCTGAAGAAAAGCAGGCCCAAACCATGATGCTGCCACCACCATGTTTGACAGTGGGGATGGTGTGTTCAGGGTGATGAACTGTGTTGCCTTTACGCCAAACATATCGTTTGACATTGTTGCCAACAAGTTTGATTTGGTTTCATCTGACCAGAGCACCTTCTTCCACATGTTTGGTGTGTCTCCCAGGTGGCTTGTTGCAACCTTTAAACAACACTTTTTATGGATATCTTTGAGAAATGGCTTTCTTCTTGCCACTCTTCCATAAAGGCCAGATTTGTGCAGTGTACAACTGATTGTTGTCCTATGGACAGACTGTCCCACCTCAGCTGTAGATCTCTCCAGTTCATCCAGAGTGCTCATGGGCCTCTTGGCTGCATCTCTGATCAGTCTTCTCCTTGTTTGACATGAAAGTTTAGAGGGACGGCCGGGTCTCGATAGATTTGCAGTGGTATGATACTCCTTCCATTTCAATATGATTGCTTGCACAGTGCTCCTTGGGATGTTTAAAGTTTTGGAAATCATTTTGTATCCAAATCTGGCTTTAAACTTCTCCACAACAGTATCACAGACCTGCCTGTTGTGTTCCTTGGTCTTCATGATGCTCTCTGTGCTTCAAACAGAACCTTGAGACTATCACAGAGCAAGTGCATTTATATGGTGACTTGATTACACACAGGTGGATTATATTTATCATCATTAGGCATTTAGGACAACATTGGATCATTCAGAGATCCACAATGAACTTCTGGAGTGAATTTGCTGCACTGAAAGTAAAAGGGCTGAATAATATTGCACGCCCCACTTTTCAGTTTTTAAATTTCCACAAAAATTTGAAATAACCAATAAATTTCATTCAACTTCACAATTGTGTTCCACTTGCTGTTGATTCTTCACCAAAAATTTACATTTGGTATCTTTATGCTTGAAGCATGATATGTGGGAAAAGGTTGGGATAGCACGCACGCAGGGTGACGCGCGCAACAGATATTAAGTGCAACAGTATCAAGTGCTTGGCAGTTAGAAAATGGAATTGAAGCTGGTGTTCCTCTTTTCTTCTTCACACAGGTATTTCATCCATCATCTGTTTGTGTGCTCTGTCTGACAAGTGTGAACGGAACCATATCTTGCAAGCTTTTTTCATGGTATTTCATCCATCATCCGTTTGTGTGCTCTGTCTGACAAGTGTGAACGGAGCCATATCTAGCAAGCTTTTTTCATGGTATTTCATCCATCATCTGTTTGTGTGCTCTGTCTGACAAGTGTGAACGGAACCATATCTAACAAGATTTTTTCATGGTATTTCATCCATCTCTTCTGTGTTACTTTTTTTTTTCTATTCTCTCTTTTTCGTTTCTGCTTTAAAGTGTTCAAAGCTATTTTTTTTCTCTTTCCCCACTGTTTTATGGCCTTGTTCAGCATTGGTTGTTTACCCTGCATAGTAATACCTGCTTTGGCCTTATGCTAATTGCTTAATTGCTGATTGTGGCCATTTGTTGCCTCATGCTAGCAGTCATTTCATTTCATATATATTTAGTTTGTCTGGGATAGCACGTGCGCAGGGTGACGCACGCAACAGATATTAAGTGCAACAGTATCAAGTGCTTGGCAGTTAGAAAATGGTAGTTGGACAGGGCAGGAGACAGGTAAGGTGCATAAGTTTTCCAAAAAATCATGCTTCTTGGTCAGTAATACTACATTATGCATTGATCATATCAATCTCCTTCTTATTTTTTTTTACTTCTGCTTTCTCACAACTCGCTTGACCTTCAACACATTCTGTGCACTCTCTCCATATCCACCCCTCCCTTCTCCTCTCTCCCATGTATAACTCTGAGGTTCTACTGACATTTCTTACCCACTCCAAACCATCAAATACCTCCATGCAGCACTCAAAATGCTCATACAAATCATCCCACCACATGCTCTTTCTGTTTTTTCTCCTTTTACTAGTTGCAGGCAACATCTCCCCCAACCCTGGGCCTCCCTCCACCAGCATACATTATTCTCCTCCAGCTGCATGTAGAAACCCTGCTAATCTTATTAACATTCAGTGCATGCCTTCTCCTATCGCTTTCCACTGTGCTCTCTGGAATTCACGGTCTGTGTGTAACAAACTAACTTACATTCACGATTTCTTCCTCTCTAATTCCCTTGACCTTCTGGCTATTACAGAAACCTGGATCCAGCATTCAGACACCACCGCCGCTGCCGCTCTCTCGTTTGGTGGGCTGAAATTTTCACATACCGCCAGAGCTGAGAACAGACAGGGTGGAGGTGTTGGTTTGCTCCTTTCATCACAATGTGCTTTCAAGGTCATCCCCCGATTCCCTAACTTACATTTCCATTCTTCGAAGTCCACACCATCAGACTCTTGAAGCCCTTCTCCTTGCGAGTGGTGGTTGTTTATCGTCCTCCAGGCTCCTCCCGCCAGTTTCTAGACCACTTTGTCAACTTGCTTACTCACTTCCTATCCTGTGACATACCCGCCCTCATCATGGGAGACTTTAACATCCCCATCAATGATCCCCTCTCCCAATCTCCCTCTCATCTTCTTTCTCTAACTTCTTCATTCGGCCTCTCACAGTTTACTAATTCTCCTACTCATGAGGACGGGAATACTCTGGACCTGGTTTTCTCCCATCCCGGCTCGCTGCACAACTTTACTAACTCCCCTCTTCTGCTCTCGGACCACAACCTTCTTTCCTTCTCTGTCAAGAATTGTCTCCTCACCTGGGACACCACCACTTACCACACTTATCGGAATACACGTACCATTAATACCCAGCAGCTTATGGACAATCTCCACACATCTTTAGCCCCATCTCCTCCCTCTCCTGTCCAGACTTAGCATTGTCACACTTCAATAATACACTAAAGAATGCCCTAGATAAAGCAGCACCTTCTACACGCAGAAAGACCCGACACAACGGCAGCCCTGGCACACTATGCAAACACGCTTTCTTCAGCGTTGCTCAAGGTGTGCAGAGCGGCAGTGGAGAAAATCTCTCATAGCAGAAGACTTCATCCACTATAAGTTCATGCTCAAAATCTATACGTCTCGGGCTGTCACGTGACCTGTGACGTAGCGCAGGTCCTATTCACAGTACGGACTCACCGCTCTTCCGCACGCGGCGTCCGATCACAGGATCCTGACCCTACCCGGAGGTTAGTTACTGCAGGTGGCTGTTACCGGCCGGAGCAGCCACCGTTTTGGACTTCCTCGTTTCATCAGGAGGACATTGTGAACTACAGCAGCACGTCTTCAGCTTGGAACGATTTAACTGGGGAGGTAGGCAGAACTGTTTCCACTCCTTACCTAGCCTCCCTTACCCCTTTTTACTTTTTTACTTTTTTACTTTTTTTACACTCGTAAGAAGCTTACAAATATATTTGGTGGGATTTAGAGTGGTTCATATCGCAGTGGCTAGTTACTACTACCCTTACTCCTATATTATAACCCAGCGCACACCAGTATACATGTTAAGTGTATACTATTTCTATATCTAAGGTTATATCGTTTTCAAACCTGTGGTGGAGGTTTGTGGGTGCTGCAGCAGGGTTATACAGCACAGTGTGACTCAGCGCCACCAAATAGAATATTACATACGACTGTCTCTAATCTTTCCTTCATCTCTAAACTCTGGAACGCTTGGTCCACTCCCGTCTAATCTTCTATCTCTCACATAACTCTCTTCTCGACCCCTTACAATCTGGTTTCCACTCTTTACACTCCTCTGAAACTGCCCTCACTAAAGTCTCTAATGATCTAATAACAGCTAATTCCAAAGGTCATTATTCCCTGCTGATTCTCCTGGATCTCTCCGCAGCATTTGACACTGTGGATCATCAGCTCCTCCTCTCTATGCTCCACTCTATAGGCCTCAAGGACACAGCCCTCTCCTGGTTCTCCTCCTACCTCTCTGACCACTCCTTCACTGTATCTTTTGCCGGCTCCTCTTCCTCTCCTCGTCCCCTTACTATCAAGGTTCCACAGGGCTCAGTCCTAGGCCCCCTCCTCTTCTCTCTATACACTGCCCCTATTGGACAAACAATCATCAGATTTGGGTTCCAGTACCATCTCTATGATGACACCCAATTATACACTTCTTCCCCTGACATCACCCCTGCCCTAATTCAAAATACCAAGGATTGTCAGCCTGCTGTCTCTAACATCATGTCCTCCCTCTATCTGAAACTAAATCTCTCCAAAACGGAACTTCTTGTGTTTCTCTCTTCTACTAACCTCACTCTACCCAACATCAAAATTATCCTGGAGGGTTCAACCATAACTCCCAAGCAGCATGCCCGCTGTCTTGGGGTCACATTTAACACCGAACTTTCTTTTACTCCCTATATCCGATGACTCACTCGCTCTTGTCACCTGCATCCTAAAAACATCTCCAGAATCCGACCTTTTCTCACCTTTCAAACTGCTAAGACTCTTACTGTCACTCTTATTCATTCCCGTCTGGACTACTGCAACTTTCTTCTGATCAGTCTCCCTCTTACCAAACTTTCTCCTCTCCAATCCATCTTGAATGCGGCAGCCAGGGTCATATTTCTGTCCAGCCGCTTCACCGATGCATCTATCTTGTGCCAGTCATTACACTGGCTACCCATTCGCTACAGGGTCCAGTATAAACTCATCTCTCTCACCCACAAAGCTCTCCACAGTTCTGCTCCACCTTATATCTCCTCTCTCATCTCTGTCTATCGCCCTACACGTGCGCTCCGTTCTACAAATGACCTAAGACTAACATCCCCCGTATTCCAAACCTCGCACCTCCGTCTCCAAGACTTCTCTCGTGCTGCGCCAGCTCTCTGGAATGCACTTCCCCAGACGATTAGGCTGATACCTAGCCCCGACCTATTCAAGCGCGCTTTAAAAAGCCATCTCTTCAAACAAGCCTATCACATCAACTACTTAGTAAACTAACTTTGCCCTGTTCCCTCCTTCCAAATATTATTCTGACTCTGCACCCTACTATTCATCTTTCTCCACACCCTCCATGCACATAACTGCACTTGATACTTGACTATTGCACTTAAGCACTCGGGCTGATGACCGGATCATGCAGCTTTATATGAAAATCCCTATTTATTATAATTGCCAGACCTGAAATAACAAGTACTTTTCACCTATTGTGTCCCCCCATTTCCTTGTAGATAGTAAGCTTGCGAGCAGGGACTTCACTCCTAATGTCACTGTTTAAATTGTCTTAACTTGTATTGAATTTATTGTCTGTACATGTCCCCGCTAATTGTAAAGTGCTGTGGAATATGTTGGCGCTATATAATCAAAAATTATTATTATTATTATTATTAAAAGTTTCAGGGGGCCGAATACTTTCACAAGGCACTGTATCATGGATGCAAGTGCTGCATTAGCACCCAGACCCCAAAGCCTTGTGGGGGCAAAAAGTCACTTTAGCCTACAATTGTAGACCAATACTGTTATATGATTCCAGACAGCCCAAAAACTTTCTCACTCTCACTCTGTAATGATATTTTAAAATGTCAAAACAGAATATGCAGCTAGCAGAATAAAAAGGAATACATAAATGCCCTGCAAAAAATTAAGGTCCACGTACCAAGAAAAAATGAGGTCAAAATTATTTGAATATTCAAGCTGCTAAAAGTGCATGTATGATAAAATCCAAAAATGTGCCTGTAAAGGAAGAGGGAAAATTGCCTGGTTCTTAAGTTGTTAAAGACCCATGATATCTGTGGGCCATGTTGAAAATTTGGCCACTGCCCTCTATCTTGATAAATTAGTATTTATTAGTGATGAGCAAATGTACTCAAATAATGTGCTATCCGAGCATGCTCGGGTGTTATTAGAGTTTCTTGGGCATGCTTGGATAATATGTTCGAGCCCCGGGGAATTCATGTTTTGCAGCTGTTAGAAAACCACAAAGCATGGAGCTGCAGGGACTCGAACATATTATCCAAGCACGCCCAAGAAACTCTAATAACACCCAAACTTGCCCGGATAACACGTTATCTGGTACGTTCACTCACCACTAGTAGTTATGTTTCTAAATCATTTGACATGTGTGATACACGCCTTGTGCTCCAGAACTGTGACTCATTAAGGTTAAGGTCCCACAACGAGTTTTTGGTGTATATTTGATGTTACATAGTTATTAAGGTTGAAGGAAGACTGTAAGTCCATCTAGTTCAACCCATAGCCTAACCTAACATGCCCTAACATGTTGATCCAGAGGAAGGCAAAAAAACCCCATGTGGCAAAGAGTAACTCCACCATGGGGAAAAAAATTCCTTCCCGACTCCACATACGGCAATCAGACTAGTTCCCTGGATCAACGCCTTATCAAGGAATCTAGTGTATATACCCTGTAACATTATACTTTTCCAGAAAGGTATCCAGTCCCCTCTTAAATTTAATTAATGAATCACTCATTACAACATCATACGGCAGAGAATTCCATAGTCTCACTGCTCTTACAGTAAAGAATCTGCGTCTGTTATTATGCTTAAACCTTCTTTCCTCCAGACGTAGAGGATGCCCCCTTGTCCCTGTCTCAGGTCTATGATTAAAAAGATCATCAGAAAGGTCTTTGTACTGTCCCCTCATATATTTATACATTAAAATAAGATCACCCCTTAGTCTTCGTTTTTCCAAACTAAATAGCCCCAAGTGTAATAACCTATCTTGGTATTGCAGACCCCCCAGTCCTCTAATAACCTTGGTCGCTCTTCTCTGCACCCACTCCAGTTCAGCTATGTCTTTCTTATACACCGGAGACCAGAACTGTGCACAGTATTCTAAGTGTGGTCGAACTAGTGACTTGTATAGAGGTAAAATTATGTTCTCCACATGAGCATCTATGCCTCTTTTAATACATCCCATTATTTTATTTGCCTTTGTAGCAGCTGCCTGACACTGGCCACTGAATATGAGTTTGTCATCCACCCATATACCCAGGTCTTTTTCATTGACGGTTTTGCCCAGAGTTTTAGAATTAAGCACATAGTTATACATCTTATTACTTCTACCCAAGTGCATGACCTTACATTTATCCCCATTAAAGCTCATTTGCCATTTATCAGCCCAAGCTTCTAGTTTACATAAATCATCCTGTATTTTCTTTGTGCCAGAAACAGAGCATTTTACAGTTCCTGCAAAGTAGATGGGATTTTTAGAAATCTCATGCTCAAATAAGTAAATTGAACTGCGGTGTTAAAAAATGCACACAAAAATGAAAAAAAAATAACCAAATTTAATTACCATATTTTTTTTGACTGTAAGATGCACCGGACCATAAGATGCACCCCAAATTTTGGGGTGGAAAATAGAAGAAAAAAGATTTTTATAAGATGGGGGTCCGTCTTATTGTCTGAATTTAAGGTATCTTAACTGAGGGCCGGTGGTCGTACAGCAGGGTCACAGAAGGCATGGTCCCTTCCTCAGAAAGCCGGCAGAAGTGGGGCAATGCTGCAGTCCCGGGGTGCGATGCTGTAGGTCCAGTGTCAGCAGTGAGGCAGAGCATGGAGCAGGATCCCTTCCTCAGGATCCCAGCGGCAGAAATATGGCAACACCGCGGCCAGGTGTCCATGGTGAGCAGAGCCGAGTGCATCACCGGTTTCCCTGCGGACATCTTCCTGAAGCCATGATCTGCTGGAGGCTTCAGGAAAATGGCCGCCGGAGGCCGCGCATGCACAGATTGAGAAATTGGTGGCCATTTTCCTGAAGACGAGTGTCAACGAGATCTCAATCTGTGCACTGGCAGCCTGCAGCGGCCTTTTTGCTGAAGCCTCCAGCGGCCCATGGCTTTGGGAAGATGGCCACAGGGAAACCGGTGATGCACTCAGCTCTGCTCGCATTGGACACTGGGCCATGGTGTCACCACATTTCTGTCACTGGCATCCTGAGGAAGGGACCCTGCTCAGATGCAATCCGCACTGCCGCAGCATCGCTACAACTCTGCTGAAGCCGGTTCTGCTGCTACACCACTGCCACATCAGAGAATTTGCAACATCAAAAAACTCATCAAATACTCATGCTGGGAATGTAGCCTTAAGGAAACTTTTGGTGCATTTTATTTTGTAAGGCTAAGTTCCCATGATGAGCATTTGGTGTGTTTTTTTTAATCCCTTTTTTCCTGCTGCAATTTTTATTTATTTCTGGTATGTCACATTGTTAATAAAACTGCTTTGAATCTTCCTTACTTAGCTTTAATAAAAAAATATTAATAAAGTCATGCATAGATTACATGTGTTTAAGTGTGTTTTAGTGTGTTTTCACTGTGAAGTGCACTAACAACACATATCCATTTTTAACTGTAAATTTTACGCATCCAATGCTTTTTAAATGGGGAAAATCCACACAGAAAAAAAGTGTACTTGCAAGAGAAATGGCAACGATGTGGATTTAAAAAATGCCCCACAAATTGTTTCAAGTAGCTCAAAATAAAGCACAGTGGCCATGAGATTTCTATATATCCCATCCACTTTGGTGAAAATGCAAGAGACTGCATTTTTTTCTCAGCAAAAATGTGCAGCATAAAAGAAACACCAAACATCTTGGGAACTAAACCTAAATTGATCTTTTAAACATCTTAATGTGCATTATTAACATTTTGTGAACTGGACTTGTTTTCTGATTTCCTATGAAGGTGACTTTAAAAACATTAAACCCAGTTTAAATTGCTCAAAATGTCATAATTTAACTGCCATTTTGTATTAATGTAATAGTTATTATTATTATCGCATCTTGTTCGATAACTTTTTTATGCTTCACAATATAAAACATATGATATGGTAATACTAAAACATGAGCGTAAATATATAAACTGTATAAACTACTGTATAAAGCCTTAGAACACAATTTTATGCTGTTATAATTGTGCAAGATATTGTTTAAATTAATTGTTCAGTTTTTTATTTGTATTATTCTTCTTAAGTGAATTTATTCACACTCAGCAGTCACATATAATAAAAATGAATACAACTGAGTGACAGATTAATGTAATTTGATGATAATAATAATACAAAACTTGTGAAGATTGAATACTTCAAAATTAGTTGGGATTTTTTTGTAAGGGCCATTGAATGATTTGCTTGAATAGACCTATTACTAATAATTCATTGTACCAATTGGCCTACTGCAATGCCTTGTCAGATTTCTCTCAGTTGTATTATACTATAAATGCTGACATGAAAAAGTTCCTTCTATTCAAATTTAAATAGCATATTTATTCTCTCAAACCTTTTACTTTTTGTATTTAATGAAAGATTAGCATTTGAACTAAAATATAATAACGAATATGTTTTTGAATGATCAAATTATATATTTTTTATTTGTGATTATTCAGTCATTTCAGAAATATAAAGGTTTTCCTTATTTTAGGGAATTCTTGATTGTGTAAATAATTATGCTTTTCAATTTTTTTAATAGTTTACAATGAAGTAGCCACAATTTGTCTTAGAAGCCACATTGGGCTCATTAGCCTATGTCATACAGTTTTCAACTACTCAAAGGGCCACAATTGCAATCAGACCTCCTTGTACAATTTTTTAAAATAAATATTTACAATTATATTGTCACAAGAGTATCACATCGCCTTGAAAGACCTGGAGTTAGAGAGTCACTTTTGGTAATGAATCGCAGGTATTCTTTAGAGATGGTGTGATTTGTATCCCATATTAAATGTATTTAGTTTCTTTTGGTTCTGAAGAAGTTAATAACCCTTTCTTTGCTGGTCAGAAACATTCAGCTCCATTTCAGCTGCTTCTCATCTGGTCATTACCTCTTCCTATATAAACTGGTCAGACCTTCTTACCCCTGCGGGTGAAAGATTCATTTTCCTGTGCTGTGTGCTAAAGCTAAGTGCTGTAAAACTATTCAATGGATTGCTGTAGTATGTGTGTGTTTATCTCTTGGTCCCCACTCCAATTTAGTTTATTCCTCCCTGCCCCTGTTTCATGTTTACATTACATTTCTGTCCCATGACACATGGGGTGGGGGAGGGGACAGATCAGGGTTTAGCAGTAGCATGGTAAGGTCTGAGAGTTGAGCCTTTCTAACTTTAAGTGTACCCCCTGGACAGGGATATTTAGGGTCCCAATTCCACGGAAAGTTTGAGGCCCCACCTTCCTTACCGGACTGTCACAGCGTGACATATATTCATTCATCAAAGATCAACATTTTCTAAATAATCATACACTCACACAAACAGACTCCTATGTAATCTTTTACTACCAGTTTACATTTTTAGCTGTTCAAACAGCTAAACAGCTGTTCATGCTTGCTCTGTGTAGCATGGATAGAATGGAAGAACTAGAGACCAGAAGCAATAGAAAAGATGCAGTGAGTGTAACTATTATTGTAGAAACCTTTTTCGATATTGTAGGCACTCCAAAGAATTTTTGATCAATGGGGGACTAGTGCATGAAACCCACACTGATCAGTCAATACACCACTCTTAAGTGTGCAGCTCATGCATAAGCATGCATACAGAGCAGTGTATGGGCTCAATAGTAAGTCTAAGCATCTGTATATCAATGTCAGAGAGGAAATATGGCACTCCCAGTCAGGATCAGGTGCCCGTATAGGATCCCAATCTGTAATATAGAGGCTATTAGAAGAATCCAGCTCTCTGTAGTGAGTATAGTAAAAAAAAGACATTTATTACAGTGGTCCTTATGGATATTGTGTATGTGACGTTTCAGTCAGTAAAGATCTTTATCAAACATATCCTGTAGGTAAAATAAAAAAATAGACATAAGAGATAATATACAACAAAACGCGTAGAGAAAAAAACAAAAACAACAATGAAGTATATACAATAATAAATCTGACATAATGTTCCAATGATAGCCACTCATTGCAGAGAATATAATCATAACAAGGTTTGTCTCAGAGAGATGATACAAATAATACAGTACAGTAGAGTTTGTCCAAGGTAGAAAGTAGGCAGTGCCTCTAATAGGTTTAGTTACTAACAACGAGCTGCCTGGTCCACAGAGACTCCACCAAAAAGGGAGGGAAACATAATAAAATAAAAACAAATAAATAACAGTAAAAAGTAAGATTATTTGGGTGAGGATCCCAGCTGAGAATCATATCCAGACACCACTAAGACATCTAGTATATAGCAGAATATCAAAGGTGAAATGCTGTAATAAAAATGCATAAAGAGAGTCTTACCTTATGCATCAGGCCACAAAGTGTGGAAGAAGAAATAAAGAAAGCAGTGCTGTGTGTATGTGTACCAGTATATCACTGGGTTGAAAAAGGACCGGCACAGAAGTCACTTACGGTGGACACACAGAAAGTGACGTGGTTGGTTGGCAATGGTTGGCATAGGAGTGAGGCGTCACTTACATTTTGGCCGTGGAAGTGATGTCAATAGTTGGTAACAGATGACAGAAAACATTCCTTAATGACATCAGGACAAAAGATAGTTGCCATAAACATGGAGTAAATGTATTTAGGGATAATGGAAGAAGTAAATAGGGCCAGATAACAAGATAGATAGGAAAACAAGAAAGGACAATGAGAAAAAACAAATAGATAGTGGTATCAAGAATCAATGATGGTTTCGGGAGCCATGTCATCTGCTTGTGTAGGTCCACTGTGTTTTATCAAGACCAAAGTCAGTGCTGCCATCTACCACAAAATTTTAGAGCACTTCATGATTCCCTCTGCCGACAAGCTTTTTGGAGATGAAAATTTAATTCTCCATCAGGACTTGGCACCTGTCCTCACTGCCAAAAGTACCAATACTTGGTTTAAAAACAACAGTATCACTGGGCTTGATTAGCCAGAAAACTCTCCTGACCATAACCCCATAGAGAATATGGGTATTGTCAAGAGGAGACACCAGCCCCAACAATGCAGATGAGCTGATGAGCTGTATACAAGAATGTCATAATGCTAACCTAAACATCCTCTGTTTTGCAGGCTTGTAAAAAGTAAAACACCCTATACAAGGGAAATCACAATTAATAATTATTAAAAAGAGAAGCAAAATGGATACAGATACCCAAGGTCTTTTAAAGCTTACAAATAAGCTAGACATGTGTGTGTTTTTATAAAGTTTTTATCATTGATGTATTTATAATGACGTGTAAAAAGTTACCTCCCATAAAAGGAAGTCAAGACACCTCACTTGTAGCATGCACCAGTAGAAGTGCAATGTAGCCTCGAAACATCCGCTGTCCATCTTCCCAACGCATATCTTCCCCATCTACCTGCACACGACTGAAAATGTCCTAGTGTTTAGATTAAAGGTCTTTTAATTTTAAGGATCTGGTGGGTGCTGCTTTTCACTCTTTTCTACAAGTACTTTCTGCACTCAAGTCTTGGCACACGCACCACTGCAATAAATTCTTTAGAAGGTGTTTAATACTACAAGAAGGGATACGAACCGAATCGTGAAAAGACTGATGTCCATGCACTTCTTGTCTCTATTTCTTTCTTTTTCTAGTGCTGTTTATTTGGGATGTGTTAAGCCATTTTAATTTTTGTGCTTTCTTGTAATAAAGTCTCCTATTCTGCAATAATGTCCCTCATGCTGGCCTCAATCCTGTAAAAATGTCCCCCATCTTATAATAATTTCTCTCATTCAGTATTCCATCCTATAATAATGTCCCCATCCTATTATAATCCTGCCCTCTATCATGTAATAATGTCTGACATCCTGTATTAATGTCTCCCATCATATAATATTATCCTCCACCCTGGCCTACATCCTGTGGTAATGTCCTCCATACTGTCCTCCATCCAGTAATAATGTCTCACCCTGGCCCACATTCTGCAATAAAATCCCCCATTCTATAATAATTTCTGCCATCCTGGATGCCACCTTGTAATCATGTCACCTATCCTATAATAATGCACCCATCTTGGTGGCCTCCAAACTGTAGTTCTGTCCCCTATCCTGGCCCCCACCCTGTAATAATGCCTCCCATTATATAATAATGTCCCCCATACTGGCATCCATCCAATACTAATGTCCCTGATTCTATAATAATATCCCCATCCTATTATAATGTCCATCATGATATAATATCCTGCATCTTGGCTTCCATCCTGTAGAAATGTCTCCCGTTCTAACCTACATCCAGTAATAAAGTCACTCATTCTATAATAATGTCCACTTTCCTGGACTCAACCTTGTAGTAAGGTCCCTCATCATATAATAATGTCCTTCAATTGGGCTTTCATCCTATAATAATGTTCGTGCCTCCATCTTGTAGTAGCGTCCCTCATCCTTGCCTCTATCCTGTAGAAGTGTCCCTCATTCTATTATGATGTCTTCCATCCTGTAATAATGTCCCCCATCATGTTCCCCATCTTGTAATATTGTGCCAAATCCTGTAATAATGCCTCATATCATAAAACAATATCCGCCATCCTGGCCTCCAACATGTATAAATGTTCCGCATCACTTCCAGTGAAGGGCACGCGGACATTGGCAGCTGGCCTCTGATTGGCCAGAGGCCTATATAGCAGTGCCTGAAGTCAGTGGTTCTCTGCATCACAATGCATGTCAACTAAAAATGGTGAAGGCTTCAATTTTCCAGCCCTGTAATGATCGCACCCACTGTGACCGTGATCGTTACGCTCTCAACTGCAGGCAGCCTTTACTACATTATCTGTGCTCAGAGAGTTATCAATAATTTTAGTGTTATTATAGCACTACAAGTAATATCTACTTTTTACTGTGTATTATCTCTGGTGTTACATAGGACTACAGGTTACACCAAATACATTTTCTATACTCACAAAGTGATCACTGTGTTAGCTGCGGTGTTACATAGAATTACTGGTAATATTTACTACACTTGCATAAAAGGTAATGAGCATTTAATTTTGGTTAATAACCATTCCTTTTATTTTCTGGTTGGTAAGTTATGTGCAAAAGCACCGTGGTCTGTAAACAAAGGTGTGGTCTGTTAAAGAAATGAGGTTTTGTGCACGTTAACAGTGAATATGTTGTTAAAATGTTGAATCCCACTCCTGGTAATATTAATCTATTAATCTATAATAAAGATGTTTAATGAAATATCATTTGTATCTGATCAATTTTGCATCTGCATTTTTGCAAAATGCTTTTTTTTTCAATATGGCAAATACTAATCAAACAGTGATGCAATATTAATTTCTTCAACATTCCACAAAGACTTTAATTGGTATATTGTATTCATAAAAAGTGAAAACATAGCACATGCTGAATTTTTGAATAACCAATGTGAAAAAAACATCCATGTGAATATAAAGTACCTATCAGTTTACATCAGCTCCACATTTCAATATGTAAAAAATGGACAGTTACACTCATGTTAAAAGTATCTAGCAAGCAATTTCAAACACATCAACAATTTATTTTTCATGTTTATGTGCATCTATCCCTAAAGTTAAAATGTATGTCTTTTAAAAGAGTAGGAGCTAGAGATGGGTGAATTAATTTGAGGAGAATTTAATTATATTTGAATCTTACAAATATCTGCATTTTGGAGAATATGGACTTTTTGTACTACGCTCTAAGCAAATTCAGAAGAATGATGACCAACTACAGACGCATCTTGCTGAACAGTAGAAGGCAAAAAAAGTTCAAAAGGAATGATAAAACAAGCTCAGTTCTCAAAGCTTGCCCACTGCTCTCTGTCCACTGTCTGGTCATTCATTGTTTTTCATCTATGTCACAGTGTTCGTCTGGGACTTCCAGCTATAACCAGGTCTTGGAGTTTACTGTGTATACAACGGAATGTACATGAGGCCAGTAGTCTCAGCTTAGAGTGGACACCGGGTGCGACTTCATGCCACGAGCCATGAATCTCACTGCGCATGTGCAGTGATCTGTAAATCATGCTCGTAGGCAGATCTCTGGTGTTCACCATAGGCCAGGGCTTCCAGTCATGAGCAGGCTCCAGAGGTGTGATATCTATAGTCTGCTCATGGCAGGAAGTCCTGGCTTAGAGTGAATATTAAAGAGATGAGTGTAAGTATGTTTTTGCAATGTTCACATATTAAGTTTCTTATGGTCTTGGATTTGGAAAGACCCTACAGCATAAATAATATGGGACATTAAATTTGCCGAATATAACTTTTCTACTAATTGGTAGTGTTGAGCGATACCGTCCGATACTTGAAAGTATCGGCATCGGATAGTATCAGCCGATACCCGAAAAATATCGGATATCGCCGATACCGATACAAGTCAATGGGACACCAAGTATCGGAAGGTATCCTGTATGGTTCCCAGGGTCTGAAGGAGAGGAAACTCTCCTTCAGGCCCTGGGATCGATATTAATGTGTAAAATAAAGAATAAAAATAAAAAATATTGATATACTCACCTCTCCGACGCAGCCTGGACCTTACCAATGTAACCGGCAGCTTCCGTTCCTAAGAATGAGCGCTTGAAAGACCTTAGATGACGTTGCGGCTTGTGATTGGTCGCGTGAGCGGTCACGTGACCGCCACGCGACCAATCACAAGCCGCGACGTCATCTAAGGTCTTTCAAGCGCTTGAAAGACCTTACATGACGTCGCGGCTTGTGATTGGTCGCGTGGCGGTCACGTGACCGCTCACGCGACCAATCACAAGCCGCAACGTCATCTAAGGTCTTTCAAGCGCTCAGTCTTAGGAACGGAAGCTGCCGGTTACATCGGTAAGGTCCAGGCTGCGTCGGAGAGGTGAGTATATCAATATTTTTTATTTTTATTCTTTATTTTACACATTAATAGCGATCCCGATACCGATTCTCGATATCACAAAAGTATCGGATCTCGGTATCGGAATTCCGATACCGCAAATATCAGCCGATACCCGATACTTGCGGTATCGGAATGCTCAACACTACTAATTGGATTTTCCAGGTAAAATCTGCATGAATAGGTGAATAAAAAAAAACTCTTCCTATATCAGTATAACAAATTCACCATTGTTCATGGTTTTACATGTGTTTTAGACTGGCTACAGACAAGTGTGTAAATATTTAGCTGATTTTGATCCACATGCCATCTATGTGTCCGTTTTTTATGTCGATGTGACATACGAGTGATATCCATGTGACTTCCATCTGATTCATTTTTATACATCTACATTCAAAAATGTACATGATCAAATACAATTTTCTACTTGTACATTAGGGTAGTCCTTAATGCAAGCAAAACATTATATTTTCAATGTTTTGAATGGGGCACCACCTGAAATATTTTTCATTTGGGTAAAAAACTAAATAAACTACAACCCCATTTTTAAACCTCATCAATTTCACAGTTCCCCACCAATCAAGATATGTAGTCATTTGAACATATCTTGGTAAAAATTAACCATGATGATCAGCAATCGATCAAAGAGGTATCCCAGCTCATTTTGTTCCATGAAATCTGTAATTATTGAAGCAAATTTTTTAAATCAGCATAGTAGCATTCAGCATAAATGTCACCAGCAAACCCAGGGATCAATAAAAATAAGCAGACGTGTTTCGAACCTTGCGGTTCTTATTCATTGCTGATGATCAGTAATTACAAATCATGTTTATTTTTCAGCAAAAACAGTTTGTTGCCTGACAGTTAAAGCTAACCTGTCAGCAGGATTTTGCTCTGTAAACTACAGACACTGTCAGGTTAGGGCTGTTATACTGATTAAAATGATACTTTCGTTGATGAAATACATATTGTGGTTGTTGCTTAAGCTGTATTTGTAGTTTTCACTTAATGAGATTCTCATGCTTCGGGGCGGGCCTGTGGTGCTCTGCTTAGGTATGCATCTGTATGGGCTTGCGACAGGTCACTTATCTTCATATCATATTGTGTGGTTATAAAAAGATGACATTCATCAAAATGGCACTGGCGGCAGTGCCATAGTATGCATATATGCATTTATGCTTTAGTCCTATACCATTGTGGAGAAAAAAAAATTGGATCCATCAAGATGGCGATGGCGGCGCTTGTCCAGTAGCATCTATTGGAATGCAATGGATGCTACTATGCAAGTGCCACTGCCAGCACCATTTTGCTAAAGAAAAAAAAAATTGGCTCCATCAAAATAATGCCAGCTCCTGCGCAGTATCATCTATTGGAGATAGATACTACTGTGCAGGCACCACCAAGCCATTTTGCTGGATCCATTTTTTTTCTCCAGCAAAATTGAATGAAGATTTTTTCCCAAAAATTAGTATAGGACTTAAGCATAATAAATGCATATATGCATATTAATCATTGTATCATGCTACAGCGCATACGCCAACGCCGGTGCCATTTTGATGAATGTTAATTTTTTCTTGTAACCACACAATATGATATGCAGTATGTAAAATAGGGGGCAGTTCACTGAAAGATCAATGAACTGTCGTAAGCCCATACAGAGGAATATGTAAGCAGAGCACCACATAAAGCCCACAGACCCTCCCCGGAGCACGAGAATATCTGTTCTGTCTTCATACATGTTGATACAGTGTGTGATCCGACATACGGCATAAACCACTCCTGTCTCCCAAATAAGCAGACTGTTCTCTGTAGTCTAACTTGTTTATTGGTAAACATGAGCGCGGTAAAACTATAAGAATACAAATGATATGGATATGTATTGGGCAAATAATAATACGGCTGCAACTGACAGAGAAAGCATACAGCATGATGCAACTGGTATATAACTGCATACAGTAAGTCACTCATAATAGATTTCCTATGTACTGGCTGCTATACAGTAAATCACATTCTGTACAACACTATATTTGCAGAACAGAGGTAACAATCTTACTGGATAAACTTAACCAGGATGGCAAGTAAGTGAGATAGTTCCAGCACAGCACATGAGCACGTGTGTCCCAGGAAATACACAGAAAATTATGGAGTCTCCCTCTCCCAGGATGCCTTGGTACAATCCCACAATGCAACACTCTAATTATTACTAAGACACAGATTATAAATTTAACCACCACTAGATGGTGCTATAACACAGCAAACCAACACTGTAATACCAAACTTTAATACATATTATGAGCCACACTGTCTTTTCCTGAAATGGACAGAACACTCCCCGCTTGGCATCAACCGATGCCACCTACAACTCTTTTGGATTTGAGGTGATTGTCTTTAGTTACCATACGTAGAACGGATACCTTAGGGCGGATTTTCTCATCTGCCTCTGGGTCCACCAGTTCAAAGGTGTTTGACCCGTCAATGTATGGCGTTGAACAGTGTAAGAATGTAGGGCCAGTAAACCAGGTTGTGTCCTTAAGGTGTCTTGCTTCAACAGATCTGGTTGCATGGTCTGCAGGATTGTGGTGTGTGGACACATAGTGCCACTGTTTAGGGTAGGTGGATCTCCTGATCCTTAGCACCCGATTGCTGACATAGACATAAAAGCGACGAGTTTCATTGCTAATGTATCCCAACACTACCTTGCTGTCTGTGTAGAACTCGACTTCCTTGACCTCCAGGTCCATCTCTGTCGAGATAAGTTCGGCTAATTATACTGCTAGCACGGCTGCACAGAGTTCTAGTCTGGGTATTGTGTGTTCACGAAGTGGGGCCAGTTTTGTCCGGCTCATAACAAGCCTCACATGGCATTGTTCGTTGATGTCAGTAGTTTTCAGATATGCTACTGCTGCAATTGCTTTGGTTGAGGCATCGCAGAAGATACAAAGCCTTTGCATCTTGACTTCTGTTAATGGCACAGAAGCATATGGTCATGCCACGTAGAGACTTGACAAGGCTTCTAAAGAGTTCCTCCATCTTGCCCACAAGTCTCTTTTCTCCATGGGAAGCGGATCATCCAAATCGGACGTCTCTTGGGTGAAGTCTCTCAACATCATTTTACCTTGGATAGTTACAGGGGTTACAAATCCCAGAGGATCGTACAAGCTGTTTACAACGGACAGGATGCCTCTACGCTTGAAGGGTTTCTCTTCTTCCCTGATCTGAAAGGTAAATGCATCCTTTTTCAAATCCCAGAGCAAACCAAGGCTCCGATGCATGGGGAGGGAGTCCATGCTTAAATCCAGGTCCTTTAAATCGGTTGAGTAATCTTGAGAGGGAAAGGCTGCCATTAGTTTTTGGCTGTTGGAAGCAATTTTGTGCAACCTCAAATTGGACGAAGCGAGCATTTCTTGTGCTCTTTTTAGGAGACTGACTGCCGACGCATCTGTGGGTGTGGATTTCAGGCAATCATCTACGTAGAAATCCTTTTCCACAAACGATCTTACATCCGACCCATACTTTGCTTCACCCTCTCTGGCTGAATGTCTAAGACCATAGATAGCGACAGCAGGGGAGGGGCTGTTCCCAAAGATGTGTACTTTCATACGATATTCCACGATGTCTTTGTAGGGGTCATTATCGCGGTACCAGAAGAACCTCAAATAGTTTCTGTGTTCTTCTTTAACAAGGCAGCAGTGAAAATGTCAGCCATAAATGCTACTGCATCCTTGCGGAAGTGAAGAAGTACTCGCAGAAGTCTGTTATTGAGGTCTGTACAAGACAGAAAGACGTTGTTTAATGAAACACCTTCGTATCTGGCACTTGAGTCAAATACTACTCTTATCTGACCTGGTTTCTTCGGATGATACACGCCGAAAATAGGTAAGTACCAACATTCCTCGGAATCTTGAAGTACAGGTGCAATTTCCGCATGGCCATTCTGGAATATTCTCTCCATGAAGGTAAAGAAGTGCTCTCTTGTTTCTGGTGTCTTCTGCAGTTTGCGTTTAAGAGATACAAATCGACTGTAGACAAGTTCTCTGATGTTGGGTAAGCGTTGCCTCTGTGGTTTGAATGGTAAAGGTGCAACTCAACTCTTTGATTCATGTCTTACTATCTCTCGATACATGATGTCCAAAAACAGTCTGTCCTCTATGGACATTGCTACCTGATTGTCCTCTCTTGTCCTGTGAAAAGCTGTGCACCCTATATGGTCTTGCTCCCCGTCACATGCATGGTCTTCACAGGAAGGGTCAGCTAACGGACAAGGTGGAGGGATGTTGTGTGGCAATTTTTTAATCAGGAAACTGCTCTCGCATGGCTGGAAGAGAGACGGACGTCCATTTTCAAGAGTATTGGTGAGCATGCTGTTGACTAATGTCGCCTGTGTGCTCCACCCAAACAGATGTCTCCCACAATGACCCATCCTAGGTCAAGTCTCTGAGCATATGGGGTGTTTTGTGGGCCGTTATTCTGTCCTCTAGCCTTGTGGACCTGTAGTATGTCTCTTCCGAGGAGTAAGACGATTGGAGCTCCTTGGTCCAGTTCCGGTATCAGGTGAGCTATACGTTTCAAGTGGGTGTGATGAGCTGCTACCTCTGGTGTAGGTATCTCAGACCTGTTGTCGGGAATCTGGTTGCACTCCAGAACTGATGGCAAGGATAAGCAGGTTTGACCGTCTATAGACTCTACCTTGAATCCGGTCGCTTTCCTCCCTGCAGTCTCGACAGTACCTGCACATGTCTTCAAGGAGTACGGAGAGCCGGGACCAGCAATGTTGAAGGTGTTGAAGAGAAAGAACTTAGCTAGAGACCTGTTGCTCTGATCATCCAAGATTGCATATACCTTGATTGCCTTATCCCGTTGACTCACTGGGAATACTCTGACAAGACAGATCTTCGAGCAGGATCTTCCTGCTACAAGTTCCTTGCAGATCTCTGTACACCGAGAAGTGACCACTGGGGTGTCTATGTCAGTGTCCATCTGTTTTTCGGCAGACTCTTCTACTCACGACGATACCCCTGAGGGTGGTCCAAGGTGTAAGGCCGTGTTGTGCTCCACACTACTACATTCTGTGCTTTTCACACTGGTTTCACAGTTCTTGGCGAAGTGTGAGGTCGTCGCGCAGCATCTGAAGCATGTCTTGTTTTCCTTTAGGAAACTCTTACAGTCTTCTAGAGACTTCTCCCTGAAGGCTCTACATTTTAGTAGAGGAAGAGGTTTCTTGTGTAGGGGGCAGTGTTTGCTGAGATCCTGAGGCTTGTCCTCTTCTGGAGAGGACTTACTTGCCCTGTAAGGAAAACCTGTGGAGGTAACATTAGTTTTGCGGACTGCCACTGTTGTTTTACTGGGTTTTACACCAGAGGCAGTGGTACATGACATAGTGAAATCGAAACTGGGGTAATTTCTAACTTTAGCCTGCTGAGCAACAAAGTCTACAAACACCCTGAAAGGAGGAAATGGTGCCTTATGAGCCTGTTTGTAACGGGACCCATGACTGACTCACTTTTCTTGTAAGTTGTAAGGGAGTTTTTGGACAATTGGGTTGACACCTCTGGCAGTGTCCAGGAATGCCAACCCTGGTAGGTCACCTTCTGCCTGAGCAGCATGTACCTCCATTAACAAGTCACTCAGTTCCCTAAGCTTTTGATAACCCTTATTTGCTATCTTGGGAAAATCATCAATTCTTTTATACAAAGCATTTTCTATAGCTTCAATTGACCCATAACATTCCTCGAGTCTCTCCCACACCATACGAAGTCCTGTGTGTGGGTACTTTATGTTAATGTTCCTGATTCTATTGGCGTGTTCAGCTGACTCGTTCCCGTGCCACTTTAGATCTAACTCTTCACTACTGGAAAGATCCAAGTCTCTGATGGCGTTCTGGAAGGAGGTTCGCTATGCTCTATAGCTTTCAGCTCGATCAGTGAACTTTACAAGACCCTTGGTCACCAGCTCCTGGCGGGTAAAGAACCTTGCAAAGTTCATAGTGGCTGAGGCGATGCCGACATGAGCTGCTGTGCTGTTGTCATGCGGTGTGTGTGGTGCGTCCTCATACCTGGTAGGAGCTTCTGGCTTATTAAAGTCTGTATAAAATCGTTTTGAAGCGAAGGGAGTCCCTGTAAGTCTGGGAGGAGGCTGTACCTTCTGTTCTGTAAGACGGTAGTGGTGTTCGACGTCGATTTGCAGTATACCTTCCTGCTTCCAGTACGGTATTTGGAGGGAGGATCTCTGGTAATTTGTATAGGCTGGTTGGTGTAATGGATCAGAGTTGTCTTCTATTCTGGGATGTTGACGGACATATTCTGAGATGCGTTGAGCAGGGTCCTGACGATCAAGGTGTGGTCCACGTACATCGCTGTCTCGCTCAGATTCAGGAAACTCCACGGCTTCTAAGAACTCAGCTTTGGCTATTGCGGCTGCTGCTTCTTTTTCAGCTGAAAGTCTTTCCAAAGTCGCTCACAGGCGTGCTGTATCTGCATCTCTATCTGCCTGCAGGCGAGCTCTTTCTGCTTGTAGGCGAGCGCTTTCAGCTTGCAGACATGCTCTTTCTGCTTCTTGGTCTGCTTGCAGGCGAGCTCTTTCTGCTTCTTGGTCTGCTTGTCTTAACTTTAACTGGATCTCTTGTGCAGCGAAGGAGGATCTTTGTCTTAGTCCAGACACAGATAGATATGCTTATAGGCAGTTCAAATCATATCTTAGCTCAACCAGGGAGGCCTGGTTAATAGTCTCAGGTTAATGCAAAGCATCAGCAGCTTACATGTCCAGCAAATGCAGGTGGAAGTAAACACGAGCAGTAGATGAAGGAGGATTGCTGGAAACTTGTGTATGCAGCAGGAACTCAGAGCCAAGTAGCAGGATCACCAAACAGGTTCACAGGAGCAGGTGTATAGCCAGGGAGTAATCAGAGATCAGGAGCTGGATGCAAGGCAGAATACTCTAGCACAGACTGAAGGCTGGGGTGGAGTTTTATAGCAGGAAGACACAGTGCACATGTGACCAAAGACGCCATCTTGGAAAAGGGCAGTAATGCACAAAAGGTAAGAAATGTTCAGAGTCCTGACAAAGACTTGCTAGAGTGGCTTGTTTGGGACCTCGTCCCGAGTGAAGATGCTCAGCTTGCAGACATTTCGTGTCTGTTTGCAGACTGTAGGATGTCTCAGAGCGGGTAGAAATGAACTTCAGCGTGGACTGAGATGTGTCGTGCTTGCTGGGGCCTGCACTATCGAAACTTGAGACTGTATGGCGGCCGCTGCGGTATCCACAGGCAGTGCGGTGAGGGTACAAGCGGCTCCAAAAGTGGTATTCGCTATCGCTGGCATCTAGCCTCCGTTTTACTGCTATTGCTGGCGTCTAGCCTCCGTTTTACTGCTATCGCTGGTGTCTAGCTTCCGTTTTACAGCTATTGCTGGCATCTAGCTTCCGTTTTACGGTTCTGTCTTCATACACGTTGATACGGTGTGTGATCCGACATACGGCATAAACCACTTCTGTCTCCAAAATAAGCAGATTGTTCTCTGTAGTCTAACTTGTTTATTGGTAAACATGAGTGCGGTAAAACTATAAGAATACAAATTATATGGATAAGTATTGGGCAAATAATAACACGGCTGCAACTGACAGAGAAAGCATACAGTATGATGCAACTGGTATATAACTACATACAGTAAGTCACTCATAATAGATTTCCTATGTACTGGCTGCTATACAGTAAATCACATTCTGTACAACACTATATTTGCAGAACAGAGGTAACAATCTTACTGGATAAACTTAACCAGGATGGCGAGTAAGTGAGATAGTTCCAACACAGCACATGAGCACGTGTGTCACAGGAAATACACAGAAAATAATGGAGTCTCCCTCTCCCAGGATGCCTTGGTACAATCCCACAATGCAACACTCTAATTATTACTAAGACACAGATTATAAATTTAACCACCACTAGATGGTTCTATAACACAGCAAACCAACACTGTAAAACTAAACTTTAATACATATTATGAGCCACACTGTCTTTTCCTGAAATGGACAGAACAATATCATTAACTGAAAACTGCAAATACAGATTAAACAACAAGCACAAGATGGATATCATCAACCAAAGTAAAATTTTAGTCAGTATAATTATGCCAGCCTGACAGTGTCTGCAGTTTACTGAGCAAAATTCTGCTGACAGGTTCACTTTAAATAATTATTTTATAGTGTCATATATTATTTGCAGTCCATGAGTGTCTTTTTTGTTCTAGCTCAATACCGTTCTCAATACTCCTTGAGTACCAGCATCAGAAATTATTTCTGTTCCTCACTTGTGTGCAACATGTTGTATTCTAACATATGTCAGCAAAACATAAGGTTCAGGCTAGCACAAACAAGAACTCTTCTCTGGAGTTAGCCTCTCCAGAGAAACTGAAAACTGAGTGCCTCAGGAGGCCGACTATTTAAAACCCAGACCACACCCTGAGGTGGCGGTAAGGTGGACAACCTCCCACCCACTCCATGGTTGTCCACTAAAAAACAGCCCTTAAAATGGCTGATTAACCCCTCTCAATATTCAGTGTACTGGAGCAAACTTTTGGGTTTTAAACCACTGAAGCTAATAGCCTCAGTGAAATGTATCTCCCCTTCAGCACTTTGTCAGTGACTTCGATGGCCTTTGTCATCCATCTGGCTCAATGTAGTCCAGCTGGATGTATAAAATTCCTCTAGAAGGAACACCACAAAGGAAAATGATTGTTAACTTCAAAGAAGATAATTTTTTCTAGACCTTTCGACGGAGCAAGTTAATGCACAATCAATGCTTCCAGCACTATTTCTAGAATATGATGGTGGCATGCAAAGCATAGCATGTCCTTGACAAGCTTCTGCTCTATAAGCTGTCAACACAAGTTCCTAAAACCCGTGTTGATAGATGTGGTATAAAACACATACACTTCACATTCTCAATAACATTCCAGGTCACTGCTGCAGCATAACCAGCATTAGCACAAGCTTCACCTGTTCCTGTGGCAAGCTTTGGAACTCCAAACAACTGATTGATGCCAACTCCTGATTCCAGAATGGGAAGATGGTCTACAGTTTTCCCACTGCTGATGCCTTATAAGAGCTTTCCATCCCAGTGAATTGTTAAAGGTACAGTTGACTGAAATTCCTGTTTCAGGTTTAGAAATATTGTCTGACCGCATTTTATTCTTTCTTTCCAAACTGATGAACAATTTACATTAAAATCTGCAGGATCATGGCCCTTGTGCTGAAGGGTTTGCGTGTGAATTAATTTTGCATCTCTTTCTCTAACTTTGGCCACATCAAGGCTTGCTGACAGTTTGTCATCTACTACACTTACTATTCCTCTTTTAGCTCGTTTTGCTAACGGCAGTACATCTGATTAGGGTTGAGCGACTTTCATTTTTTTAAGATCGAGTAGGGTTTTGGGAAACCCGATTTTGTCCAGAGTCGAGTCGAGTGCAGTCGGCCGATTATCGCTAAAAGTCGGGGATCGACCGAAACACGAAACCCAATGCAAGTCAATGGGGAAGCATAGTCGGCAGTGAGTGGAGGCCAGGAAAACACCTACAGTGCCCATTTTAATGCCAAAAACATCCATTCTTGTTTCTGAAGCTTGCCAATCTTAATTAACTGTATAATAATAGTTGGGCATAGGGAATTGGGGGAAAGTTGTGGGGGGAGTAGGGCTGGCTCAAGTTTTTCGTGGGCCCAGGAAATGCGGACTACGTCACGGCGGTGTTGCAGGGAAAGGTAAGTATTTAAACGTTGCAAGTGCTGTGATCCTGAGCAAGCAGGGGGGGGCCCACTCGTTCGCATTGGCACTGGCACAGGGCCCCTCAAAGTACGGCGGTGTGTTTGCATGGCGGGGGCGCCTCCCACCAGCAGCGACACTTTTGCGTACTCTGAGGGGCCCTGTGCCAGTGACGTCGCCAACGAGTATGCCCCCCCACCTGATGAAGGAACCTGCACTTTCATCTGCACCTTCCTCTTTGTCCTTGTGTAAGGTGGTATAACATGCGGGAAGGGGAACCTTACTTTCAGCAGGGTCAGATTCTGGCTGTGTAGAGTACAAGGGGAATGTAGTGGTCTAGGTCAATGTACCAGCAGACTCATTTAGCAGTAGCTGGGCAATGGGCAGGATGAGGAGGAAACAGATATAGGGCCAAAGAATAAAGTAGGCTAAATGCAGTTCAAAATTGGTAACAGGACTAAACAGGCGGCATTGCTTTGTTCAGTGGAGTAGCAAACCCAAGAGCAGCAGACACTGTTTCAAGGGCCTAACCACACTAGTAGGCCAAATGCAGTTTAATATCTGATAGTATAGGGCGAAAGCCAGAATGTGGAAGCTCAGCTTTGTTCAGTTGAGGACAACACCAGGGAGGGGCAGACACCTTTAGTAGGCCGGAAAAGCCTATTGCATTTTTTAAAATGGTAATTTGGAGCAGAAGGTTGAAGCTCAGCTTTATTTAGTTGAGGACAACACCAGGCAGGGGCACACAGACAGACACCTTTAGTAGGCCGGAAAAGCCTATTGCATTTTTTAAAATGGTAATTTGGAGCAGAAGGTTGAAGCTCAGCTTTATTTAGTTGAGGACAACACCAGGCAGGGGCACACAGACAGACACCTTTAGTAGGCCGGAAAAGCCTATTGCATTTTTTAAAATGGTAATTTGGAGCAGAAGGTTGAAGCTCAGCTTTATTTAGTTGAGGACAACACCAGGCAGGGGCACACAGACAGACACCTTTAGTAGGCCGGAAAAGCCTATTGCATTTTTTAAAATGGTAATTTGGAGCAGAAGGTTGAAGCTCAGCTTTATTTAGTTGAGGACAACACCAGGGAGGGGCAGAAGCCGTTAGTAGGCCCTAACCACCATTTTTTTTTTTAAAAACCACTTAATGAGAGCCGGAAGGTTGAAGCTCAGCTTTATTTAGTTGAGGACAACACCAGGCAGGGGCACACAGACAGACACCTTTAGTAGGCCGGAAAAGCCTATTGCATTTTTTAAAATGGTAATTGGGAGCAGAAGGTTGAAGCTCAGCTTTATTTAGTTGAGGGCAACACCAGGGAGGGGCAGAAGCCGTTAGTAGGCCCTAACCACCATTTTTTTTTTAAAAAACCACTTAATGAGAGCCGGAAGGTTGAAGCTCAGCTTTATTTAGTTGAGGACAACACCAGGGAGGGGCAGAAGCCGTTAGTAGGCCCTAACCACCATTTTTTTTTTAAAAACCACTTAATGAGAGCCGGAAGGTTGAAGCTCAGCTTTATTTAGTTGAGGACAACACCAGGCAGGGGCACACAGACAGACACCTTTAGTAGGCCGGAAAAGCCTATTGCATTTTTTAAAATGGTAATTGGGAGCAGAAGGTTGAAGCTCAGCTTTATTTAGTTGAGGGCAACACCAGGGAGGGGCAGAAGCCGTTAGTAGGCCCTAACCACCATTTTTTTTTTTAAAAACCACTTAATGAGAGCCGGAAGGTTGAAGCTCAGCTTTATTTAGTTGAGGACAACACCAGGCAGGGGCACACAGACAGACACCTTTAGTAGGCCGGAAAATCCTATTGCATTTTTTAAAATGGTAATTTGGAGCAGAAGGTTGAAGCTCAGCTTTATTTAGTTGAGGACAACACCAGGGAGGGGCAGAAGCCGTTAGTAGGCCCTAACCACCATTTTTTTTTTTAAAAAACCACTTAATGAGAGCCGGAAGGTTGAAGCTCAGCTTTATTTAGTTGAGGACAACACCAGGCAGGGGCACACAGACAGACACCTTTAGTAGAAAGGAAAAGCCTATTGCATTTTTTAAAATGGTAATTTGGAGCAGAAGGTTGAAGCTCAGCTTTATTTAGTTGAGGGCAACACCAGGGAGGGGCAGAAGCCGTTAGTAGGCCCTAACCAAAGTTGAAGGCCAAATGAAGTTTAATTTCTGATACTATAGGCCGAAAGCCAGAAGGTGGAAGCTCCGATTTAGACAGTGGAGGACAATTTGAATTAGGGACTGCAGACAGACTTAGTAGGCTGTCCCCTGTGGACCATGCATCCACCACATTAACCCATTGCGCCGTAATGGACACGTAATCTTCCGTGGCCATGCCTACAGGTCCATGCGTCTGTTGTCAGGTGCACCTTTGTACTCACAGATTGCCAGAGTGCATGGACAATGCGGTCTTCTACATGCTGGTGGAGGGTTGGGATGGCTTTTCTCGCAAAAGAAGTGTCGACTGGTTAGCTTGTAGCGTGGTACAGCGTAGTCCATCATGGCCTTATTAATAGTAAATAAAATATATAACTAGGCTCTATGAACTTTTAAATAGGTTCCAGGGGTACACGGGCAGCATTGGTGTGGTCAGTGGAGGAGTATTGCAAGTAGGGGCCGCAGACAGGCTATCAAAGGCCTAAAATAACAAACAGTAGGCAGTCATGGCAGTTTTACATCGGTTACATGGATACACAGGCAGGCACTCCAGGCAGCATTGTGGTCAGTGGAGGAGTATTGCAAGTAGGGGCCGCAGACAGGCTATCAAAGGCCTAAAATAACAAACAATAGGCTCATTGCAGTTTTACAGCGGTTACATGGATACACAGGCAGCTAGGTGGTGAGTGGAGGAGTATTTAAAGTAAGGACCGCAGACAGGCTATCAAAGGCCTAACATAACAAACAATAGGCTCATGGCAGTTTTACAGCGGTTACATGGATAGACGGGCAGGCAGCTTGGTGGTGAGTGGAGGAGTATTTAAAGTAGGGACCGCAGACAGGCTGTCAAAGGCCTAACATAACAAACAATAGGCTCATGGCAGTTTTACAGCGGTTACATGGATACACGGGCAGGCAGCTTGGTGGTCAGTGGAGGAGTATTTAAAGTAGGGACCGCAGACAGGCTTCAAAGGCCTAACATAAGAAAATGGGCTGGCTGTAGGCACTTTATAATTGGTTCCAGGGGTACACGGGCAGCAGTGGTCTGGCCAGTGGAGGACTAGTGGAAGGAGGGACCGCAGACAGGCTTCAAAGGCCTAACATAAAAAAATGGGCTGGCTGTAGGCACTTTATAATTGGTTCCATGGGTACACGGGCAGCAGTGGTCTGGCCAGTGGAGGACTAGTGGAAGGAGGGACCGCAGACAGGCTTCAAAGGCCTAACATAAGAAAATGGGCTGGCTGTAGGCACTTTATAATTGGTTCCAGGGGTACACGGGCAGCAGTGGTCTGGCCAGTGGAGGACTAGTGGAAGGAGGGACCGCAGACAGGCTTCAAAGGCCTAACATAAAAAATGGGCTGGCTGTAGGCACTTTATAATTGGTTCCAGGGGTACACGGGCAGCAGTGGTCTGGCCAGTGGAGGACTAGTGGAAGGAGGGACCGCAGACAGGCTTCAAAGGCCTAACATAAAAAAATGGGCTGGCTGTAGGCACTTTATAATTGGTTCCAGGGGTACACGGGCAGCAGTGGTCTGGTCAGTGGAGGACTAGTGGAAGGAGGGACCGCAGACAGGCTTCAAAGGCCTAACATAAAAAAATGGGCTGGCTGTAGGCACTTTATAATTGGTTCCAGGGGTACACGGGCAGCAGTGGTCTGGTCAGTGGAGGACTAGTGGAAGGAGGGACCGCAGACAGGCTTCAAAGGCCTAAAATAACAAACAATAGGCTCATGGCAGCTTTACAGCGGTTACATGGATACACGGGCAGCTTGGTGGTGAGTGGAGGAGTAGTGCAAGGAGTGTCTGTCCCAGTACTCCCAAAATATAAATAGATGTTAATGTCTCGCAAAACAACCAAAACAAAAAAAAAGGTGGCATACTTAGGTACAGGGGTGGGCTCATCTGCTGAGTTTCTGACATAGTAATTTGGCAGTAACTATTTAATGGTGCCAATATAGGACACAGACACAGACTACTTTAAGTTGCATCATAGATGTCTACAAATTTGTATTGTCAGTGCCAGACATTGAATGATGTCAGCGAATAGACTAAAGATTGGTGGAGCTGTGCGACATAATTTTGCACGTGGTAGAGCACATTTTGAGCTGGGGTAGGGGGGAACTCTCTTGAGGCCGGCGGGACCGCCCCAGGGCCCCTCATGTTACAACGGTGTGTCTGACGTTGGGTGCGCACCACCACCGCCAGAGACACTACATTGTACTATGAGGGACCCAGTAGCAATGCCGTCAACCAAAAGCGAGCACACCCACCTCTTCAGACAAACAGCAGTCTCACGGGTGCTTGCGCCAAGTCGCGATACCACGGCCCCGTGTGGGGAGTTTTGCCATTTAGGGAGGTGTAAACATGTCGTATGCTGTACAATCAGCTGCAGCAAATTAGACATTAGAAAAGTAATTCACAGGCAAGAGCTTTTCATAGGAAAGCTAGGTGTAGGCCGGGCAAGGTGGGGCAAAAGATTTCGAAATCCAGTTGTGGTTCATTTTAATGAATGTTAGATCGTCAACATTTTGGGTAGCCAGACGAGTCCTTTTTTCGGTTAATATTGAACCTGCAGCACTGAATACTCTTTCTGATAGGACACTTGCTGCCGGGCAAGCAAGCTCCTGCAATGCATATTCTGCCAATTCTGGCCAGGTGTCTAATTTGGAGGCCCAGTAATCAAATGGGAATGACGGTTGAGGGAGAACATCGATAAGGGATGAAAAATAGTTAGTAACCATACTGGACAAATGTTGTCTCCTGTCACTTTCAATTGATGCAGCAGTACCTGTCCTGTCTGCGGTCATAGCAAAATCACTCCACAACCTGGTCAGAAAACCCCTCTGTCCAACGCCACTTCTGATGTGTGCACCCCTAACACTCCTAGTCTGCTGCCCCCTGGAGCTCGTGTGAGAACGATCACGTGCGCTGTGTGCTGGGAATGCCTGAAGCAAATGGTCAACAAGAGTTGATTGTTTGGTTGCTAATATTAGTTCCAAGTTCTCATGTGGCATAATATTTTGCAATTTGCCTTTATAGCGTGGATCAAGGAGGCAGGCCAACCAGTAATCGTCATCGTTCATCATTTTCGTAATGCGTGTGTCCCTTTTTAGGATACGTAAGGCATAATCCGCCATGTGGGCCAAAGTTCCAGTTGTCAAATCTCCGGTTGTGATTGGTTGAGGGGCAGTTGCAGGCAAATCTACGTCACTTGTGTCCCTCAAAAAACCAGAACCCGGCCGTGACACGCAACCAATTTCCTGTGCCCCCGGGAAAGGTTCGGCATTAAAAATATACTCATCCCCATCATCCTCCTCGTCCTCCACCTCCTCTTCGCCCGCTACCTCGTCCTGTACACTGCCCTGACCAGACAATGGCTGACTGTCATCAAGGCTTTCCTCTTCCTCTGGTGCAGACGCCTGCTCCTTTATGTGCGTCAAACTTTGCATCAGCAGACGCATTAGGGGGATGCTCATGCTTATTACGGCGTTGTCTGCACTAACCAGCCGTGTGCATTCCTCAAAACACTGAAGGACTTGACACATGTCTTGTATCTTAGACCACTGCACACCTGACAACTCCATGTCTGCCATCCTACTGCCTGCCCGTGTATCCTCCCACAAATAAATAACAGCACGCCTCTGTTCGCACAGTCTCTGAAGCATGTGCAGTGTTGAGTTCCACCTTGTTGCAACGTCTATGATTAGGCGATGCTGGGGAAGGTTCAAAGACCGCTGATAGGTCTGCATACGGCTGGCGTGTACAGGCGAACGTCGGATATGTGAGCAAAGTGCACGCACTTTGAGGAGCAGGTCGGAGAACCCAGGATAAGTTTTCAATAAGCACTGCACCACCAGGTTTAAGGTGTGAGCCAGGCAAGGAATGTGTTTCAGTTGGGAAAGGGAGATGGCAGCCATGAAATTCCTTCCGTTATCACTCACTACCTTGCCTGCCTCAAGATCTACTGTGCCCAGCCACGACTGCGTTTCTTGTTGCAAGAACTCGGACAGAACTTCCGCGGTGTGTCTGTTGTCGCCCAAGCACTTCATAGCCAATACAGCCTGCTGACGCTTGGCAGTAGCTGGCCCATAATGGGACAACTGGTGTGCAACAGTGTCATCTGCCGATGGAGTGGTTGGCAGACTGCGTTCTGTGGAAGAGCTGTAGCTTCTGCAGGAGGACGAGGAGGAGGAGGAGGAGGGGGTGCGAACGCCTACAGCCAACTGTTTCCTAGACCGTGGGCTAGGCACAACTGTCCCTAAATTGATGTCGCCTGTGGACCCTGCATCCACCACATTCACCCAGTGTTCCGTGATGGACACATAACGTCCCTGGCCATGCCTACTGGTCCATGCATCTGTAGTCAGGTGCACCTTTGTACTCACAGATTGCCTGAGTGCATGGACGATGCGCTGTTTAACATGCTGGTGCAGGGCTGGGATGGCTTTTCTGGAAAAAAAGTGTCGACTGGGTAGCTCGTATCGTGGTTCAGCGTACTCCATCAGGGCTTTGAAAGCTTCGCTTTCAACTAACCGGTAGGGCATCATCTCTAACGAGATTAGTCTAGCTATGTGGGCGTTAAAACCCTGTGTACGCGGATGCGAGGATAAGTACTTCCTTTTTCTAACCAGAGTCTCATGTAGGGTGAGCTGGACTGGAGAGCTGGAGATCGTGGAACTTTCGGGTGTGCCGGTGTACATGGCAGACTGAGAGACGGTTGGAGACGGTATTGTTTCCGCCGGTGCCCTAGATGCAATATTTCCTCCTACAAAACTGGTGGTTCCCTGACCCTGACTGCTTTTGGCTGGCAAAGAAACCTGCACAGATACTGCCGGTGGTGCGGAAAATGGTGGCCTTACAGTGACGGAAGGGATGTTGCGTTGCTGACTAGCTTCATTGGCCGAGGGTGCTACAACCTTAAGGGACGTTTGGTAGTTAGTCCAGGCTTGAAAATGCATGGTGGTTAAGTGTCTATGCATGCAACTAGTATTTAGACTTTTCAGATTCTGACCTCTGCTTAAGCTAGTTGAACATTTTTGACAGATGACTTTGCGCTGATCAGTTGGATGTTGTTTAAAAAAATGCCAGACTGCACTCTTCCTAGACTCGGATCCCTTTTCAGGGATTGCAGACTGAGCTTTAACCGGATGGCAACGCTGTGCTCCAACAGGTTTTGGCTTTGACACGCGTTTTGGGCCAGATACGGGCCCGGCAGATGGAACCTGTTGCGATGTTGATGCCTGCTGCGGCCCCTCCTCCACCTCCGCTTCTGAACTACTGCCGCCTGCACCCTGTTCCCCCAATGGCTGCCAATCGGGGTCAATAACTGGGTCATCTATTACCTCCTCTTCAAGCTCGTGTGCAACTTCGTCTGTGTCACTGTGTCGGTCGGTGGTATAGCGTTCGTGGCGGGGCAACATAGTCTCATCAGGGTCTGATTGTGGATCTGTACCCTGAGAGGGCAATGTGGTGGTCTGAGTCAAAGGAGCAGCATAGTACTCTGGCTGTGGCTGTGCATCAGTGCACTCCATGTCAGAATATACTTGTAATGGGCATGGCCTGTTAAATGTTTCACTTTCTAAGCCAGGGACGGTATGTGTAAAGAGCTCCATGGAGTGACCCGTTGTGTCGCCTGCTGCATCCTTCTCTCTTGTTGTAGTTTTTGCTGAGGAGGACAAGGAAGCGACTTGTCCCTGACCGTGAACATCCACAAGCGACGCGCTGCTTTTACATTTACCAGTTTCGGAAGAGGAGGCAAAAGAGCTAGAGGCTGAGTCTGCAATGTAAGCCAAAACTTGCTGTTGCTGCTCCGCCTTTAAAAGTGGTTTTCCTACTCCCAGAAAAGAGAGCGTTCGAGGCCTTGTGTAGCCTGACGACGAAACTGGCTCCACAGCTCCAGACTTAGGTGGAATATTTTTATCCCCACGACCACCTGATGCTCCACTACCACTACCATCATTACCAGCTGACAATGAACGCCCACGACGACCTCTTGCACCAGACTTCCTCATTGTTTTAAAATCTTAACCAAAGTAACTTTATTTGTTGCTGTCAAACAACTTACACGGTGAGCTATAACTTCAGTATGATTTCAATATCCCTTAACAGGTTGGTGAGACCACAAGGAAAATCAGGCACAATGTTACACACTCTGTTTTCTGTGGCACAAAATCACAGAGATGACACACACGCAGGACTGTCACTCAAGCACTAATGTCAATATTAATCTCCCACCTAATTTATTTTTTTTTTTTTCTCAGGGAGACTTTAGAAACCAAATAATATTAAAAAAACCAAAAAAATAAATAGGCTTTCTATGGCCCACTGAATGAGAGGGAGAGAGGTGGCACACCCAGGAGTCAAGACTGGCACACAAGCTGAAAGGGCAATATTACTCTCCCACTGTTTTTTTATGTTTTTTTTTTTTTTTCAGGGAGACTTTAGAAACCAAATAATATTAAAAAAACCAAAAAAAAAAAAATAGCCTTTCTATGGCCCACTGAATGAGAGAGAGAGGTGGCACACCCAGGAGTCAAGACTGGCACACAAGCTGAAAGGGCAATATTACTCTCCCACTGTTTTTTTATGTATTTTTTGTTTTTTAAGGGAGACTTTAGAAACCCAATAATATTTAAAAAAATAAATAAATAGGCTTTCTATGGCCCACTGAATGAGAGGGAGAGAGGTGGCACACCCAGGAGTCAAGACTGGCACACAAGCTGAAAGGGCAATATTACTCTCCCACTGTTTTTTTATGTTTTTTTTTTTTTTTTTTTCAGGGAGACTTTAGAAACCAAATAATAAGAAAAAAAATAAATAAATAAATAGGCTTTCTATAGCCCACTGAATGAGAGATAGCACACACAGCAGTGGCACACAAGCCCTGACTGAGGCCAATATTTTTCTCCCACTGATTGATGTAGTGTTTTTGTGTTGAGGTAGATTTTAGAACACAAATCAAGGAAAAAAAAAAATGCTTTCTATGGCCCACTGAATGAGAGAGAGGTGGCACACCCAGGAGTCAAGACTGGCACACAAGCTGAAAGGGCAATATTACTCTCCCACTGTTTTTTTATGTATTTTTTGTTTTTTAAGGGAGACTTTAGAAACCCAATAATATTTAAAAAAATAAATAAATAGGCTTTCTATGGCCCACTGAATGAGAGGGAGAGAGGTGGCACACCCAGGAGTCAAGACTGGCACACAAGCTGAAAGGGCAATATTACTCTCCCACTGTTTTTTTATGTATTTTTTGTTTTTTAAGGGAGACTTTAGAAACCCAATAATATTTTTTTAAAAAAAAATAAATAGGCTTTCTATGGCCCACTGAATGAGAGGGAGAGAGGTGGCACACCCAGGAGTCAAGACTGGCACACAAGCTGAAAGGGCAATATTACTCTCCCACTGTTTTTTTATGTATTTTTTGTTTTTTAAGGGAGACTTTAGAAACCCAATAATATTTAAAAAAAAAAATAAATAGGCTTTCTATGGCCCACTGAATGAGAGGGAGAGAGGTGGCACACCCAGGAGTCAAGACTGGCACACAAGCTGAAAGGGCAATATTACTCTCCCACTGTTTTTTTAGGTTTTTTTTTTTTTCAGGGAGACTTTAGAAACCAAATAATATTAAAAAAACCAAAAAAAAAAAATAGCCTTTCTATGGCCCACTGAATGAGAGAGAGGTGGCACACCCAGGAGTCAAGACTGGCACACAAGCTGAAAGGGCAATATTACTCTCCCACTGTTTTTTTATGTATTTTTTGTTTTTTAAGGGAGACTTTAGAAACCCAATAATATTTTTTAAAAAAAATAAATAGCCTTTCTATGGCCCACTGAATGAGAGGGAGAGAGGTGGCACACCCAGGAGTCAAGACTGGCACACAAGCTGAAAGGGCAATATTACTCTCCCACTGTTTTTTTATGTTTTTTTTTTTGTCAGGGAGACTTTAGAAACCAAATAATATTAAAAAAACCCCAAAAAAAAAATAGCCTTTCTATGGCCCACTGAATGAGAGATAGCACACACAGCAGTGGCACACAAGCCCTGTCTGAGGCCAATATTTTTCTACCACTGATTGATGTAGTGTTTTTGTGTTGAGGTAGAATTTAGAACACAAATCACGGAAAAAATAAATAGGCTTTCTATGGCCCACTCAGTGAGAGATGGCACACACAGGGATGGCACTGTAGCAGAAATGCCAATCTTAATCTCCCACAAAAAAAACAAAAAAAAAACCAGGGACTGTCCTACAATTACTATCTCCCTGCAGTAATCTAAGCCAGGTATGGCAGGCAGCAATAGGAGTGGACTGATGCACAAATTAAATAAAAAGTGTGGACAAACAAAAAAGATAGCTGTGCAGAAAGGAAGGAACAAGAGGATATGTGCTTTGAAAAAAGCAGTTGGTTTCCACAGTGGCGTACACACAGCAATACAGCTATCACGGAGCCTTCTAGGGCAGCCCAATGAGCTACAGCGCTGAGGGAAAAAAAAAAAAAATAGCTTCCACAGTCCCTGCACACCGAAGGTGGTGTTGGACAGTGGAAATCGCTGCAGCACAAGCGGTTTGGTGGTTAGTGGACCCTGCCTAACGCTCTCCCTGCTTCTGACGAAGCGGCAGCAACCTGTCCCTAAGCTCAGATCAGCAGCAGTAAGATGGCGGTCGGCGGGAACGCCCCTTTATAGCCCCTGTGACGCCGCAGACAGCAAGCCAATCACTGCAATGCCCTTCTCTAAGATGGTGGGGACCAGGATCTATGTCATCACGCTGCCCACACTCTGCGTTCACCTTCATTGGCTGAGAAATGGCGCTTTTCGCGTCATTGAAACGCGACTTTGGCGCGAAAGTCGCGTACCGCATGGCTGACAAGCACAGGGGTCGGATCGGGTTTCATGAGACGCCGACTTAGCCAAAAGTCGGCGACTTTTGAAAATGATCGACCCGTTTCGCTCAACCCTACATCTGATGTTTCATATGTTTCATCGTCTTCCTTGTCTGTATCTACTTCACCACATGATGACTGCAACACCACCCATTCCTCTCTAGCACTTGTTTCTTGTCTTTTTCTTGATACTTTTCTTGTAAGTTGCCTATCTTTCATCAAAATTTCTTTGATTTTTCTCAATCTCTTTGTCAACACTTCACATTTTTTCATGGCGTCCAGTTTGTCTCTGAGCTAGCAAAAACTCCTTGTCTACCGGTATCCTTGTTATATCCAAAGCCCTAGCACGATATCAAACAAGTTGTCTAAACCTGCATTACATTCTTCCTCCTTCTTCTCCACACTATCAGAACATTTAGTTTTGCTTTCTTTGTTTTTCTTCAGCTTGACATATTCTTTGAAGAGACCGTCTACTTTTTCAACCACGTTTTGTCTCTTGGGGATGCCTGCCTTTTCCCTGACATCAAGAACATCAATAGCTGTTAAACGCATCACAAACTGTCTGTTTAGCCATTTTCTTGCAATAGTAGTACAGTGACATAACCTATCTCTTGCATGGCGGTTTAGTTGTAGATAAACTACTATCAGACATTTGTTCAATAAGCCACAAGTCTGTTTCGCTTCTGGTTGTTGGTAGTGATGAGCGAGTGTACTTGTTGCTCGGGTTTTCCTGAGCACTCTCGTGTGGTCTCTGAATATTTGTGACTGCTCGGAGATTTTGTTTTCCTTGCCGCAGCTGCATGATTTGCGGCTACTAGACAGCTTGAATACATGTGGGGATTCCCTAGCAACCAGGCAACCCCCCATGTACTCAGGCTGGCTAGTAGCTGTAAATCATGCAGCTGCATCAACAAAAACTAAATATCTGAGCAGTCACAAATACTCGGAGACCACCCGAGCGTGCTCGTGAAAACCCTAGCAACGAGTACACTCGCTCATCACTAGTTGTTGGCTTTGACATACTGCAGTGCTAGTTGCAATGTTTGATATTTTATTTTTGTGGTCGGTCCCTGTAAAAGGAGTATGGTGTACAGAAACTGATGCAAACAAAAACAGACAGTGCTTCTCAGTAAGAGACATTAATCCTCTCAGAGCTGTATTGCAATGACATTCTGGGGAGAAGGAGCAGCATACTAGGACAGGACTGATTGTCTGAGCAAGCTGGAGAAGGAGACAGTTTTTAATGTCAGACTGTATTCAGCAAAATTCTTGCAACCAGATCTTTTAGACGAGGTGCAGATGGGATTCGGCCATTGCAAAAATACAGAAAGTTTGATGGTAGGTAGGAACCTCTAAATCTATGTCTATGTCTATCTGGCTGAGTTATTTTCTGCATATTTAGTTACATACTGAAACAGATTCAAGAGGTGCCTACTGAAGAAAACACATTTTCGAAAGTAAGGACCACCCTAGTGAACATTAGAAATATTTTGGTAAAAATCGGATGTTTTGTGCAATTTTTTTATAGCATCTGTAGATTTGAATGGATGAGTTTCGTCAGATATACACAAGAAAGTTGCGATTTTTTTGTCACGGACAGTTGTTCATCTGATCAGACCTATTGAATAACATGGGTCAATGTACTGCCCTTGTGCTATCCAATTAAATATTGGACAGCAGATGTCTGATTTATTTGCTTGTCTTCATTAGCCTTTACACAGATTTCTTGTAGTACTACTTGTATTACTACTACTGCTACTATTACTGCTAATAATAAGCTAATAATAATAACAATAATAATAATAATAATAATAATAATAACTTCTGTATGTTGCATCAATCCATACTAATATTCAGCATTTTATATTTTGTCATATGTGTCACTGATATCTTTTTTGTAGGAAAAATTATAATTAATGTTGATGATACAAAATGGTTTGATGCTGTAATGAAATAAAGTGGCGTTAAAGGTTGAACACATTATTAAATAATAACAATATGGTTTCATTTAGCATTTTTCATTGCATTTTAGCTGTGAAAATTCTGGTTATATAATAACTGAATGCATAAATAATCTGTTCATGTTTTTAAAATAAGAAAGGTATTTGAAGTAACTATAGAACCCAGGTGCAAACAGATTTTCAGTGAAAAATGTTTGCAATTAAATACTAACACAAGAGACTCATTTTGCTTTTGGAATAAATGAAAATATGAAATGTAACACCTAGAAATTTTTAAGAGTGGAAAGTGTTATTAAGGACATAATTTTGTTATTAAAGTACTCCATTAAAGTATGCACATATCAATAGCCGCTAGTAAAGAATATTAAAAAAGAAGAACAAATGATAAAATATAGTACGGACTTAATTTTAAAATGTTTAATTCATGATTGAAATCTGATTAATTAAAATGTTTAAATACTCTGATTCAGAATATAACATCTGTATTTAAATTTTGAGCAAGGCAGATAACTTATTTATACTTGAAAAATGACTGTTGAAATGTTATTATGCCATTTGTTTTTAGACTGTGTGTAGCAAGAGAGCATTGGAATGTAGAAGTTATATCCAGTATCATTCATCACAAATTTTAACACTACCAAGTAACAGGACAATGAATCTGACTGATGCATTTCCGTTGTTGCTATTTAATATTTTATTGATGTTGCCTCTTTGATGGCTCATATACTTACAAACACAAAGGACTTTTAAATCACTAAGGGCATACTCAGACGGCCGTGTAATACGGACGACGATGGCATGGATGTGCATCCACTGGCCATTGACTCTCCTGGTCCAAGCGTGACAGCTGCAAAGAAATACATGCTGTCACACTGGGGTCAGGAGAGCCAATGGCCATTCTGAGCATTGCGATGTGATCATCGTCCATGTTATGCCGTCTGACTGCGCTCTAGGTCTCTATTCCCACAATGGCTCTTTTTCCACTGCGTATTTTCACTGTAAAAAAAATACAACACCTTACAGTCCCAACAAAGTGAATAGGATTTATAGAAATCTCATGACCACTGTGCATTTGTTTTGTGCAGTGTAAACTGACCTAGTGTGTGTTTCTGAAATCTGCAACATATCAATCCCTCTTGCAGTAAATATGTGTTTTATTTGCAGATTTTTGTAGGAAATGCTGTTTTATTGCATTTCCCAAGCGGAAAAACTCTAAAAAATGCATGAAATCTGCACATAACTTTATCAATATAGTTTTATAAAGTTAAGTAACAGGAAATATCCAATACAAAACACAGTTATTTAAAAAATGACATCCCAAACATAACTAAACTGTAGTATAAAAAATGCAATCAAAATTTGCATGTTTGGAGAGCCCCTGATGTGTCTAAACAGTAAAAATCCCCACACAAGTGACACCATTTGGAAAACTTGACCCCTTATCTAGATGTATAGTGCTGGTGAGCACATTGAACCCCCAGGTGCTTCACAGATGTTTATAATGTTGAGCAGTGAAAATATAATATTTTTCCCACCCAAATTTTTTTAGCCCCAAGTTTTACATTTTCACAACGGTAACAGGAGAAATTGCACTGTACATGGCAGGTCTCGGAAGAAAAGGATCGTCATTTGACTTTTTGAATTCAAAATTTGCTTGAATCATTAGCGGATGCCATGTCCTTTTTCGAGAGCCCCTGATGTTCTTAAACAGTGGAAACCCCTCATAAATGACTACATTTTGAAAACTAGACCACACAAGGAATGTATTTAGATGCATGGTGAGCACTTTAAATCCCAAGGTGCTTTCCAGAAGTTTATAACGTTGAGCCCTGAAAATAAAAAAAATCACATTTCCCCCTCAAAAATGTTTTTATCCCTAAATTTTGCATTTTAATAAGGGTAAACGGAGAATTTGCAACATACAATTTGTTGTCCTATTACTCCTGAGGATACCAATACCCCATATGTGGGATAAAACTGCTGTTAGGGTGCATGGCTGGGTCTCCAAAGGGAAGGAATGTAATTCGACTTTTGAATGTAGAATTTGCCAGAATCATTAGTGGACGCCATGTCGCATTTGAAGAGGTCCTGATGTGCCTAAACTGTCAAACCCACCTGTAAGTAACCCCATTTTGGAAACATGACCCCTCAAGGAATATATATGGATTTGTGGTTAGCACTTTGAACCCCTAGGTGCTTCCCAGAAGATTATAATGTTGAGCCATGAAAATAAAAAAAAAAAATCACATTTTCTCCACAAAAAACGTTTGTATCCCAAAAATTTGCATTTTTATTAGGGTAAAAAGGAGAAATTCAACATACAATTTGTTGTGCTATTTCTCCTGAGGATGACGATACCCCATATGTTGTAGAAAACTACTGTTTGGGCGCATGGCCTGGCCATGGAAGAGAAGGAGTGTCATTTGACTTTTTGAATGTAAAATTTCCTGGAATTATTAGCGGACGTCATGCCCCATTTGGAGAGCCCTTGATGTGCCTAAACAATGTAAACCCCCCTTGAGTGACCCCATTTTGGAAACTAGACCCCTCAAGGAATGTATTTAGATGTGAAACCCCAGGTGCTTCACAGAAGTTTATAACATTGAGCCATGAAAATAAAAAAAAAACACATTTTTTCTTACAAAAACAAAAATGTTGTATTAGCCTCATTTTTATTATTCTCACAATGGTAACAGGAGAAATTGCACCATACAATTTGTTGTGCAATTTCGCCTGAGGTTGCTGATACCACATATGTGGGGGAAAACTACTTTTTAACAGAATATAAGCAATGTAATCACCCAGAAGATCTACTCTGAATGTCTCTGACTAAATATCAAACAATTAACAGCAAAGTCAGCCCTTTAAATCCTAGTAAAACTTAGCATTTATTAATACACCTAAAAATAAAAACATAATTCAAAATTGTATACATAAAGTGCTCATAATTAACAGTGCACTAGATAAAAAATGGCACAATCTCACCCAAATTGTTAGCTGGCCCTCAGATACTGCTCCATATACCAAGAGACCAGATGATGGGGAGAAAGGACATCAAGACCAAATAAACGACATAGGGGGGGGGAGTGGGGAACACGGTGGCCTGCGTACCTATCTTTAACATTAGGTATGCAAGTCGTGCGGATGTATGTGGATGCTTCCGCATGCGTCGTTTTGACGCTGCAGAGAAAAAATGAAATTCCAACTAGCTGCGTTTTACGCGGGTCGCCGCATCGTCAAAATGACGCATGCGGAGGCATCCGCATACATCCGCACGACCTGCGTACCTATTGTTAAGGATAGGTACCAGGCCGCATGCAGATGTGGGCGGAGCTGAGCGGTGGAGGTGCGGCCGTGGGCAGGGCTTCACAGAGGAAGTCCGCAGCTCCGCAAAATGCTAGTGTGAAACTAGCCTTAGATGTGAGTCCTCAGTCATTGCAATAATAAATCATGGATCTTTATGGATAATTCGGCTGCTGGATTTCCAATTTCTCCTTCTCCTGATTCCTGATGTAATGCAGTGGTCCGTGCAGAAGAAATCTCCTCAGGTGAGCTAACTATAGAGGTTTCTTTTTTTTTCCTCTTTTATATACTGTTTTTAAAGCTCCAAAATTCAATACAGAATAAATTTATATTTATCTTCTATATATGTTTGCATAGTTTATCTTATTGTTAGCCATAGTTAAAGCATAACTATCATTTTAATTTTTAGTAATTAAAAATATAGAGCAGGTGATTTTAATAATTTTTCAAACATTATTTATAAGGCCCCGTCACATGTCAGTGTCTCTGGTACATGTGGTGACAGTTTTCACTTATACCAAATACACTTACACATGTAGACGTGGTATATCTTGATTTCTCCAAAGTGTTTGATACTGTGTCACACAAGAGGTTGGTACACAAAATGAGAATGCTGGGTCTGGGGGAAAATGTGTGTAAATGGGTAAGTAACTGGCTTAGTGATAGAAAGCAGAGGGTGGTTATAAATGGTATATTCTCTAACTGGGTTGCTGTGACCAGTGGGGTACCCAGGGGTTGGTGTTGGGACCTATTCTCTTCAACATATTTACTACGATCTGGTAGAAAGTTTATGCAGTAAAATATCAATATTTGCAGATTATACAAAACTATGTAAAGCAGTCAATACAAGAGAAGATAGTATTCTGCTATAGATGGATCTGGGTAAGTTGGAAACTTGGGCAGAAAGGTGGCAGATGCGGTTTAACAATGAAAAATGTAAGGTTATACACATGGGAAGAAGGAATCAATATCACCATTACACACTAAATGGGAAACCACTGGGTAAATCTGACATGGAGAAGGGGACTTGGGGATCCTAGTTAATCATAAACTTACCTGGAGCAGCCAGTGACAGGCAGTGTTTTCCAAGGCAAACAGGATCATGGGGTGCATTAAATGAGGTCTGGATACACATGATGAGAGCATTATACTGCCTCTGTACAAATCCCAGGTTAGACCGCACATAGAGTACTGTATGCAGTTTTGAGCACCGGTGCTCAGGATGGATATAATGGAACTAGAGCAAGTACAAAGGAGAGCAACAAAATTAATAAAGGGGATGGGGGAACAACAATACCCAGAGAGATTAGCAAAATTAGGATTATTTAGTCTAGAAAAAAGACAACTGAGGGGCCATCTAATAGCCATGTATAGGTATATAAGGGGACAATACAAAAATCTCTCCGAGGATCTGTTTATACCAAGGAAGGTGACGGTCACAAGGGGGCATTCTCTGAGTCTGGAGAAGAAAAGGTTTTTCCACCAACATAGAAGAGGATTCTTTACTGTTAGGGCAATGATAATCTGGAATTCCTTGCCTGAGGAGGTTGTGATGGCGAGCTCAGTCAAGGGGTTCAAGAGAGGTCTGGATGTCTTCCTGGAGCGTAACAATATTGTATCTTACAGTTATTTGATTCTTTAGAAGGACGTAGATCTGGGGATTTATTCTGAAGGAATATAGGCTGAACTGGATGGAAAAATGTCTTTTTTTGGCCTTGCTAACTATGTTACTATGTTCCTGTGTTTTAAATCTATGGGGCTGCCCACATGTTCTTGTCTGCTTTTCTCTGACTACACAGATGTCAATGCGCACTACGTATGACTTTGTGTCATCCATGTGCCATCTGTGTGTGCTTTTTTTAAACTGGTGTTCAGAATTTTATTAGAAATTCCTTTATTTAAACTATGGCCTTTCAGTACTGAGGTGAAGTAGTAGTTTGTGGAAGCATGGGTGTAGGTATTCTCCTGTGTTTGATTTATATGGTAGCCCTCCATGTTGATATGGTGCAACTAATATCTCTGGTGGAACAAAACGTTGAACTTTGGGACACTTGTGTGGAAGAATACCCCTACTAGCTGGCAATATAGTACCAATGGCTTGCAGTGAGCAAAGTTTGGTGAGTGCACCCATGGGTATTCTTTTGGCATAACAAACTGTACTAACTTCACTGATATTAAAGAGTAGAGATGAGCGAACCTTTTAATTTTCAGTTTCGGCTATTTTTGCCGAACTTTTCGATGTTCGCCGAACACAACCGAACAGCATTGAATTTAATGGGAGGGAAAACCAAACACATAGACTACACATTCAGGGGGGCCCAAAAGATGCCAAAATAGCTCAAATAGGGGCAGACACCAGGAAAAGTGACATCAAATGACCCATCAATTGTCCTATAAATGAAAAAAAAAATTAATGTGGGTTCCCTTGTATTTTTTTATAACCAGTCAGTCAAAACTAATAGCTGCGGGCTGCAACTGTCAGCTGCCAGCTTTGACGAGGCAGGTTATCAAGAATACAGGAGACCCAACGCTGTTTTTTACATTAATTATTTAAATAAATAATTTTAAAAAACAGTGTGCTCCCCCCATTTCTGGCAACCATCCAAGCTAAAGCTGACAGCTAGAGGCTGGTATTCTGAGGCTGGTAAGGGACCATGGATATTGATTCCCCAACCTAAAAATAGCAGCATGCATTTATAATATGCTCCAATTATGGTGCTTCGCCCATTTTTTCCCACTTGCCCTGTGGTGGTGGCAAGTGGGGTTTATATTTGTGGGGTTGATGTTACCTTTGTATTGTCCGGTGACATCAAGCCCACAGCTTAGTAATGGAGAGATGCCTACAAAACATCAATCCATTACTAACCCCATGGTGATATTGTATAAAAAAAACACACACCCCCTGAATTAAGTCCTTTAATTGAAATGATGAAACGGACTCCTTTATTGACTCTAAATTAAACCATACTCACATCATCACCCAATCCAGTGAAGCCTATGTCCCCCGCAAATGAATTAAAACAACCATATTCCTCATCTGTTCGAAGTGAAGAGATAATTCATAATGTCCATTGATCACCCTGGTGACTGGTAGAGCAGTCTGTTATGTGACTGCTCTACCTGGCAGCTTGTGACACACTGACAGGAGTGTGTAAACATTCCTGCAGTGAGTAGCGCTGAGCTGCGGTGAGAAAGTTCACTGGGGTTCATCAGCAGATGAACCCTGGTGATGGGCGGCATGGTGGCGCAGTGGTTAGCACTGCAGCGCTGGAGTCCTGGGTTCAAACCCCACCAAGGACAACATCTGCAAAGAGTTTGTATGTTCTCTCCGTGTTTGCGTGGGTTTCCTCCGGGCACTCCGGTTTCCTCCCACATTCCAAAGACATACTGATAGGGTATTTAGATTGTGAGCCCCATTGGGGACAGTGATGATAATGTGTGCAAACTGTAAAGCGCTGCAGAATATGTTAGCGCTATATAAAGATTATTATTATTATCTCACTTATGGCAGCTCAGCGCTACACACTACAGGAGTGATTGCATACTCCTGTCAGTGTGTTGCTGGTTGTCAGGGAGTGCAGTCGCATTAGCTGACGTGACTGATGTACAAGTGATCTGAATCATTGTGGGACAGTATGGATTACAGCGGATAGGTCAGGAATATGGTGGTTTATTATTTTTTCTCTTCTATGTGACATGTGCATCAGGAATTAGGCGTTTATATATATATATATATATATATATATATACATATATATATACACACACACACTGTATATACAGTGGGGCAAAAAAGTATTTAGTCAGTCAGCAATAGTGCAAGTTCCACCACTTAAAAAGATGAGAGGCGTCTGTAATTTACATCATAGGTATGTAAACTACTATGGGAGACAAACTGAGAAAAAAAAATCCAGAAAATCACATTGTCTATTTTTTTATCAATTTATTTGCATATTATGGTGGAAAATAAGTATTTGGTCAGAAACAAACAATCAAGATTTCTGGCTCTCACAGACCTGTAACTTCTTCTTTAAGAGTCTCCTCTTTCCTCCACTCATTACCTGTAGTAATGGCACCTGTTTAAACTTGTTATCAGTATAAAAAGACACCTGTGCAAACCCTCAAACAGTCTGACTCCAAACTCCACTATGGTGAAGACCAAAGAGCTGTCAAAGGACACCAGAAACAAAATTGTAGCCCTGCACCAGGCTGGGAAGACTGAATCTGCAATAGCCAACCAGCTTGGAGTGAAGAAATCAACAGTGGGAGCAATAATTAGAAAATGGAAGACATTCAAGACCACTGATAATCTCCCTCGATCTGGGGCTCCACGCAAAATCCCACCCCGTGGGGTCAGAATGATCACAAGAACGGTGAGCAAAAATCCCAGAACCACGCGGGGGGACCTAGTGAATGAACTGCAGAGAGCTGGGACCAATGTAACAAGGCCTACCATAAGTAACACACTACGCCACCATGGACTCAGATCCTGCAGTGCCAGACGTGTCCCACTGCTTAAGCCAGTACATGTCCGGGCCCGTCTGAAGTTTGCTAGAGAGCATTTGGATGATCCAGAGGAGTTTTGGGAGAATGTCCTATGGTCTGGTGAAACCAAACTGGAACTGTTTGGTAGAAACACAACTTGTCGTGTTTGGAGGAAAAAGATTACTGAGTTGCATCCATCAAACACCATACCTACTGTAAAGCATGGTGGTGGAAACATCATGCTTTGGGGCTGTTTCTCTGCAAAGGGGCCAGGACGACTGATCCGGGTACATGAAAGAATGAATGGGGCCATGTATCGTGAGATTTTGAGTGCAAACCTCCTTCCATCAGCAAGGGCATTGAAGATGAAACGTGGCTGGGTCTTTCAACATGACAATGATCCAAAGCACACCGCCAGGGCAACGAAGGAGTGGCTTCGTAAGAAGCATTTCAAGGTCCTGGAGTGGCCAAGCCAGTCTCCAGATCTCAACCCTATAGAAAACCATTGGAGGGAGTTGAAAGTCCGTGTTGCCAAGCGAAAAGCCAAAAACATCACTGCTCTAGAGGAGATCTGCATGGAGGAATGGGTGTGGAAACCTTGTGAAGACTTACAGATAACGTTTGACCTCTGTCATTGCCAACAAAGGATATATTACAAAGTATTGAGATGAAATTTTGTTTCTGACCAAATACTTATTTTCCACCATAATATGCAAATAAAATGATAAAAAAACAGACAATGTGATTTTCTGGATTTTTTTTTCTCAGTTTGTCTCCCATAGTTGAGGTCTACCTATGATGTAAATTAGAGACGCCTCTCATCTTTTTAAGTGGTGGAACTTGCACTATTGCTGACTGACTAAATACTTTTTTGCCCCACTGTATGTATATATATATATATATATATATATATATATATATATATATATATATATATATATATATATATATATATATATATATACACTGCTCAGAAAAACAAAAAAATAAAGGGAACACTAAAACAACAGAATATATCTCCAAGTAAATCAAACATCTGTGAAATCAAACTGTCCACTTAGGAAGCAACACTGTTTGAAAATCAATTTCACATACTATTACGCAAATGGAATAGACAACAGATGGAAATTATTGGCAATTATCAAGACACACTCAATAAAGGAGTGGTTCTGCAGGTGGGGACCACAGACCACATCTCAGTACCAATGCTTTCTGGCTGATGTTTTGGTCACTTTTGAATGTTGTTTGTGCTTTCACACTCGTAGTAGCATGAGATGGACTCTACAACCCACACAAGTGGCTCAGGTAGTACAGCTCATCCATGATGGCACATGAATATGAGCTGTGGCAAGAAGGTTTGCAGTGTCTGTCAGCATAGTGTCCAGAGGCTGGAAGCGCTACCAGGAGACAGGCCAATACACCAGGAGATGTGGAGGGGGCCATAGGAGGGCAACAACCCAGCAGCAGGACTACCTCAGCCTTTGTGCAAGGAGGAACAGGAGGAGCACTGCCAGAGCTCTGTAAAATGACCTCCAGCAGGCCACAAATGTGCATTTGTCTGCACAAATGGTTAGAAACCGACTCCATGAGGATGGTCTGAGTGCCCGACATCCACAGGTTGCCATTAGGTACCAAGATGAGATCCCCAGACCCCTTCTGAGACCATATGCTGGTGCGGTTGGCCCTGGGTTCCTCCTAATGCAGCACAATGCCAGACCTCATGTGGCTGGAGTGTGTCAGCAGTTCCTGCAAGAAGAAGGCATTGAAGCTATGGACTGGCCCGCCCATTCTCCAGACCTGAATCCGATTGAACACGTCTGGGACATCATGTCTCGCACCATCCACCAACATCACGTTGCACCACAGACTGTCCAGGAGTTGGTGGATGCTTTAGTCCTGGTCAGGGAGGATATCCCTCAGTAGACCATCCGCCACCTCATCAGGAGCATGCCCAGACATTGTAGGGAGGTCATACAGGCTCATGGAGGCAACACACACACAATTGAACATCATTTCCTTGTCTTGAGGCATTTCCACTGAAGTTGGATCAGCCTGTAATTTGATTTTCCACTTTTATTTTGAGTATCATTCCAAATCCAGACCTCCATTGTATATTCATTTTGATTTACATTGATCATTTTTGCTTTATTGTTCTCAACACATTTCACTATGTAATGAATATTGTTTTGCAGCTGAAATATTTCATTCAGTGATATCTAGGATGTGGTATTTTAGTGTTCCCTTTATTTTTTTGAGCAGCGTATATATATATATATATATATATATATATATATATATATATATACAGTATATATATATATATATATAACGGTAGGAGCGTCACTCTGTCCGAAGCCTTTATGGACTGCGCAAGCGCGACGCTCCTAGCGTTAGATTATAGCCAGTGTCCGTATTCTAGAAAAAAAAATGGCGCCAGAAAGTGCGGACTGCGCAGGCGCCGATTCCGGGAGCAGGGGGACATTTAGGAACTGTAAACAGGGGACGTGGGAACACGGTGGACTTGATCCCGCCCTCATGATGCTGTGGCAGTTCATGCCACAGCAATTTCTTACTTACGCCACCTGATTCCGGGCCATGAATGTCCCTCTGCTCCCGGAATCGGCGCCTGCACAGTCCGCGCTTTCCGGCGCCATTTTCTGGAAGACTGCATCTTCAAGAAAATGGCGCCGGAAAGCGTGGACTGCGCAGGCGCCGATTCTGGGAGCAGGGGAACATTTATGAGCCGGAAACAAGGGGCGTGTGGACACGGTCCCGCACTGATGATGCCGCACTTTCCGCCGCCATTTTCTTGGATACTGCAGTGTGTCTTCAAAAAAATGGCGCCGGAAAGCGTGGACTGCGCAGGCGCCGATTCCGGGAGCACGGGGACATTTATCAGCCGGAAACAGGGGGCGTGTGGACAGATCCCGCACTCAGGATGCAGCAATTCAAACTTATGCCACCTGATTCCGGGGCCATGAATGTCCCTCTGCACAGCCGCCCGCACGCAGCACCGCCACGCACAGCCGCCCGCACTCAGCACCGCCACGCACAGCCGCCCGCACTCAGCACCGCCACGCACAGCCGCCCGCACTCAGCACAGCCGCCCGCACTCAGCACAGCCGCCCGCACTCAGCACAGCCGCCCGCACTCAGCACAGCCGCCCGCACTCAGCACAGCCGCCCGCACTCAGCACAGCCGCCCGCACTCAGCACAGCCGCCCGCACTCAGCACAGCCGCCCGCACTCAGCACAGCCGCCTGCACTCAGCACAGCCGCCCGCACTCAGCACAGCCGCACTCGGGCAGTAGAGCCGGAGAGAGAAAGATGGGAGCAACATATGGCAGAATGGAAACAGGAACAGGCAGAATGGGAGCAGCACATTACAACAGAATGGGGGCACAGGATGGGAGCAGCACATGATAGAATGGGGGCACAGGATGGGAGCAGCACATGACAGAATGGGGGCGCAGGATGGGAGCAACACAAGACAGAATGATTGTGCACGATGGGAGCAGCACATGACAGAATGGGGGTGCACACATGACAGGATGGGGGTGCAGGATGGGAGCACATGACAGGATGGGGCGCAGGATGGGAGCACATGACAGGATGGGAGCAGCACATGACAGAATGGGGGCACAGGATGGGAGCAGCACATGACAGGATGGGGGTGTAGGATGGAGCAGCATATGACAGGATGGGGGCGCAGGATGGGAGCACATGACAGGATGGGGACGCAGGATGGAACAGCACATGACAGGATGGGGGCGCAGGATGGAGCAGCACGTGACAGGATGGGAGAGCAAGATGGGAGCAGCACATACCAGGATGGAGACCATATACCAATATAAATGCTCGGGTTCAATAGCTAGTATATATATATATATATATATATATATATATATATATATATATATATATATATATATATATATATATATATATATATATCACCTGAGCATATATCTATATATTTTTATATTTTTTACTTCTTACAGAACATAAAGGCTTCAGGGATTAGGTGTAAGGTGAGTATATAGCGTATTTTTAATTTTTATTTCAATATATATTTTTTTCTTTACTTTGACCACAGGCGCTGACTGATGACTATGTCCATCGGCCAATGCCTGCTCCCGCTGTTATCAGCGGCAGCAGGTGTAGTCTGATGGGTGAAGTAATATCTCATCAGATGATGCTGGTAGACCTGCAGTAAGCTTTTTTACCGCCGGTCACTGTAACAGCTGAGAGGTTATGCTGACATCTGACAGCATATCCCTGCAGTGCTCTGACCGAAGGAAATGATCTTACCAGTGGTAACGTTATCGCCGATCAGAACCGCCATGTGCACACAGCCTTAGTGGAAACTTGATCATTTACCGAACTTTGGCTGAATTTTGTCAATTTTGAGAAAAATGCTTGGGAATCCGAACACAAATCCGAATGTGCATTATTCGTGCCGACTTAGAGATTGACGAATGTTTTCCAAACAAGTTTGTTCATCGCTATTAAAGAGTGCTAATTGTGCTAGCTGACCTGCTCTGTAATGTGTATGTACTACTGCAACATGTCATTAAATATTATTAATCATTTTTTGTAATGAACATTTTCATCTCTACTTCAGGAACAAACAATTAATAAAGGTGCTCAGTTATACAACTATAAAGCCATAAAAATATACATATTTTTTTATTAGAATTACAGTGGCATTATTAAAGGGATACACATTGCCTGTCATGTGAACATTGTCTGTGTTTTGTTTGACCACAATGTTTTTCTTTAAATAAAAAAATGAATCATTGTTTAGCAGCTAACTTTCATTGCCTTTTAATTTAGTGTTAGCAGGGTGAATTGGGATAAATTTAGGTGTATTTGTGCATGTGATTTTGTGCCCTTACGACTAACTATCCTTTCTGCCATTTGAATGTGCTTACTAAATGGCAAACCTAAGATTCATGGTTTAAATGAAAGTGTCTGGAACACTTTTATATAATAATATGGCTAAATTTGTAGTTTCACAATGTATAAAAACATTATTGCAGCATGTTGGGAATGGTCATGACAACCCTGATGCTGCAAGCCAAAAAAATATAGTGGAGCCAGCACTGTTTCACCCTTCACTCGTATATCTGTACAGCTTGTGCTTTATTAGCCATACCCCAGCAAATATCTTCCACTGGCGTTGGCCTTACAGATTTCTGCCAGTCATTGTCAAGGCTGTGTATACTTACTTTGCTCTCCACACACAAAGATGTTATTAAAAGCTTGCTGCTAATAACCATAGCACTGTGTACATTCTGGTGCTGGGTACAATTACAAATTTGTATGGATAACAAGAGGTATCTAAGTAGGCCGACACTAAGTAGTAATCACATCATGAATATCTAAAGTAAAGCCATATCTTGCGCTTAATTGTATTAATGTACCTTTCAAGGCATATTATCGTTTAATATATTGTACTGCTATCTATTACATATGCTTGATTATTATTAAGATGACTGCTATCACTTTGCCAACAGTGGATTTGATGAAACAACATTGGCGATCAGAAAGGAACCAGCACCACCGGGAATTTAATCCACTCCCTTTGACCTCTGATGTGGCTAGAAAGCACCAATATGTATATTTCCAGAATTTAGAATTCCTGCTCCCAGTCATGCAACTCAACCAGTAAGTATGTGTTCTGTCACTCTAACTACAGCAAAGTGTGCTTCTGAAAGTTTGCAGGCTGATCCTCAAGCTTGCTGTCCTGTTTCCCCATTATGACCTTTTTTGTTAAATCTCAAACTACGTGTTTGTGTCAAATAATGGTTTAGACACATGCTTATCAGTAGGTACAGGTCTTTTGTTAATGGTAAATTTTAATGCATGTTAGTGAGAATTGATGTCTTTGATGTGTAAGTGGTCCCTAATTGTAGCTATTGTTAAGCTAACTTCCAAGTAATGGCTTCCCCCAGATCAGACCACAGCTTTAGAAATCTGCTATTCACATACAGTAGAAAGTGAGCTGCTTCCTGGACTTTTCAGTGACCTTGAAAGAGCGCACCATTGTTAATTTTTGGAACAGCAGTTTTGGACAGGAAAAACACACATTTTTTGAGTCAGTGTTTTGATACACCCCAGTAACCATGACAGGTCATGAAGCCACCATGGTTGGGTGCTACAGCTACATCAAACACCAGAGGTGCATATATACCTCCTCCTACACATCCTGCTCAATGGACATCACCCCATCCCCAAAAGTAACAAAGCTCAAAATTTTATCTATGCCTGCTCTTGTTCTGTTTTACTTTGTTATGTTGTGCCATTGCCAGGAGAGTGTCTGTGCATTTCAACTGTTCTTACATAGCAAAGCATGCCCTCCAGTCTTTGCAAACACTTAACAGTCAGCCTGAGCACAACCTAATTTCTGTCATTGAAATGCAAAGGAATTCAACATAATAAGTCCAAAAAGTGGAGAGAAAGACTACAATAACAGATAGTAATATAATACTACTTACTGGATAAGTAAAGGGAGGTCAAATGATCCGAGGTCATGTTCATGAAATGGCACAATACTACAAGGGGTAGTCAGAGACGAAATCCAATTCACAAGTTGGGGTCAGGAAAACCAGAAAGGCATTATAGTTTACAGGGAGCAGGCAAAAGAGAAGTCAGGTCACAAGCAAAGAGTCTAAGTCCAGGAAGGGAATAAAGTCAGGCTGAGTCAGGCACAAAGCACAGAAAAATCAGACTTACACAGGCAGAAGCAAGTGTACGATTGACACTGGATGGAGAAGATAGCATGCTTAAGTAGAGGACTAATCAAGGAAAGTGAACACAGGTGATTTCAGCCCAGACCCAGCACAACCAAAACAGACTGACAGCCTCCACACAATAGTAATATAGCAGACAAGGACAGTGTGGAGATCATGACAATATGTATGAGCAGCTAAAGCAGTGAATGATTACGTCCCATAACAAGCAAACTGGAGCTCGGGCTACTTTGAAATCCACTACTGCTAGTAAGGAAAACTGTGGCTTCGATAATGTCAAGAGGTGGAGGAAGAACAGTTACTTAAACATGTTCATCCCTATCTTAGAGCTGTTGGAGGCTCTTACAATATCACATGCTTCAGGACGATGATGAGAAGCAGCAGCAAGTGAATATGGAAGGAGACACTGCAATATCCCAGGCATAAGCAGTGGACAATGATGGCAGTCAATGTAAAATTGTTGACAGTGGCACTGGCTAATAAGTGGGTGGGAGTAAATCATCCTGGACTTTAGTGACATGATGCATGTTCAATGTATTGTGAACTGCCTGCATATAGTTTAAGTATGACTATTGGATATCCAGTCGTCAATCACTATTAACCCCTTCCCGACATCGGACGTACTATCCCGTCCGATGTCGGGTCCCCTGCTTTGATGTGCGCTCCGGCGGTGAGCGCACATCAAAGTCGCGACATTTCAGCTGTTTTTTACAGCTGACATGTGCGCGCAATAGCGGCGGGTGAAATCGCGATCACCCGCCGCTATTAACTAGTTAAATGCCGCTGTCAAACGCAGACAGCGGCATTTAACTACCGCATCCGGCCAGGCGGCCGGAAATGAGCGCGTCGCCGACCCCCGTCACATGATCGGGGGTCGGCGATGCTTGTATATTGTAACCATAGAGGTCCTTGAGACCTCTATGGTTACTGATCGCCGGTGGCTGTGAGCGCCCCCCTGTGGTCGGCGCTCACAGCACACCTGCATTTTAGCTACATAACAGCGATCTGATGATCGCTGTTATGTAGCAGAGGCGATCGTGCTGTGCCTGCTTCTAGCCTCCCATGGAGGCTATAGAAGCATGGTAAAAGTTAAAAAAAAAGTAAAAAAAAATGTGAAAAAAATAAAAAAAATATAAAAGTTTAAATCACCCCCCTTTCGCCCCAATCAAAATAAATCAATAAAAAAATAATCAAACCTACACATATTTGGTATCGCCGCATTCAGAATCGCCCGATCTATCAATAAAAAAAAGCATTAACCTGATCGCAAAACGGCGTAACGAGAAAAAAAATCGAAACGCCAGAATTACGTTTTTTTGGTCGCCGCGATTTGCATTAAAATGCAATAACGGGCGATCAAAAAAACGCATCTGCACCGAATTGGTATAATTAAAAACGCCGTCTCGGCACGCAAAAAATAAGCCCTCAACCGACCCCAGATCATGAAAAATGGAGACGCTACGAGTATCGGAAAATGGCGCAATTTTATTTATTTATTTTTTTGCAAAGTTTGGAATTTTTTTTCACCACTTAGGTGAAAAATAACCTAGTCATGTTAGGTGTCTATGAACTCGTACTGACCTGGAGAATCATAATGGTCAGTTTTAGCATTTAGTGAACCTAGCAAAAAAAACAAACAAAAAACAAGTGTGGGATTGCACTTTTTTTGCAATTTCACCGCACTTGGAATTTTTTTCCCGTTTTCTAGTACATGCCATGGTAAAACCAATGGTGTCATTCAAAAGTACAACTCGTCCCGCAAAAAATAAGCCCTCACATGGCCAAATTAACGGAAAAATAAAAAAGTTATGGCTCTGGGAAGGAGGGGAGTGAAAAACGAAAACGGAAAAACGAAAAATCCCACGGTCATGAAGGGGTTAAAGCAAGATAAATAGAGATGAGTGGATCCGTCCACAGAAGAATGAGCTTGAGTTAAATTTCCTGAAATTTGCAATTTCATGCAAACTAGGACATTTTGAGATTCAATTAAAAAAAAAGAATTTTTGGGCACTATTTGCCAAAATGCCACAGTTTCAGAATAGGCTAATATAATTTTGTGTTGCCGCACAGGTCTCTCGATGTTTCCATACAGCTATGAGATCTTACAGATTATCATACCTTGTACAGTAGTGGTCAGTACTTGTGCCATCTGAGATCAATGGTTCCCAGTGGAGTAGAGTTTGTACAACAGAGCTGTTTTCCATCTTCAGAGTTCTTGGGTAAGTCTCTATCTTTTGTAGCATGTTAAGGTACCGTCACACTAAGCGACGCTGCAGCGATAGCGACAGCAATGCCGATCGCTGCAGCGTCGCTGTTTGATCGCTGGAGAGCTGTCACACAGACCGCTCTCCAGCGACCAGCGATGCCGAGGTCCCCGGGTAACCAGGGTAAACATCGGGTTGCTAAGCGCAGGGCCGCGCTTAGTAACCCGATGTTTACCCTGGTTACCAGCGTAAAAGTTAAAAAAACAAACAGTACATGCTCACCTGCGCGTCCCCCAGCCTCTGCATCCTGACGCTGACTGAGCTCCGGCCCTAACAGCAGAGCGGTGACGTCACCGCTGTTGCTTTCACTTTCAGTTTAGGGCCGGCGCTTTAGTGTCAGGAAGCAGAGGCTGGGGGACGCGCAGGTGAGTATGTACTGTTTGTTTTTTTAACTTTTACGCTGGTAACCAGGGTAAACATCGGGTTACTAAGCGCGGCCCTGCGCTTAGTAACCCGATGTTTACCCTGGTTACCAGTGTAAAATATCGCTGGTATCGTCGCTTTTGCTGTCAAACACGGCGATACACGGCGACCTAGCGACCAAATAATGTGCAGACCTTCTAGCAGCGACCAGCAATTTCACAGCGGGATCCAGATCGCTGCTGCGTGTCAAATTCAGCGATATCGCCATCCAGGTCGCTGCAACGTCACGGATTGCTGGCGATATCGCCTAGTGTGACGGTACCTTAAGCTCTACAGATGGCTGATAACTTCAAGATAAACTCCTTCCACTATTCCTCTAATTCTAGAGTAGCAGGACCTCACTTTTGTTCTGCAGTAAAAGTATTCCCCAAAACAAAATACAATATTGTAGTGATGTTCCTCTTTACATCCTGCAGTTTTGTTTATATTTATGTCCACTTTAAACCTTGATACAGTAGAAATTTCCCCATCATGGCACTTATACAATAGTACTGACCACCTAATATGCCCACTGTAGTGCAGCGGGGTTCGTGCAGTGCGACAGATAGGCAGGGACCACAAAAATGTCAGCATAAACACTGTCTTTATTTGCAGAGTCACATACAAGAGTGATATCCTCCAGGTCGCAGCTGGGTTTCCATATATACAGTCCAGAACTCCAAACTCATTGCCGTGGACAATGGCACCGCCATGTCTTTTGGGTGCATCCCTGGCACCTGGCTTTGAAGTCCCAGGCTCTGTATGAGCTCCACACAGTCCTGGGTTGCACAAAGACACCTGCTCTACAGCTTGCAAATTGCAATATGACACACACAAAGCAAAAACTAACAGACTTTAATGGAATCGTGGCCATAGAGACACTTCCAAAACCTGGCATGGAGAGAGGGATTTGCCCCACTACCAATCCTTCAAATCCCTCTACAAATAAGAACCCTAAACAGGTTTTCTTAAAAATCTGACTGAGTCACTACTTGGACCCAATCCATTCTTTCTTTTATTTTGCCTTGTGATCCACAGGAGTCCCACTGTGAACACAAGGCACTCAAGTGGGTTTAATAGGATTCCGGCCGCATCCTGGGAGGCACATATTGATCCTCGCATATGATCGCCCTCACTGCCTCACACCACATAAAAGAGTAATGCATCCTCATTAATGGTCACCATTTTGGTCACACACTCTGCGACCATGATCATTATGCCTCTGTACTTTACTCTCTCTGCTGCCAGATCTGGCAGACATCTACTTTGGTGTTGATCATTATGCTATGCTTGCACTACCAATAGATGTCTACACTTTCTGTCTATCTATTGTGTTTTATATCTAAACTCTATACTGTACTGCTGGTGGAAACCCTACCTTGCACAGCGTAATATGAGAAACCTGAAACTCCTAGTAAATTAATGGATCATTTTGGGGCTTTTTTAAATCAAATGTTTCCTGAATTTCCAGAGGGCAAACTTGTTATTCCCAAAAAAGAGAATAATTTTCAGATAGCTTGATAAACGGCCATTGCTACTTCATTTTTTAAACAGCACACCTGCTCCTGATCCCAAAAAAGGAACAATTTTTGTAAGGCATATTAGAAAGCCAGTGCTTCTTCACTTTACAAACAGCAAAACTATTACTCATTCTAAATTTTTGGATAGTTTGTTAAGTCATTTCCTCTTCGGGCCATATATGTCTGTGGGCACTGGGCAATACATTTTATCATTTTAACAACAAAAATGATAATGCTTTCTAACAGTTTTTCAAGTTTCTTTGTCACAATTGAAATAAGCCATGTGTTAGGGGTCGAGTTCCTGCCTCTGCACAGGGGGAAACTCAGACCATCTCCGCTGCGGTCTCCCATTCTTCTCCTGCTGCAGTGGAGTCTGCTCAGCAGAGACGTCAGTCCCAGCATCTTGCTCAGTCTGACTCTGTGCATAGGGTTACTGCTGCCTTTCCAGCTTATGCCATTGTAGCCAGTACTGGGCAGCGGCGAGCAGATGTTTTTGGGACTAAGTTCTGCTTTTCCCCTTCTGAGCATGCCCAGGGTAAGACCTGCCATGGGAGGTCTGGGGTCACATGCTCAGGTACTGTGGCAGATCCCATTGGTCCTCTAGGAAGGTCCTGAAGGTGCTCAACTTCTGTGGCAGCCTCCCATTGGTCCTTCTGGGAAGGTCCTGTACTTGCTGCAGCTATAAAAAGTTTGCATGACCGCATGGCTATACGCTAGTATCAATCCAAGTTATGTGCTTTGCGCCAGTGTGGTTATGTGTGATTGTATTCAGGGACCCGGCTGAAATAAGCCCCTAGAATACCAGCTCCTCTGGTGAGGAGATTGTGTGATCGTATTCAGGGACCAGGCTGAAATAAGCCCCTAGAATACCGGCACCTCCGGTGAGGAGATTGTGTGCTTGCTTGACCACTGACTGCTATCAGTTCGGCAGTTAGCTTGTGCTCCTGTGAGTCTAACAGGGTGCAGTGCTTTCCTTTTATGGCTACACTGTGAAGTAACAGAGCTAGCCTATACCACCAAATAGTGCCACCATTCACTAGCAGCAGGTTCCTCCTGCACGGTGGACCCCGGGCTGCGAACGCACCAATAATAATAAACATATATTTACTCAGTGCGTTCGGCTAGCCCTAACACCATGGCTTCTTCAACCACTTTTTTTACCTACTGTAACCATAATACAAATTTTTATTCATTTATTTTTATGAATCTTACTATAATTTCCCCCCTTCAGCAATATAATAAGTATTCATTCACCAAATCTTTTGCAACTTTACAAAAAGGAATAATATTGTTTTCACATCTAAAAAAATATTAAGACATTGCTTTTTCAGTTTGTAAACCGTTAACCTGTTGCTATCTTCCCATTTTTTTGCAACATTGCCATGGCTTCTTCCATGTATATTGTATGTATATAAACAGGCATCTGCCTCCAAAAAGGCTTCATTTGGTATTTTTGTACAAAAAGTTCGATAGTGAAGTGGACTATTAAACAGGCTTTTAGTTAGAGCTATTGACCAGCCATTTCCCCTTAGCCATATATAAGTGCTTCTCACAAAAATAGAATATCATTAAAAAGTTAACTTATTTCAGTTCTTCAATACAAAAAGTGAAACTCACGTTATATAGAGTCAGTACAAACAGAGCGATCTATTTCAAGTGTTTATTTCTGCTAATGTTGATTATTATGGTTTACAGCCAATGAAAACCCAAAAATCATTATCTCAGGAAATTAGAATAATTTACAAAAAAAATTACAAAAAAAACACCTGCAAATGCATCCTAAGCATCTAAAAAGGTCCCTTAGTCCTTTTCAGTAGGCTCCACAATCATGGGGAAGACTGCTGACTTGACAGATGTTCAAAAGGCAGTCACTGACACACTCCGTCATTGCTAAAGAAGCTGGCTGTTCACAGAGTGCTGTATACAAGCATATTAATGGAAATTTGAGAGAAAGGAAAAAGTGTGGTAGTAAAAGGTGCACAAGCAACTGGGATAACCTCAGCCTTGAATGGATTGTTAAGAAAGGGCCATTCAAAAATTTGGGGGAGATTCACAAGGAGTGGACTGCTGCTGGAATCATTGATTTAAGAGCCACCACACACAGACTTATCCAGGACATAGGCAACAAGTGTTGCATTCCTTGTGTCAAGCCACTCATGACCATAGACAACGCCAGAAGCATCTTACCTGGGCCAAGGAGAAAAAGAACTGGACTGTTGCTCAGTGGTCCAAGATGTTGTTTTCAGATGAAAGTAAATTTTGCATTTCATTTGAAAATCAAGGTCCCAGAGTCTGGAGGAAGAGTGGAGAAGCACACAATCCAAGCTGCTTGAGGTGTAGTGTGAAGTTTCCACAATCAGTGATGGTTTGGGGAGCCATGCCATCTGCTGGTGTAGGTCCACTGTGTTTTATCAAGAGCAAAGTCAGCGCAGCGGTCTACCGAAAAATTTTAGAGCATTTCCTGCTTCCCTATGCCGACAAGCTTTTTTGAGATGGAAATGTCATTCTCCAGCAGGACTTGGCACCTGTCCACACTGCCAGAAGTACCAATACCTGGTTTAAAAACAACAGTATCACTGTGCTTGATTGGCCAGCAAACTCGCCTGACCCTAACCCCTTAGAGAATCTATGGGGTATTGTTAAGAGGAAGATGAGAGACACTAGACCAAACAATGAAGATGAGCTGAAGGCTGCTATCAAAGCAACACCTCAGCAGTACCACAGGTTGATCACCTCCATGACACACCGCATTTATGCAGTAATTGATGCAAAAGGAGCCCTGACCAAGTATTGAGTGCATTTACTGAACATACATTTCAGTAGGCCAACATTGTGGATTTTAGAATAATTTTTCAAGCTGGTGTTATAAAGTATTCTAATTTACTGAGATAATGACTTTTGAGTTTCAATTGGATGTAAGTCATTTTCATCAATATTAACAGAAATAAACACTTGAAATAGCTCACTCTGTTTATAATGACTCTATATTATATATGAGTTTTATTTTTTGTATTGAAGAACTGAAATAAATTAACTTTTTGATGATATTTTAATTTTGTGAGAAGCCCCTGTATGTGAAGTTCACTTTGACATTACTAAGGCCGTGTTTCCATTAAAAACTTTGTAGTATTTTTATTTGCTTTAAATTGAATGGATAAAAATTCAGTGATTAATTCAAATTGCTAAAGTTTTGCTAATCTCTACTCCTAACTCATTTCACTATTTTCTTTGGCAGGGTACATTGCCAACTTGTATAATTTTTTTGTGCCATTGGTGGTAAGAGGAAAGAAAACCTGTCCCCACGTTTTACTGCTTTCTATAGGTTATTGCTATATAAACAAAGATGTAGTGGAAGAGACTCTGATTCCAGGGGATGTGTCACTTACTGGGCTGTGTATTGTTGTTTTTCAATACAATTAGGCTATGTGCACACGTCAGGATTTTCTGCAGAATTTTCCTGAACAAAACCGGACTTTTTCTGCAGGAAATCGGCATGCGTTTTTTTCGCGTTTTCTCGCATTTTTTGTGCGTTTTTTCCCGGGCTTCCCAATGCATTAACCCCTTTACCCTCAAGGGTGGTTTGCACATTAATGACTGGGCCAATTTTCACAATTCTGACCACTGTCCCTTTATGAGGTTATAACTCTGGAACGCTTCAACGGATCCTGATGATTCTGACACTGTTTTCTCGTGACATATTGTACTTCATGATAGTGGTAAAATTTATTTGATATTACCTGCATTTATTTGTGAAAAAAACGGAAATTTGGCAAAAATTTTGAAAATTTCGCAATTTTCCAAATTTGAATTTTTATGCAATTAAATCACAGAGATATGTCACACAAAATACTTAATAAGTAACATTTCCCACATGTCTACTTTACATCAGCACAATTTTGGAACCAAAATTTTTTTTTGTTAGGGAGTTATAAGGGTTAAAAGTTGACCAGCAATTTCTCATTTTTACAATACCATTTTTTTTTTAGGGATAACATTTCATTTGAAGTCATTTTGAGGGGTCTATATGATAGAAAATAACCAAGTGTGACACCATTCAGCTCCAATTTGTTTTATTTTACCAAAGGTAACAGGAGAAAATGGACCCCAAAACTTGTTGTACAATTTGTCCTGAGTGCGCCGATACCCCATATGTGGGGGTAAACCACTGTTTGGGCGCATGGCAGAGCTCGGAAGCGAAGGAGCGCCATTTGACTTTTCAATGCAAAATTGACTGGAATTGAGATGGGACACCATGTTGCGTTTGGAGAGCCCCTGATGTGCCTAAACATTGAACCCCCCCACAAGTGACACCATTTTGGAAAGTAGACCCCCTATGGAACTTATCTAGATGTGTGGTGAGCACTTTGACCCATTAAGTGATTCACAGAAGTTTATAATGCAGAGCCGTAAAAATAAAAAATCATTTTTTTTCACAAAAATGATCTTTTCACCTCCATTTTTTTTATTTTCCCAAGGGTAAGAGAAGAAATTGGACCCAAAAAGTTGTTGTCCAATTTGTCCTGAGTACGCTGATACCCCATATGTGGGGGTAAACCACTGTTTGGGCGCATGGCAGAGCTCGGAAGGGAAGGAGCGCCATTTGACTTTTCAATGCAAAATTGACAGGAATGGAGATGGGATGCCATGTTGCGTTTGGAGAGCCACAGATGTGCCTAAACATTGAACCCCCCCACAAGTGACACCATTTTGGAAAGTAGACCCCCTAAGGAACTTATCTAGATGCATGGTGAGCACTTTGACCCATTAAGTGATTCACAGAAGTTTATAATGCAGAGCCTCAAAAATAAAAAATCATATTTAAAAAAAAAAAAATGATTTTTCGCCCCCAATTTTTTATTTTCCCGAGGGTAAGAGAAGAAATTGGACCTCAAACGTTGTTGTCCAATTTGTCCTGAGTATGCTGATACCCCATATGTGGGGGTAAACCACTATTTGGGCGCATGGAAGAGCTCGGAAGGGAAGGAGTGCTGTTTGACTTTTCAATGCAAAATTGACAGGAATTGAGATGGGACGCCATGTTGCATTTGGAGAGCCCCTGATGTGCCTAAACATTGAAACTCCCCACAAGTGACACCATTTTGGAAAGTAGACTCCCTATGGAACATATCTAGATGTGTTGTGAGAGCTTTTAACCCCCAAGTGTTTCACTACAGTTTATAACGCAGAGCCGTGAAAATAAAAAATCCTTTTTTTTCCACAAAAATTATTTTTTAGCCCCCAGTTTTGTATTTTTTCAAGGGTAACAGTTGAAATTAGACTCCAATAGTTGTTGTCCAATGTGTCCTGAGTACGCTGATACCCCATATGTGGGGGGAACCACCGTTTGAGCACATAACAGAGCTCAGAAGGGAAGGAGCGTCATTTGGAATGCAGACTTAGATAGATTGGTCTGCAGGCATCACATTGCGTTTGCAGAGCCCCTAATGTACCTAATCAGTAGAAACCCCCCACAAGTGACCCCATATTGGAAACTAGACCCCCAAGGAACTTATCTAGATGTGTTGTGAGAACTTTGAACCCCCAAGTTTTTCATTACAGTTTATAACGTAGAGCTGTGAAAATAAAAAATCCTTTTTTTTCCACAAAAATTATTTTTTAGCCCCCAGTCTTGTATTTTCCCAAGGGTAACAGGAGAAATTGGACCGCAAAAGTTGTTGTCCAATGTGTCCTGAGTACTTTGATACCCCATATGTTGGGGTAAACCCCTGTTTGGGCGCACGGGATAGCTCATGGAAGAACACTTTTACTTTTTCAACGCAGAATTGGCTGGAATTGAGATCGGATGCCATGCCGCGTTTGGAGAGCTCCTGATATGCATAAACAGTGGAAACCCCAAAACTAAAACCCTAATCCAAACACATCCCTAACCCTAATCCCAGCGGTAACCCTAACCACACCCCTAACCCTTACACACCCCTAACCCTAATCCCAACCCTATTCCCAACCGTAAATGTAATCCAAACCCTAACCCTAACTTTAGCCCCAACCCTATCCCTAACTTTAGCCCCAACCCTAACTGTAGCCTTAACCCTAGCCCCAACCCTAACTCTAACCCTAGCCCTAACCCTAACCCTAACCCTAGCCCTAACTCTAACTCTAACCCTAGCCCTAACCCTAGCCCTAACCCTAACCCTAGCCCTAAACCTAGCCCTAACCCTATCCCTAGCCCTAACCCTAGCCCTAACCGTAACCCTAGCCCTAAACCTAGCCCTAACCCTAACCCTAGCCCTAACCCTAACCCTAATGGGAAAATAGAAATAAATACATTTTTTTAGTTTTTTAATTTTTCGCTAACTAAGGGGGTGATGAAGGGGGGTTTGATTTACTTTTATAGCGGGTTTTTAGCGGATTTTTATTATTAGCAGCCATCACACACTGAAAGACGCTTTTTATTGCAAAAAATATTTTTTGCGTTACCACATTTTGAGAGCTATAATTTTTCCATATTTTGGTCCACAGAGTCATGTGAGGTCTTGTTTTTGTGGGACGAGTTGACGTTTTTATTGGTAACATTTTCAGGCACGTGTCATTTTTTGATCGCTTTTTATTCCAATTTTTGTGAGGCAGAATGACCAAAAACCAGCTATTCATGAAATTCTTTTGGGGGAGGCGTTTATACCATTCCGCGTTTGATAAAATGGATAAAGCAGTTTTATTCTTCGGGTCAGTACGATTACAGGGATATCTCATTTATATCATTTTTTTATGTTTTGGCGCTTTTATACGATAAAAACTATTTTATAGAAAAAATAATTATTTTTGCATCGCTTTATTCTGAGGACTATAACTTTTTTATTTTTTCTTTGATGATGCTGTTTTGTGGTTCGTTTTTTGTGGGACAAGATGACGTTTTCAGCAGTGCCATGGTTATTTATATCCGTCTTTCTGATCGCGTGTTATTCCACTTTTTGTTTGGCGGTATGATAATAAAGCGTTGTTTTTTGCATCGTTTTTTTTTTGCGGTGTTCGCTGAAGGGGTTAACTAGTGGGACAGTTTTATAGGTCGGGTCTTTACGGACGTGGTGATACTAAATATGTGTACTTTTATTGTTTTTTTTATTTAGATAAAGAAATGTATTTATAGGAACAATATATTTTTTTTTTAGAATTATTTTATTTTTTTTACACATGTGAATATTTTTTTTCACACTATAACATTGCCCCGGGGAGGGGGGCATCATGTTATAGTGTAAGATCGCCGATCTGACACTTTGCTGTGCACTGTGTCAGATCGGCGATCTGACGTGCGCAGATCCTAGAGGCTTCCCGGCGCCTGCTCTGAGCAGGCGCAGTGAAGCCACCTCCCTGCAGGACCTGGATGCCGCGGCCATCTTGGATCCGGGCCTGCTGCAGGGAGGAGGAGGGAAGAGACCCTCGGAGCAACGCGATCACAGCGCGTTGCTCCGGGGGTCTCAGGGAAGCATGCAGGGAGCCCCCTCCCTGCGTGATGCTTCCCTATACTGCCGAAACACTGCGATCATGTTTGATCGCAGTGTGCCAGGGGTTAATGTGCCAGGGGCGGTCTGTGACCGCTCCTGGCACATAGTGCCGGATGTCAGCTGCGATAGTCAGCTGACACCCGGCCGCGATCAGCTGCGCTCCCCCCGTGAGCGCGGCCGATCGCGTATGATGTACTATCCCATCGGGCCCACCCCACCTCGACGGGATAGTACGTCAGATGTCAGAAAGGGGATAAATAGCGGCAAAAACGTGAAAAATCCGCAAAAGTAATGAACATGCTGCGTTTTTACAGCGATGCTTTTTTTTGCGGAAAAAACACGCATCATGTGCACAAAAATTGCAGAATGCATTAAAAATGATGGGATGCTTATGTATGCGTTTTTTAAGCATTTTTTTCGGCAGAAAACGGCTGAAAAAACGCAAAAAAAACTTGAAAAATCCTGAACGTGTGCACATAGCCTTAGTGTTTTATCAGCAGGAGGATATCACTACAGAACATGCTGCCAGTATGCCTTCTAGTCCAACCATGCCACTACCTACTGATTAGCAGCTTTGTGGTGTGGGCAGGGTTACACAGGACTCATCATTTTGAACTTTGTAGATATGCAGCAGAGAAGACTAAGGTATACAGTACAGACCAAAAGTTTGGACACACCTTCTCATTTAAAGATTTTTCATGACTATGAAAATTGTACATTCACAATGAAGGCATCAAAACTGTGAATTAACACATGTGGAATTATATACTTAACAAAAAAAGTGTGAAACAACTGAAAATATGTCTTATATTCTAGGTTCTTCAAAGTAGCCACCTTTTTGCTTTGATGACTGCTTTGCACACTCTTGGCATTCTCTTGATGAGCTCCAAGAGGTAATCACTGGAAATGGTCTTCCAACAATCCAAGGAGTTCCCAGAGATGCTTAGCACTTGTTGGCCCTTTTGCCTTCAATCTGCGGTCCAGCTCACCCCAAACCATCTCGAATGGGTTCAGGTCTGGTTACTGTGGAGGCCAGGTCATCTGGTGTAGCACCCCATCACTCTCCTTCTTGGTCAAATAGCCCTTACACAGCCTGGAGGTGTAAATGCAAACCGGATGGAATAGCATGCCGCTGCAAGATGCTGTGGTAGCCATGCTGGTTCAGTATACCTTCAATTTTGAATAAATCCCCAACAATGTCACCAGCAAAGCACCTCCACACCATCACACCTCCTCCTCCTTGCTTCACGGTGGGAACCAGGCATGTAGAGTCCATCAGTTCACCTTTTCAGCATCGCACAAAGACACGGTGTTGGGAACCAAAGATCTCAAATGTGGACTCATCAGACCAAAGCACAGATTTCCACTGGTTTAATGTCCATTCCTTGTGTTCTTTAGTCCAAACAAGTCTCTTCTGCTTGTTGCCTGTCCTTAGCAGTGGTTTCCTAGCAGCTATTTTAGCATGTGCAGCAGGCCTTCAGTTTCTCCTCTTAACAGTTGTTGTAGAGATGCGTCTGCTGCTAGAACTCTGTGTGGCATTGACCTGGTCTCTAATCTGAGCTGCTGTTAACCTGCGATTTCTGAAGCTGATGACTCGGATAAACTTATCCTCAGAAGCAGAGGTGACTCTTGGTCTTCCTTTCCTGGGGCAGTCCTCATGTGAGCCAGTTTCTTTGAAGCACTTGATGGTTTTTGCCACTGCACTTGAGGACACTTTTTAAAGTTTTCCCAATTTTTCGGACTGACTGACCTTCATTTCTTAAAGTAATGATGGCCACTCGTTTTTCTTTACTTAGCTGCTTTTTTCTTGCCATAATACAAATTCTAACAGTCTATTCAGTAGGACTATCAGCTGTGTATCAACCAGACGTCTGCACTACACAACTGATGGTCCCAACCCCATTTATAAGGCAAGAAATCCCACTTATTAAACCTGACAGGGCACACCTGTAAAGTGAAAAATATTCCCCGTGACTACCTCTTGAAGCTCATCAAGAGAATGCCAAGAGTGTGCAAAGCAGTCATCAAAGCAAAAGCTGGCTACTTTGAAGAACCTAGAATCTAAGACATATTTTTAGTTGTTTCACACTTTTTTGTTAAGTATTAGTGTTGAGCGATACCGTCCGATACTTGAAAGTATCGGTATCGGAAAGTATCGGCCGATACCGGCAAAGTATCGGATCTAATCCGATACCGATACCCAATACCCATACAAGTCAATGGGACGCCAAGTATCGGACGGTATCCTGTATGGTTCCCAGGGTCTGAAGGAGAGGAAACTCTCCTTCAGGCCCTGGGATCCATATCAATGGGTAAAAGAAAGAATTAAAACAAAAAATAGGGATATACTCACCCTCCGAAGCAGCCTGGACTTTACCGCCGTAACCGGGAGCCGTTGTACCTAAGAATGCGCGCTTGAAGGGCCTTAGATGAGGTCACTGCGCTCTGATTGGTCCGTAGCGGTCGCGTGACCGCTACACGACCAATCTCAAAGCAGTGACGTCACCTAAGGTCTTTCAAGCGCTTGAAATACCTTAGAAGACGTCCGCAGCTTCTGATTGGTCGAGTAGCAGTCGCGTGACCGCTACGCGACCAATCACAAAGCAGTGGCGTCTTCTAAGGTATTTCAAGCGCTTGAAAGACCTTAGGTGACGTCACTGCTTTGTGATTGGTCGCGTAGCGGTCACGCGACCACTACGGACCAATAAGAGCACAGTGACCTCATCTAAGGCCCTTCAAGCACGCATTCTTAGGTACAACGGCTCCTGGTTACGGCGGTAAAGTCCAGGCTGCGTCGGAGAGGTGAGTATATCCCTATTTTTTATTTTAATTCTTTATTTTACACATTGATATTAATCCCGATACCGATTCCCGATACCACAAAAGTATCGGATCTCGGTATCGGAATTCCGATACCCGCAAGTATCGGCCGATACCCGATACTTGCGGTATCGGAATGCTCAACACTATTAAGTATATAATTCCACATGTGTTAATTCATAGTTTTGATGCCTTCAGTGTGAATGTACAATTTTCATAGTCATGAAAATACAGAAAAATCTTTAAATGCGAAGGTGTGTCCAAACTTTTGGTCTGTACTGTACATTGCTGGAATCATGCTGCTATCAGATTACATAGCAAAAATCTGCTGATGATTCCAATTAAACTGAGGAGGATATTATGATGATGAACAATCCACAGACCTTTTAACAGAAAGAATAGAAAATACTACACTACAATTATGTGTCAAATGCAATAGTTGAAAGTTAAACCATATCTTCTGGCCTGGGTGCTTCATTAATCAGAAACCAGGACTTTGCTATTAAAATAATAACATTTTCACTTCTGGCCATGGATTATTAGCCAGATATGGCACGCAGAATTATCAACACATCTATGGGCTCCTTTAGCTAACTTGCATTATAAAACATAATTTCTGCATTTTTATTAATTTACTAGCTGAAGAGCCCGACGTTGCCTGGGCATAGTAAATATCTGTGGTTAGTTATAGCACCTCACGTCTCTTATTTTCCCATCACGCCTCTCATTTTCCCCTCACATCTTTCATTTTCACCCTCACATCTCTCATTTTCTCACCCACACACCTCTCATTTTCCCCCTCACATCTCTCATTTTCCCCCTTACTCCTCTCATTTTCCCCCTCACTCCTCTTATTTTCCCCCTCACTCCTCTTATTTTCCCCCTCACTCCTCTCATTCCCCCCTCATTCCTCTCATTCCCCCCCTAATACTTGTCATTTCGACCTCACATCTGTCATTTTCCGATCACTCCACTATTTTCCCTCACTCCTCTCATTTTGCACTCACCCCTTTTCATTTTCACCTCACACCTCTCATTTTCACCTCACACCTCTCATTTTCCCCTCAGTATATACATGTTTGTCATCTCCCTTATATATAGTATACACCTGTATGTCATCTCCTGTATATAATATATACCTGTATGTCATCTCCCCTGTATATAGTATATACCTGTATGTCATCTCCCCTGTAAATAGTATATACCTGCTGTATGCCATCTCCTCCTGTATATTGTACATACCTATGTGTCATCTCCTCCTGTATATAGTATATACCTGTATGTCATCTCTTCTGTATATAGTATATACCTGTATGTCATCTCCTCCTATATATAGTATATACCTGTATGTCATCTCCTGTATATAGTATATACCTGTATGTCATCTCCCCTGTATATAGTATATACCTGCTGTATGCCATCTCCTCCTCTATATATGTGTCATCTCTAGTGTTGAGCATTCCGATACCGCAAGTATCGGGTATCGGACGATATTTGCTGTATCGGAATTCCGATACCGAGATCCGATACTTTTGTGGTATCGGGTATCGGTATCGAAACAACATTAATGTGTAAAATACAACATTAATGTGTAAAATAAAGAATTAAAATAAAAAATATTGCTATACTCACCTCTCCGACGCAGCCTGGACCTCACCGAGGGAACCGGCAGCGTTCTTTGCTTAAAATGCTCTCTTTTCCTTCCTTCCGTGATGTCACGGCTTCTGATTGGTCGCGTGCCGCCCATGTGGCCGCGACGCGACCAATCACAGCAAGCCGTGACGTAATTTTCAGGTCCTTCTAGGCATTCAGTATTTTAAAATTACGTTCCGGCTTTGTGATTGGTTGCGTCGCGGTCACATGGGCGACGCGACCAATCACAAGCTGTGACGTCACGGGAGGCAGGAAACGCGCGCATTTTTAAAATTACGTCGCGGCTTGTGATTGGTTGCGTGCCGCCCATGTGACCGAGACGCGACCAATCACAGCAAGCCGTGACGTAATTTCAGGTCCTCATTGCAGAAATAGGCATCAGGACCTGAAATTGCGTCACGGCTTCCTGTGATTGGTCGCATCGCGGTCACATGGGGGGCACGCAACCAATCACAAGCCGTGACGTAATTTTAAAAATGCGCGCAGTAAAACAAAAGATGTGCGCACTGTTCAGCCTGAGCTTCCTGTTTCACCTCCCTTCGGCTTAGGAACGTTTCACTACCACTACGGACCAAGGGTGCTCATACAGAAAAAAAGCTAATCCACATGAATCCATAGAAGAAAAGAGAGAGCACTCACCGTCCGTGTGTTCAAGTCCGGTCTTTATTAAAGTGGCTTTATGATAAAAAACAGAGCATGGCAGGGAGATGCAGTGGAGGGACGACAGCTGTTTCGCGCTCCTGCGCTTCAACAGGTCCGATGGTGACTGCAGGTGGGTGATACCTTTACTTATACACTTCCGCTCTGGGAGTGCAAACCCAGCTGGAGTCATCACCACTAACCATACTCCTACTAATGGATAAAAACAATTAAAAACAACTTAAATAGAGCAACACTGAGATTGAATCCTTAGTGAATACAGAACACACCATAAATGATTATAAAAAGACAGACATGTCGGTTCTCTCATTGAGCCCCAAGGGACCCGTAGCATTAACCCTTAATATCCACCTTCCTTCACTTCTTAGCAATAGTCTATTGTGGTCTCCTCCCTGTTCTGGTAACTCGATTTTTTCTATTCCCGCAAATCGCATGCAAGTCGCGTCACCATCATGAACGGAACATATATGGTTAATGAGTCTTGGGACTCCTTTACCGGTACTAATAGATCTAAAGTGTTCCCTGAAACGGACAAATAAGGGGCGAATGGTTTTCCCTATGTAATAGAGACCACAAGGGCAAAACAATACGTATACCACATATGTGGTCCTGCAAGAAATGAAATCTTTCACTACTTTGCGTATGGGGCCAATTTGTAGAATTTTACCTGTAAGATGATATTTGCAGAAATTACAATGGCCACACTTTATATTGCCCTGTGGAATCCCCCGGGATAGCCAATTTTCGCGATTAGTTTTAACCCTATTGTGCACCAGAATATCTTTTAAGTTTGTGCCCCGACGACAGGCAAACAGAGGACCTGCATTTACCGGATCATTTAATACCGGATCACTTTCTAGGATATGCCAGTGCTTGCGTATAGCCGTTCTGATACATTTGTCCATAGGGCCATATTTAAAGCTGAAAACAAATTTTCTAGATTTGGCTTCTGGTGCAGTGTCCTGTTTCCTTTCCCTGTTTGCCCCCTAGTATTAGCTCCTTCTGTTCTCGCCAAAGCCTGGTCTAAAACGGGGGGAGGATAACCTCTGGCTCTAAATCTGTTATATAATTCGCGTGACTGACGTGTAAAACCTTCCTGACTGCTATTGACTCTTTTCACCCTGAGAAACTGGCTATAAGGGAGTGATGTCTTGGTGTAATGGGGATGCGCACTTTTAAAATGTAAGAGAGAGTTTGTTGCTGAAGGTTTTCGAAATATCTCCGTTTGGATGGTGCCTTCGCTAATCCAAACTTTAACGTCTAGAAATTCTAAACTAGAACCCCCAAATACTGATGTAAATTTCATGTTCATATCGTTCGTCGACTCTAGGTGCATTACAAATGATTGAAAGGCCGATTGGTCTCCATCCCATACAATGAGGATGTCATCCACAAATCTTATGTAAAGTTTTATGTGTTTTAAGAAAGGGTTGTCCTCTGTATATACGTAACGCTTTTCAAAGACCGCTAGGTACAGATTGGCGAAGGTACAAGCTACGGGCGTACCCATTGCTGTACCTTCGGTTTGAAGAAACCATGAGGAATCAAATTTGAAAGCGTTGTGCGTGAGGACAAACCGCAGGCCATCACATATGAACGCTACCGTTTTTTCGTCCGTGGGGGTAGAAGAAAGGACGTTTCTTACTGCCTCTACACCCTGTTGTTGAGGGATGCGCGTGTAGAGGCTTTCTACATCTATGGATGTAAGGCAAAACCCCTCCTGCCAATTAAAACCTCTCAGTGTTTTTAAGAAATGTTTGGTGTCTCGTATATAAGAGGGAATGTCAGGAAGGAGAGGATGTAAAAGCCAGTCCAGGTAACGCGACAGGGGTTCCGTTACTGCTCCCACCCCCGACACTATTGGGCGGCCCGGTGGGGCTGATTGTGATTTATGTACCTTAGGTACGTGGTACCAATGTGGTTTTTGTGGGAAGGCAGGAAAAAGTTTTTCTGCCTGTCTCACCGACAGTATCCCTTTTTCAATGACCGGTCTTAGGAATGATCGCAACTCATTCTTAAATTTGACTGTGGGATCCGATCTCAACGGGGAGTATGTTTCTATTTTACTTAACTGTCGGTGCGCTTCCAACATGTAATAATCTTTAGATAGAAGTACTAAATTGCCCCCCTTATCTGCTGCACGAATTACGACATCATCCCAACTACTGATTTCTTTCAGTGCACGTTTTTCTGTTTGTGTGAGATTCGGAGGGGATTGCCGGTATATCAGAGCTTCCACCTCTTTCGTTACTTGTCTTTCAAAGATGTCTATGGCATTACCCGGTGTAATAGGTGGCATGAAGGTGGATGATACGCCTCCTGTGAAAGGAATATCGGCTATACGGGCTGTGTTCGTTTTAGACATATCCAAATCTGTGAGACTAAGTAACAAGAGAGCATCATTGTGTGCCTCTATGTCTTCCACCGGATCTACCATAAAACCTAAGGGACCCACCGTGCAGCGCACCTCTCCTGGATGTTGCGTTTTTTCGTTACCTGCTGTGGAATAATGTTTAAACAAATGCATCTTTATGACTGCTTTGAACAAATCTATTTTAAATTCGACTAGGTCGAAAGGTTCTGGTAAACAATAATTTAAACCCTTTGATAACACCTCTAAGTGGGCTTCATGCAGATTACGTGTAGACAAATTCAATACTGCGGTCGGCGGTGTGTCTGTGGAAAAGTCTGTTTCCAAGACACTTGTTTCCTTTTCCGGTTTGTCCTCACGCACAACGCTTTCAAATTTGATTCCTCATGGTTTCTTCAAACCGAAGGTACAGCAATGGGTACGCCCGTAGCTTGTACCTTCGCCAATCTGTACCTAGCGGTCTTTGAAAAGCGTTACGTATATACAGAGGACAACCCTTTCTTAAAACACATAAAACTTTACATAAGATTTGTGGATGACATCCTCATTGTATGGGATGGAGACCAATCGGCCTTTCAATCATTTGTAATGCACCTAGAGTCGACGAACGATATGAACATGAAATTTACATCAGTATTTGGGGGTTCTAGTTTAGAATTTCTAGACGTTAAAGTTTGGATTAGCAAAGGCACCATCCAAACGGAGATATTTCGAAAACCTTCAGCAACAAACTCTCTCTTACATTTTAAAAGTGCGCATCCCCATTACACCAAGACATCACTCCCTTATAGCCAGTTTCTCAGGGTGAAAAGAGTCAATAGCAGTCAGGAAGGTTTTACACGTCAGTCACGCGAATTATATAACAGATTTAGAGCCAGAGGTTATCCTCCCCCCGTTTTAGACCAGGCTTTGGCGAGAACAGAAGGAGCTAATACTGGGGCAAACAGGGAAAGGAAACAGGACACTGCACCAGAAGCCAAATCTAGAAAATTTGTTTTCAGCTTTAAATATGGCCCTATGGACAAATGTATCAGAACGGCTATACGCAAGCACTGGCATATCCTAGAAAGTGATCCGGTATTAAATGATCCGGTAAATGCAGGTCCTCTGTTTGCCTGTCGTCGGGGCACAAACTTAAAAGATATTCTGGTGCACAATAGGGTTAAAACTAATCGCGAAAATTGGCTATCCCGGGGGATTCCACAGGGCAATATAAAGTGTGGCCATTGTAATTTCTGCAAATATCATCTTACAGGTAAAATTCTACAAATTGGCCCCATACGCAAAGTAGTGAAAGATTTCATTTCTTGCAGGACCACATATGTGGTATACGTATTGTTTTGCCCTTGTGGTCTCTATTACATAGGGAAAACCATTCGCCCCTTATTTGTCCGTTTCAGGGAATACTTTAGATCTATTAGTACCGGTAAAGGAGTCCCAAGACTCATTAACCATATATGTTCTGTTCATGACGGTGACGCGACTTGCATGCGATTTGCGGGAATAGAAAAAATCGAGTTACCAGAACAGGGAGGAGACCACAATAGACTATTGCTAAGAAGTGAAGGAAGGTGGATATTAAGGGTTAATGCTACGGGTCCCTTGGGGCTCAATGAGAGAACCGACATGTCTGTCTTTTTATAATCATTTATGGTGTGTTCTGTATTCACTAAGGATTCAATCTCAGTGTTGCTCTATTTAAGTTGTTTTTAATTGTTTTTATCCATTAGTAGGAGTATGGTTAGTGGTGATGACTCCAGCTGGGTTTGCACTCCCAGAGCGGAAGTGTATAAGTAAAGGTATCACCCACCTGCAGTCACCATCGGACCTGTTGAAGCGCAGGAGCGCGAAACAGCTGTCGTCCCTCCACTGCATCTCCCTGCCATGCTCTGTTTTTTATCGTAAAGCCACTTTAATAAAGACCGGACTTGAACACACGGACGGTGAGTGCTCTCTCTTTTCTTCTATGGATTCTTAAAAATGCGCGCGTCTCCTGCCTCCCTTGACGTCACGGCTTGTGATTGGTCACGTCACCCATGTGACCGCGACGCGACCAATCACAAAGCCGGAACGTAATTTTAAAATACTGAATGCCTAGAAGGACCTGAAAATTACGTCACGGCTTGCTGTGATTGGTCGCGTCGCGGCCACATGGGCGGCACGCGACCAATCAGAAGCCATGACGTCACGGAAGGAAGGAAAAGCGCGCATTTTAAGCAAAGAACGCTGCCGGTTCCCTCGGTGAGGTCCAGGCTGCGTCGGAGAGGTGAGTATAGCAATATTTTTTATTTTAATTCTTTATTTTACACATTAATATGGTTCCCAGGGCCTGAAGGAGAGTTTCCTCTCCTTCAGACCCTGGGAACCATCAGGAATACCGTCCGATACATGAGTCCCATTGACTTGTATTGGTATCGGGTATCGGTATCGGATTAGATCCGATACTTTGCCGGTATCGGCCGATACTTTCTGATACCGATACTTTCAAGTATCGGACGGTATCGTTCAACACTAGTCATCTCCTCTTTTATATAGTATACACCTGTATGTCATAGAACAAACACTAGCACACTACAATCCTATGGATACATATGTAAGGGGTGCAGAGAAGTGGCAATGTAACATGGGAAATGAATAAAGAAAAAGAACCACTCCATATAATACCGCACACCACTATTAGATACAAATATAAAAAGGTAAACTTTTATTGATGCAATAATCTAAAAACATCTAAAACAGACTGAAACCCGACTAACCTCGGAAGATCCTGCCAATAGTAACAAAGGTCAAGAAAATATAAATATCTGAAATAACATATATTAATAAAAAAAAGGTATGATACAGAATGCCAATATATGACCTGACCCTTTATCTAATAGCCCAAATGGCTAGTGAGTACCCCGGGGGTAAGTATGCACAGAGGGAAAAATAACCGCCTGTCTGGTTAGAACATAGCACAACAATCAATACCATACTATGCCCTGCCGTACCTGTGTGCGAAAAAGGTTGCCCAGATACATGGATAAAGCCAAGGAAGGTGGCAAAGAAGAAGGGCAAAGAGGAGTACATTATGTACTTTTGGCAGGGACGCCTGCCTGTACTCCTCTTTGCCCTTCTTGCGTCACTTCCGGTTCCGGCTTTACACACTTCACGCGCTGACCGGTCCTCACCGTAAGGTATTTAAACTCATATTGATGGCTCCCTCATTACCTTCCCCTGATGAAGCCGTCCCTGTAACGGCGACACACGTAGGGTTCATTCCCCACGCTGATCCTTGCCCTCTCTTTCTTCCCTGGTGGTTACCTGCCTCGGTTTGGGTCCCGCGCATTGCTGGTCCCAGGCTCCCTTTTGGGCCCCTTTTAAGTTCACATCTTCATTCAGAGATCATGGGACAACGCTCCTTTGTACTTAAGGGAAGTAGCAGTGCGGTTATTATCGCTGCAGTGCAGCCAAGTTTGTTCACACACTGTGGTTTCATTTGTGTTTTTTGCCACCTTCCTTGGCTTTATCCATGTATCTGGGCAACCTTTTTGGCACACAGGTACGGCAGTGCACAGTATGGTATTGATTGTTGTGCTATGTTCTAACCAGACAGGTGGTTATTTTTCCCTCTGTGCATACTTATCCCCGGGATACTCACTAGCCATTTGGGCTATTAGATGAAGGGTCAGGTCATATATTGGCATTCTGTATCATACCTTGTTATATTAATATATGTTATTTCAGATATTTATATTTTCTTGACCTTTGTTACTATTGGCAGGATCTTCCGAGGTTGGTGGGGTTTCAATCTGTTTTAGATGTTTTTAGATTATTGCATCAATAAAAGTTTACCTTTTTATATTTGTATCCAATAGTGGTGTGTGGTATTATTTGGAGTGGTTCTTTTTCTTTTTTCATTTCCTATACCTGTATGTCATCTCCTCCTGTATATAGTGTATATGTGTGTCATCTCCTCCTGTGTATAGTATATACCTGTATGTCATCTCCTCCTATATATAGTATATATCTGTGTGTCATCTCCTCCTGTACATAGTATATACCTGTAAGTCATCTCCTCCTGTATATAGTATATACCTGTGTGTCATCTGCTCCTGTATATAGTATATACCTGTGTGTCATCTCCCTTGTATATAGTATGCACCTGTATGTCATCTCCTCCTGTATTAGACCTCATTCACACGTTATTTGCTCAGTATTTTTACCTCAGTATTTGTAAGCTAAATTGGCAGCCTGATAAATCCCCAGGCAACAAGAAATCCTCCCCCCTGGCAGTATATATTAGCTCACACATACACATAATAGACAGGTCATGTGACTGACAGCTGCCCTATTTCCTATATAGTACATTCGTTGCTCTTGTAGTTTATCTGCTTATTATTCAGATTTTTATTTTTGAAGGATAATACCAGACTTGTGTGTGTTTTAGGGTGAGTTTCATGTGTCAAGTTGTGTGTGTTGAGTTGCGTGTGGCGACATGCATGTAGCAAATTTTGTGAGATGAGTTTTGTGTGGCGACATGTGCGTAGCAACTTTATGTGTGTCGAGTTGCATGTGACAGGTTAGCGTAGCAAGTTGTGTGCAGCAAGTTTTGCGCATGGCGAGTTTTACACATGGCGAGTTTTATGTGTGGTGCGTTTTGAGTATGTGCAAGTTTTGTGTGAGGCAACTTTTGCATGTGTTGCAACTTTTGTGCATGTGACTATTTTTCCGTGTGTGCAAGTTTTGCGTGTGGCGAGTTTTCCATGAGGTGAGTTTTGCACGTGTGGCGAGTTTTGCGTCAGCCTAGTTTTGCATGTGTCGAGTTTTGCGCGTTGTGAGCTTTGAGCTGCGACTTTTGTGTTTCGACTTCTATGTGGCGAGGTTGATGTATGTGTGGTGAAATGTGTGCTGAGGGTGGTATATGTGTTCAAGCACGTAGTAGTGTGGCGCATTTTGTGTGTGTGTTCATATCCCCGTGTGTGGTGAGTATCCCATGTCGGGGCCCCACCTTAGCAACTGTATGGTATATACTCTTTGGCGCCATCGCTCTCATTCTTTAAGTCTCCCTTGTTCACATCTGGCAGCTGTCAATTTGCCTCCAACACTTTTCCTTTCACTTTTTCCCCATTATGTAGATAGGGGCAAAATTGTTTGGTGAATTGGAGAGCGCGGGGTTAAAATTTTGCCTCACAACATAGCCTATGATGCTCTCGGGGTCCAGACGTGTGACTTTGCAAACAGACGTGTGACTTTGCAAAATTTTGTGGCTGTAGCTGCGACGGTGCAGATGCCAATCCCGTACATACATACACACACACACACACACATTCAGCTTTATATATTAGATATGCAAATATTGTTTCCAAGCAACATCAGAGTGAATGTCATAATTTTATGCTGGTCACAGATTGCTATTTGTGCTATTATATGCTATGCTTAGTAATTATTAAAGCTAATTTTCATATCAAGCAAACCTCAAAAATATATTTCCTGAAGATGTATTACACTATTATCTTTTTTTTTAAATTTTACAATGCAATCGTCCAATTAAGCTAACATTCTAAACACTTCAGCTAGGTAAAATTATTACTACTTTCAAAATTAATAAAAATTTGGTCTAAAACAGTATTACAAAGATATGAAGCTCATACATTAATGGGTCCTGTGATAATATATCACTGAAAATGTTGCATGAAGGGCAGACTTTGATATGATTATGATCAGTGTAATGGTAAGAGATTGAAATTAAAATTTCCATAAATTATATGTCTTGTGAGCTGAAGGGTATGAAGATAATGATAATAATAATAATAATAATAATAATAATAATAATAATAAATAACAAGAATACAATTATTCACATAGAATTCTTTTTGTACTACAATTATGATGAGTAGTGTTGAGCATTCCGATACTGCAAGTATTGGGTATCGGCCGATATTTGCTGTATCGGAATTCCGATACCGAGTTCCGATATTTTTGCGATATCGGAAATCGGAATCGGAAGTGTGCGGTGCGTATGGTTCCCAGGGTCTGGAGGAGAGGAGACTCTCCTTCAGGCCATGGGATCCATATTCATGTAAAAAATAAATAATAAAAATAAAAAATATTGATATACTCACCCCTCCGGCAGACCCTGGACCTTAGCGATGTAACCGGCAGCCTCCGTTCTTAAGAATGAGTAAGTGTAGGGCCTGCGATGACGTCGCGGCTTGTGATTGGTTGCGTGAGCGGTCACATGAGCGGTCACGCGACCAATCACAAGCCGCGACGTCATCGAAGGTCCTTCACTCTGCATTCTTAGGGAACGGAGGCAGACGCTTGGACCGGTGAGAGCCGGGGCCGTCAGAGGGGTGAGTATATCAATATTTTTTATTTTTATTCTTTATTTTATACATGAATATGGATCCCAGGGCCTGAAGGAGAGTTTCCTCTCTTTCAGACCCTGGGAACCATTCCGATATTTTGTGTCCCATTGAAATGCATTGGTATCGGGTATTGGTATCGGCGATATCTGATACTTTTTGGGTATCGGCCAATCCAATCCGATACCGATACCTTTGCATATCGGAAGGTATCGCTCAACACTAATGATGAGACATAAAACAATGTCAACTATTATAAATACATATTTTTATTAATGTTTGCACTAATAAATATACAGAGATGTACTGTACACATAGAAGTAGAAATATTTCTGCCAAACTTAACTGAGATAGTTTACAGAGCAAATTTACATTGTGGTACATTTATCAATACTGTCTAATTGTTAGACAGTGTGAACTGAGCAATCAAAATACTGCAGAGGGCACCACTATATTAAAGGGATCAATCTGACACATGTAGTGGTAACATACAGTACAGACCAAAAGTTTGGATACACCTTCTCATTTAAAGATTTTTCTATATTTTCATGACTATGAAAATTGTACATTCACACTGAAGGCATCAAAACTATGAATTAACACATGTGGAATTATAAACTTAACAAAAAAGTGTGAAACAACTGAAAATATGTCTTATATTCTAGGTTCTTCAAAGTAGCCACCTTTTGCTTTGATGACTGCTTTGCACACTCTTGGCATTCTCTTGATGAGCTTCAAGAAGTAGTCACCGGAAATGGTTTTCTATTCACAGGTGTGCCCTGTCAAGTTTAATAAGTGAGATTTCTTTCCTTATAAATGGGGTTGGGACCATCAGTTGTGTTGAGCAGAAGTCTGGTGGATACACAGCTGATAGTCCTTCTGAATAGACTGTTAGAATTTGTATTATGGCAAGAAAAAAGCAGCTAAGTAAAGAAAAACGAGTGGCCATCATTACTTTAAGAAATGAAGGTCAGTCAGTCTGAAAAATTGGAAAAACTTTGAAAGTGTCCCCAAGTGCAGTTGCAAAGACCATCAAGCGCTACAAAGAAACTGGCTCACATGAGGACCGCCCCAGGAAAGGAAAAACAAGAGTCAACTCTGCTTCTGAGAATAAGTTTATCTGATTACTCAGCCTCAGAAATTGCAGGTTAACAGCAGCTTAGATTAGAGACCAGGTCAATGGCACACAGCGTTTTAGCAGCAGACACATCTCTACAACAACTGTTAAGAGGAGACTTTGTGCAGTAGACCTTCATGGTAAAATAGCTGCTAGGAAACCACTGCTAAGGACAGGCAACAAGCAGAAGAGACTTGTTTGGGCTAAAGAACACAAGGAATGGATATTAAACCAGTGGAAATCTGTGCTTTGGTCTGATGAGTCCAAATTTGAGATCTGCGACACAGAAAAGGTGAACGGATGGACTCTACATGCCTGGTTCCCACCGTGAAGCATGGAGGAGGATGTGTGATGGTGTGGGGGTGCTTTGCTGGTGACACTGTTGGGGATTTATTCAAAATTGAAGGCATACTGAACCAGCATGGCTACCACAGCATCCTGCAGTGGCATGCTATTCCATCTGGTATGCGTTTAGTTGGACCATCATTTATTTTTCAACAGGACAATGACCCCAAACACACCTCCAGGCTGTGTAAGGGCTATTTGACCAAGAAGGAGAGTGATGGGGTCCTACACCAGATGACCTGGCCTCCACAGTCACCAGACCTGAACACCCACCGGGTGAGCTGGACCGCAGAGTGAAGGCAAAAGGGCCACCAAGTGCTAAGCATCTCTGGGAATTCCTTCAAGATTGTTGGAAGACCATTCCCGGTGACTACCTCTTGAAGCTCATCAAAAGAATGCCAAGAGTGTGCAAAGCAGTCATCAAAGCAAAAGGTGGCTACTATGAAGAACCTAGAATAGAGGCATATTTTCAGTTGTTTCACACTTTTTTGTTAAGTATATAATTCCACATGTGTTAATTCATAGTTTTGATGCCTTCAGTGTGAATTTACAATATTCATAGTCATGAAAATACAGAAAAATCTTTAAATGAGAAGGTGTGTCCAAACTTTTGGTCTGTACTGTATATATGTACCTATTTTCTCTTTGTATACCTATTCCGAATAAGGAATTTGACCTCTGTCAGACATATGCATGAGCATAAGCTCAGGGCTGCTATACAAACTGCGCAAAACACTCGTGTAAATCCTACCAGCTGACATCCACGCCTGCATGACTTCACTTTTTGTTTTATGCGTTTGCGCACACTTTACTCTGTGCATTGCCTCTTTTTTGTACTCTATGCATATGCGCAGCAGCTGTACATTCTTTGTGCATGAGTGGTCATTCAGACTGCATGAGCTTACTACATGCATCGATTCTGTGTGAACTCTGTGCACAGGCGCAGTAGTCACATGTTCAATGCGCACGTGTGGTCATTTAGACTGCACAATCTGATAGCTCATATGTGATTGGTGCACTGTTTCGATGTTGAGCCTCCGGTATGTCCAATAGCCGTATCTCAAAATCAACCTATTCTTTCTTATTTAAACTGCGTTATACGCATACGTGTCATAATGCCCTGAGAAAGTCACATTGGGTGGTGAGTGGTGACAAGCATTGGGCACTCATGCCCTGCCAGTTCTCTTGACCTTTTCTTGTGAATCCCGACTTTACCATATTATGCTATACATAGGTTTTGGTATTACCATCACCACCATTATCCTAGAGTGGGCTTTATATTTAGCACTGCACACTGCATATATTTGTCATAGAGATTTGCACAGGATGATGGTTGTTTATGCTAATGCTTTTGCTAATTTTGCTGTAACAGCATGTTATCTTACATGTGCAGAGATGAGTATTGCATTATTATGTGCACCCTTTGACACCTTGGAGTATTGTGCTGGTTTCAGAGTTCTATATTTATGTTATTTATGTGAGACTCTTTTGTTCATTTGCTTTATTTATAAGCACAATCTCTTTTCATATACAGCGCTGACACCATGTGAAATATTTTCTCTATTGTCCTAGACTTGATATTATGCCTATTGATTAGTGCATTTTTGACACCATTGTATCATTCTATTCTTGGTCATCCAAGTGACAGGGCTTGTTAGGGCTGGCAGAACGCAATGAGTAAATATAGTTGTTATTATTGGTGCGTTCGCAGCCCGGGGTCCACCGTGCAGGAGGAGAATCTGCTGCTAGCAAATGGCACTATATGGCGGTATAAGCGGCCTCTGTTACTTCACAGAGTCACCGTGATAGAAAAGCACAGTGTCCTGTTAAGCTCACAGGTGTACACAGCTAACTGCTGAGCTGATAGCAGTCAGTGGTCATGCAGGCAGAGAAACACAGATACAATTCCTCACCGGAGGTGCCGGTATTGTAGTGACTTATTTCAGCCGGGCCCTGAATACATACAAACAAACTCCTCACCGGAGGTGCCGGTATTCTAGTGTCTTATTTCAGCCGGGCCCTTACCACAAGCATACATGACCACACTAGCGCAAAGCTCATGACAAAGATTGATACTAGCGCATGGCCGTGCTGCCATGCAAACCTTTTATAGCTGCTGCAACTTCAGGACCTTCCTAGAGGACCAATGGGAGCTGCTACAGTATCAAAACAACTTCAGGACCTTCCTAGAGGACCAATGGGAGCTGCAGCAGTACCTGAGCATGTGACCCCCGACCTCCAATGAGAGGTCTTACCCTGGGCATGCTCAGAAGGGGAAAAGCGGGACTTAGTCCCAGAGATGTCTGCTCGCCACTGACGAGTACTGGCTACAATGGCTGAGCCTGGAAAGGCAGCAGTTAAGAAATGAAGGACAGCATCCAGTCCAGGTGAAAGTGTTCACAAAACGATTCCTTTATTTGCCAAAGTGCAATGTTTCGACCCAAATGGGTCTTTATCAAGCATAAAACACATGGGTAATGGCGGATTCTTATAGGGGATGGATTAACATAAACCAATCCCCACAAGGTATCCGCCCACATCAGAAATAACTCTTAAAATTACATACAATAAAAATACATATATCACATCTTAAATATATTACAGATTCCAAGGCAGAGCACAGAAACCGTCGTATAATGGGCAATAAAACCCGCATAACATGCTGGTTAAAGATCTATCCCTGCGTCCTTGGTAACCATCAACCAATGGGTATATATGTAACAACCACTCAACACTCATCCCACCTATCAGGTTCAATTAGACAATCCAGCCGGTCACATGTATAGAATCAACCAGTCTAATCCATCAAAGTGTTGCACCAATCATGTATAGCACCCAACATGCACTGTGTCACATAACGGCCAACCAAAACAACTCATTCAGTGATGTTTACAAACATCAGCAAGCCAATAGATGAGCTGCTCATCCGTCCAGCATGTTGCGTCATTTGGCGTGACGCTGCGGTAAGTGGAGCTATGGGGCCCACCTGGTGTTATATAGGCCAGCTTTATAGTTATACAAACATTCCATTATATTTAATAATACCACTGAGGGTTGCTTTAATTAGCCAGGGGGCGCTGTCCCATTGAGGAAGCGTCTCTTCTTAGTGGTGTCTCCTCTGGATGTGTAGCTCGTGACTGGGTGCTTGGAGTCCGGTGCACATGCGCGTTGATGCGGCGGTGGGCGTGTGTTGTGAACTATACTTTTTGGCTCCCTCTTGTGGTCACTAGTGATTTGGCACTTGGATTGTCTTTTACCAGGTTTGTGTTCACCTGCTTCGTTAGGCCTGGGGTGTTGCTATTTAAACTTCCTGGATTCTCAGTCCAGTGCCTGGCTTCGTTGTAATCAGTTCACTTCTGTTTGCTCCTGTCTTCAGGTCCTGGTTCTTTGCAAGATAAGCTAAGTCCTGCTTTCGTACTCTTGATCATTTGCATTGTTCATATTTTTTTGTCCAGCTTGTACAATATGTAATTCCTGTTATTGCTGGAAGCTCTAGGGGGGCTGATATTCTCCCCCCACACCATCAGTCGGTTTGGGGGTTCTTGGATATTCAGCGTGGATATTTTGCAGGGTTTTTTGCTGACCATATAAATCTTCTTACTATATTCTGCTATTAGTCAGTGGGCCTCTCTTTGCTAAATCTAGTTCATTCTTACGTTTGTCTTTTCTTCTTACCTCACCGTTATTATTTGTTGTGGGCTTGTATTACTTTGGGGTCTTTTCTCTGGAGGTAAGAGAGGTCTTATTTTCCCTGATAGGGGTAGTTAGTTCTCCGGCTGGCGCGAGATGTCTAGAATCAACGTAGGCACGTTCCCCGGCTGCTGTTAGTGTTTGCGCTAGGATCAGGTATATGGTCAGCCTAGTTACCACTTCCCTATGAGCTGGTATTTATGTTTTGCAGACTTTGCTGTAATCTTAGAGGTCCCCTGCCATTTGGATCATAACAGTAAGCCAGGACTAATAAATAGTTAATGCATTGCTGAAGTGGGATTAAAAGAAAAGAAGTTCTGAGTTTTTGTTTTTTTTTTTTTTCTTCCTCCCCTTTATCTCTGAGTGGCTTGAAGCTTTGCTGCAGACATGAATGTTCAGACCTTGATTACTAGTGTGGATCAGCTTGCTGCACGTGTGCAGGGCATTCAGGATTTTGTTGTTAGCAGTCCTATGTCAGAGCCTAAGATACCTACTCCTGAGCTGTTCTCTGGAGATCGATTTAAATTTAGGAATTTTAGGAATAATTGTAAATTGTTTCTATCTTTGAAACCTCGTTCGTCTGGAGATTCAGCTCAGCAAGTTAAAATTATTATCTCCTTCTTGCGTGGCGACCCTCAGGATTGGGCTTTCTCGTTAGCGCCAGGAGATCCTGCATTGGCGGATGTTGATGCGTTTTTTCTGGCGCTCGGATTGCTTTATGAGGAGCCTAATCTTGAAATTCAGGCAGAAAAAGCTCTACTGGCCATCTCTCAGGGCCAGGATGAAGCTGAGGTGTACTGCCAAAAATTTCGGAAATGGTCCGTGCTTACTCGATGGAATGAATGTGCTCTGGCCGCAAATTTCAGAAATGGCCTTTCTGAAGCCATTAAGAATGTGATGGTGGGTTTTACAATTCCTACAAGTCTGAATGATTCTATGGCGCTGGCTATTCAGATTGATCGGCGTTTGCGGGAGCGCAAATCCGCTAAACCTCTGGCGGTGTTGTCTGAACAGACATCTGTCTCAATGCAATGCGATAGAATCCTGACTAGAACCGAACGACAAAATCATAGACGTCAGAATGGGCTGTGTTTTTACTGTGGTGATTCTACACATGTTATATCAGCATGCTCTAAACACCTAACCAAGGTTGTCAGTCCTGTCACCATTGGTAATTTGCAGCCTAAATTTATTTTGTCTGTGACTTTAATTTGTTCATTGTCTTCCTACCCTGTTATGGCATTTGTGGATTCAGGTGCTGCCCTGAGTCTTATGGACTTGTCGTTTGCCAAGCGCTGCGGTTTTGTCCTGGAGCCTTTAAAGGTTCCGATTCCTCTCAGAGGAATTGATGCTACGCCACTGGCGGAAAATAAACCGCAGTATTGGACACAAGTGACCATGTGCATGACTCCTGAACATCGGGAGGTGATTCGTTTTCTTGTTCTGCATAAAATGAATGATTTGGTCGTTTTAGGTCTGCCATGGTTACAGACCCATAATCCTGTTTTGGATTGGAAGGCTATGTCTGTCTCAAGTTGGGGTTGTCAGGGAATTCATTGCGATTCTTCGCCGGTGTCTATTGCTACTTCTACTCCTTCAGAAGTTCCTGAGTATTTGTGTGACTATCAGGATGTATTCAGTGAGTCCAGGTCCAGTGCTCTTCCTCCTCATAGGGACTGTGACTGCGCTATAGATTTGATTCCTGGCAGTAAATTTCCTAAGGGACGATTATTTAATTTGTCTGTACCCGAGCATGCCACGATGCGTTCTTATGTCAAGGAGTCTTTGGAGAAGGGGCATATTCGTCCATCCTCTTCCCCTCTCGGTGCGGGATTCTTTTTTGTGGCCAAGAAAGACGGGTCTTTGAGACCTTGTATAGACTATCGGCTTCTGAATAAAATCACTGTTAAGTTTCAGTATCCGTTGCCGCTATTGTCAGACTTGTTTGCTCGGATTAAGGGCGCCAAGTGGTTCACCAAGATAGATCTTCGTGGTGCGTACAACCTTGTGCGCATTAGGCAGGGAGATGAATGGAAAACTGCATTCAATATGCCCGAAGGTCATTTTGAATACTTAGTGATGCCCTTTGGGCTCTCTAATGCCCCTTCAGTGTTTCAGTCCTTTATGCATGATATCTTCCGGAAGTATCTGGATAAATTTTTGATTGTGTATCTTGATGATATTCTAGTTTTCTCGGATGATTGGGATTCTCATGTAAAGCAGGTCAGGATGGTGTTTCAGGTTTTGCGTGATAACGCTTTGTTTGTGAAGGGCTCAAAGTGTCTCTTTGGAGTGCAGAAGGTTTCCTTTTTGGGTTTTATTTTCTCCCCTTCTGCCGTGGAGATGGACCCAGTCAAGGTCCGAGCTATTCATGATTGGACTCAGCCCACGTCTGTTAAGAGTCTTCAGAAGTTCTTGGGGTTCGCTAATTTCTACCGTCGCTTTATCGCTAATTTTTCTAGCGTTGTTAAACCTTTGACGGATATGACCAAGAAAGGTTCTGATGTGGCTAATTGGGCTCCTGCAGCCGTGGAGGCCTTCCAGGAGCTGAAGCGCCGGTTTACTTCGGCGCCTGTTTTGTGCCAGCCTGATGTCTCACTTCCCTTTCAGGTTGAAGTGGATGCTTCTGAGATCGGTGCTGGGGCTGTTTTGTCGCAGAGAGGCTCTGGTTGTTCTGTGATGAGACCATGTGCCTTTTTCTCTAGGAAGTTTTCTCCTGCTGAGCGGAACTATGATGTTGGTAATCGGGAGTTGTTGGCCATGAAGTGGGCATTTGAGGAGTGGCGTCATTCGCTCGAGGGTGCTAAGCATCGTGTGGTGGTCTTGACTGATCACAAAAATCTGATGTATCTCGAGTCTGCTAAGCGCCTGAATCCTAGACAGGCACGTTGGTCATTGTTTTTCTCTCATTTTGACTTTGTGGTCTCATACCTGCCTGGTTCGAAGAATGTTAAGGCTGATGCTCTCTCTAGGAGCTTTGTGCCTGACTCTCCTGGAGTCTCGGAGCCAGCTGGTATTCTTAAAGAGGGAGTGATCGTGTCGGCCATATCTCCGGATTTGCGACGTGTGTTGCAGAGATTTCAGGCTGGTAGACCTGACTCGTGTCCACCCGACAGACTGTTTGTTCCTGATAAATGGACCAGCAGAGTCATTTCCGAGGTTCATTGTTGTGAAATTGGATTTTGGGCTCCCCCGGTGGCCACTGGTGGAATTGAACTGGTGTGCATCATCCCCTCTGTTCACCTGTTTCCATCAGGATGTGGGAGTCGCTATTTAACCTTGCTCCTCTGTCACTTCCATGCCGGTCAACATTGTAATCAGAAGCCTTTCTGTGCATGTTCCTGCTTCTAGACAACTCCCAGCTAAGTTGGACTTTAGTCCTCGTTTGTTTTTGCATTTTGTTCCAGTTCACAGCTGTAGTTTCGTTTCTGTGTCTGGAAAGCTCTTGTGATCTGAAATTGCCACTCTGATGTTATGAGTTAATACTAGAGTCTTAAAGTAATTTCAGGATGGTATTTTGATAGGGTTTTCAGCTGACCATGAAAGTGCCCTTTCTGTCTTCCTGCTATCTAGTAAGTGGACCTCAATTTTGCTAAACCTATTTTCATACTACGTTTGTCATTTCTTCTAAAATCACCGCCAATATATGTGGGGGCCTCTGTCTGCCTATCGGGGAAATTTCTCTAGAGGTGAGCCAGGACTATATTTTCCTCTGCCAGGATTAGTTAGTCCTCCGGCCGGCGCTGGGCGTCTAGGGATAAAACACAGGCTACGCTACCCGGCTACTGTTAGTTGTGCGGCAGGTTTAGTTCATGGTCAGTTTAGTTTCCATCCTTCCAAGAGCTAGTACCTATGTTTGCTGGGCTATGTTCTCTTGCCATTGAGAACCATAACAGTTTGACCGGCCAAAAGGGTTAAATTAATTGACAGAGAAAGGAGAGAAAAGAGAAGTCTGCTGAAGATTTTTTTTTTTTTTCCCCTTCCCTTCTGTTCTGAGTGTGCTTGTAATTGAATCTCTTGCAAGTCTGCCTATATTGCAGCCTTTCTCTCTCTCTCTCTCCTTCTAATCCTGGAATGGCTCTGTGTTCACCTGTTTAAAATGGATATTCAGAGTTTAGCTGCAGGTTTGAATAATCTCACCACGAAAGTTCAAAATTTACAAGATTTTGTTGTTCATGTTCCTATATCTGAACCTAGAATTCCTTTGCCTGAATTTTTCTCGGGGAATAGATCTTGCTTTCAAAATTTTAACCCCTTAATGACAGCCAATACATCTTTTAACTGACCTGAGATATGAGAGAATAGCCTCCCCATACAGGTGACAATCCATCAGCTGTCGGCTGTACACTATAGGTGACAACTTGCTGCATCAGCCACGATCAGTGTTTGCACCATCCAAATCTGTTTAACCCCTTAGATGCTGCTGTCAATAGTGACTACATCATTATAAATGGTTAACAGAGTGTAGGGGCTTCCCTTTTATCCAAATTGGTGCCCTCAAATCATGATTGTGTGGTCCTGATGTTTGCCATGGCAATTCATGACCAAATAGTGGCCTTAGAGTCTGACGGCTGTAGTTATCTGTTCAGAAGTTAGAGACATTTATTTTGTAAAAGTACACATTTTCATTTCTGTCATACCACTTTGCATTAATTCTTGTAAAGCACCTGAAGGGTTAATAAACTACCTGACAGCAGTTTTCAATATGCCAGGGGGTACTGTTTTTAAAATGGTATCATGTTTGGGGGTATCCCAATGTATCAGACCCCTAAAGTCACTTCAAACATAGATAAGTCCCTAAAAAATAAATTTTGTAAATTTCCTTGAAAAAATGAAAAATGACTGCTACATTTTTAAACCTCCTTAAATGCTAACAAAATAAAATAACATTTTACAAATGATGCTGATGTAAAGCAGACATGTGGGAAATGTTATTTATTAGTGGTTTGCTGTGGTATGACCATCTGGATTAAAGGGATAAACATTCAAAGTTTGAAAATTGCTAATTTTTTAATATTCTCAAATTTTTTATATTTTTTTATAAATAAACACAAAACATATTGACCTAAATTTACCATTATCATAAAGTATAATGTGTCATGAAAAAACAATCTCAAAATCACTGGGATTTGTTGAAGCTATCCAGAGTTATTACCACATAAAGTGACACTGGTCAGATTTAAAAAATTTGGCTCCGTCACTAAGGGGTTAAAAATAATTGCAAGTTGTTTTTGTCCCTGAAATCTCGCTCTGCTGGAGATCCTGCTCAGCAGGTCAGGATTGTGATTTCCTTGCTCCGGGGCGACCCTCAGGATTGGGCTTTTGCATTGGCTCCAGGGGATCCTGCGTTGCTCAATGTGGATGCGTTTTTTCTGGCCTTGGGGTTGCTTTATGAGGAACCTCAGTTAGAGCTTCAGGCGGAAAAGGCCTTGATGTCCCTATCTCAGGGGCAAGACGAAGCTGAAATATACTGCCAGAAATTCCGTAAATGGGCTGTGCTTACTCAGTGGAATGAGTGCGCCCTGGCGGCGAATTTCAGAGAGGGTCTCTCTGATGCCATTAAGGATATTATGGTGGGGTTCCCTGTGCCTGCGGGTCTGAATGAGTCCATGACAATGGCTATCCAGATCAATAGGCGTCTGCGGGAGCGCAAACCTGTGCACCATTTGGCGGTGTCTACTGAGAAGACGCCAGAGAATATGCAATGTGATAGAATTCTGTCCAGAAGTGAACGGCAGAATTTAAGACGAAAAAATGGGTTGTGCTTCTATTGCGGTGATTCAACTCATGTTATATCAGCATGCTCTAAGCGTACTAAGAAGCTTGATAAGTCTGTTTCAATTGGCACTTTACAGTCTAAGTTTATTCTATCTGTGACCCTGATTTGTTCTTTATCATCTATTACCGCGGATGCCTATGTCGACTCTGGCGCCGCTTTGAGTCTTATGGATTGGTCCTTTGCCAAACGCTGTGGGTATGATTTGGAGCCTCTTGAAACTCCTATACCCCTGAAGGGGATTGACTCCACCCCATTGGCTAGTAATAAACCACAATACTGGACACAAGTAACTATGCGGATTAATCCGGATCATCAGGAGATTATTCGCTTTCTTGTGCTGTATAACCTACATGATGTGTTGGTGCTTGGATTGCCATGGCTGCAATCTCATAACCCAGTCCTTGACTGGAAAGCTATGTCTGTGTTAAGCTGGGGATGTAAGGGGACGCATGGGGACGTACCTGTGGTTTCCATTTCATCATCTATTCCCTCTGAGATTCCTGAATTCTTGACTGAATTTCATGACGTTTTTGAAGAACCTAAGCTTGGTTCATTACCTCCGCACCGGGAGTGCGATTGTGCCATAGATTTGATTCCGGGTAGTAAATACCCTAAGGGTCGTTTATTTAATCTGTCTGTGCCTGAACATGCTGCTATGCGAGAATATATAAATAAGTCCTTGGAAAAGGGACATATTCATCCTTCGTCATCTCCCTTAGGAGCCGGTTTTTTCTTTGTGGCTAAGAAAGATGGCTCTTTGAGACCGTGTATTGATTATCGGCTTTTGAATAAAATCACGGTTAAATATCAATATCCGTTGCCACTGCTGACTGATTTGTTTGCTCGCATAAAGGGGGCCAAGTGGTTCTCTAAGATAGATCTCCGTGGGGCGTATAATTTGGTGCGAATTAAGCAGGGGGATGAGTGGAAGACCGCATTTAATACGCCCGAGGGCCACTTTGAGTATTTGGTGATGCCTTTTGGTCTTTCAAATGCCCCTTCAGTCTTTCAGTCCTTTATGCATGACATTTTCCGTGATTATTTGGATAAATTTATGATTGTGTATCTGGATGATATTTTGATTTTTTCGGATGACTAGGACTCTCATGTCCAGCAGGTCAGGAGGGTTTTTCAGGTTTTGCGGTCTAATTCCTTGTGTGTGAAGGGTTCTAAGTGCGTTTTTGGGGTTCAAAAGATTTCCTTTTTGGGATATATTTTTTCCCCCTCTTCCATCGAGATGGATCCTGTCAAGGTTCAGGCTATTTGTGATTGGACGCAACCCTCTTCTCTTAAGAGTCTTCAGAAATTTTTGGGCTTTGCTAACTTTTATCGTCGATTTATTGCTGGTTTTTCTGATGTTGTTAAACCATTGACTGATTTGACTAAGAAGGGTGCTGATGTTGCTGATTGGTCCCCTGCTGCTGTGGAGGCCTTTCGGGAGCTTAAGCGCCGCTTTTCTTCCGCCCCTGTGTTGCGTCAGCCTGATGTTGCTCTTCCTTTTCAGGTTGAGGTCGACGCTTCTGAAATCGGAGCTGGGGCAGTTTTGTCGCAGAGAAGTTCCGATTGTTCCGTGATGAGACCTTGTGCCTTTTTCTCGCGTAAATTTTCGCCCGCCGAGCGGAATTATGATGTTGGGAATCGGGAGCTTTTGGCCATGAAGTGGGCTTTTGAGGAGTGGCGTCATTGGCTTGAGGGGGCTAGACATCAGGTGGTGGTATTGACTGACCACAAAAATCTAATTTATCTTGAGTCCGCCAGACGCCTGAATCCTAGACAGGCGCGCTGGTCGTTGTTTTTCTCTCGGTTTAATTTTGTGGTGTCCTACCTGCCGGGTTCTAAGAATGTTAAGGCGGATGCCCTTTCTAGGAGTTTTGAGCCTGACTCCCCTGGTAACTCTGAACCTACAGGTATCCTTAAGGATGGAGTGATATTGTCTGCCGTTTCTCCAGACCTGCGGCGGGCCTTGCAGGAGTTTCAGGCGGATAGACCTGATCGTTGCCCACCTGGTAGACTGTTTGTTCCTGATGATTGGACCAGTAAAGTCATTTCTGAGGTTCATTCTTCTGCGTTGACAGGTCATCCTGGAATCTTTGGTACCAGGGATTTGGTGGCAAGGTCCTTCTGGTGGCCTTCCCTGTCTCGAGATGTGCGAGGCTTTGTGCAGTCTTGTGACGTTTGTGCTCGGGCCAAGCCTTGTTGTTCTCGGGCTAGTGGATTGTTGTTGCCCTTGCCTATCCCGAAGAGGCCCTGGACGCACATCTCGATGGATTTTATTTCGGATCTTCCTGTTTCTCAGAAGATGTCTGTCATCTGGGTGGTGTGTGACCGTTTCTCTAAGATGGTCCATTTGGTTCCCCTGCCTAAGTTGCCTTCTTCTTCCGAGTTGGTTCCTCTGTTTTTTCAAAATGTGGTCCGTTTGCATGGTATTCCGGAGAATATCGTTTCTGACAGAGGAACCCAGTTCGTGTCTAGATTTTGGCGAGCATTCTGTGCTAGGATGGGCATAGATTTGTCTTTCTCGTCTGCTTTCCATCCTCAGACTAATGGCCAGACCGAGCGGACGAATCAGACCTTGGAGACATATTTGAGGTGTTTTGTGTCTGCAGACCAGGATGATTGGGTTGCTTTTTTGCCTTTAGCGGAGTTTGCCCTCAATAATCGGGCCAGCTCTGCCACCTTGGTGTCTCCTTTTTTCTGTAATTCGGGGTTTCATCCTCGATTTTCTTCTGGTCAGGTGGAATCTTCGGATTGTCCTGGAGTGGATGCTGTGGTGGAGAGGTTGCATCAGATTTGGGGGCAGGTAGTGGACAATTTGAAGTTGTCCCAGGAGAAGACTCAGCTTTTTGCCAACCGCCGGCGTCGGGTTGGTCCTCGGCTTTGTGTTGGGGACTTGGTGTGGTTGTCTTCTCGTTTTGTCCCTTTGAGGGTTTCTTCTCCTAAGTTTAAGCCTCGGTTCATCGGCCCGTACAAGATATTGGAGATTCTTAACCCTGTGTCCTTCCGTTTGGACCTCCCTGCATCTTTTTCTATTCATAATGTTTTTCATCGGTCATTGTTGCGCAGGTATGAGGTACCGGTTGTGCCTTCCGTTGAGCCTCCTGCTCCGGTGTTGGTTGAGGGCGAGTTGGAGTACGTTGTGGAAAAAATCTTGGACTCCCGTGTTTCCAGACGGAAACTCCAGTATCTGGTCAAATGGAAGGGATACGGTCAGGAGGATAATTCTTGGGTGACTGCCTCTGATGTTCATGCCTCCGATCTGGTCCGTGCCTTTCATAGGGCTCATCCTGATCGCCCTGGTGGTTCTGGTGAGGGTTCGGTGCCCCCTCCTTGAGGGGGGGTACTGTTGTGAAATTGGATTTTGGGCTCCCCCGGTGGCCACTGGTGGAATTGAACTGGTGTGCATCATCCCCTCTGTTCACCTGTTTCCATCAGGATGTGGGAGTCGCTATTTAACCTTGCTCCTCTGTCACTTCCATGCCGGTCAACATTGTAATCAGAAGCCTTTCTGTGCATGTTCCTGCTTCTAGACAACTCCCAGCTAAGTTGGACTTTAGTCCTCGTTTGTTTTTGCATTTTGTTCCAGTTCACAGCTGTAGTTTCGTTTCTGTGTCTGGAAAGCTCTTGTGATCTGAAATTGCCACTCTGATGTTATGAGTTAATACTAGAGTCTTAAAGTAATTTCAGGATGGTATTTTGATAGGGTTTTCAGCTGACCATGAAAGTGCCCTTTCTGTCTTCCTGCTATCTAGTAAGCGGACCTCAATTTTACTAAACCTATTTTCATACTACGTTTGTCATTTCTTCTAAAATCACCGCCAATATATGTGGGGGCCTCTGTCTGCCTATCGGGGAAATTTCTCTAGAGGTGAGCCAGGGCTATATTTTCCTCTGCCAGGATTAGTTAGTCCTCCGGCCGGCGCTGGGCGTCTAGGGATAAAACGCAGGCTACGCTACCCGGCTACTGTTAGTTGTGCGGCAGGTTTAGTTCATGGTCAGTTTAGTTTCCATCCTTCCAAGAGCTAGTACCTATGTTTGCTGGGCTATGTTCTCTTGCCATTGAGAACCATAACAGTTCATTCCTCGGTGTTGGCAGGGCATCCGGGAATTTTTGGTACCCGAGATTTGGTGGCTAGGTCCTTTTGGTGGCCTTCCTTGTCACGGGATGTGCAGTCATTTGTGCAGACCTGTGGGACTTGTGCTCGGGCTAAGCCTTGTTGTTCTCGTGCTAGCGGGTTGCTTTTGCCCTTGCCCGTCCCGAAGAGGCCTTGGATGCACATTTCCATGGATTTCATTTCTGATCTTCCGGTGTCTCGGGGAATGTCTGTCATCTGGGTGGTGTGTGATCGTTTTTCCAAGATGGTCCATTTGGTACCCTTGCCTAAGTTGCCTTCCTCTTCCGATCTGGTTCCTTTGTTTTTTTCAGAATGTGGTTCGTTTGCACGGCATTCCGGAGAATATCGTGTCCAACAGAGGATCCCAGTTTGTGTCCAGATTCTGGCGATCTTTTTGTGCTAAGATGGGCATTGATTTGTCGTTTTCATCTGCCTTCCATCCTCAGACTAATGGTCAAACGGAGTGAACTAATCAGACACTGGAGGCTTATTTGAGATGTTTTGTTTCTGCGGACCAGGATGATTGGGTGACCTTCTTGCCATTGGCGGAGTTTGCCCTTAATAATCGGGCTAGTTCCGCTACTTTGGTTTCGCCATTCTTCTGCAACTCTGGTTTTCATCCTCGTTTCTCCTCGGGTCATGTTGAGTCTTCTGACTGTCCTGGGGTGGATTCCGTGGTGGATAGGTTGCAGCGGATTTGGAATCATGTGGTGGACAACTTGAAGTTGTAACAGGAGAAGGCTCAGCGTTTTGCCAACCTCCGCCGCGGTGTGGGCCCCCGACTTCGTGTTGGGGATTTGGTTTGGTTGTCTTCTCGGTATGTCCCTCTGAAGGTTTCCTCTCCTAAGTTTAAGCCTCGCTTTATTGGTCCTTATAAAATTTTGGAAGTTCTTAACCCGGTTTCTTTTCGTTTGGATCTTCCGGTGTCGTTTGCCATTCACAACGTGTTCCATAGGTCTTTGTTACGGCGGTACGTTGTGCCTGTGGTTCCTGCTGTTGAGCCTCCTGCTCCGGTGTTGGTTGAGGGCGAGTTGGAGTACGTGGTGGAGAAGATCTTGGATTCTCGTCTCTCTAGACGGAGGCTCCAGTATTTGGTCAAATGGAAGGGCTATGGTCAGGAGGATAATTCCTGGGTGGCCGCCTCTGATGTTCATGCGGCCGATTTGGTTTGTGCCTTCCACGCTGCTCATCCTGGTCGCCCTGGTGGTCTTGGTGAGGGTTCGGTGACCCCTCCTTAAAGGGGGGGTACTGTTGTGAACTATACTTTTTGGCTCCCTCTTGTGGTCACTAGTGATTTGGCACTTGGATTGTCTTTTATCAGGTTTGTGTTCACCTGCTTCGTTAGGCCTGGGGTGTTGCTATTTAAACTTCCTGGATTCTCAGTCCAGTGCCTGGCTTCGTTGTAATCAGTTCACTTCTGTTTGCTCCTGTCTTCAGGTCCTGGTTCTTTGCAAGATAAGCTAAGTCCTGCTTTCGTACTCTTGATAATTTGCATTGTTCATATTTTTTTGTCCAGCTTGTACAATATGTGATTCCTGTTATTGCTGGAAGCTCTAGGGGGGCTGATATTCTCCCCCCACACCGTCAGTCGGTTTGGGGGTTCTTGGATATTCAGCGTGGATATTTTGCAGGGTTTTTTGCTGACCATATAAGTCTTCTTACTATATTCTGCTATTAGTCAGTGGGCCTCTCTTTGCTAAATCTAGTTCATTCTTACGTTTGTCTTTTCTTCTTACCTCACCGTTATTATTTGTTGGGGGCTTGTATTACTTTGGGGTCTTTTCTCTGGAGGTAAGAGAGGTCTTATTTTCCCTGATAGGGGTAGTTAGTTCTCCGGCTGGCGCGAGACGTCTAGAATCAACGTAGGCACGTTCCCCGGCTGCTGTTAATGTTTGCGCTAGGATCAGGTATATGGTCAGCCTAGTTACCACTTCCCTATGAGCTGGTATTTATGTTTTGCAGACTTTGCTGTAATCTTAGAGGTCCCCTGCCATTGGGATCATAACAGGCGTGGGCTGCTCCCCTCACTATGTGGCGGCGCGGAAGTGGGTGGAGCCGTACAGGCCCGCACGCCGGCACACGGGCGTGGAGCACGGCTCTTACATGTTCGTAGCTTATTTGCTGATTGGAGGGGAGTAACATGCTGGACGGGTGAGCAGCTCATCTATTGGCTTGCTGATGTTTGTAAACATCACTGAATGAGTTGTTTTGTTTGGCCGCTATGTGACACAGTGCATGTTGGGTGCTATACATGATTGGTGCAACACTTTGATGGATTAGACTGGCTGATTGTATACATGTGACCGGCTGGATTGCTGATTGGAGGCGAGTAACATGCTGGACAGATGAGCAGCTCATCTATTGGCTTGCTGATGTTTGTAAACATCACTGAATGAGTTGTTTTGGTTGGCCGTTATGTGACACAGTGCATGTTGGGTGCTATACATGATTGGTGCAACACTTTGATGGATTAGACTGGCTGATTCTATACATGTGACCGGCTGGATTGCTGATTGAAGGTGAGTAACATGCTGGACGGATGAGCAGCTCATCTATTGGCTTGCTGATGTTTGTAAACATCACTGAATGAGTTGTTTTGGTTGGCCGCTATGTGACACAGTGCATGTTGGGTGCTATACATGATTGGTGCAACACTTTGATGGATTAGACTGGCTGATTGTATACATGTGACCGGCTGGATTGCTGATTGGAGGCGAGTAACATGCTGGACGGATGAGCAGCTCATCTATTGGCTTGCTGATGTTTGTAAACATCACTGAATGAGTTGTTTTGGTTGGCCGTTATGTGACACAGTGCATGTTGGGTGCTATACATGATTGGTGCAACACTTTGATGGATTAGACTGGTTGATTCTATACATGTGACCGGCTGGATTGTCTAATTGAACCTGATAGGTGGGATGAGTGTTGAGTGGTTGTTACATATATACCCATTGGTTGATGGTTACCAAGGAGGCAGGGATAGATCTTTAACCAGCATGTTATGCGGGTTTTATTGCCCATTATACGACGGTTTCTGTGCTCTGCCTTGGAATCTGTAATATATTTAAGATGTGATATATGTATTTTTATTGTATGTAATTTTAAGAGTTATTTCTGATATGGGCGGATACCTTGTGGGGATTGGTTTATGTTAATCCATCCCCTATAAGAATCCGCCATTACCCATGTGTTTTATGCTTGATAAAGACCCATTTGGGTCGAAACGTTGCACTTTGGCAAATAAAGGAATCGTTTTGTGAACACTTTCACCTGGACTGGATGCTGTCCTTCATTTCTTATCTGGTATGTACATCTTCCATGGGGGTCCAGTGGAACTAGGACGTGCATCCGTTTATCCGTGTGCTGTTGGCCAGCTACCCTTTATATGGAAAGGCAGCAGTAACCATCCGCACTGTATCAGTCTGAGCAGGCTCCACTGTGGCCGGAGAAGAGTGGGAGACTGCAGCGGAGATGGCTCGAGATTCCCCCTGTGCAGAGGCAGGAACTCGACCCCTAATAGGGCTTTAGCCCTATTTTGGGCTTCTTGTATATTTCTATTTCATTTTTTACATTATTAAGGTTTTTAATCTGTGTTGCAGTTTTTTTCATAAATAAAAATTATAATATTTTTTGGTGGCCACTGTAGTTATAGCATGTGTTAGGGCTAGCGGAACGCACCAAATGAATATATAGATTTTATTATGATAGATGCGTTCGCAGCCCGGGGTCCACCGTGCAGGAGAACCTGCTGCTAGCCAATAGCGGAACTAAATGGCGGTGTTAGCTAACTCTGCTACTTCACAGAGCAGCTGTGAACTCAAAGCACTGCGCCATGTTAGACTCCACAGAGGCACAGGCTAACTGCCTAAACAAGAGCAGTCAGTGGTCATGCATGCACACGAAACTCCTCGCCGGAGGTGCCAGCCTTCTAGGGGCTTATTTCGGCCAGGTCCCTGAATACCCAAGCATACAAACTCCTCGCCGGAGGTGCCAGCATTCTAGGGGCTTAATTCAGCCGGGTCCCTGAACACACTCATACAAGACCACACAGGTGCAAAGTACACAAATAAAAAGCAATACTAGTGCATGGCCGTGCGGCCATGCGAGCCTTAAATAGCTGCAGCATGCACAGGACCTTCCAGGAAGGACCAATGAGAGGCTGCCACAGAGCGTGAGCACCTACAGGACCTTAGCTGCAGTGTCTGATCATGTGACCCTCGATCTCCACTGAGAGATCTTACTCAGGGCATGCTCAGAACGAGAAAAGCAGGACTTAGTCCCAGAAGCATCCGCTCGCCGCTGCCCAGCACTGACTTCAATGGCAGAAGCAGGAAAAGCAGCAGTAACTCTCTGTACAGAGCCAGACTGAGGGAGACGCTGGGACCGACGTCTCCGCTGAGCAGACTCCACTGTGGCAGGAGAAGAATGGGAGACTACAGCGGAGATGGCCCGAGATTCCCCCTGTGCAGAGACAGGAACTCGAACCCTAATGTTACCCCCCTCCTAGGGCCCCCCCCTTGGACCTCGCTACGCTCGAAGGCAGCAATGAGCTGCGGAGCCCAAATGCGCTCAGCAGGCTCCAAGGACCTATCCTCAGGACCGTAACCCTTCCAGTCCACCAAATAAATTTTTTTGCCACGAACCACCTTGCACCCCAAAATAGCGTTCACCTCGTAATCATCCATAGACGAACCCGATGTCCCGGCAGATGACTCGGAAAATCGGGACATGTATACAGGTTTCAAGAGGGACACATGAAAGGTGTCGGTGATACCCTGGCGTGGCGGAAGGGCTAAACGATAGACCACAGGGTTAACCTGTTCGAGGACCTTGAAAGGACCCAAGTAGCGAGGTGCAAATTTAGTGGACTCAACACGCAGCCTGATGTTACGGGAGGAGAGCCACACTAAGTCACCAGGAGCAAAGGTCGGAGCGGGCGCAGATGTGCATCGGCGTAAGACCTCATTCTCTCCTTGGAGGCCTGAATGGCATCCTGAGTGCGGTCCCAAATATCCCTTGCTTCCACAGCCCAGTCTGCCACCCTGGAGTCGGCAGAAGACACGGGCATAGGCACAGGTACCCGCGGATGCTGACCATAGTTGAGGAGGAATGGGGTTTGTCCAGTGGAGTCGGCTACTGCATTGTTCAGCGCAAACTCTGCCCACAGTAGCAAGGATGCCCAGTCATCCTGCCTGGCTGAGACAAAATGTTGCAGATATGTGACCAAGGTCTGATTGGCCCTCTCTACCAATCCATTCGTCTTGGGATGATATGCGGAAGAGAGATTTAACTCAATGCTGAGAAAATGACAAAGTTCTCTCCAGAACCGAGACGCAAACTGGGGACCCCGGTCACTGACAATTTTGTCTGGCATACCATGTAGGCAGAAGATGTGCTTTATGAACAACGCTGCCAAGGCCCGTGCCGAAGGTAACCGAGGAAGCGGCACAAAATGCACCATTTTGGAAAAATGATCAGTGATAACCCAAATGATGGTACAGCCCCAAGACTTGGGCAAACCCAAAACAAAGTCCATCCCGACCATCTTCCAGGGCCTGTCTGCCACCGGCAATGGATAGAGTAACCCAGCTGGCCGTTGTCGAGAAGACTTATTTTTGGCGCAGGAGACACATGCCTGAATATAATCCCTGACATCACGGACCATATGTGGCCACCAGTACGTCCTCGCCAACAGCTCAGATGTCCTTTTTGTCCCAAAATGTCCACCCACCCTGGACGAATGAGACCAAGAGAGAACCTCCGGTGACAAACTGGATGGTACGAAAGTCTTTCCCGGGGGCACAGACTCTAGCGAAACCGGAGCTACGGTTCTCAGACTCTCAGTGGTGACAATAAGCTGAGGCTCCTCTTCCTCCTCCACAGATGACACAACGGAGCGAGAGAGAGCATCGGCACGAATGTTCTTCTCCCCCAAAAGAAAATGGAGGGTGAAATGGAATTGGGAGAAGAACAAGTACCATCTAGCCTGGCGAGAATTTAACCGCTGGGCTGTCTGCAGGTACACCAAATTTTTATGGTCTGTGAAGACTTGGAAAGGAAAACGAGCTCCCTCCAAGAGATGTCTCCACTCCGAGAAAGCCAACTTCATGGCCAGTAACTCCCTGTCCCCGATGGAATAATTCCTCTCTGCTGGTGAGAAGGTCTTAGAAAAGAAGAAGCAAGGATGCTTCCGACCCTGAGCATCTTTTTGGAAGAGGACTGCTCCAGCACCAACAGATGAGGCATCCACCTCCATGATAAATGGTTTGTCTACATCGGGGCGATGTAGGATGGGAGCGCTAGCAAAGTGTGACTTTATTGAATTAAAGGCCTTGGAGACCTCCTCAGACCACAATTTGGGATTTGCTCCCTTCTTGGTAAGGGCAACCAAGGGAGCTACCAAAGTTGAGAAGTGTGGAATGAACTGTCGATAGTAGTTAATGAACCCCATAAAGCGCTGCACCGCTTTAAGAGAATGGGGTTCCTGCCAGTCCATCACAGCCTGTAGCTTGGCAGAATCCATAGCCAAACCCTGGGCAGAGATGATATAACCAAGAAATGGCAAAGGACTCCTGCTCAAACACACACTTCTCCAACTTGGCGTAGAGGGAGTTTGCCCGTAAGAAGTCAAAGACTTTGCGAACATCTCTCCGATGGGAGTCAATATCTGGAGAGTAGATGAGAATATCATCCAGATAGACTACGACCGAGGTGGTGAGCATATCCCGGAAGATGTTGTTCACAAAGTCTTGGAAAACGGCTGGGGCATTACAGAGCCCGAAGAGCATCACCAGATACTCATAGTGCCCATCCCTGGTGTTAAAAGCCATCTTCCATTCATCCCCCTCACGGATGCAAAACAGGTTGTAAGCACCCCGCAGATCTAATTTTGTAAATACCCTTGCTCCCCGTAGCCTATCAAAAAGCTCAGATATCAGGGGTAATGGGTACTTGTTCTTAACGGTGATGGCTTTAAGACCCCTGTAATCTATACATGGATGCAGTACTCCATTCTTCTTCTGAACAAAGAAGAACCCAGCCACAGCAGGTAACACTGACTTCCTGATGTACCCTCTTGCCAGATTCTCTTGGATGTACTGAGACATAGCCTCCGACTCCGGGAGAGATAACGGATAAACTCGAACCCGGGGAGGCTCAGCACCAGGCAAGAGGTCAATAGGACAGTCATAGGGGCGGTGAGGCGGAAGGGTCTCCGCCGCCTTTTTGGAGAACATGTCCGCATGAGACCAGTATTGCTTGGGGAGAGAGGATAGATCTGAGGGTACCTCTGTAGTAGCAACCTGAACGCACTCCCTTTGACACCTACCCTCACAAGACTCACCCCATCCCAAAATTCTGCCTGAGGACCACTCGATATGTGGAGAGTGGTACCGTAACCAAGGTATTCCCAACAGGACCTCATCAATTCCCTCAGGTATGACAAGCAGAGATATTGTCTCCTGATGGGATGGCGACATGGACAGAGTAAAAGGAATGGTCTGGTGAGTTATCTGTGAGGGCAGTTTCGACCCATTCACCACTCGTACCGTAACTGGTTGTGCTAGCATAACCAGGGGTATTGCGTGATTTTGGGCGGAAGACATAAAATTGCCCTCCGCCCCAGAATCCACGCAGAGCTCTACTGAGTGGGAAGATGAGCCAATAATAATTGTCCCCTTAAAGGACAATTTTGAGGCAAACGTCGCAGTATCTAGTGTACCTCCACCGACTACCACTAGAGGCTGATGTCTCCTCGACCGCTGGGAACATCTGGTGGCAAGATGTCCAGACTGCTGGCAAACATGACAGACCTTGGATGCCCAAGCAGTCCGGGACTTAGAACCTGCTCGAGACACCTCCCTGTACTCATGTGACTCAGGAACCTGGAATGGAGATTCCAGTGGTTTGGCGAAGGTGGGAGCCAGCCGAAACCTCTGCCTACACTGGGCTCGCTCTAACCTCCACTCGTTAAAACAGAGGTCAATATGGGTAGAGACAGTTATTAACTCCTCCAGTGTGGCTGGAATCTCCCTAGTGGCCAGAGCGTCCTTAATGTGATCAGCTAGCCCCCTCCAAAATATGGGGATAAGGGCTTTATCCGACCACTCCAGCTCTGAAGCTAAAGTTCAGAAACGGATGGCAAATTGGCTGACCAAGGACTCACCCTGAGTTAATGCCAGCAGTTGGAGTGCCATATCATGGGTGACTTGAGGTCCTAGGAAGACCTGTTTCAGAGTGCTCAGAAACAATGGAGCACTCTGCACCACACGATCATCACACTCCCACAGCGGCGTAGCCCATTCCAACACCCTGTCCGACAAGAGGGACACAATAAATCCCACCTTAGCCCGCTCTGTGGGAAAACATGCAGCCAGTAGCTCGAGGTGAATAGAGCACTGACTCACGAATCCCCTACAAGATCTGCTTTCTCCAGAAAATTTTTCTGGCAGCGGGAGGCGCGAAAATGTCGGAACAGGGGTGGCAGTGGACAAGGTTGCTGCAGCCACGCTAGCAGCCTGTACAGCAACTGTGGATATCCACATATCCACAGCTGAGGTTGAGCTCTCGAGAGCCACCAACCTACCCTCCAGCTGCTGGATATACCGCAAAGATTGCTGTATGTCCGCCATTTACTAGCCAGACCCTGGCGCTAGTATTATGTTAGGGCTAGCAGAACGCACCAAATGAGTATATAGATTTTATTATGATAGATGCGTTCGCAGCCCTGGGTCCACCGTACAGGAGAACCTGCTACTAGCAAATAGCGGAACTAAATGGCGGTGTTAGCTAACTCTGTTACTTCACAGAGCAGCCGTGAACTCAAAGCACTGCGCCCTGTTAGACTCCACAGAGGCACAGGCTAACTGCCTAAACAAGAGCAGTCAGTAGTCATGCATGCACACGAAACTCCTCGCCGGAGGTGCCAGCATTCTAGGGGCTTATTTCGGCCAGGTCCCTAAATACTCAAGCATACAAACTCCTTGCCAGAGGTGCCAGCATTCTAGGGGCTTATTTCAGCCGGGTCCCTGAACACACTCATACAAGACCACACAGGCGAAAAGTACACAAATAAAAAGCAATACTAGCGCATGGCCGTGCGGCCATGCGAGCCTTAAATAGCTGCAGCACGTACAGGACCTTCTAGGAAGGACCAATGAGAGGCTGCCACAGAGCGTGAGCACCTACAGGACCTTAGCTGCAGTGTCTGATCATGTGACCCTCGATCTCCACTGAGAGATCTTAAGGCCCCGTCTCACACAGCGATGCTGCAGCGATACAGACAACGATGCTGATCGCTGCAGCGTCGCTGTGTGGTCGCTGTATGGTCGCTGGGGAGCTGTCACACAGACAGCTCTCTCCAGTGACCAACGATCAGGGGAACGACTTCGGCATCGTTGAAACTGTCTTCAACGATGCCGAAGTCCCCCTGCAGCACCCGGGTAACCAGGGTAAACATCGGGTTACTAAGCGCAGGGTCGCGCTTAGTAACCCGATGTTTACCCTGGTTACCAGCGTAAATGTAAAAAAAACCAAACACTACATACTCACCATCTGTTGCCCGTCAGGTCCCTTGGCATCTGCTTCCTGCTCTGACTGAGCCGCCGTACAGTGAGAGCAGAGCGCAGCGGTGACGTCACTGCTGTGATCTGCTCTCACTTTACGGCGGCTCAGTCAGAGCAGGAAGCAGACGCCAAGGGACCTGACGGGCAACAGATGGTGAGTATGTAGTGTTTGTTTTTTTTTACATTTACGCTGGTAACCAGGGTAAACATCGGGTTACTAAGCGCGGCCCTGCGCTTAGTAACCCGATGTTTACCCTGGTTACCAGTGAAGACATCGCTGGATCGGTGTCACACACACCGATTCAGCGCTGTCAGCGGGACCTCAACGACCAAAAAAAGGTCCAGGCCATTCTGACACGACCAGCGATCTCGCAGCAGGGGCCTGATCGCTGGTACGTGTCACACATAGCGAGATCGCTACTGAGGTCGCTGTTGCGTCACAAAACTTGTGACTCAGCAGCGATCTCGCTAGCGATCTCGCTATGTGAGACGGGGCCTTTACTCTGGGCATGCTCAGAACGAGAAAAGCAGGACTTAGTCCCAGAAGTGTCCGCTCGCCGCTGCCCAGCACTGACTTCAATGGCAGAAGCAGGAAAAGCGGCAGTAACTCTCTGTACAGTGTCAGACTGAGCAAGACGCTGGGACCGACGTCTCCGCGGAGCCGACTCCACTGCGGCAGGAGAAGAATGGGAGACCGCAGCGGAGATGGCCCGAGATTCCCCCTGTGCAGAGATAGGAACTCGAACCCTAACAGCATGTTTCTTTTTCTTTAGTCTTTCTATAAGAAGGTAAGCTTAGACTACACAATCTATACATGCTCCAAATGTCTAAAAAGTGTTTCATTTTGTTTTATAAATCTGTCTAATTTTAAAGGAAGTCGGTCACCACATTTCACTTATCTAAATAATAATACAGGTTATAGACTGCTTGTAGTGAATAAATCACCTTTTATCACTTCATATAAATGATCTCTTTCAGGATCTGGGGAGAATGCTGCATGGAAGATAACTGTGCCTCTAGAGCTTGATGTAAGTTAAAGGGGGAATTCCAGTGTTAGACATGTAGATAACACAGAACAGGAGAAATGAAATTTGCCTTCTTGCAAACCTATTTTTATAGAATTCTGAGCTCTGCTATAGTGCAACAATATTTCAACCCTGTCTGCCTGTGAGCTGGAAGCTGCAGCTGAGAGGAACCTGCAGATGTGTCAGTTATAATCACACAGCTCTGCAGTGAGATCAGGAGAACAGAGAATGGCCATGACACATCACACTGGTATCTCCCATTCATGTAAAATAAGCTCGGGAGGCATAGTTATCATTTAGGCAACATCCTCCGTATAGCCTGGGAGAGGTAAATTACATAAAGTGATAAATCATTTTTTATCTACAAAGCATCTGATACAAGACATACAGGGATCTTTCTCCTCAGCATTCTATAACCTGTATGCCCATATTAATCATTTAGATAAGTCAAAATGTGATTCCAGATTCCCTTTAAGACTATCTTGTTTGTTTACATCATCTAGAAGTTAGCTTACAATTAGAGATGACCAGACCTGTGAAAGTTTGTGCTCTTGTACCCGACCCGAATTTTATTCCAAAGTTTGATTTGGGTACCAGAACTGTGCCCAAACTCAAACCAGAGCCCAAACCCTATTAAATGGCAATGAGGACATGAACTTTTGAGTTGGACAATATTCTCTCTCTCCGCAACAAACTTCCCCCGTAACTATGAACATTGCAGCTATGTACAGTATTAAAGTGTTGTAATCCCTATATCCTTACTGAATTTCAGATTTGAATACCTCAAAGCTGAGAGTCTGCACTTTAAGCCCAATGTCACATCAAGGCAGGCGGAGCATGGATAGTGAACCTACTTGACCACAGAGGACTCTGTGGAAGCTGAACCCTAGGAACCACCCGGACAAGGATGTCACATGAATCAGCAAAGCTTTACTCAGTTCATAAAGCACGTGAACCCATAAGGGAGAACCTCCTGGGCTGAAACACAGAATTCCCCCTAGGGAGCTCCGGCAAGCAAACCCCTATACAGAGATAGACCCAGCGCAGCCAAGGAAGCTCAAGTGCCACAGCTCCAGAGACTAGAAGGTCAGACACAAACGGGACAGTTGTACTGGGAGAGGAAAAGGGTGAGGTAAAGGGAACCAGAGAATGAGAACCAGCAGGACCCAAAGATGGTGGGTATTCAGGACAATGACATTAGGGGAAAAAACACTGGATATTAGTTCAGGCAAGACAAGGACAGACAGAATAAGCAAGCGCTGATCTGGGACCCGAGAACAGCAACTAAGAACAAAACACAAGTTGCCCAAGCACCTCCCAAAGGAAGTGAGGACCTTAAGTGTGCACAGACCATCACAGCACAGACAGCCCTAATAGAGAACAGGTGCCCTGCTGCTTTAAGTATGTGCAGGAAGCGGGGCGCGCCTCGCTAGGATGCAGGTTCCTAGCAGAGAATGGAGCTGCCGATCATCTGGAGCCACGGACAGGATGAGTGAGGTGCATAGCGCCACGTGAGGAGGGCCGGTCTCCCTGTCCATGAGAGATCAGGCCCGCGGCTGAGGACAAGACATCCATATTGATTATATAACTATCTTGAATATGTTTTGGTAAACCAAAATGCCAAACTTGTGTCACTGTCCAAATATTTCTAGACATAACTGTTTGCTAGAGCTTTTTCTACTAACAAATAAACCATTTTTTATTATGAATAAAATTGGTAATTTATTATTTTTACATTTATTTTACACTTAAACTATTTGATTTACAATACCCCTTAGTTCATCAAGTGACAAATAGGATCGCTTGATTGCACAGATAATACATGGTGAAAGTTATATGGTATGGCGAATTATCTAACATGCCAGTATTAGAGAGATATGGCAATCATGGAGGCTATTGTTAGAGAGCAATCTCCCTCTGTCATACTCTATACATACCGCTGTCTCTACAGACTGAGGCATGTGAGATGCTAAAGTGCTATGATCAGAGCGAGCTCAGTTATGTGTTACAGCTGGTTTCTCCTACAGATCTATTGGACACAACTCCTGTGCTAGTGCCATCCCTGAGATGTAAATGCATGCTCGATAGCAAGAAAACACTTCAAACCTAAACATAAAATTAAATTCTTTTGAGTGAAAATGTTAGGCTATGGTCACACTATCAGTATGTGGTCAATATTTTACATCAGTATTTGTAAGCCAAAACCAGGAGTGGAACAAACAGAGGGGAAAGCTATAATAGAAACACGTCAACAAGTCTGTATTTTTGACCCACTCCTGGTTTTGGCTAACAAATACTGATGTGAAATACTGACCAAATACTAATAGTGTGACCATAGCTTTACAGTTTTTTTCTCGTTGAATTCACATTTTAAAAAAAATAATCAAAAAAGGCAAAATAACATCAAACTACAGTAGAGTAATAAAACAGGTATTCAAAAAACTCAGTACAGTCTGTAGCCTATACACTTTGAAAGGCAGTCACAGATTTAGCTGACATATTAAGTGGAGGCAACTCATGCTACTGATATTATTAAGACTATTTTTGGTACAAAAGCAGATATGAGCGAACATGCTCGTTGACAATCGAATATCATTCGAGTATCTAGGTGCTTGGATATGAACAGCACAGAGCAACCTTTAGCCTAGGGAGGGACAGTTGCAGGAGTAGGGAGTGTGGCTGAATACAGTCTCAAATAACAAAAGACTGACTGTCACTTCTAAGCTTTGTTATTAGTATGTTAGCTCTCTAATCGAGCACTCGGAACTTCAACATGTGGTGGTTTTAATTACAGCAGGATCCTAACTACCTGTACATACAGGCTATTGAGAGAGTTATCCACATTTACCCAGGAATTCAGACTTCAGCCTAAGAAAGGTTTTCACACTAAACACGTAGGGTCTCAGCAATATGAGACCACCTTGTTTTTGGTTGCTGGGTATGTATGAATTGGCCAAATTATGCGCTAAACATCTATAATTTTTCTTATTATCCAGAGCAGTATTGCTATTCATATTTCATAAATTCCATGTCCACTGCGTAAGCACGACAGAGTGCAACTTCTTTTGTATATTGTATATGCAGGTGGCTTCCCCTAGTATGCACCTATTCACATTAGCTTGGAAGTGCCTGCCAGTCTTTTGTTATTTGTATGTTAGCTCTCTGACTGAGTACTCCACCCTTCAAGGTGTTGTGGTTTTAAGCACAGCAGGATCCTACCTACCCATAAATACAGGCTATTGAGAGAGGTATCCACATTTACCCAGGAATTCTGACTTCAGCCTAAGAGAGGTATTCACATTAGACACCCAGTGTCCCAGCAGCATGAGACCACCTTGTCATTGGTTGCTGGGCATGCATAAATTGGCCAAATTATGTGATAAGTGTCTCAATTTTTTCTTATTATCCAGAGCAGTATTGCTATTCATATTTCATATATTCCATGTCTACATGCTTTAGCACGACAGAGTGCAACTTCTTTTGTATATTAAATACAATCTCAAGGCAGGACTTAGGGCTTTGTAATCTGTTGCAAAATATATCACTATCCATAGAGTATTACATGCTGTGTGGTACATTTCGGTTATATAACATAAAATAAAACATAAAAGCATTGAAAAGTTTTTCTGGATTCAAGTACTCATCCATAGAGTATTACGTGTTTTGTGCTACATATCTGTGATATATAACACTAGAAAAAACATTGAAAATGTATTCTATTTTCAAATACTCATTAATAGAGTATTGAATCATTTGTCATCCATACACTTTTATGTGCTTTGTATTACATTCCAGCGGTATTAAACTCCAAAAAATGGTTTGACTGCTGCAGGTGACCAATATTATTTTTTTTATTAAAAGTAAACTTGGTTTCAAGAGCCCTAGCAATTAGAAAATGCGTAAGGCGTGAGGTAAGGGACTCGGAAGTGGAAGTGCTAATGATTGTGCACGCAGATGATGAGGACGTGGGGCAGATGCAAATACACCTGTTGCTGTACACAAGAAACATGCCCATCCACGACACATATGTTTGTGCACTACTTTGCAGGGAAGACCAGTACACCTTTTTTGCCAGAGCAGTGCAAACAGGTGGTCGGTTGGATAGAAGATAATGCTCCCAGCATGTAGCAGCATCCAGTCCTCAACATGGTCCAGTCTCACCAGCCAACAGTCTGGATCACTTAATCATCACCACCATGTTGAGTCCCAGGAGATTAATGATCGCATACTAGGACACTCAAATGAGCTCTTTACAACATCATTTCTTGGTTGTGGCCTCTCAACCTGCATGCTCCAAAAAGGACAGAAGAACATGCTGTTTAGTGAGGCACAAAACTTAGAGCAGCCTCGGCCACAAAAAGATGACACGGGGAACTTCAAGTTTTGTCTAAGCAGAAAGTTAATGATGAGACACAGTTACCAATAAGTCAGGTTGTTGATAAGTCACCAAGTCAGGAGGACCAGGGTGCAGCAGTGAAAGATGAGGTGGTAGAAGACCACACTTACCAAATCTGTGAAGCTGGCATGCAGAGCAAGGCCAGCAGCACTAAGTGAGAGGGTTTGTCAGCACAGAAATAGGCAGGAAGAGCCAGTGTGGTGACCAGACCATAGAGAGAAGGTGGCAACTGTTCCACAGAGCATCAACAATCGTGAATTTCTCCATCAAAGAGTTAGGTGTTCCCTAGTCTGGGACCTTTTTAAAGAGAATTCTGAGACAAAAAATGGTCATCTGCAACCTATGCCATTCCCAGATCATCAAGGGCCTGATCACTAGATATTCGGTTCAGCTCACTGTCGCCGAATTTACAATATTTACCAATTTAATCATCAATTAAATCGACTGATATAGCTGAACATACTCAGCACAAAAGCTGGTGTTTCCCAAGCTGTGTGACAGCGTGGGAAACACTGTTGTAGCACTTCTGATTGGCGGTGAAATCATCCCTGCTGGTCAAAGCCGTGATTCCCACGCTGTCAGAAGACAGCGTGAGCGCTCAGCTGTGATCGGAGGTATAAAGCTTACCTCCAGTCACTAATGTCAGCTGATGGGATTAGAGCTCCCATCTGCTTACCCCTGCTGCCTCTAATAACAGTGAAAGTAGGAGCAGCAGATGGGAGTATTCATCAGCCGCTCCTGCGCTGTAAATAAACATTTTAAAAAAGCCTGTGTGGGTTCCTCTGTATTTTTGATAACCAGCCAGGCTAAACTCACAGCTGGGGGCTGCAACCCTCAGCTCCCAGCTTCAGCAAGGTTGGTTATCAAGAATAGAGGGGTCCCCACACTGTATTTTTAATTATTTAAGGGGACTCTGTCACCTGAATTTGGCGGGCTATGTAAATGCCCTGTTTTCGGTCCGATGGGCAGTGCTTCTTCTTTTTTCCTCCACCTCATCCTTCTCTGCTGTCCAAAATATTCTCCGGAATTGGAGTTGGTGTCCTCCATAGTTCGTGCGTGCGCAATGCAATCTTGTCTCGTGTATGTGCTGTATGCTTTGCCCATCTGCGGGCAAAGCCGAAAATCATTACTTCGCATGCGCCGACGCACTATGTCCCGGAACACAAAGAAATACTTCCGGAACATAGTGCACCGGCCAAATGTTCAACATTTCCATGCTGCCTGCGGTGGAAATGTTGCTGTTTAGGCTTGTTGACATGGCAGATTTCCATCGACTCATGGTGGCAGACGTCCCTCAGTGTGGCATCCCCGCTTTGTACCAGCATGTGTCCAGGAAAATCACTCATACCCTTACCAACATAGTTACTGGGATTTTCCTCTTAATGACTGACACGTAAACAAGTTCTTGTAGCCAGGGATGCTGCATGTCCCTGATGGCACACTGTGTGAACAGTGAGTATTGTGGAGGATTGTTTTCGACAATGGAGGCTAAAGACCAATCCATCAAAAACGGAAGTATGTTGCTTTCATTTACACAATGCAAGTGCTAAGACTGAACTCAAAGTACGTTTTGAAGGTCAACTTGTCAAACACAACTTCAATCCCAAGTATTTAGGCATAATCCTTGATAGAAGCCCAACCTTCAAATCTCACTTGGAAAAGACAGCACAGAAACTGAAAGCATGCAATAATATTATTCAGAAACTCTGCGGATCCTCCTGGGGTTCCTCCACACCTGTCTTGCGAACGTCTACCCTTGCCTTGGTGTACTCTGCCGCAGAATATTGTGCTCCAGTATGGCTGAATAGTTGTCATGTGAATGCAATTGACAATCAGTTGAACAACTCTATGCGCATAATTTCTGGTGCTATCAGACCTACGCCCGTCCACTGGTTACCTGTCTTGACTAGTGTTGAGCGATACCGTCCGATACTTGAAAGTATCGGTATCGGAAAGTATCGGCCGATACCGGCAAAGTATCGGATCTAATCCGATACCGATACCCGATACCAATACAAGTCAATGGGACTCATGTATCGGACGGTATTCCTGATGGTTCCCAGGGTCTGAAGGAGAGGAAACTCTCCTTCAGGCCCTGGGAACCATATTAATGTGTAAAATAAAGAATTAAAATAAAAAATATTGCTATACTCACCTCTCCGACGCAGCCTGGACCTCACCGAGGGAACCGGCAGCGTTCTTTGCTTAAAATGCGCGCTTTTCCTTCCTTCCGTGACGTCACGGCTTCTGATTGGTCGCGTGCCGCCCATGTGGCCGCGACGTTACCAATCACAGCAAGCCGTGACGTAATTTCAGGTCCTGATGCCTATTTCTGCATTCAGGACCTGAAATTACGTCACGGCTTGCTGTGATTGGTCGCGTCGCGGTCACATGGGCGGCACGCAACCAATCACAAGCCGTGACGTAATTTTAAAAATGCGCGCGTCTCCTGCCTCCCGTGACGTCACGGCTTGTGATTGGCCGCGTCGCCCATGTGACCGCGACGCGACCAATCACAAAGCCGGAACGTAATTTTAAAATACTGAATGCCTAGAAGGACCTGAAAATTACGTCACGGCTTGCTGTGATTGGTCGCGTCGCGGCCACATGGGCGGCACGCGACCAATCAGAAGCCGTGACGTCACGGAAGGAAGGAAAAGCGCGCATTTTAAGCAAAGAACGCTGCCGGTTCCCTCGGTGAGGTCCAGGCTGCGTCGGAGAGGTGAGTATAGCAATATTTTTTATTTTAATTCTTTATTTTACACATTAATGTTGTATTTTACACATTAATGTTGTTTCGATACCGATACCCGATACCACAAAAGTATCGGATCTCGGTATCGGAATTCCGATACAGCAAATATCGGCCGATACCCGATACTTGCGGTATCGGAATGCTCAACACTAGTCTTGACCCATATCGCACCTGCAAATCTGAGAAGACAAAAGCTCCTACTTAAAGAATACACCAAAGTAGTGAATAATAAAAATCTCCCAATACATCAAAATATCCAAGATGTTCAAATACAGCGACTGAAATCAAGACATCCAACCATCCGAACCGCAATTACCCTGTATGAACATGATTTCAACTTAGAAGAGAAATGGCGTGAACTTTGGGTCAGTGCAGTAGATGGTGAGCCTCAAATGTTTCCTCACTTTCAAAATCCACCACCAGGCTTCAATCTGCCAAGGAAAACCTGGGTCACTTTGAATCGTATCAGAACAAACTTTGGTGTCTGTGCAGATCTTATGCATAAGTGGGAAAAATCTCACTCTCCTGCCTGTGACTGTGGAGCTGACCATCAAACAATTCAGCACATTGTCGAGGAATGTCCCCTCAGATCTTATATTGGTGACAAGAATGATTTCTATACTGGAAATGACAATGTTATTGCATACATAGAAAACCTCGATATCCGACTCTGATTTCTGTTCCTCTGTTCTTTTCAATCACTGTTTATCATTTATGTATTCTTGTATGATGTTTAAATATATGTTCATACGATTAAATAAATAAATGTGGAGGCCGAGGTGTGGCACATGTTCTACCGATGCCAAGGACTGCTGCTCCTACTTCTATCAGAGTTTCCTCCACCTCCTATACCAGTTCCTGAAGCCCTTCATGCTCCTCCTCATCTTCCATCTCCAATGTGCTATCTCAGAACACATCATTCACATCAGCTGGAAGCTCTGCAGCAGTACCTTTGTGAAGTGGCAACAGGCTGTGTTGAATCTAATTTGTTGAGGAGACAAACTGCACATCATGGCGTAGTTACTGAAAGGAATAACAGACCATACAGATCTGTGTTTTTTGTCACTGAACCTCCAACTAGATATGGTCATGGTCATGTGGGATAATAGGCGTAACCTGGTTATGGCTGTGAAACTGTGCAAGCTCACACATTTACTATGCTTGGCACACATGCTCAACATGGTAGTTCATCGGTTTTTGAAACCATATCAAGATATGCAAGAGCTTCTGGTCAAAGTATGCTGTGCCAGAGCCCATTTTCGCAAGTCAGCTCCAGTGTCATGACTCTATTGTTGGGTTTCCCAGGACCAGGGGCTCCTTCCCCATCCCTAACAGTAGGGGCACCCTAGTTCACTCTGTTCCCTGGATTACTTCTGTTGGTAAAGATGCTTGGGCCACGTATCTTGCCTTAATTCCTGAATCCGCCTTCAGTCTGTACCCTTCCCCCACCCAGGGAAGAGAGAATTAGTAGTTTACCATAATACACCAACCGGACTAAATAAGTAATACAAATAAGGATAAAAGAAAATATTAATCATGCAAATATATTCACGCAAACAACAGAGGTAAACACTGGGGAGTGAAGGATAGGGTAAAGCCAAAGTAGAAGAAGGAAGGGAATTAGCACACACCTAAAACCTAGCAACAGTCTCAGATAAATTCACCAAACACTGTATCAAAACACACCCACAAATTACCATATCCTAACCATGCACCATAAGCTAGCTCTAGCAATGAGTTCTAGCCAGGACCCAGAATATATAGGAGAGGGGAGAGGCCAAAAGTGAACAGCTGAGAGCCTTAATGCAGGAAATCTTCCAAGAGTTCTCAACTGAGCAGACTAACCCCTGCACTTCTAAAAGAAACATGCACCACTTAATATGAAGGTGAAGTGCTTCTATACAGTGCAGAAGTAATAGAAATCAGATGCTGTGGTCCTCTGGCACCTCTATGTCGCAAAAAAACCGTGACATCCAGATAGTGCTGCTCTGGTGGTGCTACAGCAGTGCATGCCAGTGCCAACTCACCAACTGATGTGCAATGTCATCAACACACTGGAACTCTACATTGTATATGCTGGCAAGGCTTTGTGAGCAGAAGAGGCCAGTTGTTGAGTACCAGCTCTAACACGCTCGTTGGTATTCTGATCAGCCTACACACATAACAACTGAAGACTGGCTGTGGATGTCTGACATTTGTGCGGTACTTCAAGACTTGAGGAGTCCACAAAGATGTTGAGTGGTAATGACACCATAGTCCCACTTTTTTGTAGACCTAAACAGGCGCTGCTGACAATTAAACATTAAGCTATGCATTTGCATGAGGTGAAGATGCAGTAAGACATGAGACAGGGATATACTACCTATCCCAGCCTCATTTCATCTGCTCAGCACAGATTGGGTAACAATGAGGAGGTGTAGGCTGAGGAAGAGAAGGGGGAACACAATTTGGTGGCTAGCACAGCAGAGGCTAGAACCCACACAAGATTCACCCCGTCTCTCCTACTTGGATGGGCTGAGGAGGGGAATGAGGAGGAAAAGAGGGAGGAGGAGATGTAGAAGCTTCATAATGGTGGAGACAGGGATTTTTTTCTATTTGCCTTCATGTACTGAGATCCATATTTTTTTTCTTTTTCCATAGATGTCTTGTTTTGTGGGATAAGCTATAGATTTCACTGTTACCATTTTGCATTCATACACAATTTTCACATTTGATTACATTTTATCCCATTTTTCATAGTCGGGAAGTGAAAAATAGTATATATTATATTATATATTAATAGTATATATTTTGAGTATATTTTTTATGTACTCACCATGTAATGTAATAGACATGTTATCTTTACTGTGTGGGTCATTATGATTATGGTGATAGCCAATTAAAATTGTTTATTATTATTTTTATCAACTTTTGTACAAGAAAATACATTTTTATTAAATACTGTATATGTATATATATATATATATATATATATATATATATATATATATATATATATATTTTTTTTTTTTTTTTTTTTCATATTCGTGTACAGGGCTTGTTTTTTGCCAGTTGTCTTCATATGCAAATAATAATTCAGATTTTTTTCAAACTATAGAATAAATAATATAATAGTTTTAAAGGGAACCTGTCACCTGAATTTGGCGGGACCAGTTTTGGGTTATATGGGCGGGGTTTTCGGGTGTTTGATTCACCCTTTCCTTACCCGCTGGCTGCATGCTGGCCGCAATATTGGATTGAAGTTCATTCTCTGTCCTCCGGAGGAAAGGGTGAATCAAACACCTGAAAACCCCGCCCATATGACCCAAAACTGGTCCCGCCAAATTCAGGTGACAGGTTCCCTTTAAATAGTTTTATAGTGTGAATTGTTTAAGACATAGTTATGCCAAATGTAGATTTTTTGAGGGGCATTTTTTTTTTAAATACACTGCGTAGCTTTCTTAGTGCAGGGTGTTATCTCATGTAGTGTTGAGTATTATACCGGTCAGTGTTGTACTGAAAAGCAACCTATATACTACCTCCAGCAGTAGGTAATAGACTATAGTCTATGGCAAACATGGACAGCAACAAAAATGGTATCCTGTGATCGTGCTGTGGGAATGACCGAGGGAGCGACTACCACATCTGATAAATCAAACAGCTGGTACTGGAGCTGGAATGTAGTTGTTGAGAAGCTCTATGTTGCAATCAGTTCCTTCTGCAGATGGCAGGGGCTCAACTATTGTGCCTACGCCATTTTTAGAATGTAAACAACAAACTTGAATAGATGAACTGGAATATAAGTTGGTGTGTATGCAGCGTGTAAACTCATGTTCACTTTGGCCATTAAAAAGTCAAAAAAGAAGATAAAAGCATAGTAATCAAATGCCCAGCAGTATAAATAAAATAAGGTGCTTAACCCCTTTCTGCCATCGGATGTACTATCCCGCCCATGTGACCTGGGACTTAATTCCCATGGACGAGATAGTACGTCATATGCGATCAGCCGTGCTCACGGGAGGAGCGTGGCCAATCGCGGCTGGGTGTCAGGTGATTATCACAGCTGACACCTGGCACTATGTGCCAGGAGAGGTCACGGACAGCTCCCAGACCGCTCCTGGCACTTTAACCCCTGGAACACTGTGATAAAAAAGATTGCAGTGTTCCAGGGGCATAGGGAAGCATTTCACAGGGAGGAGACTCTCTGCGTGCTTCCCTGAGACCCTCAGAACAACACGATGTGATTGCGTTGTTCCAATGGTCTCCTCCCTGCAGGCTCCTGGATCCAAGATGGCCGTGGGGTCCTTCTGGGTCCTGCAGGGAGGTGGCTTGTCCATGCCTGCTGAGAGCAGGAGCTGAGAAGCCTCCTACACTGCCTGTCAGATCGCTGATCTCACACACTGCTGTGCAAAGTGTCAGATCAGCGATCTGACTTTATATAGTGATGTCCCACCCTGGGACAATGTAAAAAAGTAAAAAAAAATTAACATTTCTTAAAATATGCAATACGAAACCCTAAATAAAGAAAAAAATATTTTTCCAATAAATACATTTCTTTATGTAAATAAAAAAAACAATAAAAGTACACATATTTAGTATCGCCGCCTCTGTAACGACCCGACCTATAAAACTGTCCCACTATTTAACCCCTTCAATAAACACCGTAAAAAATAATAATAAAAAAGCGAGGCAAAAAACAATGCTTTATCATCATACCGCTGAACAGAAAGTGGAATAACACACGATCAAAAAGACAGATATATACAAACATGGTACCGCTGAAAATGCCATCTTGTCCCGCAAAAAAAGATCTGCCATACATCATCATGAATAAAAAAAATAAAAAAGGTATAGCCCTCAGAATAAAGCAATGCAATAATAATTATTTTTTATATAAAATAGTTTTTATTGTATAAAAGCGCCAAAACATAAAAAAGATATAAATGAGGTATTGCTGTAATCGTACTGACCTGAAGAATAAAGCTGCCTTATAAATTTTACCACACTTTACCACCCAAAGGAAATTCATGAATTGCTGGTTTTTGTTCTTTCTGCCTCCCCTAAATCATAATAAAAAGCGATCAAAAAATGTAATGTGCCAATACCTCTTCCCAAGTCTTTTTTCATATCAGCTAATAGAATAGCCAGCGGGTTTGTGTGGAGGGGCAGGAGAGCCAGACTTCCCTTTAAAATCGTTTCCCTTCCAAAAAAGAAAGGGGGCCTTGGACTCCCTAATTTTAAGACTTACTACCAGGCAATCCACTTGGCCAGATGGATAAAGTTGACCAAACCTAGAACTGACCAAAAAATTCCTAACCTTGAACTTCTGTTGCTAGGAGGAGAGGCGGAGATATATCTCTGGACCTCTGCCACCCCCCCCCACAGAACTCATTGCAAAGAATAACCAACAACACCCTGGCTATTAGGAGGAAGCTTATCCCAAATAACTGGCCGCAATGTCTTTTGCTAGATAATATTCCTTTGAGGGTCATACCCTGGCTCATTGAGCCAAAATACATAGATGCGTTTGACCTATGGAACTCTTTGCCGGCCCTCCCAATTTCGCACTTACTTTCCAATCAGATCAAATGCGTAGATAATTGGCCTCAGGACGCCAAGAAACGACCCAGAGACTTTATACAAGTACATCATGTACAACACATTATCTCTAAACTCAAGTCGGACATCCAATATAATACAGATTGGCTTTGGTTGGAATTTCTTATTAGACTTAACCCCATACCTCCTAAATTAATGTCTAAATTATATTATAACCTAATTTCCCCTAATACTCAATTTAAACCCCTGTATATATCCTCTTGGGAATCTGAACTAAACATATCCCTTTCCAATAAGGAGATGGAGCAAGTTTTGGGACACTCGCACGGGTTCTCAAGATGTGTCCTGCTGCAAGAAAATGCCTTTAAAGTTCTCTCCAGGTGGTATAAAACCCCCGAGGCACTCTATCACCTAGGCCTCTCTGATTCTCCTCTTTGTTGCAGATGTATGAAGTCTAGGGGCTCTTTAGCACATATTTTCTGGTCCTGCCCAATTATCACTAAATTCTGGGAAGATATTTTTAACCACCTCCGCCAGATCGGATTAATAAAACAGAACCTAACTCCCCAGGAGGTCCTGCTGTCACTCCCCACGAAGTCGTATAATCCTAAGAAACATGACCTACTCCCCCTTCTAATAGCCTCAGCCAAACACTTGATATCCTTACATTGGAGACAAACGACCCCCCCTCACATTAGTAAATGGGTCAAAAAAGTCCAGGACATCTATAGGATGGAGGAGTTGTCCAGCTGGGATACACGTACACATGATAAATTCTTTCATACATGGCTACCATGACAACTAGCCTCTCAAGACACACCATAGTTTTTCATTAGCTATTCTTGCTAGCTGCACACAATTTATGATTTCTCATGTTATTTATACTGCGCTGTGATGGACCCGGGTGCAGCTTATTTAATTAGCTGATTTAACCATAACAGAAACCCTTTTTTATCCTTGTCTCCCTGTTTTAACCAAGACTACCTAACTCACTTTTTGTATGTCTCTAGATACTTCTCCTGCTCATCTTTCTCTGACTCTGGAATTTTTTGTAGGGAGTTCTTTCTTAGTCAATCCCCCCCCCCAGTACACCCCCCCTCCTTTTTACTTTTGTTGTATTAAGATGTTTTGTCTGTTCTAATGCCCTGATTGGGCTTTTCTTAGGATGCATAGTCTGAAATTTGTAACCTAACAACCTTGACCGGAACTTTTTGCATACTTACTCAGAGTTGTGGTTACCTCCGGCGCATAATTTGAAAGCGGGACACTTCCAACATGTTTCAGTATGTTTCTATTTTCATTATGTCCTTATATGACTCATATTCATGTGTCCTTTGTTCCTTGTTTATGTATTTTGAAAATTTGAAAATAAATAATTAAAAAAAAAAAAAAATGTCATGTGCCCGAAAATGGTTCCAATAAAAATGTCAACTCGTCCCGCAAAAACAAGACCTTACATGACTCTGTGGGCCAAAATATGGAAAAATCATAGCTCTAAAAATGTGGTGATGCAAAAACTATTTTTTGCAATAAAAAACATCTTTTAGTGTGTGACAACTGCCAAACAAAAACTTGCTGTAAAAACATGCTATGAATAGTAAATCAAACCACCCTTTATCACCCCCTTAGTTAGGGAAAAATAATACAATTAAAAAATGTATTTATTTCGATTTTCCCATTAGGGTTAGTGTTAGGGCTAAACTTAGGGTTGGAGCTAAAGTTAGGGTTAGGGTTGGGGCTAACATTAGGGTTAGGATTGGGGTTAAAGTTAGGGTTAGGGTTGGGGCTAAAGTTAGGGTTAGGGTTGGGGCAAAAGTTAGGGTCAGGGTTGTGGCTAGAGATGGGGTAAGTTTGGATTAAGTTTACGGTTGTGATTAGGGTTAGGGGTGTGTCAGGGTTAGGGGTGTGGTGAAGGTTAGGGTTGGGGTTGGGATTAGTGTTAAGGGTGTGTTGTGGTTAGGGGGGTGTTGGAGTTAGGGGTGTGGTTAGGGTTGGGATTAGGGTTAGAGGGGTGTTTGGGTTAGGGTTGGAGTTAGAATTGTGGGGTTTTCATTGCTTAGACACATCAGGGGCTCCCCAAACGTGACATGGCGTCCGATTTAAATTCCAGCCAATTCTGCTTTGAAAAAGTAAAACGGTGCTCCTTCCTTTCCGAGCTCTGCCGTGCACCCAAACAGTGGTTTTCCCCTAAATATGGGGTATCAGCGTACTGAGGAAAAATTGAACAACTTTTGCTGTCCAATTTCTCCTGATGCCCTTGGGAAAATAAAAATTGGGGGGCTAAACAAATCATTTTTGTGGGAGGGAAAAAAATGATTTTTTATTGTCACGTCTCTGCTTTAAAAACTTAAGTGAAACACTTGGGGGTTCAAAGTTCTCAGAATACATCTAGAAAATGATGTCACTTGTGGGGGGTTTCCACTGTTTAAGCATATCAGGGGCTCTCCAAACGCGACATGGCGTCCTATCTCAATTCCAGCCAATTTTGCATTGGAAAGTCAAACGGCGCTCCTTCCCTTCCGAGCTCTGCCATGTGCCCAAACAGTGGTTTATCCCCACATATGGGGTATCAGCATACTAAGGACAAATTGCACAGCACCTTTTGGGGTCCAATTTCTCCTTTCACCCTTGGTAAAATAAAAATTGAGGCAAAATGTCATTTTTGTGAAAAAAATATGATTTTTTATTTTTAAGGCTATACATTATAAACTTCTGTGAAACACTTGGGGATTCAAAGTGCTCACCACACATCTGGATAAGTTTCTTAGGGGGTCTACTTTCCAAAATGGTGTCACTTGTGGGGGTTTCCACTGTTTAGGCACATCAGGGGCTCTGCCAAACGCGACTTGGTGCCCTATCTCAATTCCAGCCAATTTTGCATTGAAAAGTCAAACGGTGCTCCATCCCTTCCGAGCTCTGCCATGCACCCAAACAGTGGTTTACCCCCACATATGGGGCATCGGCAAACTCAGGACAAATTTTACAACAGAGTTTATGTCCAATTTCTCCTGTTACCCTTGGTAAAATAAAAGAAAATGGTTCTGAATTAAATTTTTTGTGAAAAAAGTTAAATGTTCATTTTTTTAGGGTCCATTTCCAACAGGTGGCGCTATAGAGTTTAAGTTCTCTGCTTCTCTGAAGAGGCAATTTGCATATTATATTTCCCAGAGGAGCATTGCATGGTGAATAAGCCTCCTTACCTTGACAAGCCAGAGCTGGTATGTCACGCTCCATAAGGAGAAACGTTGCCAGGTAAACCCCAGTCCAGAGCCTCTCATCTAGTCAAACTAGTTCTCATGCTTCGCACTGATGAGGGGCAAGAGCCCGAAACACCGTGTCTGCGAATTGAGATACTGATTTGGCTTTTATCCTAAGTCATATTGCACCACTCGTTAAAGGGTTGATTGTGAATTGTAGGATTGATACTTCCAACAGGTGGCGCTATAGAGTTTAAGTCCTCTTCTTCTCTGAAGAGGCAATTTGCATATTATATTTCCCAGAGGAGTATAGCATGGTGAATAAGCCTCCTTACCTTGACAAGCCAGAGCTGGTATGTCATTCTCCATAAGGAGAATCATTGCCCCTTAGACCCCAGTACAGAGCCTCTCATCTAGCCAAATTAGTTTTCATGCTTCACACTGACCAGGGCCAACAGCCCGAAACACCGTGTCTGCGAATTGAGATACTGGTTTGGCTTTTATCCTAAGTCATATTGCACCACTTGTTAAAGGGTTGATTGTGACTTGTAGGATTGATACTTCCAACAGGTGGCGCTATAGAGTTTAAGTCCTCTTCTTCTCTGAAGAGGCAATTTGCATATTATATTTCCCAGTGAAGCATTGCACGGCGAATAAGCCTCCTTACCTTGACAAGCCAGAGCTGGTATGTCACTCTCCATAAGGAGAAGCGTTGCCCCTTAGACCCCAGTACAGAGTCTCTCATCTAGCCAAATTAGTTCTCGTGCGTCGCACTGACCAGGGCCAACAGCCCGAAACACCGTGTCTGTGAATTGAGATACTGATTTGGCTTTTATCCTAAGTCATATTGCAAGACTCGTTAAAGGGTTGATTGTGACTTGTAGGATCGCTACTTCCAACAGGTGGCGCCATAGAGTTTAAGTCCTCTTCTTCTCTGAAGAGGCAAATTGCACATTTTTTTTAAACATTCCAAAAATTTGTGTGAAGCACCTGAAGGGTTAATAAACTTATTGAATGTGGTTTTGAGCACCTTGAGAGGTGCAGTTTTTACAATGGTGTCAGTTTTGGGAATTTTCTATCATATAGACCCCTGAAAGTGACTTCAAATGTGATGTTGTCCCCCAAAAAACGGTGTTGTAAAAATGAGAAATCACTGGTCAAATTTTAACCCTTATAACTTCCTAACAAAAAAAAATTTTGTTCCAAAATTGTGCTGATGTAAAGTAGACATGATGGAAATATTACTTATTAAGTATTTTGTGTGACATATCTCTGTGATTTAAGTGCATGAAAATTCAAGTTGGAAAATTGTGAAATTTTAAAAATTTTCACAAAATTTCCATTTTTCACAAATAAACGCAAGTCATATCAAAGAAATTTTACCACTAACGTGAAGTAAAATATGTAATGAGAAAAGAGTGTCAGAATCACTGGGATCCATGGAAGCATTCCAGAGTTATTACCTTATAAAAGGACAGTGGTCAGAATTGTAAAAATTGGCACGGTCATTAATATGCAAACCACCCTTTGGGGTTAAGGGGTTAATTGACATCAATTTGATACAAAAATTTAAAAGACATCTCACTATGTAACAGTGACACTATTTGGGACAGTCCAACCTTACCATTTGTCAATTGATATACATGTGAATAAGGGCTGAGAAGGACTGACACTTGGCTAGTGGACAAGCAGCCATGGGAACTACAAGAATGTAATGTCCAGCCCAAAAGAAAGCAAAACCACACCTTTATTCACATAGGATGCAAAAAAACTGAAAGAAAATTCTTAAAGGGTATGTTTCCACGGTCAGTAAACGCTGAGTGTTTGACGCTGCGTTCATCCGCAGTGTCAAGCCTGCAACGTCCAGATGTTACAGCATAATGGAGGGGATTTCATGAAATCCCATCTCCACTATGCGTTCAGAGATGCAGGCGGTATACATGCGTAACCGGACATGCGGCGTGTCTTTCTTGATGACAGCATGTCTATTTACGATGTGGAGATGCTCCATCCCCACAGTGTAAATTTCCCATAGACTATCATTAACTGCGGAAATGCAGCTTACTACACTTACGTACTAATTTAAATAATCTCTTACCTTGTGACCACCGGAATTTTGCGTCTACTGCAGTTCTCGTGATGAATGAGCTTACCGCAAGAACTGTTCTGCAAGTGACCGATGGGGTTATCTGCGGTCACTAGGCAAGTTCTCACGGTCAGCTGATCATGAGAACTGCAGTGTAGGTGACGGCCGGAGACCAAGTTATCTCTGGTGGTCATCTACAAGCTCTCCTACATCTGGATGTCAGGCTGAGCCAGGCATCCAGACGTAGGAGAGCTGAACTCATGGGACACTCGTTATTAAGGACTACGTTGGAACAGGGAGTATTTGTGTTGGTTTATTATTTTATTTTTATTACAGGAGATCGAGGGCATCGCAGGAATTAGGAGTATAATAAAGATGGGAAACTGTGTTGTGTTTTATTTCAATAAAATACTTTATTCTGGCTGTATCTTTATTTAACCTGTAACAACTATTGGATTAATTAATGCATAGGTGTCTTATTGACACCTCTCCATTACTAAGCTGGGCTTGATGTCACCTTACAATACAAAGGTGACATTAACCCCCAAACTTTTACCCTGCTTGCCACCGCTACAGGGCAAGTGGGAAGAGCATAGTAAAGTGCCACAATTGGTGCATCTTTGGATGTGGCTGCTGGCTTTTATTTTTAGGCTGGTGAGGACCAAAATCCATGGGCCTCGCCAGTCTGAGAATACCAGGCCTCAGCTGTCTGCTTTTTCCTTGGCTGGTTATCAATAATAGGAAGGACCCCACACAATTTTTTTGGGAGGGGATCCCCCTATTTTTGTTAAACAACCAAGGTAAGCAGACTGCTGTGGCCTGGTATTATCCGTCTTGTACGGTTCATGGATATTGGATTCTTACCAGCCTGAAATAACAGGCTGCAGCAGGCTGCTTTTTAATTGGCTGGATAACAAATATAGGGGGACCCCACGCTATTTTTTTGGGAGGGGATTCCCCTATTTTTGCTAACAATCCAAGGAAAGCAGACCCCAAGGGGGACCACACGCTATTTATTTTTTTATTATTTTGCAAAAAGAAAAATGGAAAGGACATCACATATTACTGACCTCTCTCTGCTTTCAGGACCTTCCTGTGTGGCTGATGTCACACTTGCGAGTGTGATGCAAGAAACCTGTGTAAGTCTCTCGCATCAACACTCGGCACTGCTGCCGGCATTCAGGACCGGAGTGTGTGGCTGCATGTACTTCTATGCATCTGCACACGCTGGTCTGAGTGCCGGCGGCAGTGCTGGGTGTTGATGTGAGAGACTCATGCGAGTTTCTCGCATCACATACATAAGTGTGACATTGGCCTGTCACGTACTTCCGGATGTGACACAAGATTCAACATATGTAAATTAGTACACATGTGTAGTAAGCTGCGCTTCCACAGTTAATACGCATGTGACTAACAATTAGATGCAGTTTTACCCCATCTATGTCTCCACGATCCAGAACTGCAGCACTTTGAGCACAGCAGATACCCGCTCCGTTCAAAATGCTGCCGGCTTTTGTATGCGCAGTGACTCAGCATGTGTTCACTGAACCGTGCAGAATCACAGCATCCTATACATATGATGGTGCTATTTATCTTGTGGAGACTGATTGTCTCTGCAAGATAGATAGACATGCAAAAACTGAACGTGGAAACATACCCTAATGATAGTCTATGTGAAATATATGCTGCAGGGACTGAGCTTCTCCGCATTGTAAATAGACATGCTGCAGTCTATAAAGACGCGCCGCATGTCCGGTTATGCAGGGAAGCCAGAGACGTCCATGCACGCATAGACGAGATGGGATTTCATGAAATCCCCTCCACTATGCTGTAACATCTGGACGCTGCAGGTTGGACACAGCAGATGTACGCAGCGTCCAACCCTAAGTCATTACTGACTGTGTGCACTTACCCTATCTGCAAACAGGAAATAATTTTTCTTCCCTTCCCAGAAGCCAACTTTCAATAAGCTTTATTTCAAGCTTTATTTAAGCAGTTGCTTCACATCCACATATTGATTAAAGTATCTCTATTACTTATCAATTTCACCTGCATGGAAATGTTTAATTCCACTCTGGATATACTATGCTTTTCACATCCAATACCAGAATTTAGGTATTAGCGAATAGATTTAACAAATAATGATTATAAATGTATTCCTCCTTTAGCAAATCTAATCGGAAATAATGCAATTTGTTATATTTAGAATGTATTCATGGAATGTGCTGCCTGTTGTAAAAATGTTTCATTTTGTAGAAGAAAGATAAAGTGTTCATTGGTATATTTCCTTGTCCTAAGTAGGGGGAGCTCTAGTACTAGACATCTCTTGTACTGCATCTATAAATCAGAACACTGAGAGCTTGTCATAGGTTCCATAATAAGGGTCATTTTTCAGGTAGAATGTCAAAACTACTATCAAAGGACCTTCCAAGAGTCACAATAATTTGGTTTCTTGTTAAATAAGCAATGTCTAGTACACAAAAATGGCAAACAGATAACGGGTCAATTTTATACAGTATAAGGGCACTAAGACCTCTAGAGTAATTTACCCTTTGGGATTTTTTTGACGGCTTCTAAGATAAATTATCTATAGCCTGGGAAATGATTAATGAAAATGACATCTGTAGAATATTTGTAAAATTATCCATTTGAAAACAAAGAAAACATGTTCTAAAAATAGGTATCTTTTTCATTATTTTGTATCTGAAAACTAGACAACATCCCTCAAGATTGTTTTGCATACTGCATGCAAATCAATTTATTTAGGCCAGGACAATTTAGATCAGGTGCATTGAAATTGAAAGATATTTCTATCCATGTTTATGCTTCCTTTGCAAACATAGAAAAAAAAAGCAATATGAAAAGTTTCCATCAATGACAGATTTAATAAAAATGTAGACAGATACAAAGGTCTTCTAAATACAATATTTTCAATATACTCTTTCTGGAACATTATTAATGGAAACTGATATTAACCTATAAATAATGCCATAGATGACGTTAATCTGTAGATCTTGACATTGGCTGTTAGAACTAGCAGCTGTGATTGGTCACAGTGATGAATCAATCAGAACATCACATTTCAGGCAAATAGAGCCAATCAACTGACACTCAAGGTGCATGTGATGAGTGGCTATCTAGTAGTAACTCTCTGCAGTTCAATACAATATTACATGTGGTGAACTGGTTTTACCTGTGCTACATATATTGCATTTCTCTCCAAATACAATTGTAACATTGAGTAAACAAACGTTCAACAAATGTGCATATTTATTTTATTTACACACTTACCATATATAGCACCATTAATTCCACATCAGCATCATTGTCAAGATTAAAGCTCACAATTTAAATTCCCTATCAGCATATCTTTAGAATGTAGGAGGAAACAGGAGGAAACCCAAGTAAACATGGTGAGAAAATACAAAGTCCTTGTAGATGTTGTCCAGCGCTGCAAAGCAACAGTGCTAACCACTGAGCCACCGTGTGGCCCATATACCACTTATGTAGTGTGGCCACTCCTATGTTGAGTGACTGAGTGACAAGCTGTGGCTTTTCCTTATTGAATTTCCCTATTTTTTAAGGACGTTATAGAAAGAGATACATTTGCATTGCAGAAAGATATAAATGTTACAAAATTAAGATACAAGCTCCGGATTGAAATTGGATCTTGAGTTGAACATGATCCTGGGAAATACTGGGATCCAATACTTTAGGGGTGTTCTGATGCCCTATTTGACAGTTGCTGTTATCATTATTATTGAAAGCCTTATTACTGCTGTTATTATTAGTTTCAAATTAAATATTATGTTATCCTGCAACCTCTGTTTTTAAGAAGATATAGATTGCAGTCATACATAATGGTATCTACTGTATATATAAACAAATATTTATTTTGTTGTTGCAGAATTCCCATTTATTTCTGTATCTATGTGTTGGTTGATTATTCGGATCATATAGATTACTTTATTTTTTATGCTCTGAGTTTTTTAATAAAAATTCTCTTATATATACTTTATTGTTTCGTATTTTATTATGTCCAATTTAATATCAAGCTAACTTGGTCTGTATGCAAGGTTCAAGTATGTAAGTGAAATTATTCTCCATTATTCCTCACTGTAGAACCTAGAAAAGGCTAATAACAAGAAAGACCTGCCCTGTGAATTTTGATATTTTTTTTATACCCTCCCAATCCTTTCAATGAGCTGCTTGGATCGCACCTGTTTTTGATGTTTCCCCTTTGGGCAACGTGAACATTTGACTTTTGCAGTAATGCATACTTTTTGATGTTTACACCACACTAGGCAATTTTAAATAAATGGAATGGACAACACCTTCAGACTAGCTCTATGGATTGAGTATTTTACCTCCTCTGTAATAGCTGGAATGCTGCAAACATACAAAGTGAACAATTGTCAACAATTCAGGAAAATCCTGCTGATAGCACAATTCAAATTCTGCACACTATATCTTCTCCATCTCAAATGACACCACCCATGAGGATCCTGACAATATTTTTCTCTTGCTTAATAAGTAAGGCTTTACATTGGAGCCTAGGAGTTATACCTCTGGATAAATAACTACAAGGACTTATAGTTGTAGGTGGTAGATAGTCAAGTACTGATTATGAGGAAAAACCTTCTGTGTTTGTGTGTCTCATATGCTAATGAAAATACTCAAGTTTAGATGGGGAGGATAGGGAAGAGGAGTTCTTAAATCTTCTTTAAATAGTATGCTATGACATATTGTTAAGCAAATTCCATTATATTATAAGCATTATATTACATAATTAAAATATGCATAATTGTTCTTCAAAGCACACACTATTCAAGCTATAGTATTCATTCAGATACTGCATCTAATTATCTGAATTGTACACCTTGTGCTAAGAAAGGTTATGCTGCCATAATATGTAAGTTGTGAAATGACGCTGCGAAAATTTTCATAACGTCTTCAAAGGGTCAGTGGTTTCTTCACTATCACAAAAAGAAAATGCTCTTCTTCTTTAATCTAAAGTAAAATATTCTGACTTGATGACCTGGGTCAGGCCTAGTTGATAAGCTGTGATTGCAATTATTGAAATAAACTGAAATACATTGTTATACTTCGGAAGAGTAGGAAGACAGCAAGTGTCTGGTACAGCTTCTGGGACTTATGACACTAACAGCATGGGTCTGATTAATGTCTATCATATGGGAAACTAAAAGCATTGCTATCACCGTACATTTTAAAACAGTGTAATTGAATATTCAGCTTGACTGATAGTAATTATCTAGAAAACAAAACATATAATTGCATAAAGTATTTATGAATTCTTTGAATCGAGTCAATCATGAGCATAACCATTAAAATGATATGTTAGCAAGCATTGTAAACTTTGGATACATTAAAAACTCCCTGCATATGGAAGAAAACTAAAGCCATTTTATGCACTTTATATAATTTGCTATAAAATTATGATTGGGGAAAACCAACTGCTAGGGACCACACCAATAGCAAGAACGACCATTCTTTCCCTGTGGCCATCGACAATATTTTACAGTTCTGTCAAACAATGTGTGTAGTGAAAATATAGAAAAATAAGTCAACTCACCTGTTCAGGCTGCTCCACATCTAGTCCTGCACGGACTAGATGTACATAACCACACCAGCCATGAGTAAGACTTTTTCGAAACACGTAGGCCAATATTGCAGTAGGGCTACAAGCTGTAACGTGTTGATGTTCACCCAATAACCTTTTATGGTACCGCATTGGAATAATTTTAGTCATGGATAAATAAATTTTGCTTTTTATGGAAATATCCATTCCCCACTGGATTACTCTTCATGTGTGAATGTGTGTAGTGAGGTAAAAGCAAAAAATCCAGACTGTTGTGGAAGCCTTCTTAAGCATAGTGTATGTTACATTATATGGAATTAAATTGCTGTTTCCAAAAATTCAATATGCAGTGCATAAGTTTACTGCATATTGCAAATACTCCAATTACCCCCAAAAATACATACATATTCAGGCCATCTAAGGCTCTATGCAACCTTTTAAGCTCTTTAATGCAAATATACCCTTAGTAATACCAAAATTACCTCCAAGTATATTGCTCTGGGTAAATGATTGGCAACCACTCCTCACTGCTGTTTTATCATATACACTATTTGTACAGTATATTCAGCATTTTTTGTATTTTTCTCCCTGTTTTATTGCTAGTCTGTGACCTGTGTTATCTTTTCACTAAACAGATTCACCCCAAAACGGTTGCTGCCCTGTATTCCCTGATTTGGCTTTTAGGCTTTTATACAGGCTATGAGATTCCGTGCTATACTAACTGATGTGATTTATTATGAGCTATCTATGTTATACTATCTGATATCTACAATGCATTAAGCCTGCCTGGTCACACCCAAGGTCATGGTAGCTTTCTTTGGTTGGTTGATTCAATCTTCTGCATTGTGTAAAATAGTGATGAGCAGTTTTGGTAATTCATGGGAATGTAATCTCAAATTGTTTGGTTTCCTTAGGTCCATGGAATTCCTTAAATTTAACAGTAATTTGATTCACATTAAATCAATTTGCTCGACTCTATTTGTAATGCCCACTTTGCTAGATGTTTAGGGTAATGGAGACAAGAACATCAGCATTCGAAGTGGTAAATATGAGTTGAAGGATTATTGCTTACTCCATTAGTGGTTCCATTAGTGGTTTATGGTAGTAGAGTTCATTGCAACTTACATGGTGATCAAGGGACGTGTGTATGAGTAAGGTCTTATTCTATATTTCCCATTTTATCTAGTGAATGGACTAGACATGAGCAGATATGACAAAATCTTAATTTGCCAAAATGTAAGTATTTTTCAGGAAATACCGATTTGCAGCAAAGTTTGTCTCTGTGAATTCAGTGCTGTTATTATGCTTTAGGGTCTCTCCATACCCCAAAACAAAATAAATGTAAGATTTAGAAAATAAGTAAAACCGTATACATTATTGTTCATCTCTCTGACCCCTCTGTTCATCACTGTTCCTGTCTGGTCCTCGGTACACTTTCTTTTTACCACTGTTGAACACTAAATCCCCAGACCTCCTCACACTAGGCTGTGACTTTCAGCTCTGATGAGGCCCAGGACATTATTGTGCAGGTGCGTGAAAGGTTAAGGTGTCATAACATATGTCATGACCTTGTGAGCGCAGAGCCAGAAGACCTGGTTTAGCCTAAAGTGGTCCAAAGACTGGATGGTGGATGATGAATAGTGAAGGGTTAAGAGAGGGGATTAATAAGGAGAATGTAAATTTTTTTAATCTTTTGATGACCCAATCGGCTGCCATTTTATTGAGTGCATTACAAATGTCTACATTTTAGTGAATGTGGATTTTTATTGTAGTGTTCGAGTAGAATTCAATTTCACTGGAATATATATTATTCATCTCTAAAAGGCATTAAAATATTTTTTCTTGAAGTTTTATGGTAATTGATAGCCTAATTCCCACATGTCTAAAGTATGTGAGAAGTTAACAATATCTGATGTGTAGTGATTTACGCAATACCCAAGTTACAGTGATGTATCCTACTGTCTTGTCTCCCAAAGAGAACACAAAATTCTCATTGTACAATGCAAATTTTATTTTTTCTTCCTACCTTGCACTTACTATGCAGAACTAGCTTAGGAGGGAGTGTGTATCTGCGATTAAACAATCACACTTCTTTGTGAGAAAAAATATTTGTACAGTTTAGGTTCTCTCCTAAAAGCATTGGCTGATGAAAAGGTGCATCACACAGGCACCATATGTGTCACACAGAATGGATATTTTTCATAATTCATAATAGATGCATGTTCCTACTCCAAGTGGCATCATACAGCGTCTATATATCTGATATACAATATACATAATCTCTAAATTTTAATATATTATTATGTTAAATTTTGGTTATACAGTTTCTGTTCTCCTACTAAATTTAGGCTTGAATTCAATTAAAAATGCAAAAATCAGAAGAATTTTTGTAAATTGCATTAATTTCGATCCACTCCAACTCCTAAAAAAGGGCAATAAAATGCTAAACAAAACTGCAATTTCAAATATGTCTTAATCAATGTATTTTAAGATTATGGATTGCTTTGATCTACCAATTAAGAGTCAGTAAAGAAACTTTATTCACTTTGTAGAACTAGAAACATGCTTAACATTGACTGTTATGTTTTATTTTTGATATGCAAATTAATTTCATATCTCCCCAAAAAAATTTATGTATCACCCTTATTGGAATGAAAACACTGTTAATTAAATTAACTTACTTAGTTTTCTTGGTGTTACACAATATTTTATCTCCCAGCAAGTACCCGAAGGCAGTTTTTGTATAAATGATTATTTCACCCTTTGCATACACCAATTCTGTAATATAGTACTTCCAATGGTTTCTAGGGATTTGTCAATTAGTGTAAATATTGCAATTAAAGCAATCAAATCCAGACCATAATGTGTGACATCTGTTTTCCTCTTTCCTTTTAACCATGTTAAACAAAATAGCCTGGTGCATAAATCCTTTGCAGTACCAGAAGCAATTTTGTTAAGACATGAAGTGAACATATGTTGTCTAGAAGCCTTCAGGCTCTAGCTGAAAAAAGGGAAATATAGCACTTCAAGGCAAATATTGTCCCAACAGAAAATGTGCCAAAACCAATATGTCGGTATATTGTCAAGTCTATTTTGCAATAAATCACATAGTGATTTGTGCATATTTAAGGGTGGTGCAACTTTGTATCTCCTCTAATAAGCAGAGACCGTAAAAGAAATTGATCTTGTTTATGCTATAGGCACAAAAATGCTGAAAACTAAAATACGTTTACACAGTTTTAAAGATAACTTAATTTATCTTGTTTAACTGAATAATTTACACTTACAGCAAAACTACCAGTTCTGTCAGCTTTTAATGTTCTCCTTATGCCCTAAGCTGTAGTGCAAGTAAATGATTGAATTTCTTTAACAGTAAGAAATGCTTTTCTTTATTTCTTGCTTTTAAATTTTGCTTTTAATTTACCACAAATTTTGCTAAATTATTTTAACTTTAAAAGTAAGATAAAACTTAGTCAAATCTGTTTATTTTGTGATGATTGTAGAATAATCTAAAGTGTTTTGAGAGAACCTGACTGTCCCATTATTTTGGAGATCTACAGAAGTTGCAACTCGTATCATTTTCTTAAGGAATAATTGGACATGAATTCTTTTGTCAAATTTTCCATCAAAATTGGAAATTACTGTGACAGTTGTATGCAATTTGCTGGAACATGTATGAAGTCACAGGACAGCGCCAGTCTTACTATTAATTTAGGTCTAGTTGGCAGTATGTACACTTTGTTCCCAATTCATAATGACTGGGCTGGTGGAGTGAAAACGCCTGATTCATTAGTAGATGCCCTCCTCTTAATAAATCGGGCAAGGAGCTAAGTTGCATGCACATTCGTGTGCTCTTTGATACAAATCTAACTCCAGTTGGTGACTGGAGTAAGATTTATGGCATAAGGAATGCCACCGCTTATCATGAGTTCTATGAGCGAGGATCAACACATCTTTTCACGCCTGTATATTGTGAGATCCTGGTGAAAATGGCATTTAAATGTCAAAAGTCGCAACAATTTTGCACTGCCTTGGGTTGTGCAAAAATTTAGTGACTATTCACAGCTTTTTACGCCAGTTTTGTAGCATAAAAGATTTGATCAATTGTGTTGTTTATGACTGTGACTCCTCTTACTTAGTGTCAGTGAAGTTAGTTCTATTACTGTATCTACAGTTTATCCTCAGCTTTAATCTGTCATGTTAGGTCTGCTATCATTTCTATTCATTTCCTGGGACTCAACATGGTCCATTGGTGTTCTGGAAGCCATATTTTGCAAATATTTATCACACCCAGTAAGTCATAAAAATAATCAACCCCAAATATTCTTTATAAACATCAACTACTACATTAAATGTTAACAAAAATGCTACCAGTAAAAACTGCAACTGGCAACAAGGTGGGAAATAAGGTCAGTCTCTCTTTGTTTGCTCTAGGACTAGGCACCCCTGTCCGACACTGCCCACTGGTGGTGTTTGGTGCAGAAGAAAGCGACCAAGTTTGATAAGCTGAGCTCACACTAGGAGACAGGATAAATAGCACAGCAATAGAAGACCGCAAGGTTAAAAGTCAACGCATATCAACAACACAGATGAAACAGCAAGGAAAAATAGGCCAACATACAACCATAATTAACACGAAGATGCATATGATAATTCCATCCATTATAGTCATCTACCAAATAAAAAAAGTTTGAACTATTAACTATTAGGTGTTAATTTTGTGCTAGGGATTCGAGGGCAAGTGCCTAGTAAGGCTGTGTTTAGACCAATAAAATACTTTTTTTCGTAGCTACTGGTTGTAGCTACCATTTCTTCTGCACTCCTGATTGATGTATTGATATTGGAAGCCTGGAAGTCTTTTAACTAATGGATAGCCTTAAAAAACAGAAGTTCATCTTGCAGGTATGGGAAAAGCAATGGCGTGACAGGCCATGATTTGAGTCCGCCCTGTAAGTCAAAGCAGGTAAGATACAGGAGAAAGTAAGAAAGCCAGGCATGCTGCTGTTTACTACAATAAGCAAGACTGAGGAGGCAAAGGCTGTCATTTCTCTATTGTCCTCAATTTACCAGCAGGCTGCACATGCGGAGGAGAAAGTAACCTATTGTTTCTCACCAGGAAGAATTTCCCATGATATCTCTTCTCGTCACTGTTAAAATACATACAGATGTTGCATCATCATCCGTCCCCTGCTAGCACTGAATTCAGTTACAACTAGTGTTGAGCGATACCTTCCGATATTCGAAAGTATCGGTATCGGATTGGATCGGCCAATACCGGCAAAATATCGGATCTTGCCGATACCGATACCCGATACCAATACAAGTCAATGGGACACAAATATCGGAAGGTATCCTGGATGGTTCCCAGGGTCTGAAGGAGAGGAAACTCTCCTTCAGGCCCTGGGATCCATATTCATATAAAGAATAAAAAAAAAAATATGGATATACTCACCCCTCCGGCGGACCCTGGACCTTAGCGATGTAACCAGCAGCCTCTGTTCCTAAGAATGCAGAGTGAAGGACCTTCGATGACGTCGCGGCTTGTGATTGGTCATGTGACCGCTCACGCGACCGCTCACGCGACAAATCACAAGCCACGACGTCATCGCAGGTCCTTCACTCACTGCATTCTTAGGAACGGAGGCAGACGCTTGCACCGTTGAGAGCCAGGGTCCATTGGAGGGGTGAGTATATCCATATTTTTTATTTTTATTCTTTATTTTTTACATGAATATGGATCCCAGGGCCTGAAGGAGAGTCTCCTCTCCTCCAGACCCTGGGAACCATACACTGGGAACTTCCGATTCCGATTTCCGATATCACAAAAATATCGGAACTCGGTATCGGAATTCCGATACAGCAAATATCGGCCGATACCCGATACTTGCGGTATCGGAATGCTCAACACTAGTTACAACAGTTTTTTGCTGTGGTAACTTGGTAGAGGCAGCTGCTCAGCTCTGAAAAGTAAGGAGAAGGAGGACAAAGTCGGCAGAAATAAACACGTAAACATTGTTCTCCAATTCACTATTCTATTGCTGATCTGAGTTGCATAGATGACAAAATACAGCTATGTACAGTAGTGGAAAATACATGTGCGATGTGATTGTACATGTGTGCATGGAATGCTTATATATGTGTGATATACATTATGTCTTTACATTGTGTATATTTGTGTGCTATATTAATGTGTGTAATGTGTGTACTGTATGTTACTAGCTGATGCAGAGAACATATGCAGTCTAGGACATTAAGTAATGCTTCTGGCATACTGTAGAACTTGAACTATAAATGTTAAATGTAAATTTCACTACATTACTAATTTATTACCATAAGTCATAGACTCTTTTGGTAAACGACAAAAATGTTAGAATAGTGTTTGATGTTCTGCATTGCTTATAACTGCCATATAGCAATATTCCATTTAAAGGGAATCTATCAGCAGGTTTTTGCTACTGCATCTGAGAGCAACATGATGTAGGGGCAGAATCCCCAGATGACTGAGATGCTTACTGTCATTTCTGTAAAATCACTGTTTTATCTGCTGCACATCTAGTAATTATCTGCATGTTGAGCTAACCCTGCCCATGCCACAGATTGTCAGCTTTCTGTCCATGTACAGTGTACTCAGACAGCTGCCAATCAGTGGTGGGGCAGGGTTATACACAGCTCATGAATATGACTAACTACGTGGCCGCAGATTTACTAGTCAAGTGATAATCTACTGATGATACATTTTTATGTCATTTTTATATCCACGTTTTTTTCTGTCACGGAATATGCAAAAAAAAAAGCAAATACTTGTCTTTTTCCACATTTTCTGTTTTTTTTCCTACAATTGCAAAGAACCACAAAGCACATTTTAAAAAGTAACCAACATTTTAATTCTTATTTTACAAATCAATATTACATGTGAAAATAATCAATTTTGCATTATATCTTTTCAGACAAATTTGCTTTCTCCTCCTCCTGGACAGATATTTCACTTTCAATTAATTGGTCAAATCTGTAAATTGTTTAAGAAAGACAGATTTTCCCATTACTGAGAGATGACAGTTTGTGATCTTAAAATTCTATGAATAGGGGGGCGTGGCTTCGGTCTCTGGCTATGTGAGACGTGCGATCAGGGAGCTCCTGAGGTAAAAACCTCCAATCCAACTTTAATCCCTACTTTTACAAACCATCCACACAATTTTATATGGGTGATTGATACAGCCTTCCCCCAGGCTTATTTTAGACCAAAAAGAACAAAAATTGGCCCTTCACCTAGGAAGATTTATTTACCTCATGGCAATCTGAGGCCTACTAGGAGCATGTGAGGACAGCCATTGCCGCCATCAACAACAGTGTCTTCAACCCCGGAGCACACTCCTGCCCACAGCACAGACCCGGAAGCCTTCGCCGCTGCAGAGAACACAAGGAGACGGCTGCAGCTCTTGACGCGATCACCGGACCCGGAGCAACTGCCTGCTAAACAGCCGCCCCAACGCAACGGGACCCTCAAACAGCACCGTCGCTGTGCCCGATCACCAGACCCGGTGTCTCCACAGGACCACGAACGGAGAAGACACACAGGACATCGACGATGTGAACAGGGATGCCATCACTGCACCCGAATACAAGATCAGGATTCCCCTCCAGACCACCAGCAGGACCACCAGCAGAGAGGACACTCCGGACACCGAACATCAACGCTGCGGTGAGGCCTTGTAGTGATTTCCCACCCCCCTGCTACCAGAGGAATATCGGTTTCCTTCACATTTTCCCACCTTCCAGTCAACTCAGGTACGCTCGACCACACTGAGGTGCCATTAATACTCCGGCTGTACCCCGCTTAATATACCCGGACTCAGAGTCCACACTTGTGGCTCCATTAACTTATCATACCTCCCTGGGGCTGTTATGTCTAGGGTTGAGCGACTTTCATTTTTTAAAGATCGAGTCGGGTTTTGCGAAACCCGACTTTGTCCAGAGTCGAGTCGAGTGCTGTCGGCCGATTATCGCTAAAAGTCGGGGATCGACCGAAACTCGAAACCCAATGCAAGTCAATGGGGAAGCATAGTCGACAGTGAGTGGAGGCCAGGAAAACACCTACAGTGCCCATTTTAATGCCAAAAACATCCATTCTTGTTTCTGAAGCTTGTCAATCTTAATTAACTTTATAATAATAGTTGGGCATTGGAAATTGGGGGTCATTTGGCAAAAGTTGTGGGGGGTAGGGCTGGTTCAAGGTTTTAGTGGGCCCAGGAAATGTGGACTACATCACGGTGGTGGAGCAGTGAGAGGTAAGTATGTCAAGTTTGCAAGTGCTGTGATCCTAAGCAAGCAGGGGGTGCCCACTCATTGGCATTGGCACTGGCACAGGGCCCCTCAAAGTACAGCGGTGTGTTTGCACGGCGGGGGCGCCTCCCACCAGCAGCGACACTTTTGCGTACTCTGAGGGGCCCTGTGCCAGTGACGTCGCCAACGAGTATGCCCCCCCACCTGATGAAGGAACCTGCACTTTCATCTGCACCTTCCTCTTTGTCCCTGTGTAAGGTGGTATAACATGCGGGAAGGGGAACCTTACTTTCAGCAGGGTCAGATTCTGGCTGTGTAGAGTGCAAGGGGAATGTAGTGGTCTAGGTTAATGTACCAGCAGACTCATCTAGCAGTGGCTGGGCAATGGGCAGGATGAGGAGGAAACACAGATATAGGGCCAAAGAATAAAGTAGGCTAAATGCAGTTCAAAATTGGTAACAGGACTAAACAGGCGGCATTGCTTTGTTCAGTGGAGTAGCAAACCCAGGAGCAGCAGACACTGTTTTAAGGGCCCAACCACACTAGTAGGCCAAATGCAGTTTAATATCTGCTACTATAGGCCAAAAGCCTAAAGACTGAAGCTCAGCTTTATACAGTGGAGGACAACACCAGGGAGCGGCAGACCCCGTTAGTAGGCCGTAACCACCAAGCTTTTTAAAAAAACAGCACTTAATGAGAGCCAGAAGGTTGAAGCTCAGCTTTATTCAGTTGAGGTCAACACCAGGGAGCGGCAGACCCCGTTATTAGGCCGCAACCAAAGTTGAAGGCCAAATGCTGTTTAATATCTGATACTATAGGCCAAAAGCCAGAAGGTTGAAGCTCAGCTTTATACAGTTGAGGACAAACAACAGGGAGCGGCAAACAGAGGTATTAGGCCCCAAACACCAATTTTTTTAAAAAAAGCACTTAATGAGAGCCAGAAGGTTGAAGCTCAGGTTTATACAGTTGAGGAGAACACCAGGGAGCGGCAAACAGAGGTATTAGGCCCCAAACACCAATTTTTTTTTAAAAAAGCACTTAATGAGAGCCAGAAGGTTAAAGCTCAGATGTATTCAGTTGAGGAGAACACCAGGGAGCGGCAGACACCTTTAGTAGGCCGCAACCAAAGTTGAAGGCCAAATGCTGTTTAATATCTGATACTATAGGCCGAAAGCCAGAAGGTTGAAGCTCAGCTTTATACAGTTGAGGACAAACACCAGGGAGCGGCAAACAGAGGTATTAGGCCCCAAACACCAATTTTTTTAAAAAAGCACTTAATGAGAGCCAGAAGGTTGAAGCTCAGCTTTATACAGTTGAGGACAAACACCAGGGAGCGGCAGACACTGTTAGTAGGCCTTAACCATCAATTTTTTAAAAAACAGCACTTAATGAGAGCCAGAAGGTTGAAGCTCAGCTTTATACAGTTGAGGACAAACACCAGGGAGCGGCAGACACCGTTAGTAGGACGCAACCAAAGTTGAAGGCCAAATGCTGTTTAATATTTGATACTATAGGCCGAAAGCCAGAAGGTTGAAGCTCAGCTTTATACAGTGGAGGACAAACAACAGGGAGCGGCAAACAGAGGTATTAGGCCCCAACCACCAATTTAAAAAAAAAAAATGAGAGCCAGAAGGTTGAAGCTCAGATTTATTCAGTTGAGGAGAACACCAGTGAGCGGCAAACAGAGGTATTAGGCCCCAAACACCAATTTTTTTTAAAAAAAAGCACTTAATGAGAGCCAGAAGGTTAAAGCACAGATTTATTCAGTTGAGGAGAACACCAGGGAGCGGTAGACACCGTTAGTAGGCCGTAACCACCAAGCTTTTTAAAAAACAGCACTTAATGAGAGCCAGAAGGTTGAAGCTCAGCTTTATACAGTTGAGGACAAACACCAGGGAGCGGCAGACACCGTTAGTAGGCCGCAACCAAAGTTGAAGGCCAAATGCTGTTTAATATCTGATACTATAGGCCGAAAGCCAGAAGGTTGAAGCTCAGCTTTATACAGTTGAGGACAAACACCAGGGAGCGGCAAACAGAGGTATTAGGCCCCAAACACCAATTTTTTTAAAAAAGCACTTAATGAGAGCCAGAAGGTTGAAGCTCAGCTTTATACAGTTGAGGACAAACACCAGGGCGCGGCAGACACCGTTAGTAGGCCTTAACCACTAATTTTTTTAAAAACAGCACTTAATGAGAGCCAGAAGGTTGAAGCTCAGCTTTATACAGTTGAGGACAAACACCAGGGAGCGGCAGACACCGTTAGTAGGCCGCAACCAAAGTTGAAGGCCAAATGCTGTTTAATATCTGATACTATAGGCCGAAAGCCAGAAGGTTGAAGCTCAGCTTTATACAGTTGAGGACAAACAACAGGGAGCGGCAAACAGAGGTATTAGGCCCCAACCACCAATTTAAAAAAAAAAAAAAAAAATGAAAGCCAGAAGGTTGAAGCTCAGCTTTATACAGTTGAGGACAAACACCAGGGAGCGGCAAACAGAGGTATTAGGCCCCAAACACCAATTTTTTTAAAAAAGCACTTAATGAGAGCCAGAAGGTTGAAGCTCAGCTTTATACAGTTGAGGACAAACACCAGGGCGCGGCAGACACCGTTAGTAGGCCTTAACCACTAATTTTTTAAAAAACAGCACTTAATGAGAGCCAGAAGGTTGAAGCTCAGCTTTATACAGTTGAGGACAAACACCAGGGAGCGGCAGACACCGTTAGTAGGCCGCAACCAAAGTTGAAGGCCAAATGCTGTTTAATATCTGATACTATAGGCCGAAAGCCAGAAGGTTGAAGCTCAGCTTTATACAGTTGAGGACAAACAACAGGGAGCGGCAAACAGAGGTATTAGGCCCCAACCACCAATTTAAAAAAAAAAAAAAAAATGAGAGCCAGAAGGTTGAAGCTCAGATTTATTAAGTTGAGGAGAACACCAGCGAGCAGCAAACAGAGGTATTAGGCCCCAAACACCAATTTTTTTAAAAAAGCACTTAATGAGAGCCAGAAGGTTAAAGCTCAGATTTATTCAGTTGAGGAGAACACCAGGGCGCGGCAGACACCGTTAGTAGGCCGTAACCACCAAGCTTTTTAAAAAACAGCACTTAATGAGAGCCAGAAGGTTGAAGCTCAGCTTTATACAGTTGAGGACAAACACCAGGGAGCGGCAAACAGAGGTATTAGGCCCCAACCACCAATTTAAAAAAAAAAAAAATGAGAGCCAGAAGGTTAAAGCTCAGATTTATTCAGTTGAGGAGAACACCAGGGAGCGGCAAACAGAGGTATTAGGCCCCAAACACCAATTTTTTTTAAAAAAGCACTTAAGGAGAGCCAGAAGGTTGAAGCTCAGATTTAGACAGTGGAGGACAATTTGAATTAGGGACTGCAGACAGACTTAGTAGGCTGTCCCCTGTGGACCATACAACCACCACATTAACCCATTGCGCCGTAATGGACACGTAACCTTCCGTGGCCATGCCTACAGGTCCATGCGTCTGTTGTCAGGTGCACCTTTGTACTCACAGATTGCCAGAGTGCATGGACAATGCGGTCCTTTACATGCTGGTGGAGGGTTGGGATGGCTTTTCTCGCAAAAGAAGTGTCGACTGGTTAGCTTGTAGCGTGGTACAGCGTAGTCCATCATGGCTTTATTAATATTAAATAAAATATATAAATAGGCTCTATGAACTTTTAAATAGGTTCCAGGGGTACACAGGTAGCATTGGTGTGGTCAGCGGAGGACGATTGCAAGGAGGGACCACAGACAGGCTAACGAAGGCCTAAAATAACAAAAAATAGGCTCATGGCAGTTTTAAATCGGTTACATGGATACACAGGCAGCATTGTGGTCAGCGGAGGAGGAGGATTGCAAGGAGGGACCGCAGACAGGCTAATGAAAGCCCGCAGACAGGCTAATGAAGGCCCGCAGACAGGCTAATGAAGGCCTAAAATAACAAAAAATAGGCTCAAGGCAGTTTTAAATCGGTTACATGGATACACAGGCAGCATTGTGGTCAGCGGAGGAGGAGGATTGCAAGGAGGGACCGCAGACAGGCTAATGAAGGTCCGCAGACAGGCTAATGAAGGCCCGCAGACAGGCTAATGAAGGCCTAAAATAACAAAAAATAGGCTCAAGGCAGTTTTAAATCTGTTACATGGATACACAGGCAGCATTGTGGTCAGCGGAGGAGGAGGATTGCAAGGAGGGACCGCAGACAGGCTAATGAAGGCCCGCAGACAGGCTAATGAAGGCCTAAAATAACAAAAAATAGGCTCAAGGCAGTTTTAAATCGGTTACATGGATACACAGGCAGCATTGTGGTCAGCGGAGGAGGATTGCAAGGAGGGACCGCAGACAGGCTAATGAAGGCCCGCAGACAGGCTAATGAAGGCCTAGAATAACAAAAAATAGGCTCAAGGCAGTTTTAATCGGCTACATGGATACACAGGCAGCATTGTGGTCAGCGGAGGAGTATTGCAAGGAGGGACCGCAGACAGGCTAACGAAGGCCTAAAATAACAAAATAGGCTCATGGCAGTTTTAAATCGGTTACATAGATACACAGGCAGCATTGTGGTCAGTGGAGGAGTATTGCAAGGAGGGACCGCAGACAGGCTAATGAAGGCCCGCAGACAGGCTAATGAAGGCCTAAAATAACAAAAAATAGGCTCAAGGCAGTTTTAAATCGGTTACATGGATACACAGGCAGCATTGTGGTCAGCGGAGGAGGAGGATTGCAAGGAGGGAGCACAGACAGGCTAATGAAGGCCTGCAGACAGGCTAATGAAGGCCCGCAGACAGGCTAATGAAGGCCTAAAATAACAAAAAATAGGCTCAAGGCAGTTTTAAATCGGTTACATGGATACACAGGCAGCATTGTGGTCAGCGGATGAGGATTGCAAGAAGTGTCTGACACAGTTAGTACTCACAAAAAATAAATAGATGTTAATGTCTCGCCAAAAAACAAAAAACAAAAAAAAAAAGTGTGGCATACTTAGGTACAGGGGTGGGCTCATCTGCTGAGTTTCTGACATAGTAATTTGGCAGTAAGTATTTACTGGTGTCAATATAGGACACTGACCCAGACTACTTTAACTAGCATCATAGATGTCAACAAATTGGTATTGTCAGTGCCAGGCATTGAATGATGTCAGCGCATAGACTAAACATTGGTGGAGCTGTGCGAGATAATTTTGCATGTGGTAGAGCACAGTTTGAGCTGGGGGGAACTCTCTTGTGGCTGGCGGTACCGTCCCAGGGCCCCTCATGTTACAACGGTGTGTCTGACGTTGGGTGCGCACCACCACCGCCAGAGACACTTCATTGTACTATTAGGGACCCAGTGGCAGTGCCGTCGACCAAAAGCGGGCACACCCACCTCTTCAGACAAACAGCACTGTAACGGGTGCTTGCGCCAAGTGGCGAGACCACGGCCCCGTGGGGGGAATTTTCCCATTGAGGGAGGTGTAAACATGTCGTATGCTGGACAAACAGCTGCTGCAAATTAAGAGATTGGAACACTCAGTAAGACCAGTCCACAAGCAAGACCTTTTTATAGGAAAGCTAGGTGTCAGCCAGGAAAGGTGGGGCAAAATAATTTGAAATCCAGGAGTGGTTCATTTTAATGAAGGTGAGATCATCCACATTTTGGGTAGCCAGACGAGTCCTTTTTTCGGTTAATATTGAACCAGCAGCACTGAATACTCTTTCTGATAGCACACTAGCTGCTGGGCAAGCAAGCTCCTGCAATGCATATTCTGCCAATTCAGGCCAGGTGTCTAATTTGGATGCCCAGTAATCAAATGGGAATGACGGTTGAGGGAGAACATCGATAAGGGATGAAAAATAGTTAGTAACCATACTGGACAGATGTTGTCTCCTGTCACTTTGAATAGATGCTGCAGTACCTGTCCTGTCTGCGGTCATTGCGAAATCACTCCACAACCTGGTCAGAAAACACCTCTGTCCAACGCCACTTCTGATCTGTGCACCTCTAACACCTCTGCCCTGTAGCCCCCTGCAGCTTGTGTGAGAACCATCACCGGCGCTGTGTGCTGGGAATGCCTGAATCAAACGGTCTACAAGAGTAGCTTGTTTGGTTGCTAATATTTGTGCGAGGTTCTCATGTGGCATAATATTTTGCAATTTGCCTTTATAGCGAGGGTCAAGGATGCAGGCCAACCAGTAATCGTCATCGCTCATCATTTTAATAATGCGTGGGTCCCTTTTGAGGATACGTAAGGCATAATCCGCCATGTGGGTCAAAGTTCCAGTTGTCAAACCTGCGGTTGTGCTGGTTTGAGGGGCAGTTACAGGCAAATCTACGTCACTTGTCTCCCTTAAGAAAACAGAACCCGGCCTTGCAACGCCACTAATTTCTGTTGGCCCAGGAGAAGCTTCCTCATTAAAAAAGTACTCATCCCCATCATCCTCCTTGTCCTCCTCCTCCTCTTCGCCCGCTACCGCGTCCTCTACACGGCCCTGACCAGACAAAGGTCTGACTGTCATCAAGGCTTTCCTCTTCCTCGGCTGCAGACACCTGCTCCTTTATGTGCGTCAAACTTTGCATCAGCAGACGCATTAGGGGGATGCTCATGCTTATTATGGCGTTGTCTGCACTAACCAGCCATGTGCATTCCTCAAAACACTGAAGGACTTGACACAGGTCTTGTAGCTTCGACCAGTGCACACCTGACAACTCCATGTCTGCCATCCAACTGCCTGCCCGTGTATCCTCCCACAAATACATAACAGCACGCCTCTGTTCGCACACTCTCTGAAGCATGTGCAGTGTGGAGTTCCACCTTGTTGCAACGTCGATGATTAGGCGATGCTGAGGAAGGTTCAAAGAACGCTGACAGTTCTGCATACGGCTGGAGTGTACGGGCGAACGGCGGATATGCGAGCAAAGTCTGCGCACTTTGAGGAGCAGGTCAGGTAACCCCGCATAACTTTTCAGGAAGCAATGCACCACCAGGTTTAAGGTGTGAGCCAGGCAAGGAATGTGTTTCAGTTGGGAAAGGGCTATGGCAGCCATGAAATTCCTTCCGTTATCACTCACTACCTTGCCTGCCTCAAGATGTACATTGCCCACCCATGACTGAGTTTCTTTCTGCAAGAACTCGGACAGAACTTCCGCGGTGTGTCTGTTGTCGCCCAAACACTTCATTGCCAATACAGCCTGCTGACGCTTGCCACTAGCTGTCCCATAATGGCACACCTGGTGTGCAACAGCGGCAACTGCAGATGGAGTGGATGTGCGACTGCAGTCTGTGGACGAGCTCTCGCTTCTGCAGGAGGAGGAGGAAGAGGAGGAGGGGGGGCGAACGCCTACAGCCAACTATTTCCTTGACCGTGGGCTAGGCAGAGCTGTCCCAATATTGCTGTCCCCTGTGGACCCTGCATCCACCACATTCACCCAGTGTGCCGTGATGGACACGTAACATCCCTGGCCATGCCTACTGGTCCATGCATCTGTTGTCAGGTGCACCTTTGTAGTCACAGACTGCCTGAGTGCATGGACGATGCGGTCTTTACCATGCTGTTGGAGGGCTGGGATGGCTTTTCTAGAAAAGAAGTGTCGACTGGGTAGCTCGTAGCGTGGTACAGCGTAGTCCATCAGCGCTTTGAAAGCTTCTCTTTCAACTAACCGGTAGGGCATCATCTCTAATGAGATTAGTCTAGCAATGTGGGCGTTCAAACCCTGTGTACGCGGATGCGAGGATGAGTACTTCCTTTTCCTAACGAGAGTCTCATGAAGGGTGAGCTGGACTGGAGAGCTGCATACGGTTGAACTAGTGGGGGTGCCGGTGGACCTGGGTGACTGAGAGAGGGTTGGAGATGGTATTCTTGCCGGTGCCCTACATGCAGTGTTTCCTACTGCGAACCTGGTGATTCCCTGACTGCTTTGGCCTGGTGACGAAAGCTGCACAGATACTGCAGGTGGTGCGGGAAATGGTGGGTTTACAGGGAGGGAAGGGATGTAGCATTGCTGACTAGCTTCATTGGCCGAGGGTGCTGCAACCTTTAGGGACGTTTGGTAGTTAGTCCAGGCTTGCAAATGCATGGTGGATAAATGTCTATGCATGCAACTTGTTTTTAGACTTTTAAGATTCTGACCTCTGCTTGAGGTAGTTGAACATTTTTGACAGATGACTTTGCGCTGATCATTTGGATGTTGTTTAAAAAAATGCCAGACTGCACTCTTTCTACTATCGGATACCTTTTCAGGCATTGCAGACTGAGCTTCTTTAACCGGATGGCCACGCTGTCCTCCAACTGGTTTTGCCACACGTTTTTGGCCAGATACGGGCCCGGCAGATGGAACCTGTTGTGATGTTGATGCCTGCTGCGGCTCCTCATCCTCCACTTCAGAACTACTGCCGCCTGCACCCTGTTCCCCCAATGGCTGCCAATCGGGGTCAACAACTGGGTCATCTATGACCTCCTCTTCTTTGTCGTGTGCAACTTCGTCTGTGTCACCGTGTAAGCTGGTGGTATTGCGTTCGTGACGGGGCACCATAGTCTCCGCTGGGTTTGATTCTGCCTCAGTACACTGCGAGGGCAATGTTCTGGTCTGAGTCAAAGGAACAGCATAGTAATCTGGCTGTGGCTGTGCATCTGTGCACTCCATGTCCGATTCAACTTCTAATGGGCATGGCCTGTTAACTGTTTCACTGTCTAACCCAGGAACGGTATGTGTAAAGAGCTCCATGGAGTAACCTGTTCTGTCGACTGACGCATCCTTCACTGTTGTTCTGGGTGAAGGACACAAGGAAGCGACTTGTTCCTGACTGGGAGCATCCACTGACGATGCACTGCTCTGACATTTGGCACTTTCCGAGGAGGAGGCGAAAGAGCTAGAGGAAGAGTCAGCAATGAAAGCCAATACTTATTCCTCCTGCTCCGGCTTCAAAAGTGGTTTTCCTACTCCCAGAAAAGAGAGCGTTCGAGGCCTTGTGTAGCCAGACAACGAACCTGGCTCAACAACTCGAGACTTAGGTGCTGTACTGCTTTTACCACGACCACCTGATGCTCCACCACCACTACCATCATTACCAGCTGACAATGACCACCCACGGCCACGACCTCTTCCACTAGACTTCCTCATTGTTTGCAAAACGTAACCCATGTAACGGTATTTGTTACTGTAAAACAACTTATAGGGTGAACTCAAACTTCTGTAGGATTTATATATACATTTATAGGTGCCTGACACTGAAAGGAAAATCAGGCCCAATGGTACACACTAGGTTTTCTGTGCCCCAATAATTTGAAACAGATGGCACACACAGGACCAGCACTCAAGCAGAAATGCCAATCTTAATCTCCCACTATTTTTTTTTTTTTCTGGGAGAATTAAAAAAAAAAACAAAAAAACAAAAACAATATTACACACTAGGTTTTCGGTGGCACACAATGAGAGACAGATGCCACACACAGGACTGGCACAGAGGCAGACTTGCCAATCTTTATCTCCCACTAATTATTTTTTTTTTGAAAAGGGAGAATTTACCCCCCCCAAAAAAAATGGCCAAGTATTACACAGTGGTTTTCGGTGCCACACAATGAGAGACAGATGCCACACACAGGACTGGCACAGAGGCAGACTTGCCAATCTTTATCTCCCACTAATTATTTTTTTTGAAAAGGGAGAATTTACCCCCCCCAAAAAAAATGGCCAAGTATTACACAGTGGTTTTCGGTGGCACACAATGAGAGACAGATGCCACACACAGGACTGGCACAGAGGCAGACTTGCCAATCTTTATCTCCCACTAATTATTTTTTTTTTTAAAAGGGAGAATTTACCCCCCCCCAAAAAAATGGCCAAGTATTACACAGTGGTTTTCGGTGGCACACAATGAGAGACAGATGCCACACACAGGACTGGCACAGAGGCAGACTTGCCAATCTTTATCTCCCACTAATTATTTTTTTTTGAAAAGGGAGAATTTACCCCCCCAAAAAAAATTGGCCAAGTATTACACAGTGGTTTTTGGTGGCACACAATGAGAGACAGATGCCACACACAGGACTGGCACAGAGGCAGACTTGCCAAACTTTATCTCCCACTAATTATTTTTTTTTGAAAAGGGAGAATTTACCCCCCCCCAAAAAATGGCCAAGTATTACACAGTGGTTTTCGGTGGCACACAATGAGAGACAGATGCCACACACAGGACTGGCACAGAGGCAGACTTGCCAATCTTTATCTCCCACTAATTTTTTTTTTTTTTGAAAAGGGAGAATTTACCCCAAAAATAAAAAAAGGCCAAGTATTACACAGCGGTTTTCGGTGGCACACAATGAGAGACAGATGCCACACACAGGACTGGCACAGAGGCAGACTTGCCAATCTTTATCTCCCACTAATTATTTTTTTTTTAAAACGGAGAATTTAGAGAAAAAAAAAAGGCCCAGTATTACACAGTGGTTTTCGGTGGCACACAATGAGAGACAGATGCCACACACAGGACTGGCACAGAGGCAGACTTGCCAATCTTTATCTCCCTGCAGTAATCTCAGGAAAGTATGGCAGGCAGCTATAAAAAGGACTGCTGCACACAAAAGTGGGGACAAACACACAAGATAGCTGTGCAGAAAGGAAGGAACAACAGGATTTGTGCTTTGAAAAAAGCAGTTGGTTTGCACAGCGGCGTACACACAAAGCAACACAGCTATCAGGGAGCCTTCTAGGGCAGCCCAATGAGCTACAGCGCTGAGGAAAAAAAAATCTAGCCTCCACTGTCCCTGCAAACAAAAGGTGGTGTTGGACAGCGGAAATCGCTACAGCACAAGCGGTTTGTGGCTTTATGTACCCTGCCTATCACTATCCCTGCTTCTGAAGAAGCGGCAGCAACCTCTCCCTACGCTCAGATCAGCAGCAGTAAGATGGCGGTCGGCGGGAACGCCCCTTTATAGCCCCTGTGACGCGGCAGAAAGCAAGCCAATCACTGCAATGCCCTTCTCTAAGATGGTGGGGACTGAGATCTATGTCATCACGCTGCCCACACTCTGCGTCCACCTTCATTGGCTGAGAAATGGCGCTTTTAGCGTCATTGAAACGCGACTTTGGCGCGAAAGTCGCGTACCGCATGGCAGACCCCACACAGGGATCGGGTCGGTTTCATGAGACGCCAACTTTGCCAAAAGTCGGCGACTTATGAAAATGAACGATCCGTTTCGCTCAACCCTAGTTATGTCACATTAACAATACTTCTCAGGGTATGCTGGGCCTTATGGTCCCCATCTCCCTTCAGCTACAGCTTGCTTATTTTTGCTAACTTCACCTTATCAGGGTACTAACCCAAGATAGCTGCTATACTATAGCATTGTTTCTCAGGGCTTGCTGCGCCCTGTGGTACTCCTTCTAACAAAGCATCTGCAGGTCATCTGCTGTACTAAATCACACTGGGGCTGTGGAATAACAAGTACCCTCTCACCCCTGATACAGGAGTACTATAAACAGCACTGGCAAGGCCGTTGGTAGCAGGCTATACGTTTAAACTACAGCAGCATTTTTCAGGGCTTGCTGCGCCCTGTGGTACCCCCCCTTCTCACAGTCTTCCAGCAAAGGAACTGGACATTTGCTATACTAAAGCTCCCTGGGGCTTTGGAAAACAAATACCCTCTCTCCCCTCATATAGGAGCACTGTAAACAGTCCGTAGCAAGGCCTTTGGTATCAGGCCACACGTTTATACTACAGCAGTGTTTATCAGGGCTTGCTGTGCCTTGTGCTACCCCTCTTTCCACAGTCTGCATTCCAACAAAGAAATTGGTAAATCCCCGCCATTGGGGCTGTGGGAAAACAAATACCCTCTCACCCCTGATACAGGAGCACTATAAACAGACCTTGGCAAGGCCTTTGGTATCAGGCCACAAGTTTATACTACAGCAACGTTTTTCAGGGCTTGCTGCGCCTTGTGGTTCCCCTTCCTCCACAGTCTTCTCAGACTAGAGAATTCTTTTACATCTACTGTACTCTCTCTACAGGCTCCTGACCCTAACCTCTGGAGAGGTAGATTACTACTGGATACACTTGCTTAAATTCTTGTTTATATTTGCTGCAATATATTTTCTTTTCTTTTCTTCCCTCCTGACAGGATTTGATAAGATCTAATTGACATAAATTACTATCAGTACTCTGCTTTTTCTTAACAGGTTTAAATATCTGTGTAAGTTCTGTAAGCATATTTGATAGTTATTATTGACGAAGATACTCTGAATAGCATCATCACCATGGGGAAAAAAGAGGGAACCATTCCTAAATCTAACATTCCTCAACTCTCTAAGCAAACCAAAATGCAAGGAGAGGAAAGAATACATTACCACTGCTACTCTCCAGGGGACAAGGTTAACACTTTGAGCCCTGAAAAATCCAGATCCCCCATAAGAGATGAGAGAAAAACCTATAATACCCCTCAAAAAATAAAAAAATGGAATCCTCCAAAATTACCTCAGATAGAGGGTCAACCTGAAAGTATGGACTCATCTCAGTCCAACAAAAGAAAAGAACGAGAGGAGAGACAAAAACTCTCCACACCATCTCAAGGAACAGAACATGAAGAAGATTTCTCCAGCTTTAGTGACTCTTCCCCTAACACAAGTCCACTAAAAAATAAACTCAAGTTAGACAATGACCAAGATACAACCCCACCGAACTTATTGGCCACAAACCCTAATCAAATCTCCTCCCTCAGCAACAACACAGGCATATATGCTTAATCTAGCTAACAAAATAAACGAAAATATGTCAAAAAGCTTCGACATCCAAGCCAAACGGTTTGAAACTACTCTTGAACAACTTAACATAAAAATCTCTGATCACGAAACAAGAATTGATGCAGTAGAAAAAACTACTACAAAATCCTCCAATATTATCCATGATCTATCTTCAGAGGTCAAAAGGCTAAAAATCAAATTGGCTGACATAGAAGACCGTAATCGCAGGAATAACGTAAAAATCCGAGGTATTCCGGAACATATCCACACGGACAACCTCTCAAACCATGTAAAATCCATCTTTAAAAAAGCTATTCCTACTCTATCAGACTCAGATCTAATCATAGATAGAATCCACAGACTCCCAAAACCCCCCAAAATTGCACCAGATATCCCCAGAGATGTAATTCTCAGAATTCATTTCTACAACACCAAGGAAAGAATATTGCAATACTTAAAAAATGAAAAAACCTTTCCAGAGCCTTATAACAACCTCAAAATATTTACGGACCTGTCCAAGGAGACACTGGATTCCAGGAAAACGTTTAATGCTATTACCTCCACACTCAGGGACAAAAATATCCCATATAGATGGGGATTCCCTCTCAAACTCCTAGTTTTTTCAAATGGAAAAACCATTCCAATCTTCACACCTGAAGAAGGCCAAAAATTTATTGCTTCATTAAAAGACAACCCCTCACATAGAGGTTACCGTTGAAAATACATAGGTCATGGTCATGATCTTGTCTTTGAACTTTCGGTTTAGATAATTCATTCATCATAAGCTGTTATTACATATGGTTTGCTTCCCTATACAAGAGGTTAATTTTCTTCTTCCTCAGTTCCCGTTTAGTTCATACCCCCAGGAAGATATATCCCACTGTGAGTGGGTTCTTGTATTAAACAAACTTCTCAATTGTTGGTGTATTCTATACACCCCATTTTTGAATTGTAAATATTTAATTCACTTATAGATGTACCACATACACCTTAATTCTTGATCAATAGAGGTACGTTCTAGTATTGACGAGTGAGACTTTTATTTCTACTTTAACTTCCACTTTCCCCAACTCTTTCTACACAAGACACTATAAACATGAACCTTAAAATCATGACATACAATATTAAAGGACTCAATAGTCCTAGGAAAAGATTTTCCCTATGGAGAGAACTTGAAAACTCTAAAACAGACATAATATGTGTCCAAGAGACCAAATTTAAAAATGAAGACCACCCAAAATTTGAACACAAAATTTTCCCACATATATACCAATCTAACAATTCAAAAAAGAAAGCGGGGGTAATGACAATAATAAAAAACTCGATCCCATTTGAATTTATTGAAGAAGTCAAGGACAATAACGGCAGATACCACATCCTAATTTGCCATATTAACAACATAACCTGCACAATCGCCAACATCTATGCTCCTAATAAAAACCCAAAAAAATTTCTAAATAAATTCATTAAAAAATTCGACCAAAACAAAAAAGGTATACCCATTATACTGGGAGACTTTAACTCCACCCCAGACCACCTACTTGACTCTTCTTCCAAAAAGAGACCACAAACAGGAGATCTCAACCCTTGGCTGTTCCAGAATGAGCTCTACGATACGTTTCGATGTATCAACGCCTCTTCCATTGAATACTCCTTCTTCTCAGAGACTCATCAATCAGCGTCCAGAATAGACCTAATTATCGCCGACGTCTTTACTTTGGCAAGGTTTACAAAAATTTATATAAAAGACAGAACAATTTCAGATCATTCCCCGGTGGTTGGAGAGCTCGTTCTGGGACCCCCAATAAACAACAAAACTCTGTGGAAATGTAACTCTAATATAATCAACAACCCCTTACATAAATCCTCAATAGAATCCTCGATTAAACTGTACTTTAAAGAAAATTGTTCTGACTCCACTAACCCCATCATTAGATGGTGTGCCCACAAGGCAATGATTAGAGGTTTGCTGATCCAGATTTCTTCCAGAAAAAAGAAAGAAAAAAGGGCGGAAACAGAAAGAATCCAGTCTCTTCTAAAAAATAAAATTAATGAACAAATTGCACTCCCCTCCCCTTCTTCTACGTTACAGTCTGAAATATCGAAATTGACACAAGAACTAAAATTACTATTATTCTCCCCTTATGAAGCAGCAGTCAAAAACTCTAAATATAAATTGTATACATCTTTAAACAAGCCCACTAAATTTATGTGCAATCGCATTAAAAAACGAAGGCTCCATAACAGAATTGACAAAATAAAAAATTCAAAAGGAACAACACTATCCCACCCCCAAGACATAATAAATGAATTTGCAAAATTCTACAAGAAGCTATATAACATCATCCCCCCAAAAAAACCCTCCCAACTCCACCAAGATGCCATAACCTCATTCCTTTCTTCAATCAACCTCCCAAAAATAACAACGGAAGACAAGTCAATCCTATCAGCTCCCTTTTAGAGGAGATAGAAGATTGTATTAAGCAACTAAAGCCATCAAAATCCCCAGGTCCCGATGGCTTTGGCAATGATTATTATAGAACTTTCTACAAAACTCTCTCCCCCCATCTCTTGCAATCATTTAACATGGCCTCATCCTCGGGTACCTTCCCTACTGAAATGCTCGAAGCTTCTATTGTTTTAATTCCCAAGCTCAAAGATAACCCTGAAGACATTGCCAATTTTAGACCCATTTCCTTAATCAATTGCGACATCAAAATATATGCCAAAATTCTAGCTAATAGGCTTAATCTGATACTTCCCACCTTAATAAATAATGACCAGATCGGGTTTGTCGTGGGTCGCCACGCTTCAGACGGTACCAGGAGAATCATCAACGCCATCAAAATAGCTAATCAATCAAAACAAAGCACCCTGATTGTCTCTCTAGACGCAGAAAAAGCTTTTGACCGTCTGGAGTGGGGCTTCCTACGACAGACCCTGATCAAATTTGGGTTTGATAATTCCTTTATTACTACAATTATGGCCCTCTACTCCAACCCTAGAGCAAAAATCGTTGCTAACAATCATGTATCTCCCTCCTTCACTATAACAAATGGTACAAGGCAGGGATGTCCCTTATCCCCACTCGTTTTTATCTTAGCCATGGAGCCCCTTGCACAAATGGTCAGACAAAATAATAACATCAAGGGATTGGAAACCCCCTCTCGCCAATACAAACTAAGTATGTTTGCTGATGACATCATTCTCACCCTAACAGACCCTATCAACTCCATGTCAGAACTTCACAAGACATTGGATTCATTTCAAAATTAACGCAACAAAATCAAAAATCCTACCCTTAAATGTAGATGAAGAGCAAATTAAAAAAATTAAAGCTTTTTCCCCCATTACCTGGGCTAATAAAGAACTTACCTATTTAGGGATTAAGATCACTAAAAATCTAAACAACATCGTAACAAATAATATTAATTACTTAATTAACACTATAAATAATGACACTACCACCTTTGGGCATAAATTCCTCTCCTGGTGGGGCAAAGTCCTCACAATAAAAATCTTTACACTACCTAAGATTCTATACATTCTGAGCTCCATTCCTCTTCTCATTTCGGTATCATACCTTACATCTCTCCAAACCATCATTAATAAATTTATTTGGAATAATAAAAAACCCAGGACACCCTTAAGTATCACTTACAAAAAAAGAGCATATGGGGGCTTGGGGATTCCCAATATAGCTGCCCATTATTATACATCCTTGATAAAACAAAGCAGATTCTGGCTAACAGTATCAAAACCCCCAGCGTGGTTAGATATGGAAACCCTTCTAAATAAAAACAACCACCCCAAAGATTTAATTATAAAAACACTAACTGGCCATCAACTCAACTCAGTGGCTCACCCAATATTCCAGGCCACCATACATGCTTGGGAAAAATTGTCCAGATCAAGAAAGGGAACATCCAAAAAATCTATCTTGGTTAAAATTCCTCTCTCCACTATTTCTACATGTAACAATATTACACTTCCAACTCTATGGGAAGAAAGGGGAATTAAGAGATTGGGAGACGTCTATGATGGTAGCTCTTTCATAAAATTTAGCAACCTAAAAGATAAGTTTAGACTCCCGTCATCGACGTTTTTACAATTTGTAATGTTAAAAGAACAAGTCATAAAGTTTCTCCAGAAGGGTCCTAAATTCTCCGAAGCATCCTTAAACTTAGTAAGTAACACGGAACACGTAGTCTTTTGGAGTCACAAATATATTTATGACTGGTTTAATCATGATTGGGAAATGCCTAAACATCCCTATATATGCAAGTGGGAAAGGGAACTGCAGTCTACCTTTACCAGAGAAGATTGGGAGGACGCTCTGTCTTCCACATATGATTCCACGTTATCTACAGTTAGGTCCATATATATTTGGACAGAGACAACATTTTTCTAATTTTGGTTATACACATTACCACAATGAATTTTAAACAAAACAATTCATATGCAGTTGAAGTTCAGACTTTCAGCTTTCATTTGAGGGTATCCACATTAAAATTAGATGAAGGGTTTAGGAGTTTCAGCTCCTTAACATGTGCCACCCTGTTTTTAAAGGGACCAAAAGTAATTGGACAGATTCAATAATTTTAAATAAAATGTTCATTTTTAGTACTTGGTTGAAAACCATTTGTTGGCAATGACTGCCTGAAGTCTTGAACTCATGGACATCACCAGTCGCTGTGTTTCCTCCTTTTTGATGCTCTGCCAGGCCTTCACTGCAGTGGTTTTCAGTTGCTGTTGTTTGTGGCCCTTCTGTCTGAAGTTTAGTCTTTAACAAGTGAAATGCATGCTCAATTGGGTTGAGATCAGGTGACTGACTTGGCCATTCAAGAATATTCCACTTCTTTGCTTTAATAAACTCCTGAGTTGCTTTGGGTCATTGTCCATCTGTAGTATGAAACGACGACCAATCAATTTTGCAGCATTTGGCTGGATCTGAGCACACAGTATGTCTCTGAATACCTCAGAATTCATTCGGCTGCATCTGTCCTGTGTCACATCATCAATAAACACTAGTGACCCAGTGCCACTGGCTGCCATGCATGCCCAAGCCATCACTCTGCCTCCACCGTGTTTTACAGATGATGTGGTATGCTTTGGATCATGAGCTGTACCAAGCCTTCGCCATAATTTTCTCTTTCCATCATTCTGGTAGAGGTTGATCTTGGTTTCATCTGTCCAAAGAATGTTCTTCCAGAACTGTTCTGGCTTTTTTAGATGTTTTTTAGCATAGTCCATTCTAGCCTTTTTATTCTTGATGCTTATGAGTGGCTTGCACCATGCAGTGAACCCTCTGTAGTTACTTTCATGCAGTCTTCTCTTTATGGTAGATTTGGATATTGATACGCCTACCTCCTGGAGAGTGTTGTTCACTTGGTTGGCTGTTGTGAAGGGGTTTCTCTTCACCTTGGAGATTATTCTGCGATCATCCACCACTGTTGTCTTCCGTGGGTGCCCAGGTCTTTTTGCATTGATGAGTTCACCAGTGCTTTCTTTCTTTCTCAGGATGTACCAAACTGTAGATTTTGCCACTCCTAATATTGTAGCAATTTCTCGGATGGGTTTTTTCTGTTTTCACAACTTAAGGATGGCTTGTTTCACCTGCATGGAGAGCTCCTTTGACCGCATGTTTACTTCACAGCAAAACCTTCCAAATGCAAGCACCACACCTAAAATTAACTCCAGGCCTTTTATCTTCTTAATTGAGAATGACGTAATGAAGGGATTGCCCACACCTGTCCACGAAATAGCCTTGGAGTCAATTGTCCAATTACTTTTGGTCCCTTTAAAAACAGGGTGGCACATGCTAAGAAGCTGAAACTCCTAAACCCTTCATCCAATATTAATAAGGATACCCTCAAATGAAAGCTGAAAGTCTGAACTTCAACTGCATCTGAATTGTTTTGTTTAAAATTCATTGTGGTAATCTCAATAACCAAAATTAGAAAAATGTTGTCTCTGTCCAAATATATATGGACCTAACTGTATGTCTCTTCAAGAATGTCATTTCAAAGTAAATACCCGCTGGTACTATACTCCAGCAAGATTAGCTCATATTAGTCAAGATGGATCAGCCTCCTGTTGGAGAAAATGTGGCATTAAGGGGACCTCCTTCACATGTTTTGGCATTGCCCAAAACTAAAACCTCTCTGGACACAAATATCTACCCTTATTGACAAAATTTATGGCAAACCACTAAATTTAACTCCCCATATAGCTTTGCTTTCCCTGGGCCTCGAGGACCTTAATCTAGATAAAAGGAATATGATTATACAAATATTACTGGTAGTAAAAAACAGCATAGCTTTTAACTGGAAACATCATCTCCCTCCTTCATTTTCAGACATAATAGAACAACTATCTCTCCATAGGACATATGAATTATCCTTCGCACTAGCGAATAATTAACTAGTGAAATATACAAATAAGTGGTCTCACTGGGACAAAATATATCCATAACATCTATTCTCATAGATATATATCCAATATACGTACCTTAAAAATTGTTGTATAAAGTTTACTTTATTTTTGTACATTTCAGTTTATTTTTACTGTATATCTATAAAGTGATATAAAGCGTTTATAATAGCCAAAATTGATATTGAAGCAAAATAAAGCTTTATAGAGAATGATTAAACATAAAAATATTATATGGTATGTTATGTTACATATCGGCAAAAATGCCTATAAAAATGAGTCATGTTTTGTTACGAAAACGAAAATATTGGAATGTACTTTTTCTGTACTTTTTCTAAATCTTTAAAACGATATGAAGCGTTTGATATGTTTAAAATTGTAAATTATACAATACAAAGTCTTATAGACACCCAATATATGTCAAATGTCTATTATAATATGGAATATTATATGTTATATGTTACCTAATGACAAACAATGCCTTCAAACTTGAATCTTGTCATGTTGCTAAAATGAAAATAAAAACATTGGAAAAGAAAATTCTATGAATAGAGGAAGGAAAGGAGCTAGAGGCAGACAAAAATATTCTACTGCAAGTTCCATAGAATTTTATGAGCACCAACTGTTAATTCTCATCTCAGTAATGAGTAAATATATTTTCGCTGAAAACATATCTCATCCATGAAATGAGACTTCTCAGAATAAATTAAAGTCCAGGCAAATATAGAAGCAGATTTCTCTAAGATGTTGTTTTCACCTGTACTAACAATATTTGAAACCAAAATTAAAACGATCGTTAATAGTGTTGAGCGATACCTTCCGATATCGGAAAGTATCGGTATCGGAAAGTATCGGCCGATACCGTCAAAGTATCGGATCTAATCCGATACCGATACCCGATCCCAATGCAAGTCAATGGGACGAAAATATCGGAATTAAAATAAACCCTTTCTTTCCTTGTAGGTTAATTCTACATGAAGGAAAACAACTAAGAATAATGTAGGATTTATTGGGGGAGGTGGCGGAGACATTAAAGGCACAGAGGTTTAGCCCAAACAAATAGAATAGCAGGTTTTTTAGTTTTTTTTATGACGTTCCGCGTTAGAAAGATTTTGACTTTTTTTTTTTTTTTTGTCAGATAATGATGTTTCACTACTTCCACGTCCTTCACCTTCTTTTTTACTTCTCCCACACTTTCTTCTTCATTATCCTCATCATCAGCTTCTTTGACATCAACTATCTTCACCTTATTCATCTTCTTCTTCTTCTACCTATAATTTTTTTTTTTTACATTGTTCATATTCTTTTTATTTAACTATTATCTTTTTCATATTCAACTTCTTCATCATATTCTTATTTGTGACAGGCATTCCCGTAGTTGTTATCTATAAAAGTTTGAAGATTACACCTTCCATTCTGCCTGTCACAAAAGAGTTACATTTGTCCGCGTTCAGTTTGGCCTGCAGCATCAGGCTTTATCCAGGGGCACCACGAGGAGGAACGGACTCACCCCCATACACTGCTTAGTCTTCTTCTGCTTATAATTTAGATAATATCTTTTGCTCTGATATTTAGTCTTATGCTTAATGTTCTTCTGCTCTTTGTTCTGCAGCCTCTTGTTCTTCTGCTTCTCGGTCTCCCATGTCGTCGTCGTCTCCAGGGTCGTCGTCTCCAGGGTTGTCGTCTCCGGGGTCGTCGTCATCGGGGTGGTCTTCAGGGTCATCGTCTCCAGGGTCGTCGTCATCTCAGTGGTCGTCGTCTCTGGTGTCGTCGTCATCTTAGGGGTGGTGTTCCGGGTCGTCGTCTCTAGGGTCTTGAACTTGGAAATGTAGCAGAAGGTACAAGAAGGCTGAGAAAATGCCGATAAACAGCTGATGGAACTGGAACTCGGATGGCTAGTCGAAGGTCCAAGAGCCAATGGAACTACCGAGGACCAGCTGACGTTACTGGAACCCGGTTACTAAGCAGGAGGTACCTGTGCCTGAAAGCACTACCAAGGACCACCTGACGTTGGTGGAACTCGGATACCCAGAAGGAGGCACCTAAGCCAAAGGCTCTGCCCGGAACCAGCTGACGGTACTGGAACCAGGATGGGGAGCAGAAGGTACAAGAGCAAAAGACACTGCCGAGAACCAGCTGACGGTGCTGGAACCCGGATGGGTAGCCGACGGTCCAAGAGCCAATGGAACTACCGAGGACCAGCTGACGTTACTGGAACCCGGTTACTAAGCAGGAGGTACCCGTGCCTGAAAGCACTACCAAGGACCACCTGACGTTGGTGGAACTCGGATACCCAGAAGGAGGCACCTAAGCCAAAGGCTCTGCCCGGAACCAGCTGACGGTACTGGAACCAGGATGGGGAGGAGAAGGTACAAGAGCAAAAGACACTGCCGAGAACCAGCTGACGGTGCTGGAACCCGGATGGGTAGCCGAAGGTCCAATAGCCAATGGAACTACCGAGGACCAGCTGACGTTACTGGAACCCGGTTACTAAGCAGGAGGTACCCGTGCCTGAAAGCACTACCAAGGACCACCTGACGTTGGTGGAACTCGGATACCCAGAAGGAGGCACCTAAGCCAAAGGCTCTGCCCAGAACCAGCTGACGGTGCTGGAACCAGGATGGGGACCTATTCAAGCTTATCTTCCTAGAGCCCCAACTAGCGGTGTTGGAGCAAAGGGTCAGCAGGGGGAGCAGAGTGTAGGCTGAAGCCTGCACTGGCGGCAGCTTTGTGTCTGCGTGGCTGTTGCAGGACACGTTGCCGGCTACACAGCAGGGGAACAGCTGGTGGTGCTGAACCCCACTGACACATTGGCGAGGTGTTTTTCTCTGTGCAGCCAGCACTTCGGGGCACCAACTGGCGGTGTTAGAGCCCAGGCTCTGCAGGGGGAGCAGAGTGTAGGCCGAAGCCTAATTGAACCAATTTTAAAGGTAACCTTTAACCCCCCCCTCAGGTGTTACAAACTAGAAGAGCCACAGCTTATGCAGCAGTAGTGCTGCACAAGTCAAAGGTTGCTCTTTTCATTTTGCTCCTTGCACACGCTGAAAGGAACACGTATAACATTTAGGCCCTTACACAGTCAACTGTGTTGGAGGCGAGAGTTCCCTTCGTAATGAGACGCAGCACAGATGTCAAGAATCCCACCTTGGTGCTGGGCGCAGCCTCCTGAGCATTGCTATTTGCTGTACAGGAGTCTGCACTGTCGTGTTATCCCTTGGCCTTGCGCTGTTAGCGCTGCCCATCTTCTGACATCATTTCATGTCGGCTGTTGCGGTTTGCGATGACCATGAATCCGAGCCACGCAGTGTCTTTACATAGTTAAAACACTGCGGGGCTGGGATTCATGGCCTGGCGCAGTACATAGGTTTGCCTCTCACACTCGGGTCCTTACACCCGCTTCAGACTGTGCGGCGTCAGCTGATCCCTTATCGCATGCCGCGGCCATGAAGCCGCACAGTCCGAAGAAGGCGGAAGGAGATGAGGGACAGGCGAACATAAGCACTTCTCATGCCCGTCAATCACACCCTCGCAGTCCAAATAAATAAGACACCGAGGGGCGTTGTGTGGGTCAGGGCGGCCGCAGAGGCGCAGGCAGCCAAACAATGATGCCAGAAGACGGGCAGCACTACCAAGGGGGTTGCAGCGTGTCATTACAAAGGAAAGTCACACCTCCGGGACGGTTAAATGGTCACAGAGGACACATTTTAGACGTGTTCAGGTCCACATGTGCGAGGAGAATAAGTTTATGAGCCACCTTGCACACATGCAGCATTACTGCTGTACAAGGTGGCTGGAAAACACACAAACACCTGGGGGTGGGGCGACAGGATCCCTTCAATTTCAGTTCTTGTGTCTGCGTGGCTTTTGCAGGACACGATGCCGGCTACACAGCAGGGGAACAGCTGGCGGTGCTGAACCCCACTGACACATTGGCTGGTGTTTGTCTCTGTGCAGCTAGCATTACCGGGCCCCAACTGGCGGAGTTAGAGCCCAGGGTCAGCAGGAGGAGAGGGAGCAGAGTGTAGGCCGAAGCCTGCACTGGCGGCAGCTTTGGGTCTGTTGTGCCTGCGTGGCTGTTGCAGGACACGTTGCCGGCTGCACAGCAGGGGAACAGCTGGCGTTGCTGAACCCCACTGACACTTTGGCTGGTGTTTTTCTCTGTGCAGCTAGCAGTACCGGGCACCAACTGGTGGTGTTAGAGCCCAAGCTCTGCGGGGGGAGCAGAGTGTAGGCCGAAGCCTAATTGAACCAATTTTAAAGGTAACCTTTAACCCCCCTCAGGTGTTACAAACTAGAAGAGCCACAGCTTATGCAGCAGTAGTGCTGCACAAGTCAAAGGTTGCTCTTTTCATTTTGCTCCTTGCACACGCTGAAAGGAACACGTATAACATTTAGGCCCTTACACAGTCAACTGTGTTGGAGGCGAGAGTTCCCTTCGTAATGAGACGCAGCACAGATGTCAAGAATCCCACCTTGGTGCTGGGCGCAGCCTCCTGAGCTTTGTTATTTGCTGTACAGGAGTCTGCACTGTCGTGTTATCCCTTGGCCTTGCGCTGTTAGCGCTGCCCATCTTCTGACATCATTTCATGTCGGCTGTTGCGGTTTGCGATGACCATGAATCCGAGCCACGCAGTGTCTTTACATAGTTAAAACACTGCGGGGCTGGGATTCATGGCCTGGCGCAGTACATAGGTTTGCCTCTCACACTCGGGTCCTTACACCCGCTTCAGACTGTGCGGCGTCAGCTGATCCCTTATCGCACGCCGCGGCCATGAAGCCGCACAGTCCGAAGAAGGCGGAAGGAGATGAGGGACAGGCGAACATAAGCACTGCTCATGCCCGTCAATCACACCCTCGCAGTCCAAATAAATAAGACACCGAGGGGCGTTGTGTGGGTCAGGGCGGCCGCAGAGGCGCAGGCAGCCAAACAATGATGCCAGAAGACGGGCAGCACTACCAAGGGGGTTGCATCGTGTCATTACAAAGGAAAGTCACACCTCCGGGACGGTTAAATGGTCACAGAGGACACATTTTAGACGTGTTCAGGTCCACATGTGCGAGGAGAATAAGTTTATGAGCCACCTTGCACACATGCAGCATTACTGCTGTACAAGGTGGCTGGAAAACACACAAACACCTGGGGGTGGGGCGACAGGATCCCTTCAATTTCAGTTCTTGTGTCTGCGTGGCTTTTGCAGGACACGATGCCGGCTACACAGCAGGGGAACAGCTGGCGGTGCTGAACCCCACTGACACATTGGCTGGTGTTTGTCTCTGTGCAGCTAGCATTACCGGGCCCCAACTGGCGGTGTTAGAGCCCAGGGTCAGCAGGAGGAGAGGGAGCAGAGTGTAGGCCGAAGCCTGCACTGGCGGCAGCTTTGGGTCTGTTGTGCCTGCGTGGCTGTTGCAGGACACGTTGCCGGCTGCACAGCAGGGGAACAGCTGGCGTTGCTGAACCCCACTGACACTTTGGCTGGTGTTTTTCTCTGTGCAGCTAGCAGTACCGGGCACCAACTGGTGGTGTTAGAGCCCAGGCTCTGCGGGGGGAGCAGAGTGTAGGCCGAAGCCTAATTGAACCAATTTTAAAGGTAACCTTTAACCCCCCCTCAGGTGTTACAAACTAGAAGAGCCACAGCTTATGCAGCAGTAGTGCTGCACAAGTCAAAGGTTGCTCTTTTCATTTTTCTCCTTGCACACGCTGAAAGGAACACGTATAACATTTAGGCCCTTACACAGTCAAACTGTGTTGGAGGCGAGAGTTCCCTTCGTAATGAGACGCAGCACAGATGTCAAGAATCCCACCTTGGTGCTGGGCGCAGCCTCCTGAGCGTTGTTATTTGCTGTACAGGAGTCTGCGCTGTCGTGTTATCCCTTGGCCTTGCGCTGTTAGCGCTGCCCATCTTCTGACATCATTTCATGTCGGCTGTTGCGGTTTGCGATGACCATGAATCCAAGCCACGCAGTGTCTTTACATAGTTAAAACACTGCGGGGCTGGGATTCATGGCCTGGCGCAGTACATAGGTTCGCCTCTCACACTCGGGTCCTTACACCCGCTTCAGACTGTGCGGCGTCAGCTGATCCCTAATCGCATGCCGCGGCCATGAAGCCGCACAGTCCGAAGAAGGCGGAAGGAGATGAGGGACAGGCGAACATAAGCACTGCTCATGCCCGTCAATCACACCCTCGCAGTCCAAATAAATAAGACACCAAGGGGCGTTGTGTGGGGCAAGGCGGCCGCAGAGGCGCAGGCAGCCAAACAATGATGCCAGAAGACGGGCAGCGCTACCAAGGTGCTTGTTGCGTGTCAATACAAAGGAAAATCACACCTGAGGGACGTTTTAATGGTCACAGAGGACACATTTTAGACGTGTTCAGTTCCACATGTGCGAGGAGAATAAGTTTCTGAGCCACCTTGCACACATGCAGCATTACTGTCGTACAAGGTGGCTGTAAAACGTAGAAACACCTGGGGGAGGGGGCCAGGTTTCCTTCAATTTCAGTTCTTGTGTCTGCGTGGCTGTTGCAGGACACGTTGCCGGCTGCACAGCAGGGGAACAGCTGGCGATGCTGAACCCCACTGACACATTGGCTGGTGTTTTTCTCTGTGCAACTAGCACATCTGGGCCCCAACTGGCGGTTTTAGAGCCCAGGGTCAGCAGAAGGAGGAGAGGGAGCAGAGTGTAGGCCGAAGCCTGCACTGGAGCAAGTTGAAAGGGAACCTTTAACCCCCCCCAGGCGTTTGTAGCTGAAAGAGCCATCGTGTACAGCACTAATGCTGGAAAAGGTAAACTTAGCTCTTTTAATTATGGTCCTTGCGCATGCTGAACCTAACACTTATGAAATGTGTCCCCTCCTACCGTGATACTGTCCGGTAGGTGGAACTTTCCTTTGTGATGTGACGCAGCACAGCCGTCATTCTTACCCCCTTGGCGCCGTGCGCCGCCTCCTCAGCGTTGTTTGAATCAGTCCCGGAGCCTGCGCTGTTAGGTTAGCCCTTGGCCATGCACACATTTTGCGCTGCCCGTCTTCTGACATCATTTGGTGTCAGACTGGCTGCGCCTGTGCGGCCGCGCTGGCCGAGATCCCGCCTCGCAGTGTCGTCTAATGTAATCCCACTGCGGGCCTGGGATCCGTGGCCATGCGTAGTGCATATCCTCACCTCTCACTCCCCTCCCTACGGCTTCTTCAGACTGTGCGGTGTCACGGCCGTGGCATGCTATTAGGGATCAGCTGACACGCACAGTCTGAAGAAGCCGTAGGGAGATGAGTGAGAGGTGGAGGTTCAGATATGCACTGCGCATGTCCATGGATCTCAGGCTCCCAGTGGGATTAAATCAGAAGACACTACGAGGCGGGATCTCGTCCAGCGCGGCCGCACAGGCTCAGCCAGCCTGACACCAAATGATGTCAGAAGACGGGCAGCGCAAAATGTGTGCATGGCCAAGGGCTAACCTAACAGCGCAGGCTCCGGGACTGATTCAAACAACGCTGAGGAGGCGGCGCACGGCGCCAAGGGGGTAAGAATGACGGTTGTGCTGCTTCACATCACAAAGGAAAGTTCCACCTACCGGACGGTATCACGGTACAAGGGGACACATTTCATAAGTGTTAGGTTCAGCATGTGCAAGGAGCACCACGAAAAGAGGCACTTTTTCCCTTTGCATCATTACTGCTGCACAAGGTGGCTCCTTCAGTAACAAACGCCTGGGGGGGGGGGGACAGGTTCCCTTAAATTTAACTTTTTGTGCCTGCGTGGCGGTCGCAGTACACGTTGCCGTATACACAGCAGGGGAACAGCTGGCGGTGCTGAACCCCACTAACACATTGGCGAGGTGTTTGGCTCTGTGCGTACAGCACTTCTGGACAGCAACTTGCGGTGTTGGAGCCCAGGGACAGGAGGAGGAGGAGGAGGTGGTGGAGGAGATAGGAGGGATTGCCACACACACAGCAGGGGAACAGCTGACGTTACTGAACCCCAATAACAGAGGAGGGACTGTTGACTGTGCGTACAACACTTCTGGACAGCAACTAGCGGTGTTGGAGCCCAGGGACAGGAGGAGGAGGAGGAGGTGGAGGAGATAGGAGGGATTGCCACACACACAGCTGGGGAACAGCTGACGTTACTGAACCCCAATAACAGAGGAGGGACTGTTGGGACTGTGCGTACAGCACTTCTGGACAGCAACTAGCGGTGTTGGAGCCCAGGGACAGGAGGAGGAGGAGGAGTTGGTGGAGGAGATAGGAGGGATTGCCACACACACAGCAGGGGAACAGCTGACGTTATTGAACCCCAATAACAGAGGAGCGACTGTTTTGACTGTGCGTACAGCACTTCTGGACAGCAACTAGCGGTGTTGGAGCCCAGGGACAGGAGGAGGAGGAGGAGGTGGTGGAGGAGATAGGAGGGATTGCCACACACACAGCAGGGGAACAGCTGACGTTACTGAACCCCAATAACAGAGGAGGGACTGTTGACTGTGCTTACAACACTTCTGGACAGCAAATAGCGGTGTTGGAGCCCAGGGACAGGAGGAGGAGGAGGAGGAGGTGGAGGAGATAGGAGGGATTGCCACACACACAGCAGGGGAACAGCTGACGTTACTGAACCCCAATAACAGAGGAGGGACTGTCGGGACTGTGCGGACAGCACTACCAGGCAACAACTAGCGGTGTTGGAGCCCAGGGACAGGAGGAGGAGGAGGAGGTGGTGGAGGAGATAGGAGGGAGTGCCACACACACAGCAGGGGAACAGCTGACATTACTGAACCCCAATAACAGAGGAGGGACTGTTGGGACTGTGCGTACAGCACTTCTGGACAGCAACTAGTGGTGTTGGAGCCCAGGGACAGGAGGAGGAGGAGGAGGTGGTGGAGGAGATAGGAGGGATTGCCACACACACAGCAGGGGAACAGCTGACGTTACTGAACCCCAATAACAGAGGAGGGACTGTTGACTGTGCGTACAACACTTCTGGACAGCAACTAGCGGTGTTGGAGCCCAGGGACAGGAGGAGGAGAAGGTGGAGGAGATAGGGGGGATTGCCACACACACAGCAGGGGAACAGCTGACGTTACTGAACCCCAATAACAGAGGAGGGACTGTCGGGACTGTGCGGACAGCACTACCAGGCAACAACTAGCGGTGTTGGAGCCCAGGGACAGGAGGAGGAGGAAGTGGAGGAGATAGGAGGGATTGCCACACACACAGCAGGGGAACAGCTGACGTTACTGAACCCCAATAACAGAGGAGGGACTGTTGGGACTGTGCGGACAGCACTACCAGGCAACAACTAGCAGTGTTGGAGCCCAGGGACAGGAGGAGGAGGAGGAGGTGGAGGAGATAGGAGGGATTGCCACACACACAGCAGGGGAACAGCTGACGTTACTGAACCCCAATAACAGAGGAGGGACTGTCGGGACTGTCTGGACAGCACTACCAGGCAACAACTAGCGGTGTTGGAGCCCAGGGACAGGAGGAGGAGGAGGAGGAGGTGGAGGAGATAGGAGGGATTGCCACACACACAGCAGGGGAACAGCTGACGTTACTGAACCCCAATAACAGAGGAGGGACTGTTGGGACTGTGCGTACAGCACTTCTGGACAGCAACTAGCGGTGTTGGAGCCCAGGGACAGGAGGAGGAGGAGGAGGTGGTGGAGGAGATAGGAGGGATTGCCACACACACAGGGGAACAGCTGACGTTACTGAACCCCAATAACAGAGGAGGGACTGTTGGGACTGTGCGTACAGCACTACCAGGCAACAACTAGCGGTGTTGGAGCCCAGGGACAGCAGGAGAAGCAGAGGAACACAATGTAGGCCGAAGCCTGATTGGAGAAAGGGAACCTTTAACCCCCCCCCCAAGGCGTTTGTAGCTGAAAGAGCCAGCTTGTGCAGCACAAAAGATGCAAAAGGAAAAGGTGGCTCTTTTCATTATGCTCCTTGCAAACACAGAACTTAACACACTTATAAAATGTGTCCACTGATACCGTAAAACCGTCCCGGAGGTGGGACTTTCCTTCGTAATATGACGCAGCACAGCTGTCATTCCTACCCCCTTGGCGCCGTGCCCCGGCTCCTCAGCGTTGTTTAAATCTGTCCCGGAGCCTGCTCTGTTATGTTATCCCTTGGCCAGGCACACTTAGCGCTGCCCATCTTCTGACATCATTTGGTGTCAGGCTGGCTGCGCCTGTGCGGCCGCGCTGGCCGAGATCCCGCCTCGCAGTGTCGTCTAATGTAATCCCACCGCGGGCCTGGGATCCGTGGCCATGCGCAGTGCATATCCTCGTCTCTCACTCCCCTCCCTACGGCTTCTTCAGACTGTGCGGCGTCACGGCCGTGGCATGCTATTAGGGATCAGCTGACGGCGCACAGTCTGAAGAAGGCGTAGGGAGATGAGTGAGAGGCGGAGGTTCAGATATGCACTGCGCATGTCCATGGATCTCAGGCCCCCAGTGGGATAAAATCAGAAGACAATGCAAGGCGGGCTCTCGGCCAGCGCGGCCGCACAGGCGCAGCCAGCCTGACACCAATTGATGTCAGAAGATGGGCAGCGCTAAGTGTGCCTGGCCAAGGGATAACATAACAGCGCAGGCTCTGGGACAGATTTAAACAACGCTGAGGAGGCGGGGCACGGCGCCAAGGGGGTAGGAATGACAGCTGTGCTGCGTCATATTGCGAAGGAAAGTCCCACCTCCGGGACGGTATTACGGTATCAGTGGACACATTTTATAAGTGTGTTAAGTTCTGCGTGTGCAAGGAGCTAAACAAAAATAGCTACCTTTTCCTTGTGCAGCATTACTGCTGCACAAGATGGCTCTTTCAGTAACAAACGCCTTGGGGGGGGGGAAAGGTTCCCTTACATTTCAGTTGTTGTGTCAGCGTGGCGGTCGCAGGACACATTGCCGGCTACACAGCTGGGGATCAGCTGACGTTACTGAAACCCAATAACACTGGGTCGTATGTTTTGACTGTGCAGACGGCACTTCTGAGCCTCAACTGGCGGTGTTGGAGCCCAGGAATTTAAGTTCAGGTGGTAGAAAGATGAACACAACAGGAGACCTGGATAACGTAGACAGTCACCTAATTATTTAATCAGGAAGAGGAGTGGCAAATTCCTGCGAGATCCAGGCCTTTTTCATTTTCAGGAAAGTAAGCCGGTCAACGTTATCGGAGGATAGTCGCATGCGACGGTCAGTTAGTACACCACCTGCAGCACTAAAGACACGTTCCGATAATACACTAGCCGCAGGGCAAGCCAGCACCTCCAATGCATACTGGCTTAGCTCTGGCCATATATCCAGCTTTGAGACCCAAAACTTGCAAGGTGAAGAGCCGTCTGGGAGTACAGCAAGAGGGCAAGACATGTAGTCTGTCACCATCTGACGGAACCGTTGCCTCCTGCTGACTGGAGCCGTCTGTGATGGTGTTGACTTTTGTGGCGGGCACAGAAAACTGTGCCACAGTTGGGCCATACTGCTCTTGCCTTGGGCAGAGGCACTGCTTCTGCTCCCTCTTTGTGCAGAGCCTCCACCACTGCCTGGACGCACTGAGCTGCTTTGTAATGCACTAGCAGCACTTCTCTCACTTGGAATGGAGAAGATGATGGAATTCACCAGTGTGTCTTGGTACTCCCGCATTTTTCGCTCCCGGTTCAACGGTGTGATGAGGCTTTCTACGTTGTCCCGGTAGCGAGGATCGAGGAGGGTGAACACCCAATATTCAGACATGTTGAGAATGTGGGCGATGCGGCGGTCGTTTCTCAGGCACTGCAGCATGTAATCCACCATGTGCTGCAGACTGCCAACTGCCCAAGAAACGCTGTCCCCTGCTGGAGGCGTGATCTCTGCCCGATCTTCATCACCCCACCCTCGCTGTACACACTGAGTACTGGACAATTGTGTAACTCCCTCCTCTGGACCTATGTCTTCCTCCTCCATTGACTCCTCCTCATCCTCCTCACAAACTGTCCCCTGCCTACGCGTTTGTGAGGAACCACGTGGCGCTGACTGTCCAGAAAATGATGGAAATGTTGAATCCTCATCCTCCACCTCTTCCACAACATCATCCCTTAGCGCTTGCAGTGATTTTTCAAGCAGGCAGATAAGGGGGACAGTCATGCTGACTAGTGCATCATCTTCACTCGCCATCCGCGTGGAATAATCGAAGTGACGCAAAACCTGGCAGACGTCATTCATAGTGGCCCACTCTGTGGTTGTGAAGTCTGAACGGCGCTGAGTGCGACTTCTTTGCGCCTGATGCAGCTGGTACTCCATTACAGCCAGCTGCTGCTCACACAACCGCTCCAACATATGTAACGTGGAATTCCACCTGGTAGGTAGGTCACATATGATGCGATGTTCCGGCAGGCGGTGTCGGCGCTGCAGAGCCGCAATGCGCGCTTTTGCCGTGCTGGAACGCCGCAAGTGAGCACACTCTAGGTGGACCTTGTGCAGCAGTGCATCAAGATCCGGATAGTCCCTCAAAAAACTCTGCACGACCAAATTGAGCACATGTGCCAGACAAGGGATGTGAGTGAGGTTGCCGAGGCCCAGAGCTGCCACCAGATTTCGGCCATTATCACACACTACCATGCCTGGCTGGAGATTCGCTGGCACAAACCACACATCGCTCTCCTGCTTGATGGCATTCCAGAGCTCCTGCGCTGTGTGGCTTCGATTCCCCAAAGAAATTAATTTCAAGACGGCCTGTTGACGTTTGGCCACGGCTGTGCTCATGTCGGTCGTAACAGGTAAACGTTCATCACGGGTCCATGTGGAGGTGGACTGTGACGGCTCCTGCAGCGATGATTCTGAGGAACTGGTGTAAGAGGAGGAGTCAATGCGTACAGAATGGATTCCTGCAATCCTTGGAGTGGGCAGGACACGTCCTGCGCCACTCGCACGGTCTGTACCCGGCTCAATGACATTAACCCAATGGGCAGTGAGGGAAAGGTATCGCCCCTGTCCATGTTGACTGGTCCATGCATCGGTGGTGAGGTGGACCTTGCTACTGACGGCGTTCAGTAGCGCGTGTTTTATGTGTCCCTCCACATGCTTGTGCAGGGCAGGGACGGCTTGCCTGCTGAAATAAAAGCGGCTGGGCACATTGTACTGTGGGACTGCCAATGACATCAAGTCACGGAAGCTGTCAGTCTCCACCAGCCTGAATGACAGCATTTCCAGTGACAGAAGTTTGGCAATGCCTGCAGTCAGAGCCTGTGCTCATGGGTGGTTTGCCGAGAAAGGCCACCTTTTCTCCCATGCCTGTACTACCGATGGCTGTACACTGGGCTGGGAGTGTGTGGATGACTGGGAAAGTGGTGCTGCGGGTGGAATTACAGCGGGTCTCTGGACAACAGGGCCAGAGGTTCTTCCACGGCGATCCTGGGAGGAAGCCGAACCAGCTGCGTGTGAGCTGGAGGAAGAGGCAACACGAGCTGAAGAGGTGGTAGCTGCCGCTGTTGTTTGGCCTAGCTCTTCAGTGTGTTTTTGTAACTCCGCCGCGTGCCTGTTGCGCACATGTTTCCACATGTTGGAGGTATTGAGGTTGCTGACATTTCGACCTCTTTTTACTTTGTGATGACACACCTTGCATTTGACATAGCAAATGTCATCTGCAACTGTGTCAAAAAAGGACCAGGCACTGCAAGTCTTGGGAGCGCCCTTTTTGGCTTTTGAAAGAGACATGCTCCTAACGGGTGCCAAAGCGGAGGCTGCAGGATCCGCATTCTTCCCCCTCCCTCTCCCTCTTTGGGCCGTACGGGGAATCTCTTCCTCAGAGCTGCTCTCTCCACCTTCCTGTCCCTCATGCCAAGATGGGTCAAGGACCTCATCATCTACACTACCCTCTGCCCCCAACTGCTCCTCCTGAGTAGTCTCAGCAGCAGAGCACTCACCAGTAAGTGGCACCTGAGTGTCATCATCAGCGGATGCGGCCTGCGGTGTGGTGACCGGAGGCACTGGCCCACCCGCCTCTTCAGACTCAGAGAGAAAAAGCTGTTGGGCATCACTGCACCCTTCCTCTTCTTCCATTTCTCCAATGCTGCTTGGCTGGCCCCCTGTTTCCAAGCCAAGAGATTCAGAGAACAGAAGTAGAGACGGCTCCTGTCCTGGGCTCTCTGTCTGCCTGGGCAATTTGGCAGGTGGTGAAGAGACAGATGGCTGCTCTCCAGTGCTCTTTGTCTGAGAGGATGTGGCACTAATTGAAGTTGATGCATTAGCTGCCATCCATCCGACAACGGCTTCAAATTGTTCTTCACGCAGCAGCGGTGTACGGCGCTCTGCGACAAAGCTGCGCATGAATGACTGTTCCCTGGTGAAAGTGGGTGCTGATGAGTCACCGGTGCCCACAGCAGGCACAGAATCCCCACGTCCCCTCCCTGCTCCGTGCCCACGCCCACGCCCACGTGCCTTACTCACTGCCTTCTTCATCTTGGTTGACTGATAAATATAAGCAGAAAAGTACTAACGGCTTTGTGTGCTTATTCCTGAACAACTCCTAACAGGTATAAGAAACACTAATTTTCTAAAGTGTGGACTAGACTTTAATATGAGCTAATGTGACCTACCCAAATGTAAAGTGGTGTCACTGGTGTGTTTGGTGAACTTTATTATTTATTTTTTTTGGGGGGGCTGAACTGACAACAGAGAGAGCTGCAGTCACACGGAGACCGTGCAGACAGCCGTAAACAGCGCTGCAAGGCCCAAAAACCCTCCTCTACGTTATCCTATGTAGTGTTTTTCCACAAATTAGCTGGAGACGGGTGGAAAGACACTAATAGGAATTTTTTGAAAAAATGTGCAGCAGCCTGCACTACTTAAAAGAAAAGGAAAATTGATTTTACGGTATGACACAGTGAAGAACCCTGAGCTGGAGACAACCAGGCTATGGCTGCTCACAGACTATAGGGCGAGCTGCAGTCACACGGAGACCGTGCAGACAGCCGTAAACGGCGCTGCAAGGCCCAAAAACCCTCCTCTACGTTATCCTATGTAGTGTTTTCCACAAATTAGCTGGAGACGGGTGGAAGGACACTAATAGGATTTTTTTTTAAAAATTAGCAGCAGACTACACTACTTGGAAAAAAAAAAAAACAGTATGAGGCAATGAACCACCCTCCCTGAACTGAATACAACCAGCTATGGATGGCCTATGGCTGCACTCAGACTAGAGAGTGGGCTGCACTCACACACACACACACACAGACCTTGCAGATCGCTGTGAAAACAGCGCTACAAGGCAAAAGCAAGGTGAATAGTAGGTGAACACAGCGGTTGCTAAATTAGCCTTTGAAAAGCACAAAAAAGCAAATCGCTATCTCTAAACTGGCCCTCAGTCAGCAAACAGCGTCCTGTCACTAACTGAATTCACAGCAGAGTGAGCGCAAAATGGCGCCAGCGACTTTTAAACTGCATCATGACATCATTTCAGCAGCCAATCACAGCCATGCCAGTAGTTTCATGCCCTCCATGCTGAACAGGATGTGCCCACACTTGGAATCATTGTCATTGGCTGAATTTGTGCAGTTTGAATCTGGGAACTTCCGATTCCGGTATCCGATACGCGGCAAGTATCGGAATCCCGGTATCGGAATTCCGATACCGCAAGTATCGGCCGATACCCGATACTTGCGGTATCGGAATGCTCAACACTAATCGTTACTCTTTAAATTGTACAGGGATGGAATAAGTGATTTTAATTGCCAAGTGGTTACTTTTATACTTTGTTTCAGTATTTTCCTACTATTTATGTATTTATCATTTGATTTCACACATTATGCCCCCAATAAGGTAATAAAAGACATTTGGGGACATTTCAACATTTAACCCCTTCACGCCGCAGACCATTTTCATTTTTGCATTTCTGTTTTTTGCTCCCCTTCTTCCCAGAGCCATAACTTTTAATATTTTCATCAGTATGGATGTGAGGGGGCTTGCTTTTTACGGGACGAGTTGTAGTTTTGAACAACATCATTGGTTTTATCATATCGTGTACAAGAAAATGGGAAAAAAAATTCCAGGTGCGGTGAAATTGCAAAAAAAGTGCAATTCCACAATTTTTTTTTTTTTTACGATGTTCACTATGTGCTAACACTGACTTTGCATTATGATTCTCCAGATCATTATGAGTTTGTCGATACCAAACATGTAAATGCTGTTTTTCATTTAAATGGTGAAAAAAAATCCAAAGATTGTTAAAAATTAAAATAGTGTCATCTTCTGAGACCCGTAGCGTATCCATTTTTCTTGACCTGGGGCTGGTTGAGGGTTAAATGTTTGTATGCTGACCTGATGTTTTTATTAAAACCATTTTGGTGTAGATATGATCTTTTGATCGCCCATTATTGCATTTTAATGCAATGTTGCATCGACCAAAAAAAGTAATTCTGGTGTTTTGACTATTTTCTCGTTAAGCCGTTTACCGATAATATTAACCCCTTCCTGACATGCGCCGTACTATTACTGTTGTGCGGGATCTGAGTTCCCGCAAACCGCAGTACTAGTATGACGACACGATCGCGCGGTCTCACAGTGAGCACCGCGGCGATCACGTGCTGGTGTCAGCTGTATGTGACAGTTGACACCCCGCAGCAATGCCCACGATCGGCGCTAGTACTGATCGTGGGCATTTAACCCCTCTAATGCCACTGTCAGTAATGACAGCGACATCGAGGAGCATAACGCAGTGACAATCGTGATCGCGTTTTCCGGTTTTCTGGAAGGAGTCCCAGGATCTAAAATGGCCGAGGGGCTCCTTCCGGGTCCTTCACTGAGGTGGCTTGCCATCGCCTGCTCAGAGCAGGCGCCGGAAAGCCTCCTGCACTGTCTGTCAGATCGCTGATCTGACACAGTGCTATGCAAAGTGTCAGATCAGCGATCTGATGAAATATAGTGATGTCCCACCCTGGGACAATATTATAAAGTAAAAAAAAAAAATTGAATGTATAAAAAAAATCCCCAAATAAATAAAAAAATAAATAAATAAATGTTTTCCAATAAATCCATTTATTTATGCAAATAAAAAAAAACAATAAAAGTACACATATTTGGTATTGCTTCGTTTGTAACGACCCGCTCTATAACACTGTTCCAGTAGTTAACCACTTCAGTAAACACCGCAAAAAAAAGCGAGGCAAAAAACAATGCTTTATCACCATGCTGCCGAAAAAAAAGTGCAATAAAATGTGATCAAAAAGACTGATAAAAAATAACCATGGTACCCCTGAAAACGTCATCTTGTCCCACAAAAAGAAAGCTGCCACACAGCATAATCAGCAGAAAAATAAAAAAGTTATAGCTCTCAGAATAAAGCGATGCAAAAACAATTATTTTTTTATATAAAATAGTTTTTATTGTGTAAAAGCACCAAAACATAAAAAAATGATATAAATGAGGTATCGCTGTAATAGTACTAACCTGAAGAATAAAGCTGCTTTATCAATTTTACCACACGTAACGGTATAAACGCCCCCTTAAAAGAAATTCAGGAATTGCTGGTTTTTGGTAATTCTGCCTCACAAAAATTGGAATAAAAAGCGATCAAAAAATGTCATGTGCCCGAAAATCATACCAATAAAAATGTCAACTTGTCCAGCAAAAAACAAGACCTCACATGACTCTGTGGGCCAAAATATGGATAAATTATAGCTCTCAAAATGTGGTGATGCAAAAAACTATTTTTTGCAATAAAAAACGTCTCTTAGCGTGTGACAGCTGCTAATCATAAAAATCTGCTAAAAAACCCACTATATAAGTAAATCAAATCCCCCTTCATTACCCCCTTAGTTAGGGAAATATAATAAAATTAAAAAAAAATGTATTTATTTCCATTTTCCCACTAGGGTTAGGGTTAGGTTTGGGGCTAACATTAGGGTTAGGGTTGGGGCTAAAGTTAGGTTCGGGGCTAAAGTTAGAGTTAGGGTTGGGGCTAAAGTTAGGGTTAGGGCTGGGGCTAAAGTTAGGGTTAGGGTTGGGGCTAAAGTTACGGTTTGGATTATGTTTACGGTTGGGGTTAGGGTTGGGATTATGGTTAGGGGTGTGTCAGGGTTAATCGTGTGGTTAGGGTCATGATTAGTGTTGAGATTAGAGCTGGTATGAGGGTTAGGGGTGTGATCAGGGTTATGGTTAGGGTTGGGATTTGGGTTAGGGGTGTGTTTGGGTTAGGGGTGTGGATAGGGTTATGGCTGGGATTAGGCTTAGCGGTGCATTGGGGTTAAGGTTGGAGTTAGAATTGGGGGGTTTTCCACTGTTTAGGCACATCAGGGGCTCTCCAAACACGACATGGCGTCCGATCTCAATTTCAGCCAATTCTGCGTTGAAAAAGTAAAACAGTGCTCCTTCCATTCTGAGCTCTCCCGTGCACCCAAACAGGGGTTTACCCCAGCATATGGGGTATCAGCGTACTCAGGACAAAATGGACAACAACTTTTGGGGTCCAATTTATCCTGCTACCCTTGGGAAAATGCAAAGCCAGGGGCTAAAAATAATTTTTGTGGAAAAAAAAGGATTTTTTATTTTCACGGCTCTGTTATACACTGTAATGAAACACTTGGGGGTTGAAAGTTCTCACAACACATCCAGATAAGTTCCTTGGGGGTCTAGTTTCCAATACAGGGTCAATTGTGGGGGTTTCTACTGTTTAGGTACATCAGGGGCTCTGCAAATGCAACATGATGCCTGCAGACCAATCCATCTAAGTCTGCATTCCAAACGGCGCTCCTTCCCTTCTGAGCTCTGCCATGTGCCCAAACAGTGGTTTACCCCCATATATAGGGTATCAGCATACTCAGGATAAATTGAACAACTTTTGGGGTCCAATTTGTCCTGTTACCCTTGGGAAAATAAAAAATTTGGGGTGAAAAAATCATTTTTATGAAAACAAATAGTTTTTTTATTTACGGCTCTACAATTTAAACTTCTGTGAAGCACTTGGGGGTTCAAAGTGCTCACCACACATCTAGATTAGTTCCTTAGGGTGTCTACTTTCCAAAATGGTGTCACTTGTGGGGGGTTTCCACTGTTTACGCACATCAGGGGCTCTCCAAATGCGACATGGTGTCCAATCTCAATTCCTGCCAATTTTTCATTGAAATGTCAAACGGTGCTCCTTTCCTTCCAAGCTCTGCCATGTGCCCAAACAGTGGTTTACCCCCCACACAGGGTATCAGCGTACTCAGGACAAATTGCACAACAATTTTTGAGGTCCAATTTCTTCTGTTACCGTTGGGAAAATGAAAAATTGGGGGAAAAGAGATTATTTCTGTGAAAAAAATATGATTTTTTATTTTTACGGCTCTACATTATAAACTTTTGTAAAGCACTTGGAGGTTCAAAGTACTCACCACACATCTAGATTAGTTCCTTAGAGGGTCTACTTTCCAAAATGGTGTCACTTGTGGGGGGTTTCCACTGTTTAGACACATCAGAGGCTCTCCAAATGTGACATGGTGTCCGATCTCAATTCCAGCAAATTTTGCATTGAAAAGTCAAATGGCGCTCCATCCCTTCCGAGCTCTGCCATGTGCCCAAACAGTGGTTTAAGCCCACATATGGGGTATCGGCGTACTCAGGACAAATTGTACAATTACTTTTATGATTCAATTTCTCCTGTTACCCTTGGTAAAATAAAACAAATTGGATCTGCAGTAAAAATTTTGTGAAAAAAGTGAAATGTTCTTTTTTTTAAACACTCCAAAAATTCCTGTGAAGTACCTGAAGGGTTAATAAACTTTTTGAATGTGGTTTCGAGTACCTTGAGGGGTGCAGTTTTTAGAATGGTGGTGTAACTTTTGGACATTTTCTGTCATATAGGCCCCTCAAAGTCACTTTAAGTGTGAGGTGGTCCCTAAAAAAATGGTTTTGCAAATTTTGTTGCAAAAATGAGAAATCGCTGGTCAATTTTAACCCTTATAACTTCCTAACAGAAAAATTATGCTTCCAAAATTGTGTTACTGTAAAGAAGACATATGGGTAATGTTATTTATTAACTATTTTGTATGATATGACTCTCTAATTTAAGGGCATAAAAACTAAATTTTAAAAATTGCAAAATTTTCAATATTTTTGCCAAATTTCCATTTTTTTAGAAGTCAAATGAAAGAAATTTAACCAATATCATAAAGTACAATATGTCACAAGAAAACAGTCTCAGAATCACCAGGATCCGTTGAAGCGTTTCAGAGTTATGACCTCATAAAGTGACAGTGGTCTGAATTGGAAAAAAATGGCCTGGTCAGGAAGTTGAAAACAGGCTTCGGGGTGAAGGGATTAATTATTTTTATATATTGATAGATCAAGCAATTCTGAAAGTGGCAATACCAAATATGTGTATTTTATATTTATTTTAATTGTTTTATATCGAATGGGGGGTGATTTAAACTTTTATTTTTTTTATTTTTTTAATATTTTTAAAAACATTTTTTTTGCTTTTCACTTGCTTCAATAGTCTCCATGGAAGACTTGAAGCTGTGATCATCCAAACGCTTGTGCTACACAGAGCAAGGCTTTAGCCCTGCTCTGAGTAGCAGAAATGCTCACTTGCTATGAGCGCTGACCGTTAGGAGACAGAAGAAGAATGAGTACAACACCAAGAACACTGTTCCAACCTTGAATCATGGTGGGGAAAACATGATACTTTAGGAGAAGCTTTTCTGAAAAGGAGACAGAATGACTGAACTTTATTAATGGGATGATCAATGGGGTCATGTATACTGAGATTTTGGCCAACAACATCCTTCCTTCTGTAAGAGCATTAAAGATGGGTCATGGCTGGGTCTTCCAGCATGACAATTACCAAAAACACACAGTCAGGGCAAATAAAGAGTAGAAAGCATTTCAAGGTCCTGGAGTGGCCTAGCCAGTCTCCAGACCTGTACCCTATAGATATTCTTTGGAGGGAGCTGAAACTCAGTGTTGCCCAATGACAGCCTCGAAACCTGAAAGATCTATAGAAGATCTGTATGGAGGAGTGGGACAAAATCCCTGCTGCAGTCTGTGCAAATGTGGTCAAGAACTACAACAAATGTCTGACCTCTTTAATTGCAAAGGTTTTGGTACCAAATATTAAGTTCTGTTTTTGTTCTATTATTTCACATAATTATTTCATGCAAATTAATTATATAAAAATCATACAATGTGATTTTCTGTATTTTTTTAAGACTGTCTCTCACAGTTGAACTGTACCTGCAATAAAAATTACAGACCTCTCCATTTTCGCATCATATATATATATATATATATATATATATATATATATATATATATATATATATATATATATATATATATATAGTATATACACTCACTGGCCACTTTATTAGGTACACCTGTCCAACTTCTTGTTAACACTTAATTTCTAATCAGCCAATCACATGGCGGCAACTCAGTGCATTTAGGCATGTAGACATGGTCAAGACAATCTCCTGCAGTTCAAACCGAGCATCAGTATGGGGAAGAAAGGTGATTTGAGTGCCTTTGAACGTGGCATGGTTGTTGGTGCCAGAAGGGCTGGTCTGAGTATTTCAGAAACTGCTGATCTACTGGGATTTTCACGCTCAACCATCTCTAGGGTTTACAGAGAATGGTCCGAAAAAGAAAAAAAATCCAGTGAGCGGCAGTTCTGTGGGCAGAAATGCCTTGTTGATGCCAGAGGTCAGAGGAGAATGGGCAGACTGGTTTGAGCTGATAGAAAGGCAACAGTGACTCAAATCGCCACCCGTTACAACCAAGGTAGGCCTAAGAGCATCTCTGAATGCACAGTGCATCGAACTTTGAGGCAGATGGGCTACAGCAGCAGAAGACCACACCGGGTACCACTCCTTTCAGCTAAGAACAGGAAACTGAGGCTACAATTTGTACAAGCTCATCGAAATTGGACAGTAGAAGATTGGAAAAACGTTGCTTGGTCTGATGAGTCTCGATTTCTGCTGCGACATTCGGATGGTAGGGTCAGAATTTGGCGTAAACAACATGAAAGCATGGATCCATCCTGCCTTGTATGGAGCATCTTTGGGATGTGCAGCCGACAAATCTGCGGCAACTGTGTGATGCCATCATGTCAATATGGACCAAAATCTCTGAGGAATGCTTCCAGCACCTTGTTGAATCTATGCCACGAAGAATTGAGGCAGTTCTGAAGGCAAAAGGGGTCCAACCCGTTACTAGCATGGTGTACCTAATAAAGTGGCCGGTGAGTGTATGTTACAGAAAGTATTCATACCCCTTAAAATTTTTCACTCTTTGTTTCATTGCAGCCATTTGGTAAATTCAGAAAAGTTCATTTTTTTTCTCATTAATGTACGCTCTCCACCCAATCTTGACTGAAAAAACAGAAATGTAGTAATTTTTGCAAATTTATTAAAAAAGAAAACTTAATATTTGGTTGCAAACCCTATGTAATAAATAACAGCAAACAATCACTTCCTGCAGCACTCAGCAAGTTTCTTACACCTCTCAATTGGATTTTTGGACCACTCTTCTCTTACTAACTGCTCCAGGTCTCTCATATTTAAAGGGTGCCTTTCCCAAAAGCAATTTTAAGATCTCTCCACAGGTGTTCAATGGGATTTAGATTCGGGCTGATTGCTGACCACTTCAGAATTCTCCAGTGCTTTGTTTCCATCCATTTCTGGGTGCTTCTTGAAGTATGTTTAGGGTCATTGTCCTGCTGGAAGTCCCAGTAACTTGGACGCAAACCCAGCTTTCTGACACTGGGCACTACATTGCGACCAAAAATCCATTGGTAATCTTCAGATTTCATGATTCCTTGTAAATAGTGAAGGCACTCAGTGTGAGAGGCAGCAAAACAACTCCAAAACATATTTATACTTCCATCATATTTGATTGTAGGTACTTTGTTCTTTTCTTTTTAGACCTCATTCCATTTTCAGTAATCAGTAGAACGTTGTGCTTTCCCAAAAAGCTTTATCTTGGTCTCATCTTCTGTCCACAAGATGCTTTCTCAAATTGATTCTGCCTTACTCGCTTACATTTTGGCAGACTGCAGTCTAACATTTTTATCTCTCTATGCGAGCAGGGGGGTCCTTCTGGGTCTCCTGACATTCAAATGTCAACGGATAGTCCGCTGACACTGATGCATATTGAGCTTGCAGGACAGATTGAATTTCTTTAGAGCTTGATTGGTGCTGCTAACCAACAATACAAAAAATGTGTAGAAAAAATAAAGTCCTCCAACACAAGGTTACAAACCAAATAAATAACTTTATTGAATTACATAATATTAAAAAGTAATTGGAGAAGAAAGCAGACCAAAAGAAGGATGGAAAGAACACACATTGGACGAAACATGTATTATACTGTAAGTGTATCCTGAAAATAGCAATATAGGGTATATCACATCCTGAACAAATTTTTTTCACAACCTATTTATGAAATAAGCAACTCAGTGTAGTGGGAAATACAGGTTAATGCTAAATAAAGTGCATAGTGCGCATGATTAAAATCTTCACAGATATACAGGATACATAATACGTCACAGACATCTGGGAGTTCCTTTATCTCTGATTCCCCTTAGGAGGATAAAGATACAAATGATAAGTAAAGTGAGGTAATGTAAGGTGCAGAACTCCTAAAAACGATCAGAGACAATGTCATGCACACCATAGCTCAAGGGAACTAAATAAAACAGCATGAAAATGAACAATGTAAGAGCCAAAGATACGTATAAATACCCAGTGTGCAGTCTCATCCAATGTACCCCTTGACGCGTGTTTTGATGTTAAATCTTCCTCAGAAAGGGTGCAAGGGGTAAAATAAAAATAGACACTGTTTTATAAATGTATTTAAAATAACAAACACAGTTATACTCACCTTACACTCGTTCGATTGAATCCACTGTTAAAACAGAAAATAATAGACAACAAAAATACTCACCTACGCTAATTCCATTAAAGCTCTGGTCTCCTGTAAAAACAAAAAGACAACAATAAAAAACAATATCCCTCACATGCCCCACGTCATATTCCATGTCTGCAATAGAATGAGAGAATGAGCTGCTGTGAGAATGAGAGAATGAGCATCAGTGACTAGCGGTGACAACTTCAAGGTTACCGCAAGTCATTGAGGCTACGTTCCCAGCTCACTTCAGTGTGAGCTGGGCCTATGAACTGTAGTGACCTTAGTGAGATCACTGCCAGCATCATGAAAAAAGTCTCACTGTGCAGTGCTGAGCTCAGTGAGTTCACCACAGTTCACAGTGAGAAATTTCTTCTTTTGCTTTTTTACAGGAGACCAGGGTTTCAATGAAATTGACATTAAGTGAGTATGCTGTTTATTATTTTCATTTTTTTACAGGGGACCAGGGTTTCAATGGAATAGGCATAAGATGAGTATAAATGTGTTTGTTACAGTGGGTACGGAAAGTATTCCGACCCCTTTAAATTTTTCACTCTTTGTTTCATTGCAGCCATTTGGTAAATTCAAAAAAGTTCATTTTTTCGCATTAATGTATACTCTGCCCCCCATCTTGACTGAAAAAAATGAATGTAGAAACTTTAGCAAATTTGTTAAAAAAGAAAAACTGAAATATCACATGGTCATAAGTATTCAGACCGTTTGCTTAAACACTCATATTTAAGTCACATGCTGTCCATTTCCTTGTGATTCTCCTTGAGATGGTTCTAATCCTTCATTGGAGTGCAGCTGAGTTTAATTAAACTGATAGGACTTGATTTGGTAAGGCACACACCAGTCTATATAAGACCTCACAACTCACAGTGCATGTCAGGTCAAATGAGAATCATGAGGTCAAATGAACTGGCCAAGTAGCTCAGAGACATAATTGTGGCAAGGCACACATCTGGTCAAGGTTACAAAAGAATTTCTGCAGTACTCAAGGTTCCTAGGAGCACAGTGTCCTCCCTAATCCTTAAATGCTGAGCAATCGTGGGAGAAGAGCCTTGGTGAGAGAGGTAAAGAAGTACACCAAGATCACTGTGGCTGAGCTCCAGAGATGCAGTAGGGAGATGGGAGAAAGTTCCACAAAGTCAACTATCACTGCAGCCCTCCACCAGTCGGGCCTTTATGGCTGAGTAGCCCAACGGAAGCCTCTCCTAAGTGCAAGACTTATGAAAGCCTGCATACAGTTTCCTAAAAACACATGAAGGACTCACAGACTATGAGAAATAATATTTTCTGGTCTGATGAGATGAAGATAGACCTTTTTAACAAAGGAGTGGCTTCATAACAACTCTGCGACCATTCTTGACTGGCCCAGCCAGAGCCCTGACCTAAACCCAATTGAACGTCTCTGGAGAGACCTGAAAATGGCTGTCCACCAACGTTGACCATCCAACCTGACAGAACTGGAGAGGATCTGCAAGGAAGAATGGCAGATGGTCCATAAAAACCAGGTGTGGAATACTAGTTGCATCATTGCCAAGAAGACTCATGGCTGTACAAGCTCAAAAGGGTGCTTCTACTCAATAATGAGCAAAGGATCTGAATACTTATGACCATGTGATATGTCAGTTTTCGTTTTTAATAAATTTGCAAAAAATTCTACATTTCTGTTTTTTTTCAGTCAAGATGGGGTGCAGAGTGTACATTAATGAGAAAAGAAATGAACTTTTTTGAATTTACCAAATGTATGCAATGAAAAAAAGAGTGAAAAATTTAATGGGGTCTGAATACTTTCCGTACCCACTGTAATTTTAAATAAATTAGCAAAACAGTGTGTATTTTTATTTCAAATTAAGGGCTTTATTCTTGGTGTTTTTTACTGACAATATGAAGGAATGAGGGAAACAAAAGAGGCGTTTTGTGCAGTGGTGTCTGTGACTCATAATGGGTAAGCATTGATTTACAAATCTCTACATGGATATCCCTAATGTTAAGTTTCCATCATCCGGGTATGAATATATATATGAGACTGTGACCTTATAGGATGTTTTGTGAAGCTCATATGGGATTAGAATACAGGCATATATGATACAATGCCATGTGATATATGTTAATGTATCACCACTGCTGTACATGGATTTTGACTTAGTCTTTTGAGATCCTCATATGTTACGATGTGTTTTTAATATTGATGTTCAATAAACTTTATTGATTTTAAATTTTGAGTGCTATAGTGGTCTATGAGTACTTTGTACTTTGTACTCATCTTTAGGTGGTGGGCTGTGTTATATACTCCAAAAAAGAAAAGAATGTCCATCTTCACCAAATCCGTAAAAAAGAGTTTTCTTTATTCACAAACTTTTAAGCATAGAGGATACAGACTTCAGCACAAGCCATATGGGTAAGAATCTCAACGCGTTTCTGGAGACTAAGCTCCCTTAATCATGACATGATTAAAAAAACCTCTTTTTTACGGATTCGGTGAAGCTGGACATTATTTTCTTTTTTGGACTCTATACGCCTGAACACAGCGGGTATGTGCTCCCGAGGATTGGTTTATGCATCACGGGTGAGCTGGTTTATATTCCTTCTTTCAATGTGTTATATACTGCATGGGCTAAGTTATACACTGCGTGGGCTGTGCTATATATTACGTTGGCTGTGCTATATACTATGTGGGCTGTGTTATATACTGCTTGGGCTGTGCTATATACTACGTGGATGTGCAATATACTACTTGGCTGTGCTATATACTACATGGGCTGTGTTATATACTACGTGGCTGTGCTATATACTATGTGGCTGTGCTATATACTTTGTGGCTGTGCAATATACTATGTGCCTGTGCAATATACTACGTGGCTGTGCTGTTTACTACGTGGCTGTACTATATACTGCATGGCTGTGTTATATACTACGTGGCTGTGCTGTTTATTACGTGGCTGTACTATATACTGCATGGCTGTGTTATATACTACGTGGCTGTGCTATATACTACGTGGGCTGTGAGACTCTTTTGCCCGGGGCCCTCAAAAACCTGGAGTTGGCCCTGGCTTCACTGATGAACAGACGCAGTCCGGCCACGAATTGATGAGGGATTTGAACCACTTTTCGCTAATTGGTCGCGCCCGGCTGGCCAAATCCTGTGTATTCATTGCATTATTCTGAAATCTTCATAAAAAAAGCTTCATACATATTCTAGAATACCCGATGCATTAGAATCGGGTCACCATCTAGTACAACTATAAATAACCTTCTGCACATGGCACTCATGTTCAATACTAAATAAATTAAGATGTTTTGAAGAATATGTTTTTATTTTTTCATCATTTACATGTTATTGACATTAAAGATAAGCAGATCAGACAAAATTCAAATATAATAGTACGTGCAGATTTTACTTGGAAGTTTAATGGCAGAGAAATTATTCTTTATGAATTTAATGTCCCTTTTTATGCTCTGAGATCTGTCCAAACCATAGAGTATAACAAACGTAAGATATAAAAATAACAGAAAACAAAATGCCATGTCCACTCACCTCCCTCTCTGCTCCCTTTCCGCTGTCCAGTCTTTTGCAATTCCATCATTTCATATCTCCAGCCTGATGTTCATTCTAGGCTGGGGCGTCTGTAGTTCATTGCTTTGGGACCTGCTCACAGCTTAAGTCCAAGTCCAGGCTGCGACTTAACTACCTACAATGTTGGTAGGGCAGAAGGTCTTACCTATAATGAGCATCAAGCTGGAGATGTGACACAATCGAGGTGTGGAGAACCAAACAGTAGGTAGGAAGCAGTGGTGATCACCAGAGAAGTAAGCGGCTGGGAAAAGATATAAATGAAACAGTCTCACCTCACTGCTCACTTCTCCATTCACACTTGCTGTTCTTTGCAAACTGTCCAGGCCTCCACACATCCATCACATCATATCTCTGGACCATGTTCACTCTAGACCGGGGCTTCCGGCCATGAGTAGTCCCTGCAGCATGCACAGTGAACTTTGGGCTTCTTCTTCCAGCTTGAAACCCTGCTCTGGAGTAAATACAGGCTGGACGTGTGATGAAGGACCAGACTGTAAACAAGGGGGACGGCCGAAAAAGTGAGCAGTGAGATTGTTTTTAACCTTTTTCCATCTCTTTACTGTTCAGAAAGATGGAGGATACAACTGGCTGATATATTGCTGAATTTGCACCTAGCAAATTACAAAAAATCAGTATTCTTCACAATGTTAATTTTTTTTAGAATTTAGATTTTAATTTCACTTGAATAAGTTTGCCCATCTTTACTAGCATGTCTATCCATCTTATAATTTCAATAATTCCACAACTTTTCCTTTGTTGTTCTTGCAATTTCAATGTTGAAGACTGTATAATTGGATTGGGTTCCCAACATATGTCACGTAATGTCAGTTAGGCAAACATTTTTAAACTGTTAGGCATGGGTAAGTAGGGATATAAGTTTTTGTGGGTCAGCTCCCTGGAAGGGAAGTTCAGTGCCTAAACCACAACCTACCTAAGCTTTGTACCTTTCCATTTAATATTCTATATAAAATCTCATCATATTCCCTTCTAAGATTGATTACTAAATTACATGTCTGTGAAAACTTTAGGCATGCAAATTAAGGCTTAAGTGAGTATGTACAGGTGCAACTCACAAAATTAGAATATCATCAAAAAGTTAATACAAAGTCAATACAAAAAGTGAAACTTCTATATTATATAGAGTCATTAAAGACAGAGTGGTGTATTTGAAGTGTTTATTTCTGTTAATGTTGATGATTATGACTTATAGCCAATCAAAACCCAAAAAGTCATTATTTCAGTAAATTAGAATACTTTATAACACCAGTTTGAAAAAAATGATTTTCAAATCCAAAATGCAATATATATTCAGTAAATGCACTCAATACTTGGTCAAGGCTCCTTTGGCATCAATGACTACATCAATGCAGTGTGGCATGGAGGCGATCAGCCTGTGGCACTACTGGGGTGTTATGGAAGTCCAGGTTGCTTTGACAGCAGCCTTCAGCTTGTCTGCATTGTTGGATCTGGTGTCTTTCATCTTCCTCTTTACATTACCTCATAGATTCTCTATTGGATTAACATCAGGCGAGTTTGCTGGCCAATCAAGCACAATGATACTGTTGTTTGTAAACCAGGTATTGGTACTTCTGGCAGTGTGGACAGGTGCCAAGTCCTGCTAGAGAATGAAGTTTCCAGCTACAAAAAGCTTGTCAGCAGAGGGAAGCATGAAGTGCTTTAAAATTTCCTGGTAGACGGCTGTGCTGACTTTGGGCTTGATAAAACACAGTGGACCTACACCAGCAGATGACAGGGCCCCCCAAACCATCACTGGTTGTGGAAACTTCACACTAGACCTTAAGCAGCTTAGATTGTCTGTCTCTCACCTCTTCCTCCAGACTATGGGACCTTGATTTCCAAGGTCAAGTGTGAAGTCAAATTTGGAAAATTAGATTCAGATGTCACCCCTGCTTCTCACCATTCTTTCCACAGCTTGATGAAGTGAAATTGCAGCATTATCCCTCTTAACTCTCTCCTTTGTATAATGTTGACCTAAAATTTCATAAAAAATTATTTTGCGCATGTGAGTTCCATAGTGACATAATATCACCCTATCTACAATGGGAACTTATTCCTCATTCATGCTGCTCAAACCATGATCAGCATGAATCATACACTGGCTGTGCAATTGCAGCCATTAACACTCTACTCCACAATGTTATAAGATATCAGAGTAAACATACTTTGAAAAGCTGGCTATAGACTATGTGTCATGTACATACATAGAGCGAGACCTGTCAGACAACTGGACTACTTTAGCCCTTGATTGGCTTCTCAAAGAACATTGGGGAAAAAAAAGTATTTAGTCAGCCACCAATTGTGCAAGTTCTCCCACTTAAAAAGATGAGAGAGGTCTGTAATTGACATCATAGGTAGACCACAACTATGAGAGTCAAAATGAGAAAACAAATCCAGAAAATCACCTTGTCTGATTTGGCAAGATTTATTTTGCAAATTATGGTGGAAAATAAGTATTTGGTCATCTAAAAACATGCAAGATTTCTGGCTCTCACAGACCTGTAACTTCATCTTTAAGAGAAACCTCTGTCCTTCACTCATTACCTGTAGTAATGGCACCTGTTTGAACTTTTTTCCCCATTGTATGTGCAGCGCCCCAGAGTCCTGGTCGTTGCAGTACTGATGCTCCGCCACTAAGGGGGGCTATGGTACGTCTGATGGCACTGAAGGAGTTCACCTAACCAGGTATCACAGACACCAATACACTTCATAGTCTGGCCTCCAGGGGGAGCTAAGGGTGCTATGTATTAGGCCACTCCTCACAATCTGGTAAAACTGGGGGTTAGATAGGAAGTTAGTCAGAAGCTGACTGGGTTGGAACCAGGCAACATCCTGTGGCAGAGGGTGTTGCAGGGGAAGATTCAGGGGGGTCCCTGTCAGGGGTGGGATTCTGACAGAGGCCTAGCGAACAGAAAGAGCGTTACGGGACCGCGCCTGCACTTCATTGCGGCGGTACCCCAAGAAAGGACAAGAAGCGAGGTTTATTGTGCTGAGTGAGAAACGAGATCAACGCAACAAGGAGAAACACCAGTAGGAGTCGTGCTGTAAGACGAGACAACATCCTACTGAGGCGCGCAGCCGGTGGCCGGAAACGCCGAGGAAGTATTGAGCTCCAGGCCTTACTTCAAACCTACGGCAGGACAGTCAGTTCTAGGCGGGCTGTCTCACCCAAAATCACCTAAGCAGACACAGGGGGCAACATCGGGAGAGGGGCGAATCTAGGGTCCCGGAAGAACTCCAAGCCCACCCGTCATACGGGTGCGTCCTAGCCATATCATCTGGGGGGATGAAGAAGAACATCATAATCGAGTTGTGAGGGAACTTCAGAAACAGACACAACAGTTGTGAGGACTATCCCGTAAGCACAGCAGGGAAGGACTACAACACACAAGCGCTAGAAGGTAGACACAGATTTCCACCTGCAAAGGGAACTCTGGAGGTGCCATCGGACCGGCCAGACTCAGGTAGCCCGGTTAACCGTATTCCGGACTGAGGATCCTGAAGCCTTCAGTAAAGAGGTAAAGAGACTGCAACCTGGTGTCCTCGTTATTCACCGCGACCTACACCGCACCACAACATCATCATATTCTCAACTTTCACTGGACGCCCCTCAGCAGGGTCACGGACCGGGCCTAGCCACCGTGACAACCCCAGAACTGAGACGCAGAGGCCCGGTACCGGGTGCTCCTCGGCCCTGCAGCAGTGGGGGCGCTCCATATGATTTCTCTGGAACATTACAGCATTTTAGAGTAAAAAATACCTGGCTGCAATTTGGAATCCAGTGTCTGATTCATGCTGCCCATTGTTTGGTCATCATAAGTCTGCATATAAAAAGATCATAGCAAGAGCCTGAGCAATGCAGAATCAGCATTTGAATTATGTCTGTATTATCCAAGTTGCAGCTGAAATATTTTATTGGTTCAATGTTGATTTATGCTTGCATGTGTATATAGATATCACAAATACATTGGTATGCCTCAATCTGACAAACGGAATAGATTTTCTTATATATATAGCGTGCATTTGTAAATTTCTAGATGCCACATTATTTTTTTACATATTTTGCTGAGAAGAAATCACATGTAATACATGCATGAGTAGTCTATTGGTATAAATAGAAATAGTTTTTACAGTATGCAAGCCATATCTACATGCATCATAAATGCTTAGAAAAACAACCATCCGCACATATCATGCATCACCTTATATTGACAAATAATGCTCATGTAAGTGTAGTTTCTGTCTGCGCAAGGATAAATATATTAAACCTGTAGCAGGTTTTAAACTGTAATTGCTTGTAATTTGTGATTGCTACCAGCTTGGCTAATTATCTGTGTTTACCTTCTTTTGAAATACTGTATTTCTATTCTAATATATCCAATTTGTAGTTTATAATTGGTAACAGTATGGGTAATTACCTGTGTTTACTTCTTTTTGAAATGTGTTTTTTCAAATATAGATAAATGGTAATTGGTACAAGCAGGAGTAATTATGCATGTCTATGTCTACCTCCTTCTGAGCAACAGACACTCACAATCCAGGAGTCAGTATTTCTGAATAATGGGCTTTTTTGAGCAAAAGTGAAAATAGCATACCACAAATAGAAAAGCTATAGAAATTGGGAAGAAATTCAAGGTAAATGTTTATCAGTATGTTGTACTCAAATGTAAAGTATTTACTGTCATGATGGGAAAAATAGTTAATTTCAATAATATTGTACCTTCATACAATTGACAAAAAAAAAAGTGCTCCAACAAATTCCAATGTTTAAAACCAGATAGAGATATTTGCATTGGTAAATGCAATGATAAAGCCTAAATTCTGCTTATCAAGACCTATATCAAACAAAAAGTGATCATATTTATTGGAAATAGAACAAATAGTTTGTATATAGTAGAGGAGGAGTAGAAAGTAAGAAAGATAATGTACAAGCCAGGGGCCTTTCGAATGTCCTAAATGATCAGGGGCCAAAACCCCAATACAACCTCCCCGCCACTTAATCCCTTTGTGGCCAAGCTAATTTTGACCTTAATGACCAAGCCATTTTTTTATAATTCTGCCCTCTGTCAATTTATATGGTAATAGCTCGGGAACATTTCAATTGATCCCACTGATTCTGAGATGGTTTTTTTCATGACACATTCTACTTCATGATAGTGTTAAAATTTCTTCGAAATGACTTGCATCTATTTTTGCAAAATTTGAAATTTGGCAAAAATTTTGAACATTTTGCAATTTGCAACCTTTTAATTTTTGTTCACTTAAATCAAAGAGATATGTCACACAATATAGTTCATAAATAGCATTTCCCACATGTCTACTTTACATCAGCACAATCCAGGAAGCAATTTTTTTTGTTAGAACATTATGTGTTAAAAGTTGACCAGCGATTTCTCATTTTTCAAACAAAATTTACAAAAACCACATTTGAAGTGACTTTGAGGGGTCTATATGATAGAAAATAGCCAAAAATGACACAACTATAAACTCTGCACCCCTCAAGGGGCTCTAAACCACCTTCAAGAAGTTTATTAACCCTTCAGTTGCTTCATGAGAATTGAAGCAATGTGAAAGGAAAAAAATAGCATTTAACTTTTTTAACAAAAAACTTACTTTTGACGCTAACTTTTTTATTTTCACAAGGGTTTCAAGAGAAAACGGACTGCAACATTTTTTGTGCAACTTCCACTGACTATGCTGATACCCCATATGTCGTGGAAAACCACTTGGGTGCACAACAGGACTTGAAAGGGAAGGAGCACCATTTGACATTTTTTAAAGGGAATCTGTCACCCCAAAAATCATATATATGAGCTAAGGCCACCAACATCAGGGGCTTATCTACAGCATTCTGTAATGCTGTAGATAAGCCCCCGATTGTAATCTGAAAGGTAAGAAAAACAGGTTATATTATACTCACCCAGGGGCGGTCCCGCTGCGGTCCAGGTTTGATAGGCGTCGTGGTCTGGGTCCGGCACCTCCCATCTTCATACGATGATGTCCTCTTCTTTGCTTCCTGCCGTGGCTCCGATGCAGGCATACTTTGCCTTCCTTGTTGAGGGCAGAGCAAAGTACTACAGTGCTCAGGCACTGGGCCTCTCTGACCTTTCCTGGCGCCTGCTCACTGCAGTACTTTGCTCTCCACTCAAGAGGGCAGACAAAGTATGCCTGCACTGGAGCTGTGGCAGGAAGATAAGAAGAGGACGGGATCTTATGCAGATAGGAGGCCCTGGACCCGGACCACAATGCCCATCTGACCCAGACCGCAGCAGGACCGCCCCTGGGTGAGTATAATGTAACCTGTTTTTCTTCCCTTTCAGGATACATCTGGAGCTTGTTTACAGCATTACAGAATGCTGTAAATAAACCCCTGATGCTGGTGGCCTTAGCTCATATAGGATTTTTGGGGTGACAGATTCCCTTTAATGCAAAAATGACTGCAATCGAGAGCTGATGCCATGTCACATTTGGAGGGTCCCTGATGTGCTTAAACAGTGGAAAAACCCCACAAATGATCCCATTTTGGAAGCGACACCCCTTGAGGATTCTTTCCAGGGGTATAGTTAACATTTTGATTCCACAGGTATGACACAGAATTTGATAACATTAGGTTGTCATTTTGAATATGTCATCATTAGTGTTTTGTGCAAGTGCCAGCTACTCCAGTTTCCATCATATGCTCAGGTGTGCACCAAATATTGTGGGAGCTCAAGTGACATGCTGCAGTCCCTACCCCGCATGCTTCATGGCTGATAGACCCCATAAAAAACATCCAGGGATCCATGATGTGCATGCCTGAACACCTCATGCAAACTTGAGTAGCGAGCACTTGCTCTTAAAACTAGCCGTCATATCGACATCTTTTTTTTACTTTAGAAAAAAAAATTCTAACTCCAACCCTAACCCCAACTCTAACCTTAACCCAACAATAACCCCAACTTTAATGCAATCCTACCCCAAACCTTAACACAACTCTAACCACAGCCTTAACCTCAACCTTAACCCTAACCTCAATGCCAACCCTAACTGCAAAGATTTGAACAAATTACATTTTTTTATTTTAGAATTTTTTCTAACTAACAAAGTGACAAATGGGTTTTTGATTTACTATTTTTTTTACTTTAATCACTGTGATAAGGTCTATTTCAGTTATCAAAAGGAGTGCACCACCACATTATGGGTGTCAGGTCCGAGCATTCCTACATGAACAGTTTCCTGGAAAGTGGATTGGTCGTCGTGGGCCAGTTGATTGTCCACCAAGGTCTCCCGATTTGACTCCCTTAGACTTTGATCTTTGGGGTCATCTGAAGGCAATTGTCTATGCTGTGAAGATACGAGATGTGCAGCATCTGAAACAACAGATACTGGAAGCCTGTGCTAGCATTTCTTCTGCGGTGTTGCTATCAGTGTGTCAAGAGTGGGAGAAGAGGGTTGCATTGACAATCCAAAACAATGGGCAGCACTTTGATCATATTTTATAAGTGGTCATAAACTTGTAAATTACTCATGAAAGAATAAAGTTAAGTTAAAAACAAGCACATCATTGTTTTTCCTGTGAAATTCTCAAAAGTTTGATGTGTCCCATGACCCTCTTCCCATTGAAAAAAATAAAGTTGGATCCAAAATGGCCAACTTCAAAATGGATGCCATGGTCACCGCCCATCTTGAAAATTTTTCCTCCTCCCATATAATAATGTGCCAAAAACAGGAAGTTGATATCAGTAACCATTCCCATTTTATTTAGGTGTATCAATATAAATGGTACACCCTGTTTAGACTGTATGTTCATCTTCAGAACTCCCTATACACTTTATGATGGCCCCCACAGCTCCTTACATACTGTGTGGTGGCCCCAAGGCTCTCTACACACCGTATGATGGTCTACACAGCTCCATATGGACCGTATGATGGTCCCACAGCTCCCTATGCACTGTATGATGGTAACACAGATGTCCATACACTGTATGATTGCCCCACAGCTCCCTATATCTGAAATAATGTCCCCTACAACTCCTTATATCCTGTATAATGACCTCCAGAGCCCAATATATATTGTATGATGACCCCAACCCACTTGTACTCTATGTTATTTACATAGTTACATAAGCTGAAAAAAGACCTAGGTCCATTAAGTTCAATTTCACAAATTGTTTATTTTGTTGCTAAATTAACTATAACCCCACAATGTTATGTGTATTGAGGAAATTATCCAGCTCTTTTTTTAAAAGTTGCTATAGTGATGCCCCTTGTACAAGCCATGTATGTACTGTAGAAAATGTGAAGATGTCTTAATTATTTAATGGGGAATTCTCAAGTTGACTTTTGAGCACCTAAGAGCGGTGCAGATTCCTTTCCTTTCAGTTTCTAGCAGAGCAGGCTCTACTTCTTGAGTGGCAGGTACAGTGAAAAGTAAAACTAGAACTATAGTTGAACTATAAAGCTCAGTGCAACTTTTGCTGTAGCATATTCAGCTAGCATGGGTTTATTCTAAGGCCGGGGTCACACTTGCATGTGCAATGCGAGAAACTCGCACATGTCTCTGATATCAAAACCAGGCACAGCCGCTGCCACTTGGGACCTGAGCATTCAGCTGAATAGAAATACATGCACTAGCATGCTCTGGTACCGAGTGCTGATGGCTGTCCCGGGTATTGAGGCGAGAGACTTGTGCAAGCTTCTCGCATTGCACACTCAAGTGTGACCCTGGCCTAAGTCTACTGCTATCACTATGTTTACACATAGAGAAAAAAAGCCAACCCAAGAGTGGCCCAAGAGTGGCATGTACGGTAGAGTAGGACCCATCAGAGGGAGATCACCTTGCCGTGGTTGATGGGCACACATGAATTGGCCAATTTATGTGCTAAGAATCTTCATTTCATCTATTACTGTAAGTTTTATGAAAAAAAAAAAATTTGAAATTTTTTTTGAAAAAAATATTTTTGAGAAGTATAATTCATATTGAATATTTGTCTGTGTTTTCACATGGCCTAGATTCATGTACATGTGCTGCTGTGTTCTTTTTTATCTATATGATGCAGTTTTCAGCTTTGCACGTGTTCACATTAGGAGTGCTGGTTGGCTTTTTTTCTCTATTTAGTTATTGGATGTGGCTGCATCCAGACTGATCTTGCACTCCTCCCATTGACCTTGCAGGTGGCGGTAATCAACTCTACCTGCCCATAAATTGTAGGTTTAGCCCAGAGTGACATGTTTTGTCCATAGTTGTAGGCTGGTGGCCCAAGAGTGGCACCTTGCCATGGTTGATGGGCACACATGAATTGGCCAATTTATGCACTAAGAATCTTCATTTCATCTATTACTGTAAGTTTTATGAAAAAAAAATTTTTGGAAAAAATTTGTGAAAAAAATATTTTTGAGAAGTATAATTCATGGGGTACTCGGTACCGGGTCCTTCGGTTTGGGGAATGTCACGGTGGCCTGACCCGGTCCGTGGCCCTTTGAGGGACGTCCAATTAAAGGTGCAGTTTGTATAATGTTCGTAACGTCACCTGTGGTATTCGGTCAGGGTGACCGACGCTGCTTAGGGGTCCGCTGGGGTGATGTTATGGCAGCAAGATGGTATACATTCCCACTGGTGAAGTGTATCCCCAGGGCTTCCCAGAAGTGTAGGTGGTGATGGTGGATGATGTAAAGCGCAGTGAATAACGAGGACACAAAGGTTGCAGTCTCTTTACCTTTTACTAAAGACTTCAGCATCCACAGTCCAGAGTACAGATCACAGGGCAGGCAGAGTCTGGCCAGTCTGAAGGCAAATCCAGAGTTCCCTTATACAGGTGGAAATCAGTAGCCTTCCTACTAGCGCCTGTGTGTTGTAGTACCTCCCTGCTGAGCACCACGGGATAGTCCTCACAACTCTTGTAGATGTTCTAGATGATATTCATTCCTCTTTGTCCCCAGATGGTATGGATAGGACATACCCGTATGACTGATAGCCTGAGGCTTGTTTATAGGGACCCTAGAGATGCCCCGACCCCCACAATTTGCCACTGTGTATTCTTAGGTTTTAAGGTCGGGCAGCCAACTTGGAATTGACTGTCCTGCTGGTCTCTGAAGTAATGCGTAGAGTCAATTACTCCCTCGTTGTTCCGGCCGCCGGCTACGCACCTCGGAAGGAGGCAGCCTTTACAGGGCAGAACTCCTCCCGGTGTTTTCTCCTTGTGCTGTGACTTCGTTTCTCACTCTCCACAATACAATTCCTTTGTTGTCCTTTCTTAGGATGCTGCCATGGGGCAGGAACAGCTCCGTGTCTTTCTGTCTCATGCTAGGCCTCTGTCAGGATCCCACCCCTGACAGGGACCCTCTGTCTGCAGCTCAGATGTTCCTCCTTTCCCCCTGTCTGACTGACAGGTGTTGCCTGGGCTGAGCCCAGTCAGCTTCTACCTAACTTCCTATCCAGCCCACCAGTTTTACCCTTCTGTGAGGAATGCCCTACTAGATAGGAGCATGGCTCCCCCTGGTGGTCTGGAGTGTGAAGTGTAGTGTGTGTTTTGTGATACCTGGTAAGGTGAACTCCTTTAGTGCCATCAGACGTAATATCACTCCTCCTGGTGGAAGAATGACATTACTGCAACGACAAGGACTCTAGGGCGCTGCACAAACACATTGTGTTAAGAGTTAACATCTGTCCTGGAGTATAATTCCTGCACACTCAGCCTGGATCTAGAGGCTGGGCTCCATGGAAGTAAGCTTTACACCATAAAATACAATAGCTTAATTGCAGGAGAATGACAGCAGATAGAAGGAGTCATGTTAAGATGACTTCTAAAGTTGTTACCAAAGGCAGCTGAGCAGAGGTGTATCTAGGTTTTCTGGCACCCCCCTCTGGCAGAATTCAGGTTTTCTGGCAGAATTCAGTTTGGCGCCCCCCTCCCCAAGAACATATGCTATTTGCACACTTAGTCATGTGCCGTCAAGCTCCTCCCCCTAATTCTCTCAATGTTCAGTGAAAAACTGTGAGAAGCAGGAAGAGAATCTCTGTCACATGACTATCAGTATGAAAATCGCATATGAATGAATTGGCCATGTGATAATTGCTGGCACCTGCAAGCAGCGCTGAATCCTGACAGTGAGTATTTTACATGCTGTTAGGATTGGTGTGCCACAGGGCTTCATTTTATAATTAACCCTAGAACGCATACCCATAGAAATCTACACATTCACGCACCTGGGGCCTTTTAGGCCTGTTTACAGTTATCATGGAATAACTCAAACAAAAATACTTTTTAAAGTTTACTGCAAAGTAAGGATGCATTCCCACTATCGCAGGGGTCCGCCAGGACGGGATTCCGTAATGGATCTGACCTCCTGGTGACCCCAGCTAAGGCTGGCGGATGCATACCTGGGGCCTCGCAGGCCTGCCAGGTTACTTGTTTTCTATTTTCTGTAAAATTACTTTAGTTAGAATTTTGAAACTCTATGTATTCCTCAGGTATATAGTTGTTAGTAATTTCCAGTTTTTCATATATTTTTATGTTATAGGCATTTTGGTATAACAACCTTTTTTTGGGACTACCCCATATTCACGCACCTGGGGCCTTTTAGGCCTGTGTGTAAATACCACGGAATAACTCAAATAAAAATACTTTTCAAAATTTATTTTACAATTGAAAGGTAAGGATGCATTCCAACTAGTGCTGGAGTCCGCCAGGAGGGGATCCGTAATGGATCTGACCTCCTGGTGACCCCAGCTAAGGCTGGCGGAATCCCACCATTCCGGCAGCCTTAGCTGGAGTTACCAGGAGGTCAGATCCATTATGGATCCCCTTCTGGCGAACCCCAGCGCTACTGGGAACACAGCCTAAGATGTGTATATTTCAAAACATAATTATGTGCATAAAACAACAAAAAAGTAAGTAAACTGGCACGCCAAATATAGGCATTCTATATGCAATTTTTTTATGAAAACATTTTTTGGTTGTAGCAAACTTGGTGCAGGAATATTTATTTGTAACTTTACATATTCCCCCGACAATTCCCGCATATTATTTTTTCGGCTGAATGTTCCTTGCATACATTTTGTCCACAAGTAGAACAGAAACACTCCGATTTTCTTTCCTTCTTTGCTGGACAAATATAGCAGCGCTTTCTTTTTTTTTCTCTTTGCTCTGGATGTTCCAGAAAGCGTATTCCACATCGGATCATTGCCTCCGTAATTTGCCTTGATAAGCATATCATGCTGCTTCTCTCCATCATAGTAGGCATCAAAAGTTCATAACAAAGTTCAGTAATGCCAGCTGCTCCCCTGCTGTGTGTGCAGCAAAAAATGAAGTCTGCTCCTCCTGCTGTCCCTGAGCTCCAACACCGCCAGCTGCTGCCCGGAAGTCAACACTTGCTGCCATGTTATTGGGGTTCAGTAACACCAGCTGCTCCCCTGCTGTGTGCGTGGCAATAACTGAAGTCTGCTCCTCCTGCTTTCCCTGGGCTCCAACACCGCCAGTTGCTGCCCGTAAGTGCTGTCTGCACAGTCAACACCTGCTCCAGTATTTTGGGGTTCAGTAACATCAGCTGATCCCCAGCTGTGTGTGCGGCAATTTCGCCTGCTCCCTCCACATTCACACTACTACATATTTGAAACTTGCTCCAATTGGGCCTTGGCCTACACTGTGTTTCTCATGTAATCCCTGGGCTCCAGCACCGCAAGTGGCTGCCCAGAAGTGCCGTTTGCACAGTCAACACTTGCTGCCGTGTTATTGGGGTTTAGTAATGTCAGATGCTCCCCTGATGTGTATCCAGCAATGTGTCCTGCGACCTCCACGCTGACACTACAACAGAAAATAAAGGGAACCTGTCCCCCCCCAGGCAATTTTAACTTAAAGAACCACCTTGTGCAGCACTAATGCTGAATTTGGACAAGGTGGCTCTTTTAGTTATTCTCCTTGCACATGCTGAACTAAACACTTAAAAAATGTGTCTCCTCATGCCTTCAAACCATCCTTGAGGTGGGACTTAACCTTCCTAATGAGACGCAGCACAGCTATCATTCCTACCCCCTTGGTGCCGGGCGCCGCCTCCTCAGCGTTGTTTGAATCTGTCCCGGAGCCTGCGCTGTTATGTTATCCCTTGGCCATGCGCAGTTAACGCTGCCCATCTTCTGACATAATTTGTTGTCAGGCTGGCTGCGCCTGTGCGGCCGCCCTGCCCGAGATCACGCCCCGCAGTGTCTTATTTATTCACACTGCAGGGCTGGGATTCATGGACATGCGCAGTGCATATCTTCACCTCTCACTCATCTCCTTCCGCCTTCTTCAGACTGTGCGGCATCACAGCCGTAGCATGTGATTAGGGATCAGCTGATGCCGCACAGTCTGAAGAAGGCGGAAGGAGGTGAGTGCGAGGTGAAGATATGCACTGCGCAAGGCCAAGAATCCCAACCCTGCACTGTGAATAAATCAGAAGACACTGCAGGGCTGGGATTCATGGGCATGCGCAGTGCATATCTTCGCCTCTCACTCATCTCCTTCCGCTTTCTTCAGACTGTGCGGTGTCATGGCCATGGCATGTGATTAGGGATCAGCTGACGCCACACAGTTGGAAGAAGGCGGAAGGAGATGAGTGAGAGGCGAAGATATTCACTGCGCAAGGCCATGAATCCCAGCCCCGCAGTGTGAATAAATCAGAAGACACTGCGGGGCGTGATCTTGGGCAGCATGACCGCACAGGCGCAGTCATGCTGACATCAATTGATGTCAGAAGATGGGCAGCACTAACTGCGCATGACCAAGGGATAACATAACAGCGCAGACTCCGGTACACAAACAAACAACGCTCAGGAGGTTGCGCCCGGTGCCAAGGGGGTATGAATGACAGCTGTGCTGCGTCTCATTAAGAAGGAAAGTCCCGCCTCTGGGATGGTTTAACGGTATGAGGGGCCAAATTTTATAAGTGTTTCGTTCAGCGTGTGCAAGGAGCATAATTAAAAGAGCCACCTTTTCCTTGTGCAGCATTACTGATGCACAAGGTGGCTCTTCTAGTTGCTAACGCCTGTGGGGGGTTAAAGATTCCCTTTCAAATTGCTGCAATTAGGCCTCAGCCTACACTCTGTTTTCATGTAATCCCTGGGCTCCAACACCGCCAGTTGCTGCTCTGAAGTGTCTTTGGCACGGGTACTCCCTCCTGCCCAGCCTGGTTCCAGCACGCCAGCTGTTTCCGGGTAGTGTCAAGGTCACTTTGCCTCCAATACGTTGTCCTGTCGAGTTGCGGTCGGGTAGCTGACTCTTTGGTGCATGCAGTTTAGGTGCTTCCTACGTGGGCTGCGGGAACTGGCAATCAAGGCTGGTTCCGTAGTGCCAATATGACAAGCTCCCCCTGTAGGACTGTGGATTTTCGGTAACTATGGCGGGCTTGCAGCCTAGCAACTTTTGATTTTCCTGTGGACCTTCTGCTGCCTATCTGAGTTCGAGCTCCATTAGCTGGTTCTTAGGAAGACAATCTTGAATAGGTCCCCCTGGTTCCAGTACCGTCAGCTGGTCCTTGGTTATTCCATTGGCTCTTGTACCTTCTGCTACCCATCCGGGTTCCAGTCCTGTCAGCTGGTTCTCGGCAGTGTCTTTTGCTCTTGTACCTTCTGCTCCCCATCCTGGTTCCAGTACCGTCAGCTGGTTCCGGGCAAAGCCTTTGGCTTAGGTGCCTCCTTCTGGGTATCCGAGTTCCACTAACGTCAGGTGGTCTTTGGTAGTGCTTTCTGGCATGGGTACCTCCTGCTTAGTAACCGGGTTTCAGTACTGTCAGCTGGTCCTCGGTAGTTCCATTGGCTCTTGTACCTTCGGCTCCCCATCCGGGTCTCAGTACCATCAGCTGGTTCTTGGCAGTGTCTTTGGCTCTTGTACCTTCTGCTCCCCATCCTGGTTCCAGTACCATCAGCTGGTTCTGGGCAGAGCTTTTGGCTTAGGTGCCTCCTACTGGGTATCCGAGTTCCATCAACGTCAGGTGGTCCTTGGTAGTGCTTTCTGGCATGGGTACCTCCTGCTTAGTAACCGGGTTCCAGTACCATCAGCTGGTCCTCGGTAGTTCCATTGGCTCTTGGACCTTCGGGTAGCCATCCGGGTTCCAGTACCGTCAGCTGGTTCTCGGCATTTCCTCAGCCTTCTTGTACCTTCTGCTACATTTCCAAGTTCAAGACTCGAAAGACGACGACCCTGAAGACCACCCCTAAGAAGACAACCCCAGAGGCGACGACCCCTGAGATGACGACCCTGGAGACGACGACCCTGAAGACAACCCCAAAGACGACGATGACCCCTGAGACGATGACCCTGGAGACGACGACCCTGAAGACCGAGAAGCAGAAGAACAAGAAGCTACAGAACAAAGAGCAGAAGAACATTAAGCATAAGACTAAATATCAGAGCAAAAGATATTATCTAAATTATAAGCAGAAGAAGACTAAGCAGTGTATGGGGGTGAGTTCGTTCCTCCTCGTGGTGCCCCTGGAAAAAGCCTGCTGCTGCAGGCCAAACTGAAAGCGAAAAAATCCTGTTGTAACTCTTTTGTGACAGGCAGAACGGAAGGTGTAATCTTCAAACTTTTATAGATAACAACTACAGGAATGCCTGTCACAAATGAGGATATGATGAAGAAGTAGAATATGAAGAAGAATAATAGTTTAATAAAAAGAATATGAAAAATGTAACAAAAAAGAATAATAGGAAGAAGGTGAAGAAGAAGATGAATACGATGAAGAAGAAGTAGATGTTAAAGATGCTGCTGCTGAGGATGATGAAGAAGAAAGTGGCAGAGAAGTAAAAAAAGAAGGTGAAGAGCATGGAATTAGTGAAACATCAATATCTGACAAAATATAAAAAATCTTAACATAGTCAATATCTTTGTAACTCCGAATGTCTTAAAAAAAAATTTAATTCCTGCTATTCCATTTGATTGGGCTAAACCTCAATGCCTTTAATGTCTCCTCCACCACCCCCAATACATCCTACATTATTCTTAGTTGTTTTCCTTCATGTAGACTGAACCTACAAGGAAAGAAAGGGTTTATTTTAATTCCGATATTTTGGTCCCATTGACTTGCATTCAATCGATCGGTATCGGCAATAACTGATATTTTTCGAATATCGGCCGATCCAATCTGATACCGATATTTTCAAATATCAGAAGGTATCACTCAACACTAATTGTTATGAATCTATGCTTGATAATTGTTTCTGCATGACTTTTTAATTGAAACTGGAGGAAATGGGTATTGGCTTTTGGATACCTATCTTATATGTAAGTTTTGAGATTAAGATTTACTCATGGCTGATAAATACCCTGACCCTATTGGCTCTCTCTAACATTGTAGAATAATTTTTACATTATATATTTATAATTAGTAGATGAGCACTGGAATGAATTATCAAATGGATGCTGGGTATATAATGTATATGGGAGTACTTTGTGGTTTTCATTGAGTATCATTGTTAAACTCATATGTACCTGCTTTCTCTTTCAAGTAGATACTTATCTACGTTTTTGGAATGAGGCATGTTGCTGAGGTACACGTGGTCCAAATTGATGGTACCCCTTGTTTAATGACAGAAAAACCCACAATGGTCACAGAAATAACTTGAATCTGACAAAAGTAATAATAAATAAATAACACAGGTCTGCAAAACATTTTTTGTCAAGAGCTGTTTTGGTTATTCCACATAATCTTTATGTTTTTAAGTGTGCTGACTGCGAAAATGACCTCCGTTTTGTCATAGGATATCACGTTTTCTGACAATTTAAGTAACTATGTTAAATAAGACAATACCTCAAAATAAATGAAAATAGACTCATAAAATTAATTTTTTATTACAAATGTTTCATGAAAATCATTTTTTTACTGCAATGAGCTCACTAACACACACTAAAATCGATTCTTCTTCCCTGTGGGGCTTCTCTTGGTACATTTACGCTTGTGATTAGCATCTGGAATGTCTATCTGAAGCGTCCAACAGTAGTCTGCCATCATTGTAATGCTCCATCTTCCCTGGTATCTTCTTTCCATCTCTTTAACCCCTTTCTGTCATTGTACGTACTATTCCATCCATTTGGGGTGGGCCGTACTTCCCAAGGACGGAATAGTACGTCCAGCGCGATCGGCCGCGCTCACGGGGGGAGCGCGGCCGATCGCGGCCGGGTGTCAGCTGCCTATCGCAGCTGACATCCGGCGCAATGTGCCAGGAGCGGTCATGGACCGCCCCCGGCACATTAACCCCCGGCACACCGCGATCAAACATGATCGCGGTGTGCCGGCAGTATAGGGAAGCATCGTGCAGGGAGGGGGCTCCATGCGGGCTTCCCTGAGACCCCCGCAGCAACGTGATGTGATCGCGTTGCTCCGAGGGTCTCCTACCTCCTTCCTCGCTGCAGGTCCCGGATCCAAGATGGCCGCGGCATCCGGGTCCTGCAGGGAGGGAGGTGGCTTACCGAGTGCCTGCTCAGAGCAGGCGCTTGGTAAGCCTGCAGTGCTCTAAGTCAGATCGGTGATCTGACAGAGTGCTGTGCAAACTGTCAGATCACCGATCTGTGATGTCCCCCCCTGGGACAAAGTAAAAAAGTAAAAAAAAAAATGTCCACATGTGTAAAAAAAAAAAAAAAATTCCTAAATAAAGAAAAAAAAAAATATTCCCATAAATACATTTCTTTATCTAAATAAAAAAAACAAACAATAAAAGTACACATATTTAGTATCGCCGCGTCTGTAACGACCCCACCCATAAAACTGTCCCACTAGTTAACCCCTTCAGTAAACACCGTAAGGAAAAAAAAAAAACAAGGCAAAAAACAACGCTTTATTATCATACCGCCGAATAAAAAGTGGAATAAAATGCGATCAAAAAGACAGATATAAATAACCATGGTACCTCTGAAAGCGTCATTTTGTCCCGCAAAAAAAGAGCCACCATACAGCATCATCAGCAAAAAGATAAAAAAGTTATAGTTAGTGTTGAGCGATACCGTCCGATACTTGAAAGTATCGGTATCGGAAAGTATCGGCCGATACCGGCAAAGTATCGGATCTCGCCGATACCGATACCCGATACCAATACAAGTCAATGGGACTCAAGTATTGGAAGGTATCCCTGATTGTTCCCAGGGTCTGAAGGAGAGGAAACTCTCCTTCAGGCCCTGGGATCCATATTAATGTGTAAAATAAAGAATTAAAATAAAAAATATTGATATACTCACCTCTCCGACGCAGCCTGGACCTTACCGCTGTGAACCGGCAGCCTTCTTTGCTTAAAATGAGCGCGTTCAGTACCTTCCATGACGTCACGGCTTCTGATTGGTCGCGTGCCGCTCATGTGACCGCCACGCGACCAATCAGAAGCCGTGACATCATCCCTCAGGTCCTAAATCCCTAGAAGGGAATTTAGGACCTGAGGGATGACGTTGCGGCTTGTGATTGGTCGCGTGGCAGTCACATGAGCGGCACGCGACCAATCAGAAGCCGTGACGTCATGGAAGGTGCTGAACGCACTCATTTTAAGCAAAGAAGGCTGCCGGTTACCAGCGGTGATGTCCAGGGGCCTCCGGAGAGGTGAGTATATCAATATTTTTTATTTTAATTCTTTATTTTACACAGTAATATGGATCCCAGGGCCTGAAGGAGAGTTTCCTCTCCTTCAGACCCTGGGAACCATACACTGGGAACTTCCGATTCCAATTCCCGATACCACAAAAGTATCGGATCTCGGTATCGGAATTCCGATACCGCAAGTATCGGCCGATACCCGATACTTGCGGTATCGGAATGCTCAACACTAGTTATAGTCCTCAGAATAAAGCGATGCCAAAATAATAATTTTTTCTATAAAATAGTTTTTATGTATAAAAGCGCCAAAACATAAAAAAATTATATAAATGAGATATCTCTGTAATCGTACTCTGACCCGAAGAATAAAACTGCTTTATCAATTTTACCAAACGCGGAACGGTATAAACGCCTCCCCCAAAAGAAATTCATGAATAGCTGGTTTTTGGTCATTCTGCCTCACAAAAATCGGAATAAAAAGCGATCAAAAAATGTCACGTGCCCGAAAATGTTACCAATAAAAACGTCAACTCGTCCCGCAAAAAACAAGACCTCACATGACTCTGTGGTCTCAAATATGGAAAAATTATAGCTCTCAAAATGTGGTAATGCAAAAAATATTTTTTGCAATAAAAAGCGTCTTTCAGTGTGTGACGGCTGCCAATCATAAAAATCCGCTAAAAAAAACAGCTATAAAAGTAAATCAAACCCCCCTTCATCACCCCCTTAGTTAGGGAAACATTTAAAAATTAAAACACGTATTTATTTCCATTTTCCCATTAGGGCTAGGGTTAGGGTTAGGGCTAGGGTTAGGGCTAGGGTTAGGGTTAGGGCTAGGGTTAGGGTTAGGGTTAGGGCTAGGGTTAGGGCTAGGGTTAGGGCTAGGGTTAGGATTGGGGCTAGGATTAAGGCTACAGTTAGGGTTGGGGCTAAAGTTAGGGTTGGGGCTTAAGTTAGGGTTAGGGTTTGGATTACATTTACGGTTGGGAATAGGGTTGGGATTAGGGTTAGGGGTGTGTCTGGGTTAGAGGTGTGATTAGGGTTACCGTTGGGATTAGGGTTAGGGGTGTGTTTGCATTAAGGTTTCAGTTATAATTGGGGTTTTTCCACTGTTTAGGCACATTAGGGACTCTCCAAACGCGACATGGCGTACGATCTAAATTCCAGCCAATTCTGCGTTGAAAAAGTAAAACAGTGCTCCTTTCCTTCCGAGCTCTCCCGTGTGCCCACACAGGGGTTTACCCCAACATATGGGGTATCAGCGTACTCAGGACAAATTGGACAACAACTTCTGGGGTCCAAGTTCTCCTGTTACCTTTGGGAAAATACAAAACTGGGGGCTAAAAATAATTTTTGTGGGAAAAAAAAAGATTTTTTATTTTCATGGCTCTGCATTATAAACTGTAGTGAAACACTGGGGGGCTCAAAGTTCTCATAACACATCTAGATAAGTTCCTTGGGGGGTCTAGTTTCCAATATGGGGTCACTTGTGGGGGGTTTCAACTGTTTACGTACATTAGGGGCTCTGCAAACGCAATGTGACGCCTGCAGACCAATCCATCTAAGTCTGCAGTCCAAATGATGCTCCTTCCCTTCCAAGCTCTGCCATGCGCTCAAACGGTGGTCCCCCCACATATCAGGTATCAGCGTACTCAGGACAAATTGGACAACAATATTTAGGGTCCAATTTCTCCTGTTACCCTTGGAAAAATACAAAACTGGGGGCTAAAAAATAATTTTTGTGGAAAATTTTTTTTTTTTATTTGCACGGCTCTGCGTTATAAACTGTAGTGAAACACTTGGGGGTTCAAAGCTCTCACAACATATCTAGATGAGTTCCTTAGGGGTTCTACTTTCCAAAATGGTGTCACTTGTGGGGGATTTCTACTGTTTAGGTACATTAGGGGCTCTGCAAACGCAATGTGACGCCTGCAGACCATTCCATCTAAGTCTGCATTCCAAATGGCGCTCCTTCCCTTCCAAGCCCTCCCATGCGCCCAAACGGTGGTTCCCCCCACATATGGGGTATCAGCGCACTCAGGACAAATCGGACAACAACGTTGGGGGTCCAATTTATCCTGTTACCCTCGGAAAAATACAAAACTGGGGGCTAAAATATAATTTTTGTGGGAAAAAAATTTTGTTTTATTTTTACGGCTCTGCATTATAAACTTCTGTGAAGCCCTTGGTGGGTCAAAGTGCTCACCACACATCTAGATATGTTCCTTAGGGGGTCTACTTTCCAAAATTGTGTCACTTGTGGGGGTTTCAATGTTTAGGCACATCAATGGCTCTCCAAACGCAACATGGCGTCCCATCTCAATTCCTGTCAATTTTGCATTGAAAAGTCAAACGGCGCTCCTTCCCTTCCGAGCTCTCCCATGCACCCAAACAGTGGTTTACCCCCACATTTGGGGTATCAGCGTACTCAGGACAAATTGTACAACAACCTTTGGGGTCCAATTTGTTCTCTTACCCTTGGGAAAATAAAAAATTGGGGGTGAAAAGATAATTTTTGTGAAAAAAAATGATTTTTTATTTTTATGGTTCTGCATTATAAACTTCTGTGAAGCACTTGGTGGGTCAAAGTGCTCAGCACACCTCTAGATAAGTTCCTTAGGGGGTCTACTTTTCAAAATGGTGTCACTTGTGGGGGGTTTTAATGTTTAGGCACATCAGTGGCTCTCCAAACGCAACATGGCGTCCATTCTCAATTCCTGTCAATTTTGCATTGAAAAGTCAAACGGCGCTCCTTCCCTTCCGAGCTCTGCCATGCGCCCAAACAGTGGTTTACCCCCACATATGGGGTATCGGCGTACTCAGGACAAATTGTACAACAACGTTTGTGGTCCATTTTCTCCTGTTACCCTTGGTAAAATAAAACAAATTGGAGCTGAAGTAAATTTTTTGTGAAAAAAAGTTAAATGTTCATTTTTATTTAAACATTCCAAAAATTCCTGTGAAACACCTGAAGGGTTAATAAACTTGAATGTGGTTTTGAGCACCTTGAGGGTTGCAGTTTTTAGAATGGTGTCAAACTTGGGTATTTTCTATCATATAGACCCCTCAAAATGACTTCAAATGAGATGTGGTCCCTAAAAAAAATCCGTTGATCCGTTGAAGCGTTCCAGAGTTATAACCTCATAAAGGGACAGTGGTCAGAATTGTAAAAATTGGCCCGGTCCATAACATGCAAACCACCCTTGGGGGTAAAGGGGTTAATGTCCTCGTGGAATCTTTCACCTTGTTCTTCATTCACAGCTCCCAAATTTTCAGGAAAGTTGTCAAGGTGGGAATGGAGGAAATGCACTTTCAAACTCATCAGGCAACCTAAAGCTTGAAATGCTTTCAGCATTCGTCTGATGATTTTTTTGTAGTCAGGGTCTTTGTTATTGCCTAAAACTTTATTTACAACCTCTTTAAATGCAAACCACCCCTTTTTTTGAGGATACGTCAAGGTATTGATAAACTCTTGATCAGCTATAAGCCTTCTAATGTCTGGTCCGACGAACACACCTTCCTTCAAATTTGCCTCCGAGAGGCCTGGAAACTTGGTGACCAAGTATTTGAAGCATTCTCTATCTTTTGGAAGTGATTTTACAAATTGCTTCATCAATCCCAATTTTATGTGGAGAGGTGGTAGAAGAACTTTATGGGGATGAACCAAAATTTCTCGGAGGACATTTTTTTCACCAACTGTGAGCACCCTCGGCTGCCAATTCTTCTTGGTCCAGTGTTTTTGTCGGTCTCGACTGTCCCATAGACACAGAAAACAAGGGTATTTGGTATACCCAGCTTGTTACCCGAGCAGCATGCACAAGACTTTCAAATCCCCGCACACTTGCCAACCGTGGTCTTCATATTTAAGTTTACTAAGAAGCAATTCCAAGTTCTCGTAGGTTTCCTGGAGGTGTACAGAATGACCTACAGGGATGGAAGCATAAAAACCGCCGTTGTGGAGTAAAATTGCTTTGAGACTTCTTTTTGAAGAATCATTTGCTGAATAATATTGGATTTTGAATTGACCCATTAAATATTCGACATCGATGCAATAAACCAACTTATCTTCCTGGGCAAAGTAAGGAACGAACTTGTTTTCATGATGTCTGAACCATGACAAAGACACTCCTGGCAACAATAAATTCTTGCTTTTGAGCCTTGATCTGAGTAACTCAGTGGCATCTTTGAGAAGATTCAAGTCTCTTACTAAATCATTCATCTCCTCCTGGGAAAACAATTTTGGTCTTGTATCATCTTCAAAGTCAGAACTTGATTCATCATCTGATTCAGGTATGACTCCACCTTCATCGGAGCTAGTTATCTCTTCCAAGGTAGCAGGGTCCTTGGGTACTGGTATATCTGTGCCATGGAGGATGGGACGAATTGCTGAGTGAATATTGGGGTATGAAATGGAATGCTTCCATTTTGAATTATACCCTTTCACATTGCATGAACAAAAGTAACAATCGTCACTATGGTTCTTTTGCTCTCGTCATACCATAGGAATCTCATAATGGAAAGCTTTTTTCTTACCCTTGAACCAATTTCAGATGTCCTCAACACACCGTTTGCACACTTTATGAGGTGCCCAAGCTTTATCTTGATCTCCAAGCTTTAGTCCGAAATAAGCAAAGTATACTTTTTTCACAATGTTTGTAATATTCAGCTGGTGCTTCAGCACTGTATATTCACCACAAATGTAACAGAAACTGTCAGGCGAATGAATACACTTCCGCTGAGCCATAATGCTAATTTTGGGAAACACGACTGAATATGACGAGCTAACACGAACTGAGATGAAAAAGTGTGAACAGGCGAGAACCAAGATAAAACAATTGAATCAAGCCCAAGCATGTCAGAGCCTGCTCGTTCAGCTTGCAACATGTTGATGCTGGCTTCATTAGCTCACTCTGAAAGTTCTTTTCCTTGAAAGTTATATTTTTTGGGGCATTGTATATCTTCAATGCATTGATGTGAGTTAATTAATAGTAATTTTGACTTTCAAAACCCTAAGATAAAAAAAATACCAAAAATTTAGAAAAATATACTAAATTTGAAGATAATTTTGCATTTTGTGGCAAATCCTGACGTCCAGGATTTTTTTCAATATTTTTTTTCGTTTTCAGCACACCAAAATACATGGAAATTAGATGAAAATAATCAAACACATTTTTTAGTCGCAGACCAGTGTAATCTATGAAAATAATCAAATTATAGTCAGACATTGCTTTTCAACAATGCTTCCACAGAATTAAAAAAATAAATAAATAAAGCTCATGAAATAGACCTGGACAGAAATGATGGAACCCTTAACTTAATATTTTGTTGCACAACCTTTTGAGGCAATCACTGCAATCAAACGATTCCTGTTACTTTCAATGAGACTTCTGCACTTCTTGACAGGTATTTTGTCCCACTTGTCAGGATCAAACTGCTCCAGTTATCTCGTGTTTGAAGGTTGCCCTTTCCAGACAGCATGTTCCAGCTTTTTCCAAAGATGCTCAATAGGATTTTGGTCAGGAATAATAGAAGGACACTTCAGAATAGTCCAATGTTTGGGTGTTTTTAGCTGTTGCAATATCCATGACCTGTGACTGAGACCAAGCTTTCTAACACTGACAGCACATTTCTCTCTAGAATCCCTTAATAGTCTTGAGATTTTATTGTACCCTGCACAGATTCTAGACACCCTGTGCCAGATGCAGCAAAGCAGCCCCAGAACAAAACAGAGCCTCCTCTAGGTTTCACAGTAGGGACAGTGTTCTTTACTGGATATGCTTCATTTTTCTGTCTGTGAACATAAAGCAGATATCATGTTCTCATACACTTTATGCAGTTAATAGCCCTCTGTGTCTGTACTGCTACATACTTAGGCTGTTAACTGGTTCATGCAGCTTTACATGAACACCCGAGCCTTACACTATGGCTGGTCCAAATAACTAAAGCAATTGTTACCATCCACCTCTCGTGTCTCCCCTTTCCCTCACAGTTTGTAAGCTTGCGGGCAGGGCCCTCATTCCTCCTGGTATCTGTTTTGAACTGTGATTTCTGTTATGCTGTAATGTCTATTGTCTGTACAAGTCCCCTCTATAAGTTGTAAAGCGCTGCGGAATATGTTGGCGCTATATAAATAAAAATTATTATTATTATTATAGATGTGCCTTGCCAAAAGTTCAATTTTTGTCTCATCTGTCCATAGGACATTCTACCAGAAGCTTTGTTGCTTGTCAATATGTAGTTTGGCAAATTACAGTCTGGCTTTGTAATGATTTTTTTTCAACAATGTTGTCCTCCTTGGTCGTCTCCCATGAAGTTGACTTTGGCTCACACAACGACAGATGTGCGATGTGACACTGTTGTTCCTTTAGCTTGAAGTTCACCTTTAATCTGTTTAGAAGTTTTTCTGGGCTCTTTTGTTACCATTCGTATTATCCATCTCTTTGATTTGTCATCAATTTTCCTCCTTCAGCTACATCCAGGAAGGTTGGCTACAGTCCCATGGATCTTAAATTTCTGAATAATATGTGCAACTGTAGTCACAGACACATCAAGCTGCTTGGAGGTGGTCTTAGAACTTTTACCTTTAACATGTGTGTCTAAAATTTTCTTTCTAATCTCCTGAGACAACTCTTTCCTTTGCTTCCTTTGGTCCATGTTAAGTGTGATACACACCATTTCACCAAACAGCACAGTGAGTATCTGTGGCCCTATATACAGGCCCACTCACTGATTCCAAGATTGTAGTCACCTGTGATGCTAGTTAGTGGACACACCTTGATTTAACATGTCCCTTTTGTCACATTATTTTCAGGGGTACCATCATTTCTGTCCAGGCCCAATTCATGTGTTTTATTTTATTTTTTTTAATTCTGTGGAAGCTTGGTTGAAAAGTAATGTCTGTCTTTCATTTGTTCATTTTCATATTTCTTTTATTTATTATTACTTTTGTCAGATTGAAGTTATTTCTGTGACCATTGTGGGTTTTTCTGTCATTAAACGAGGGGTACCAACAATTTTGACCATGTGTTATGTTCACAATACCTTGGCTATTTAACCTTTCATTTTCTGTTAATCTGTGCATGTTTTTAGGCACATTATTAGAGGATAAGGATACCTCTTATGCTAGTGCAGACTCTGGTTCTACCCCACAACAGCCACATTTAGCACATCAGCACTTTAGCACTTCGAGATAATTGAGATCCAGTTCCCAATGAGACTATGTTGTCTCCCCATTAGAGGTATTTTTATATTTTTTTATGTGTGTGTGTGTTTTCCTTGTGTGTCCAATTTTTTGGTATGTCTCAGGTGGTCTAGGGTTCACAGGGCTAACAACATTAAGCGTGGGTGCCATTAAGTCAACAACTAGGGTGCCAGCTTCCACTGGTAGGCAGGGCTGCTCTCAGAGACTTCTAGGGAGAGAGTAGCCTCCTTCCTTTCTATATTTGGTCATTATACCATTTTGAGGTATATTGTATATTGTGCATTGGGTGGTTCCTGGTTGACTCTTTTTTATTAAGTACACTTTTAATATATTAATAAAAGTAAATTTTTCAGGGGTCTCTATCTTGTCCACATGCCATGAGGACTTTTCTCATAAACAGCTCATCTCTGCAGATTTCAATCTTCTCCATTTTTCTGCAGCACATCCCCACAAAAAGCCCTTAAAGATATGAGTGTCATTATATGCTACTGAAGTAAAAATATCTGCCCTATGCTGAGCCCCTAAATAAATAACTGACCCTCACTATATTCCCCATGCAAAATATGACTCCCATATTGTCCTTATTATGGTACATTATCTGTACACTCTCCTTTCAATACAAGGCCCTCTCATCACACTCCCCATCCTTGGCTTACTGTTCCCTCATAGCTGTGCCCTTATACTCTTTCCCACACTACTCAGTATCTATTCTGTGCCCACTCACACTTTTATCTCCCCATATTGTCTCCTCACATGTTTCCCCTCCTTCCTCATGTACGTCCCCCCTGCTAATCATACTGTCTCCTCACATATTTACCCCCTCGCTCCCCATACTTCCTCCTCACACATGCCCCGACTCCCCATACTGTGTTCGCACACATCATATCACTCTCACTCCCCATACTGTGTCTGCACACATTTTTCCCCTTGCTACTCATACTGTGTCAACACCCATCTCCCCACTCACCCCCACAGAATAAACCCCCTACACAGAATAAATGCCAGATATCACAGAATGAATCCCCCACACTCATAGAATAAATCCCCCATCCACACAGAATAAATTCCCCTACACAGGCACACAGAATAAATCACCCCCACAAACACACAGAATAAATCCCCTCACACACAAAATAATCCCCCCTCCACACACACACAGAATAAATCCACACACACAAATAAATCCACCCTCCACACAGAAAAAATCCCTTTCTCCACACAGAATAAATCCCCCCTCCACACAGAATAAATCCACCCCTCCAAACAGAATAAATCCACCCCCTCCACACAGAATAAATCCACCCCACTCCACACAGAATAAAGCCCCTCCACAAAGAATAAATCCCCCCACATAGAATAAATGCCCCACACACAGGATAAATCTTCACACAAACATAATAAATACCTCTCCACACAGAATAAATGCCCCCACGCACAGAATAAATCCCCCTCCACACAGAATAAAACCCCTACACACTGAATAAATCCCCATCCACACTGAATAAACCCTCAAGACAGAATAAATCTCCCGGCTCAACACTGAATAAATCTCCCAAGACAGAATGAATCTCCCCCCTCAACACAAAATAAATCATCCTCCCCAACACAGAATAAATCTCTCTGTCAACACAAAATATATTCCCCCTCAACACAGAATAAATCCTGCTCTCAGTACAGAATAAATCCCCCAAACACACAGAATGAACTCCCCACACACATGCACAGAATAAATCCCCACACACACACACAAATCTCCCACCAATGCTGAATCTTTGGTGTCTTCAGTTCTACAGCCACAGGAACACTTACCACTGATGCTCTTCTTTCTTCTGCATGCCAGGGAGTGACGTCAGCAGCGTGATCACATGACCTGATCGTGCTGCTGGCATCTCTCTGACCCGGTTGTCAGAGCTTCAGTTGTACTTGCATACGTTTTCCAACATGTCTACTATATATCAGTGCAATTTTTGAAACATTTTTTTTTGTCAGGAGGTTATAAGGGTTAAAAGATGACTAGCGATTTCTCATTCTTACAACAAAATTTACAAAACCATTTTTTTAGGAACCACCTCACATTTGAAGTGACTATAACAGAAAATACCCAAAGGTGACACGATTATAAAAACTACAACCCTCAGGGAGCTCAAAACCACACTCAAGAAGTTTATTAACTTCAGGTGCTTCACAGGAGTGAATGGAATGTGAAAGGAAAAAATATTTATATTTTCTTATGTAAGGGTAGCAGGAGAAAATGGACCATCCAATTTGTTGTGCTATGTCTCCTGAGCCTATAGATACCCCATATGTGGAGGAAAACCACTGTTTGGGCACACAGCAGAGCTCGAAAGGGAAGGAGTGCCATTTCACTTTTTGTATGTAAAATTTGCTGATATAATTAGAGGACGCCATGTCGTGTTTGGAGGGCCCCTGATGTGCCTAAACAGTTTAACCCCCCCACAAGTGACACAATATTGTAAACTAGACACCTCAGAAAACTTATCTAGATGTGTATTGAGCACCTGGATCCCACAGATGCTTCACAGAAGTTTATAATGTTTATAATGTTGAGCTGTGAAAATAAATTTTTTTTGTAGCTCCAATCTTTGCATTTCATGAGGGTAACAGGAGAAATTGCAACATATGATTTGTTGTGCAAATTCTCCGGACTATGCAGAAACCCAATATGAGGGAGAAATCTAAAGAAATTTGGGCACATGGCAGAGATTGGAAGGGAAGGAGCGCCATTTCATTTTTACTGGAAAATTTGCCAGAATAATGTCTCGTTTGGTGAGCCGTTGATGTGCCTAAGCAGTGGAAACTCACCAAAAGTAATACCATTTTGGAAACTAGACCCATCAGATAACTTATATACAGTGAAGGAAATAATTATTTGATCCCTTGCTGATTTTGTAAGCTTGCCCACTGAAAAAGACATGAACAGTCTATAATTTTAAGGGTAGGTTAATTTTAACATTGAGAGGCAGAATATCAAAAATAAAATCCAGAAAATCACATTGTATAAATTATATAAATGTATTTGCATCTTACTGTGAGAAATAAGTATTTGATCCCCTACCAACTATTAAGAGTTCTGGCTACTAGAGACCAGTTAGACACTCCTAATCAACTTGTTACCTGCATTAAAGACAGCTATCTTACATATGTGTGTGTTTGTTGTAAAGTAACTTGGCACACACGTGATCAATTGCTAGTGTGGTTTTAATGAAAGGAGAGTACATACAGACGTTTCGGTCATAGACCTTCTTCAATGTACCTCTCACAATAAGAATGTCTGGTGAGCGGATTTTTGGGGGATTATCCCCTGAGTTGCTTATAGGTGATGTAAGCAGTCTCTGCGTGATTAAGGCTCTAAGTGTCTCCTGTGCGGACGCGGTATCCACCGCTTGTCCCAGAGTGGACACTCTATAAGCAACTCAGGGGATAATCCCCCAAAAATCCGCTCACCAGACATTCTTATTGTGAGAGGTACATTGAAGAAGGTCTATGACCGAAACGTCTGTATGTACTCTCCTTTCATTAAAACCACACTAGCAATTGATCACGTGTGTGCCAAGTTACTTTACAAGTGTATACGGTTTGGGCACCTACTTGTGCACCACCACAATAGTAGTGCCTACATTTATCTCTCATAGCTATCTTACATAGTCACCTTTATAAAAGGCTCCTATCCACAGACTCAATTAATCAGTCAGATTCTAACCCCTACAACATGGGCAAGACCAAAGAGCTTTATAAAGATGTCAGGGACAAGATCATAGACCTGCATAAAGCTGGAATGGGTGACAAAACCAATATTAAGATGCTGGGTGAGAAGGAGAAAACTGTTGGTGCAATACCAAGAAAATGGAAGAAATACAAAATGACTATCAATCAACATTGATCTGGGGCACTATGCAAAATCTCACCTCGTGGGCTGTCCTTGATCATGAGGAAGGTGAGAGATCAGCCTAAAACTACACCGGGGAACTTGTTAATTATCTCAGGGCAGCTGGGACCACAGTCACCAACAAAACCACATAATGCTGCAAAGGTTTTAAATCCTGCAGTGCCCTCAATGTCCCCCTGCTCAAGAAGGAACATATACTGGCCAATCGGACATTTGCCAACATGGATTATTCTGTGAGTGATTGGAAGATGGTGCTATGGTAAGATGAGACAAAAATTGAGGTCTTTGGCATTAACTCAACTCGCCATGTTTGGAGGAAGAGAAATGCTGCCTATGACTTAAAGAACATCATCCCCACTGTCAAGCATGGAGGTGGAAACATTATGTAAAGGGGGTGTTTCTGTGCTAAGGGCACAGGACTACTTCACTGCATCAATGGGAGAGTGGATGGAACATGTACCGTAAAATCCTGAGTGATACAACAGGACATTAAAAATGGGTCATGGCTGTGTCTTCCAGAAAGACAATAACTAAAAACATACAGCCAAGGCAACAAATAAGTGGCTCAAAAAGAATCACTTTAAGGTAATTGAGTGGCCTAGCCAGTCTCCAGACCTTAATCCCATAGAAAGCTTATGGAGGGAGTTGAAGCTCTGAGTTGCCAATTGGCAGCCTCAAAATCTTAATGATTTAAAGATGATCCGCAAAAAGGAGTGGGCTAAAATATCTCCTGACATGTGCGCAAACCTCATCATTAAATCATCAACTACAAAAAACATGTGCTTGCTAACAAGAGTTTTGCCATCAAGTATTAAGTCTTGTTTGACAGAGGAATCAAATACTTATTTCTCACTGCAAAATGCAAATAAGTTTGTATAATTTATACAATGTGATTTTCTGGATTTTATTTTTGATATTCCATCTCTCAATGTTAAAATTAACTTACCCTTATAATTATAGACTGTTCATGTCTTTGTCAGTGGGCAAACTTACAAAATTAGAAAGGGATGAAATAATTATTTCCTTCACTGTAGATGTGCATTTAGTACCTTGAAAGCCCAGATGCTTCACAGCCGTTTATAACGTTGAGCTGAGAAAATAACAAAAAATCACATTTTTCCCACAAAAATGTTTTTTAGCACCAAATTTTGTATTTTTACTATGCTAATTGGACAAAATTGACCCCAGATTTGTTGTGCAATTTTTTCTGAGTTCACTGATACCTCATATGTAGTCAAAAACTACTTTTGAGGCACAGTGCTGAGCTCAGAAGGGAAGGAGAGCCATATTACAGTGCAAATTTTGCTGCACTGGTTTTAGGGTGCCATGCCAAATTGGCAGATCCCCTAAGGTACCAGAACAAAAGAATCCCCCATAAGTGACCCCATTTTACAAACTAAACCTCTCAATGAATTCATCTAAGGGTGCAGTAATTATATTGATGCCACAGGTGGATCAAAGAATTTTATATCACAGGGCAGTAAAGACAAAAAAAAAAAAATTACATTTTTACCACTAAGATTGTGTATTAGCCCCAAATTTTACATTTTCCTACTGGGACCTGGGTAAAACGGGCACAAAAAATGTGCAATTTCGGTAGAAATACCCTACATGTTGCTGTACAGTACTGTTTAGCCACATAGTGAGACTTTGGAGGGATATAGCGCTATTTGCCTCTTGGAGAACAGATTTTAATAGAAAAATTTGTGGACTCTATATACAGAGCACCTAAATGCCAGAAAAGCACCCCATTTTGGAAATTATATCCCATTGGGAATTTACAGTGGGGAAGAAAGTATTTAGTTAGCTACCTATTGTGCAAGGTCTCCCACTTAAAAAGATGAGAGAGGCCTGTAATTGACATCCTAGGTAGACCACAACTATGAGAGTCAAAATGAGGAAAAAAAATCCAGAAAATCACCTTGTCTGATTTGGCAAGATTTATTTTGCAAATTATGGTGGAAAATAAGTATTTATTTATTTCACTTTAAAACATGCAAGACTTCTAGCTCTCACAGACCTGTAACTTCTTTTTTGAAAGGCTCCCCTGTCCTTCACTCATTGCCAGTAGTAATTGTACCTGTTTGAACTTGTTATCAGTATAAAAGACACCTGTCCACAACCTCAAACAGTCACGCTCCAAACTCTACTATGGTGGGGCTGTTGAAGGACACCAGAAACAAAATTGTAACCCTGCACCAGGCTGGAAAGACTGAATCTGCAATAGGCAAGCAGCTTGGTGTGATGAAATCAACTGTGGGTGCAATAATAAGAAAATGGAACACATACAAGACCACTGATACTCTCCATTTATCTGGTGCTCCACGCAAGATCTCAACCCATGGGGTCAAATGATCAAAAGAACAGTGAGCAAAAATCCCAAAACCAAAAGGGGGGACCTAGTGAATGACCTGCATAGAGCTAGGACCATCATAACAAAGGCTACCATCAGTAACACACTACGCCGACAGGGACTCAGATCCTGCAGTGCCAGACGTGTCCCCCTGCTTAAGCCAGTACATGTCTGGGCCCGTATGAAATTTGCTAGAAAGCATTTGGATTATCCAGAAGAGTATTGCTAGAGTGTCATATGGTCTGATGGAACCAAAGTAGAACTGTTTTGTAGAAACAAAACTCATCGTGTTTGGAGGAGACAGAATGTTGAGTTGCATCCAAAGAACACCATACCAACTGTGAAGCATGGGGGTGGCAACATCTATTTCTCTGCAAAGTGACCAGGACGACCGATCCGTGTACATGAAAGAATGAATGGGGTCATGTATCATGAGATATTGAGTGCAAACCTCCTTCCATCAGCAAGGGCATTGAAGATGAAATGTGGATGGGTCTTTCAGCATGATAATGATCCCAAACACACCGCCAGGGCAATGACGGAGTGGCTTTTTAAGAAGCATATGAAGGTCCTGGAGTGGCCTAACCAGTCTCCAGATCTCAACCAAATAGAAAACCTTTGGAGGGAGTTGAAAGTCAAGGTGAAAATCCACGCATGCAGAGAAATCAAACTGTACTGTCCATAAATTTTGTGTAATAATGAGAAATGACACAGAGAAAAAGTATTGAATGGTGCAAAACTCATGTAAAGTCATGACATCAGATAAAATCTGTCAGTAATTAGAAAGTGTTCCTGTCACTTAGTGAAAAATAATATCAGCTGGTTCAACTGATGGCCTGTAAAAAGGTGTCCCATTACCAAGGTGCCACACAGGAAATATCTCTTGAGTGAGCTGTCTCAAGACCTTCACAACCTTGCTGTTGCAAAACATACTTTTTTTGTCTGAGGAAAAAAATGGACATGTGAGTGGCCCAATAGATGAACATTGTTCTGAGTGTGATCTGATGTTTTGTCTGAATGCACTTGGATTGATAATATTGCTGTCTGCATGAGCCCTAACCCTGACAAATATTAAAGTCTAGATAAGCATGATACCCAAGAACATTTTCCTTACACAAGGAATGGGCAACACTCCACATAATAAACAAGCATATTGATCCCGTAGTAATTATACTGTGTGTGGATCAAGAAGTTTTCATAAATTGAAAAGTATTTTAAAAAACAAATTGTTTTATTTTAACTACTCTAAAACACAAATTGACAACAAACATATATTATTTAAAACAAGGGTGCCTCAAACCAAAACCACATGCAGAAGGAGGTCAGCTGAAGCAGTAGGCATTAATACACAGGGAGATATCTATGTATGACAGAATATATCACATATGTTATATAAAATAAGTATAAAAAAATGTGAATAATATCCAGTTAAGGTATACCAACTATTCTAATAATCAGGGGCATAATCAACACAGTTTATCCGACCCATGACGCCTATGTGGCGTCATGGAATGATCGCGTCCCTGCAGATCGGGTGAAAGGGTTAACTCCTATTTCACCCGATCTGCAGGGAGAGGGGGAGTTGTACTTCAGCCCAGGGGTGGTGGCTTTGCCTCCACGTGGCTACGATCGCTCTGATTGGCTGTTGAAAGTGCAACAGCCAATCAGAGCAATTTGCAATATTTCACCTATGAAAATGGTGAAATATTGCAATCCAGCCATGGCCGATGCTGCAATAGCATCTGCCATGGCTGGAAATCATGTTCTGCCCCCCCCCACCGCCCCCGATCTCCTCCCCAGTCCTCCATTCTGTCCGGTACCCCCCTCCGTCCCCCTGTCCGCTCCCCCGTGCTCCTGTCCGCTCCCCCCGTCCTCCGATCCCCCCCCTGTGCTCCGATCCACCCCCCCACCACCCCCTCATACTTACCGAGCCTCCCGAAGTCGGTCCGTCTTCTCCCTGGGCGCCGCCATCTTCCAAAATGGCGGGCGCATGCGCGGTGCGCCCGCCGAATCTGCCGGCCGGCAGATTCATTACAAAGTACATTTTGATCGCTGTGGTAGGTTCTATCACAGCGATCAAAATAAAAAAATAATAAATAACCCCCCCCCTTTATCACCCCCATAGGTAGGGACAATAATAAAATAAAGAAAATATTTTTTTTTTCTTTTTCCACTAGGGTTAGGGTTAGAACTAGGGTTAGAACTAGGGTTAGGGTTAGGGGTAGGGTTAGGGTTAGGGGTAGGGTTAGGGGTAGGGTTAGGGTTATGGCATGTGCACACAGTGCGGATTTGGCCGCGGATCCGCAGCGGATTGGCCGCGGATCCGCAGCGGATTGGCCGCTGCGAATTTGTAGCAGTTTTCCATCAGGTTTACAGTACCATGTACACCTATGGAAAACCAAATCCGCTGTGCCCATGGTGCGGAAAATTCTGTGCAGAAACGCTGCGTTGTATTTTCCGCAGCATGTCAATTCTTTGTGAGGATTCCGCAGCGTTTTACACCTGTTCCTCAATAGGAATCCGCAGGTGAAATCCGCACAAAAAAACACTGGAAATCTGCTGTAAATCCGCAGGTAAAACGCAGTACCTTTTACCTGCAGATTTTTCAAAAATCATGCGGAAAAATCTCACACGAATCCACAACGTGGGCACATAGCCCATTAGGCTAGGGTTGGAATTAGAGTTAGGGTTGGAATTAGGGCTAGGGTTGGAAATAGGGTTAAGATTAGGCTTGTGGTTAGGGTTACGGATAGGGTTAGGGGTGTGTTGGGGTTACAGTTGTGGTTAGGGTTGGGATTAGCGTTAGGGTTGGGATTAGGGTTAGGATTAGGGTTAGGGTTGGAATTAGGGTTACGGGTGTGTTGGGGTTAGGGTTGTGGTTAGGGGTGTGTTGGGGTTAGGGTTGTGATTAGGGTTATGGCTACAGTTGGGATTAGGATTAGGGGTGTGTTGGGGTTAGTGTTGAAGTTAGAATTGAGGGGTTTCCACTGTTTAGGCACATCAGGGGTCTCCAAACGCAACATGGCACCACCATTGATTCCAGCCAATCTTGCGTTCAAAAAGTCAAATGGTGCTCCCTCCCTTCCAAGCCCCGACGTGCGCCCAAACAGCGGTGTACCCCCACATTTGGGGTATCAGCGTACTCAGGACAAACTGGGCAACAACTGTTGGGGTCCAATTTCTCCTGTTACCCTAGCAAAAATAAAAAATTACTTGCTAAAACATAATTTTTGAGGAAAGAACAATTATTTTTTATTTTCACGGCTCTGCGTTGTAAACTTCTGTGAAGCTCTTGGGGGTTGAAAGTGCTCCCCACACATCTAGATAAGTTCCTTCGGGGGTTTAGTTTCCAAAATGGGGTCACTTGTGGGGTGTTTCTACTATTTAGGCACATCAGGGGCTCTGCAAATGCAACATGATGCCCGCAGACCATTCCATCAAAGTCTGCATTTCAAATATCACTACTTCCCTTCCGAGCCCTGACGTGTGCTGAAACAGTGGTTTACCCCCACATATGGGGTATCAGCATACTCACAACAAACTGGGAAACAAATATTGGGGTCCAATTTCTCCTGTTACCCTTGTGAAAATAAAAAATTGCTTGCTAAAACATCTTTTTTGAGGAAAGAAAAATGATTTTTTTATTTTCACGGCTCTGCGTTGTAAACTTCTGTGAAGCTCTTGGGGGTTGAACATGCTCACCACACATCTAGATAAGTTCCTTGGGGGGTCTAGTTTCCAAAATGGGGTCACTTGTGGGGGGTTTCTACTGTTTAAGCATATCAGGGGCTCTGCAAACGTAACATGATGCCCGCAGACCATTCCATCAAAGTCTGCATTCCAAAACGTCACTACTTCCCTTCCGAGCCCCGGCATGTGCCCAAACAGTGGTTTACCCCCACATATGGGGTATCAGCGTACTCAGGAGAAACTGGACAACAACTTTTGGGGTCAAATTTCTCCTGTTACCCTTGCAAAAATAAAAAATTCTGGGCTAAAAAAATATTTTTGAGGAAAGGAAACACATTTATCATTTTCACGGCTCTGCGTTATAAACTTCTGTGAAGCACTTGGGGTTTCAAAGTGCTCACCACACATCTAGATAAGTTACCTTGGGGGTCTAGTTTCCAAAATGGAGTCACTTGTGGGGAGTTCCTACTGTTTAGGCACATCAGGGGCTCTGCAAACGCAACCTGACGCCCGCAGAGCATTCCATCAAAGTCTGCATTTCAAAACATCACTACTTCCCTTCCAAACCCCGACGTGTGCCAAAACAGTGGTTTACCCCCACATATGGGGTATCAGCATACTCAGGAGAAACTGGACAACAACTTTTGGGGTCCAATTTCTCCTGTTACCCTTGGGAAACTAAAAAATTGTGGGCTAAAAAATCATTTTTGAGAAAAGAAAAATTATTTTTTATTTTCATGGCTCTGCGTTATAAACTTCTGTGAAGCACTTTGGGGTTCAAAGTGCTCACCACACATCTAGATTAGTTCCTTGGGAGGTCTAGTTTCCAAAATGGGGTCACTTGTGCGGGAACTCCAATGTTTAGGCACACAGGGGCTCTCCAAACGCGACATGGTGTCCGCTAATGATTGGCTCTAATTTTCCATTCAAAAAGCCAAATGGCATGCCTTCCCTTCCGAGCCCTGCGGTGCGCCCAAACAGTGGTTTACCCCCACATATGAGGTATCATCGTACTCAGGACAAACTGGACAACAACATTTGGGGTCCAATTTTTCCTATTACCCTTGGGAAAATAAAAAGTTCTGGGCTAAAAATCATTTTTGAGGAAAGAAAAATTATTTTTTATTTTGACGGCTCTGCGTTATAAACTTCTGTGAAGCACCTGGGGGTTATAAGTGCTCACTATGCATCTAGATAAGTTCCTTGGGGGGTCTAGTTTCCAAAATGGGGGCACTTGTTGGGGAGCTCCAATGTTTAGGCACACAGGGGCTCTCCAAACGCGACATGGTGTCCGCTAACGATTGGAGCTAATTTTCCATTCAAAAAGTCAAATGGCACGCCTCCCCTTCCGAGCCTTGCCGTGCACCCAAACAGTGGTTAACCCCCACATGTGAGGTATCGGCGTACTCAGGTGAAATTGCCCAACAAATTTTAGGATCCATTTTATCCTGTTGCCCATGTGAAAATTAAAAAATTGAGGCTAAAAGAAATTTTCTGTGAAAAAAAAGTACTTTTTCATTTTTACGGATCAATTTGTGAAGCACCTGAGAGTTTAAAGTGCTCACTATGCTTCTAGATAAGTTCCTTGGGGGGTCTAGTTTCCAAAATGGGGTCACTTGTGGGGGAGCTCCAAAGTTAGGCACACAGGGGCTCTCCAAACGTGACATGGTGTCTGCTAGCGATGGAGATAATTTTTCATTCAAAAAGTCAAATGGCGCTCCTTCCCTTCCGAGCCTTACCATGTGCCCAAACAGTGGTTTACCCCCACATGTGAGGTATCGTTGTACTCAGGAGAAATTGTCCAACAAACTTTAGGATCCATTTTATCCTGTTGCCCATGTGAAAATGAAAAAACTGAGGCTAAAATAATTTTTTTGTGAAAAAAAAGTACTGTTTCATTTTTACGGATCAATTTGTGAAGCACCTGGGGGTTTAAAGTGCTCACTATGCATCTAGATAAGTTCCTTGGGGGGTCTAGTTTCCAAAATGGGGTCACTTGTGGGGGAGCTCCAATTTTTAGGCACACGGGGGCTCTCCAAACGCGACATGGTGTCCGCTAAAGATTGGAGCCAATTTTTCATTGAAAAAGTCAAATGGCGCTCCTTCCCTTCCGAGCTCTGCCGTGCGCCCAAACAGTGGTTTACCCCCACATATGAGGTATCAGCGTACTCAGAACAAATTGGACAATAAAGTTCGTGGTCCAGTTTCTCCTTTTACCCTTGGGAAAATAAAAAAATTTTCGCTAAAAGATCATTTTTGTGACTAAAAAGTTAAATGTTCATTTTTTACTTCCATGTTGCTTCTGCTGCTGTGAAACACCTGAAGGGTTAATAAACTTCTTGAATGTGGTTTTGAGCACCTTGAGGGGTGCAGTTTTTAGAATGGTGTCACTTTTGGGTATTTTCAGCCATATAGAACCCTCAAACTGACTTCAAATGTGAGGTGGTCCCTAAAAAAAATGGTTTTGTAAATTTTGTTGTAAAAATGAGAAATCACTGGTCAAATTTTAACCCTTATAACTTCCTAGCAAAAAAAAAATTTGTTTCCAAAATTGTGCTGATGTAAAGGAGACATGTGGGAAATGTTATTTATTAACTATTTTGTGTCACATAACTCTCTGGTTTAACAGAATAAAAATTCAAAATGTGAAAATTGCGAAATTTTCAAAATTCTTGCCAAATTTCCGTTTTTTTCACAAATAAACTCAGAAATTATCGACCTAAATTTACCACTAACATGAAGCCCAATATGTCACGAAAAAACAATGTCAGAATCGCTAGGATCCATTGAAGCGTTCCTGAGTTATTACCTCATAAAGGGACACTGGTCAGAATTGCAAAAAAACGGCAAGGTCATTAAGGCCAAAATAGGCTGGGTCATGAAGGGGTTAAAAGATTAATCATGTATTAACATTGATCAGCACTACCACATACATAGACAGGAAAAATTTCATGCATGGACACAGAATGTGCCTCAGACCAAGTGGTGCACAGCCTACTGTGTTAACGTGTATGTGCAGAGCAACTAGAGTTCCACTGCTGGATCTGTGTCTGTAGAACATCACAGTGGCAATTGCTGCCAGTATACTCCTGCAAGCAATGTTTAGAATAAAGTTCTTCTAACTTGCACCATGCACATATTACCTGTGTCTGCGCTGCTTCAAGAAGTGTGGCACTGAATGACACTCTGTTCCTCCTGACCCCGATGCACGTTTCGCTCGTGCCTCTTCCCGGCGGCGTGTCTAGGAGATGGGCGTCTTTGGAATTATAATATCTGGTGACCCATAGAAATGAAGAAAGAGGGTCTGTCCTCATCATATAATGATCTAGGTACCACCCAGCTGTATCATGACGGTAACCATGTAGCCGATGTTAGGCAGAGATATTAGAGGGGACGCTAGAGGAGACTGCACATCAGAAAATATCTACCATGGGTTCATTACCTTCTAATTGAAAAAATTCAAATGGTGCCATGTAGTGCTGCAACCAATGTTGCTGGATATCAAGAAGGCACACAAATAACATGCCCACATGAAAATATAAGAAACTAATGCCTAAGAACGCCTACCATGATGTGTTAAGATTGGGGCATATACCACACATATAAAAAAAATTTAAAGGAGAAGTGCAGAGCAAAAAATCCAAACCCTTGAAAAAACCAAAGTGAGAATACTAAATATAGTCAACGAGGAGAGTATTACCACAAATAGAAACTACATTATTGCACATTCAGTCATTATAAACATAGTGTGCCTATAAGTACCCAACTGAAGCCTTAATAATAATGGATAGTATATGGATGGACAGAGTACTGTGATAGTGTATCAAGCTGCCTAGTGTAAATAGAGAGTATAGAACACAGTGATACAAGATAGTTGAACGAACATTTGTAAAAAATGTCATGTGCAAAGTCCTAATATGAATTGCCTTAAACCATGAGATATAAAATATAATAAAGATTAATATAACCTTAACCCCTTTCTGACATTAGACGTATTATCCCGTCGAGGTGGTATGGGCCCGTATGACCACCGACGGGATAGTATATCATATGCGATCGGCAGCGCTCACGGGTGGAGCACGGCCGATCATGGCCGGGTGTCAGCTGACTATCACAGCTGACATCTGGCACTATGTGCCAGGAGCGGTCAAGGACCTGGCACATTAACCCCCGGAACATCAAACATGATCGCAGCGTTCCGGCGGCATAGGGAAGCATCGCGCAGGGAGGGGGCTCCCTGCATGCTTCCCTGAGACCCTCGGAGCAACGCGATGTGATCGTGTTGCTCCAAGGGTCTCCTACCTCCATCTCCCTGCAGGCCCCGGATCCAAAATGGCCGCGGGGCTCCTTTCTGGTCCTGCATGGAGGTGGCTTACAAGCACCTGCTCAGATCAGGCGCTGGTAAGCCTGCAGCCCTGCCTGTCAGATCGCTGATCTGACACAGTGCTGTGCAAAGTGTCAGATCAGCGATCTGACACTATAGTGTGATGTCCCCCCCGGGGCAATGTAAAAAAGTAAAAAAAACAATATTTACATGTGTAAAAAAATTTTAACAAAATTTCTAAATAAAGAAAAAAAAATTGTTTCAATACATTTCTTTATCTAAACAAAAAAAAATAAATAAAAGTACACATATTTAGTATCGCTGCATCCATAACGACCTGACCTATAAAACTGTCCCACTAGTTAACCCCTTCAGTGAACACCATCACAGAAAAAAAACGAGGCAAAAAGCAATGCTTTATTATCATACCGCCGAGCAAAAAGTGGAATAACACGCGAACAAATAAAAGGATATAAATATCCATGGTACCGCTGAAAACATAATCTTTTCCTGCAAAAAACGAGCTGCCACACAGCATCATCAGCGAGAAAATAAAAAGGTTATAGTCCTCAGAATAAAGCGATGCAAAAATAATTATTTTTTATACAAAATAGTTTTTATAGTATAAAAGCGCCAAAACATAAAAAAATGATATAAATGAGGTATCTCTGTAATTGTACTGACCCGAAGAATAAAACTTCTTTATCAATTTTACCAAACATGGAATGGTATAAGCGCCCCCCCCAAAAGAAATTCATGAATAGCTGGTTTTTGGACATTCTGCCTCAAAAAATCAGAATAAAAAGCGATCAAAAAATGTCACGTGCCCGAAAATGGTTCCAATAAAAACGTCAACTCGTCCAACAAAATAAAAGACCTCACATGACTCTGTGGACCAAAATATGGAAAAATTATAGCTCTCAAAATGTGGAGACGCAAAAACTATTTTTTGCAATAAAAAGCGTCTTTCAGTGTGTGACAGCTGCCAATCTTAAAAATCCGCTAAAAAACCTGCTATAAAAGTAAATCAAACCCCCCTTCATCAACCCCTTAGTTAGGGAAAAATAATAAAATTTAAAAAATGTATTTATTTCCATTTTTCCATTAAAGCTAGGGTTAGGGCTAGGGTTAGGGCTAGGGCTAGGGTTAGGTTTGGGGCTACAGTTTGTGCTAGGGTTAGGGTAGGGGCTATGGTTAGGGTTGGGGCTAGGGTTAGGGTTAGGGCTACAGTTAGGGTTGGGGCTAAAGATAAGGTTAGGGTTTGGATTACATTTACAGTTGGGATTAGGGTTGGGATTAGGGTTAGGAGTGTGTCAGGGTTAGGGGTGTTGTTAGGGTTAGCATTGGGATTAGGGTTAGGGGTGTGTTTGTATTAGGGCTTCAGTTAGAATTGGGGGTTTTTCACTGTTTAGGCACATCAGGGGCTCTCCAAGTGCGACATCGCGTCTGATCTCAATTCCAGCCAATTCTACGTTGAAAAAGTAAAACAGTGCTCCTTCCCTTCCGAGCTCTCCCATGTGCCCAAATAGGGGTTTACCCAACAACTTTTGGGGTCCAATTTCTCCTGTTATCCTTGGGAAAATACAAAACTGGGGGCTAAAATATAATTTTTGTGGAAAAAAATATTTTTTATTTTCACGGCTCTGCGTTATTATCTGTAGTGAAACATTTGGGGGTTCAAAGTTCTCACAGCACATCTAGATAAGATCCTCTTGGGGGGTCTAGTTTCCAATATGGGGTCACGTATGGGGGGTTTCTACTGTTTAGGTACATCAGGGGCTCTGCAAATGCAACGTGACGCCTGCAGACCAATCCATCTAAGTCTGCATTCCAAATGGCGCTCCTTCCCTTTCGAGCTCTGCCATGCGCCCAAACGGTGGTTCCCCCACACATATGGGACATCAGCATACTCAGGACAAATTGGACAACAACTTTTGAGGTCCAATTTCTCCTGTTACCTCGGTAAAATACAAAACTGGGGTCTAAAAAACTATTTTTGTTGAATTTTTTATTTTTTTATTTTCACGGCTCTGCATTATAAACTTCTGTGAAGCACTTGGTGGGTCAAAGTGCTTACCACACATCTAGATAAGTTCCTTATGGGGTCTACTTTCCAAAATGGTGTCACTTGTGGGGGATTTTAAATGTTTAGGCACATCAGTGGCTCTCTAACCGCGACATGGCGTCCTTTCTCAATTCCAGCCAATTTTGCATTGAAAAGTCAAATGGTGCTCCTTCCCTTCCGAGCTCTGCTGTGCGCCCAAATAGTGGTTTACCCCCACATTTGGGGTATCAGCGTACTCATGACAAATTGCACATCAACTTTTGGTGTCCAATTTGTTCTGTTACCCTTGGGAAAATAAAAAATTGGGGCTGAAAATATCATTTTTGTGAAATAATATGATTTTTTATATTTATGGCTCTGGATTATAAACTTCTGTGAAGCATTTGGTGGGTCAAAGTGCTCATCACACATCTAGATAACTTCCTTTATTGGGTCTACTTTCCAAAATGGTGTCACTTGTGGGGGGTTTTAATGTTTAGGCACATCAGTGGCTCTCCAAACGCGACATGGCGTCCTATCTCAATTCCAGTCAACTTTGCTTTGAAAAGTCAAATGGCACTCCTTCCCTTCCGAGCTCTGCTGTTCGCCAAAACAGTGGTTTACCCTCACATATGGGGTATCAACATACTCAGGACAAATTGCACAACAACTTTTGGGGTCCAATTTCTCTTGTGGCCCTTGGTAAAATCAAACAAATTGGCGCTGAAGTAAATTTTTTGTGAAAAAAATTAAATGTTCATTTTTTTTAAACATTCCAAAAATTCCTGTGAAACACCTGAAGGGTTAATATTCTTCTTGAATGTGGTTTTGAACACCTTGAGGGGTGTAGTTTATAGAATGGTGTAACACTTGGGTATTTTCTATCATATAGACCCCTTAAAGTGACTTCAAATGTGATGTAGTCCCTAAAAAAAATGGTGTTGTAAAAATGAGAAATTGCTGGTCAATTTTAACCCTTATAACTCTGTAATAAAACAAAATTGTGCTGATGTAAAGTAGACATGTGGGAATTGTTACTTATTAAGTATTTTGTGTGACACATCTCTGTGATTTAAGGGCAGCATAAAAATTAAAAGTTGGAAAATTGCAAAATTTTCCAAATTTTCTCCAATTTTGTTTTATATGACGTACTATCCCGTCGGTGGTCATACGGGCCCACCCCACCTCAGCAGGATAGTACATCATATGTCAGAAAGGGGTTAAACTGTAGGGCCGGTATTGCAGGTACTGTACTGGAATTTGGTATTGGTATAGGGCAGGTGCTGCAGACATTGGAATTTTTTGCTTTGGTTAAAGGAAAGTCTAACAACAGCGCTTGTATAATTGCTATCTACTTTTTTTGATGGCATTGTCTAGATGGAATAGTTGCTGTATACAGATGCATATATAGTATACATTTGAAATGTTTATATTTGTAATGGGGAAGTAAAAGAGTGAAATAATGAAGGCATTTTATCATTGAACTAATACAAAATAAAAAGCAATAGTGTGAACTGACTTTTTGCATGTTCTTTTTATTTTCAATCTTTAATAGTATAAAACCAAATTACAAATAACAAACATAAAGACATAAAATCATTCATTTCATTAGAGAAAAAGAAGAAAAGAGATATAAGCTTGAAAAGGCTTGACATTACCTGGTAATAAGGGATCGAATTACCTGGATTGACTAATTGTCAGTAGAGGACCAAGTGGCTCCACACATGAGATTTTTTTGTTCATTTTAATTTTAATTCATTTTTTATGATTATGCACTTATGACCATATAGCTTAACACACACTACTACTGTATATGCCATGTATATGACATCACATCACTGATCAATGTTCAATGTCCTATGCTGCATTTTTTTATAATTAGTCACCTATTTACAAATTAATTTCATGCATTTACAAATGCATGAGCCTATATCATCACAGTCTTATGGAACCACCTTGATGTTGGTTGATGGGCAGACATTATTTGGCCAAATTTTGTGCAAAGCATCTCAAATATTCAAAAGCTTTATTGCTATTCATATTTCACATATTTCACATTGACATGCTTTAGCACAATAGAGTGCAACCTTTTTTTGTATATTGTATATGGAGGTAGCTGCTCGTGGTATGCACCTATTCAGACTAGTTTGGATGTGCCATTTGGTTTTTTTGTTGTTTCTATGTTAGCTTACTGACCGAACACTATGCCCTATACCATGTGGTGATTTTAATTACAGCGGGTTCCTACCTACCCATAAATGCAGGCTTTACTGAGAGAGGTGTCCACATTCACCCAGGAATTCAGACATCAGCCTTAGGCCGGGATCACACACAGCGAGATACGGCCGAGTCTCGCAGGTTAAAACCAAGCTCTGGCACCGGCACTCCAGAGTGGAGTGTGCAGCCGCACAGCAATACATGGAGCTGCATGCTCCGCTCCGGAGTGCCGGTGCCAGAGCTTGTTTTTAACCTGCGAGACTCGGCCGTATCTCGCTGTAGTGTGACTCCGGCCTTAGAGAGGTGTTCCCATTGGTTATGACCCATCAGTCTTATAAGACCACCTTGACGTTGGTTGATGAGCAGACATAATTTGGCCGAATTTTGTGCAAAGCGTCTCATTCATTTTTTCCTAATATTCCAAAGCCGTATTGCTATTCATATTTCATGTATTTCACATTGACATGCTTTTTAGAGTGCAACTTTTTTTGCATATTATATAATCACATTCACATTCGTATTCAGATCACACCATGCCATGCTGTGAATGAGTGTGTATAAACTATTGAACTGCACTTGGATGACATCTGAGTGCAGTCCGATTTCTGGGCACTGGCACAACAGAGAAGATGAAGAAATGTTGCTTTCCATCTTCTACTCACAACGTGCTCCAATTCTCCCATTGGATCACACTGTGCTGCCACTCTGACCAAACGTTGATCAGAGCTTAATCAGAGTGTCATTTGTATAATTGGCTCAATTCTCTGGGAAGAGAGTATCTGCTTCCATCTGCATCTGTCCTTATCTTAAGTTAATATTAATTTCAAAGGCCGTGAATATTAGGGTTCTGCATTATTTTAGTTTGTTTTTAAACATTATTATGACATAGATACATTTGAGGAAAACGAATATCTCTTTGACAACAAAAAGTTTATGCTCAATGCAAAAAATGCAAATTGTGTTAAAATTTTCACACAAAAAATTATAAAATAATGTAAGTCAATTTAAATGAAATAAAAGTAATAAATAAATGAAGAGAAGGTAATTATACAGTATTTAATAATATTTTTATGCCACATATTATTCAAAACCAAAATGATAATATTTGTTTTACTTTCTATGGATAGAGGCAAGAGATGGGCATGTATGTATTCTAAACATATCATGTGCGTGTGTATACGAGCCTTATTTAGAAATGTAGTCTGAACATGTGCATAATTAATCTTGAAGACAATTAGACATTGTTCAGTTCACAGCTGAATGCAATTAGCATTAGGAAGTTTACATATGTTGGCAATAACACAGATTAGCGACTAAAGTGCTTGTTAAAAAAATTAACCTGAGGCTGCTTGAGTAGACCTTTCTTAATGATCTTGTAAATGCTGTTGATGAAGTAATAATCAATTTTCTTTCATAAATAGTAAATCAAGATTTTTTGCTAATTAGGAAAGATACAGATCACTTAACTTAAGTTAATACCCATGTTGGGTGTTATCAATGCAATGAACTTATCTTGCGCAGCTATGAGGATTGATTTTACAGTCAAACATATAGTATAAAAAATGCATCTATTTCCCATTAAAAAATAGATTTTTCCACAAAGCATTTTTCCACAAAGTAGAAATGTTGTTTTTATTAACATCAATAAGCTTATTAAAATAAAATCCTGTAAAAGGAAACATCGTTATATACTCAATGCTCCATAAGATAGGAGTAATTGTCATTTAAAAATGGTGGGTTTAATGAAAATATTTTTCCATCGTTTCGGAAACAATGTCAAGTATGATGACTATTTGCAAAACGTAGTGGTTGGGGGAAACAAATGACACTGACACAATTAGAGAAAAGGTTGCAGCTTCTTTTTAGCAACAGTTCATTGCCGGTGACCTTTATATGTAAACCAGTAAATCTATTCATCTCACCATATTTATGTTTTGTATATTGCAGCCATCGGCATCCCCCGGACCACTATAAGAATTGTTTGTATATTATCCCAGGCACTACAGACAGTCTCTGTGCAGCAGCTTTACCTTCTTTTAATGTTGAAAGATGCAAATAGACTTTCACTGCTGACAGTATCACACTCCACTGAAATTGAGCATGCTACTGTATAATTAGCCTCTGCTTTAAATAGATATCTTCGAAATCTTGAATTTTACTGACATATTTCAAACATTCTCTCTAGAAGTCACTGCTATGATAAATGTTAGACTTACTAGCAGCATTTAATATGTAACGTGTTTATTTTGTATATACAATATTTAATGCAAATGTCGCATTTTTGAGAACACATCACTGCAATGAGACATTTAGATTGGGAAATATATTGTTTAATTTTGTAAACTAATTTAAATTGCCGTAAGTCTTACCTGGTGGCAAAATTTCCCTAAAAATGTTGGTATCCTAGTGAGATTTTAAGAAAAGATTCATTCAAAAATTAATGTTAATCTGTCTAGTTTTAAAGGAAAAATAATGATACAAATTAGTGAAGATATCTTTGCCATGATACAGGCTTTATCAATTGGGATCTTCCCGTTATCCTTTGCTGTGCTTTTAAAATAGGCAGCACAATATATGTTTATAGCCCTAAGTCTACTTTCATGTAATTTGTTTGACTAGGGATTACTTGGCTTAGGACAATTGATAAATACTGATCTATGTAACAACAACCACTTTATATGATCCCAGGCATTAATAAGACCATACTATATATTTATATAGTAAAGATTGAATGCAAGTGATGTGTTAGGTACTGTAATGGGAGTACATTGTTATTGCATTACATTGCATACATTGTTATGTTTTTAGGCACGTTATTATTTATTATTATTTTTTCAGGGTGAAGATGGGCCCTAGATGGCTCTGTAAACTGTGGCCTCTGTTCACACAGGATGCATTATAGCAATGGCGTCATTAATAGGCCTTGCGCCATATGCTCTGCACTTCTGTGTGAACATGCTACATACAGATCATTTTGCTCAGGTGTGCCAGGCGGCCAAATCCTGATTGTAGGCTGGCTGCATTATCGGTATCATTGCACCTGTGCATCTGTCATCCACCATCTTAACTTGGGTCCGCTGCACTTTGGTTAGTGTAATTGTTTGGAGGCCTTGGACAGGTAAGCATCTTTGCCTGTGTACTGGTTTTCTGATATACAGATTGACATTTCAGATGCAGACAGGCACAGCTGATACACAGATTGGCATGGCAGGTGCAGATGGGTCCAGCTGATAAACAGACTGGCACGACAGGAGCAGGTACAGAGAATAAGGGCAGACAGACACTAGCAGTACTAGCGGGAACAAATGGACAGGGACCTTAGAGCTAGCAAGCATGTAGGTACTAAATAACAATGTTACACAGGCACCTCCATGCAGGTGGAGATGCCTTAATTAATAAGTGTTTCCCTGTCATTGGCTGGGGATACTTTAGGATGGCACACAAGGCCCCTTTAAGAAGTAGGAGTGCTCCCTAAGCACAGTACCTGGGGATCGGCCCGCAGTGCGCAGACCCCGGGCAGCAGCTGGAGAGGAAGAAGGAGGATGGGCAGGATGGGAGCCATGGCAATGAGTCGGTGTCCCTGCTGGGGGAAAAGAGTAGCATGCAGGGACATATATTTTCTGTATTTTGTCACTACATCCTTCTTAAAAATATAAGTATAATTATTAGACTTGTTAGCTAGCATTAGTGCACAGCAATTTTTGGTAAAAGGGCAACATTGTCATACTGAACCAATCCAAAGGGCTGCCAAAAAATTAAAGGGCTATTTACATGAACATGAGTGCATCAGCAGAACCAAGTTTTGAATATTTGAGAAGGATTTGTAGAGTTTCTGCTATAAAACATCAGTGTGGACACATCCAAACTTACACTGAGGTTTTGGAGCAGGACCTCAACCAAATCCTTTTCAGAATCTCAAAACAAAGTTTTGAGGAATTTTCAGTTTTAATATGAAGCATTTTATGTATTGCAATGTGATCAGATCCATCATCAGTGCAGGAATACAGCTCCAAGCTTGGTACAGTGATCAACTGCAGTTTAAGGTCAGACCCATATATACTTGTATCATGTGAACCTGCAATTCCCAGAGTGTCCTTAGCAATAGTAAGGAGATACTGGGAGTTGTTATCACCAGTCATCGTCAGACGGTTGGACATACAGGAAGCACAGCACTGATGAGACACAGGCAGTATTACAAATAAACATTTACACCCATGAACCTTATAGTTAACATCTTCGCTGATTGAAGTTGTTCAGTAAAGATGCCATGATGAGATATAATGCCCACAGTTCCATTATGCAGACTCATAAATAAAAATAACTCCAATACTGCTCTTCTAATATTCCCCCCACATGGCCTTTCTCTGTAATGTCCCCCATACTACCCCTCTCTGCAATGTTCCCCAACACTGTCCTTCTCCACATTGTACCTGCACACAGCTCTTCTCCAAAATATTCCCCACACACTGCTCCTCTCTGTAATGTTCTCCCACACTACCCCTCTTTGTAATGTCCCCCCCACACTGCACATTTCTGTAATGTAACCCCACACTGACCCTCCTTTCTCAGAAGACTAGAATATGTAATACCACAGAATTTAAAAAAATGAAATAGAATAGAAGTAAAAAATTAGAACCAGCTCTTCGATGTGATGTTTTGAAAAAAAAAAGAAGATATATATATATATATATATATATATATATATATATATATATATATATATATATACATATATATACAGTTAGGTCCATATATATTTGGACAGAGACAACATTATTCTAATTTTGGTTATAGACATTACCACAATAAATTTTAAACAAAACAATTCAGATGTAGTTGAAGTTCAGACTTTCAGCTTTCATTTGAGGGTATCCACATTAAAATTGGATGAAGGGTTTAGGAGTTTCAGCTCCTTAATATGTGCCACCCTGTTTTTAAAGGGACCAAAAGTAATTGGACAGATTAAATAATTGTAAATAAAATGTTCATTTCTAGTACTTGGTTGAAAATCCTTTGTTGGCAATGACTGCCTGAAGTCTTGAACTCATGGACATCACCAGACGCTGTGTTTCCTTCTTTTTGATGCTCTGCCAGGCCTTCACTGCAGTGGTTTTCAGTTGCTGTTTGTTTATGGGCCTTTCTGTCTGAAGTTTAGTCTATAACAAGTGAAATGCATGTTCAATTGGGTTCAGATCAGGTGACTGACTTGGCCATTCAAGAATATTCCACTTCTTTGCTTTAATAAACTCCTGAGTTGCTTTGGCTTTATGTTTTGGGTCATTGTCCATCTGTAGTATGAAACGACAACCAACCAGTTTGGCTGCATTTGGCTTAATCTGAGCACACAGTATGGCTCTGAATACCTCAGAATTCATTCGGCTGCTTCTGTCCTGTGTCACATCATCAATAAACACTAGTGACCCAGTGCCACTGGCAGCCATGCATGCCCAAGCCACCACACTGCCTCCACCATGTTTTACAGATGATGTGGTATGCTTTGGATCATGAGCTGTACCACGCCTTTGCCATACTTTTCTCTTTCCATCATTCTGGTAGAGGTTGATCTTGGTTTCATCTGTCCAAAGAATGTTCTTCCAGAACTGTGCTGGCTTTTTTAGATGTTTTTTAGCAAAGTCCAGTATAGCCTTTTTATTCTTGATGCTTATGAGTGGCTTGCACCGTGCAGTGAACCCTCTGTATTTACTGTAAGTGTCCATAAGTGTCCTAAGTGTCCATAAGTCTCCCGTCACATGAAAATAGTGTCCCCTCTGCAGCATACCTTCCGCTTCACCTTCTGTACTGTCAGGGACACATCTGGCTGGCTGAAGATCCACTGCTGCCGTTGTTGCACACAAACACACAGAGTCTGTTTCAAACTTCAAATGCAAAACTTTACTCTCTTAATTTCGCGGCACATCCATATTCGTTACAGCTTCAACAACAGATTCCACAATGCACATATCTCTCCTTCCCTGTTTTTCTCTCCTTGTCACACAGCTCGGGACAGATCGTATCATACAGTTCCTCAGCGTCCTCCCTGTTCAGACTCTCTGCATTTGGGAGTTCCCTCAGCTGTTTCACAATGGATCTGAGAGCATCAGCCCATGCAATGATCTGCCACATAGTGAGTGACCTGCCCTTCATTACTGCTGTGACTTCTCCTGCAGCTCCAATTCTTACTAATGCTGTCACTGCTGCTGTTCTGCTGCTGATCTGCTGCTGATCTGGCCAGCTGACCCAGGATGCTGGGCTTCCCCCTTAACATTACGCGGTCACTGTGCGGTCCCGGGCATTAAGCCTGTCGGGACTGACTGGGCACTCAGGCCCTCCTAAGCTGTTCAGCTCCCAAGCTTCTCTTCACTCCAACAAGGAAATCCTCCTAACTTATCCCACAGTGGCCCCTCCTAAATTAACTATTAACAGGGTACTGGCTGCTAAACTCTAAGGTACTCCCTCTAGTAAACCTGTTAGTTAACTATGCTTTATCTAGCCAGATATACAAATATATATACATCACATTACACCTAGCGGCATACAGGAAAATGACAATATTTACGTTACATTAACTTGTAAAAGGGAAGGGGTACAAGACAGTCCTGGTTCATCCCTTACAACTATACTAAGATTCTGAATGTAAAATGTACTAACAAAGGAATAAAATACAATATTGATTATATAAAAGATAACCAGCTCAGGTCTTTATTAAAGCTGGGCTACAGACACTTTAAGAGTAAAAATGGTTGCTTTATTCATCTATCATTCATTTATTCATCAAATGAATTTCCATCAACAAAAGCCACTAAGAAATACAATTTTAACACATGATGTTTGATGTTTGGGAGTATTATCAATTAAGTAATTCTTACTGCATTGTAATGGTAATTGAATATTTTCATAACTTGTTTTTCAGCCTACAAGTGAAATATGAGTTTCTTACTACTTTAAGGACTGTGGTTTGTATAGTGCTGTTTGTAGTAGAAAATTATGGATCTTACACAGAAATGAAAATACATCCTGCAAAATTAAGCTTTTAATATTGAAAACATAATTCTGTTAAATCTAAGTAACAGTTCACACATCATCGGTAATGGCATGAGGAAAATAAGATTTGAATAATTTTATTCATTTGTGACAGAGCTAGGATGAAAGAAGAAATGGAAAATATAACTACTTTTTGAGTACACTTAATATCAGTTATAATAGCTTTGATTGCTTAGAATTATCTAGAGGTACAAAATGTGTAATGGCATGAACAAAGGCAGAGAAAAACAACCAGCACTGTGTATGGTACATTAAAGAAGGGAGAGAGGATTACAGAATGAAGAAAATTAACAGAAAAGCAAGCCGTACTGGTTAATTATTAGGAAGAAAATAGTCCATTTTAACTTCCTTTGTGGGTATAATTATCCCTTGTATTTCTATTCATCCTAATCATCCGGTCCACTTAGAGTGATATTATTGCTTCTTTTACAACTTCACCTTGGTGATTTTATTACAACTCTATAACATCTGTGTACTGCTAAAGCATATAAAAGAGTTCTACCTTATTTTCTTAAAGAAAAAAATATTATACCTTAGTAATGTATAACCTGGTGACTTAACCACAACTTTTTATTCTTTGTATAGCTTCTTGATATGTTGACTATGTGAGTGTTGGGTGATTCACTGTATACCTATTAATTTCATCTGTTGTGTGATAGGAAATCTAGGCATAGTGTTATCCCGGCTAATTTTAAATAATTAGACTGAAACTAATCATGAAGTCATTATTTTTAATTTATACTGTTTATTGATTATATGTTGCATGTAACTTTCACTAGGGTTGAGAATCAGTTAATTTCGTCATCAATGAAGACAAGTACTTGTAGATTCTATCACTCTACCTTCACATGAATCGTAGTTATGGAATCCTTTTATATTCATATCCTTATTCATGGGCATAAGGTGTTTTCTATCTTGTTAATAATATATATTTTCAGGACCATTGAGTTTTGGAAAATATTTCTACTAACACCTTTAAACCCTTAAAGGGGTAGTCCGGAGCTAAAAGAAATTTTTATCTAAACCCTTATCTATTTGATGCTGTAATCTAAACTAATTTCTAATATACTTGAATTAAAAATTCCCTACTGGGATACTCAAATGAAGCATCATCAGAGCAGGGGGCATAGGCTGCTGTCACTCCCTGAAGCGAAGCATCATCAGTTACACTAATTTCAGGGACTAGCCTGCTGTGTCACACCCTGTAAGCGGTGCACTATACAATCTGCACAGTGACAGTGCCCACTTTGTTGTCTTTGCATATCAGTAGTAATGAGCCAGAAACACAGACAAGACAAGACACGCACTGTCAGAGCGCAGTGTCAGGGAATCTGGCATTCAGATGCCAACACCGCCCCTGTGGTCACTTGTGGGGTCAGTGCTGGTCTCTGAATACAAGGTAACCTGACACTGTGCTCTGTCAGTGCACTCTCCTCTGTGCTGCTGGCTCGTTTCTACTGATCTGAGCAGGCAACACTGAGCGAGTTGTGATTGTGCACATTCTCCAATGACAGCATATAGGGAGGGACAAAGAAGAAACTTGTCCCGCCTCTGAAACGAGTGTCATTGATGACACTTCACTTCAGGAAGGGGCAGGGGCTGTATTAGTGACCCCAACCTCTGCCCTCTGCTCTGATGACTCTGAGTATCCCAGCATGCACTAGGATTTTCAAATGAAGCTCATCCATATTTTTTTATAAAATGTATGACTTAGTTTTCATATACTTGTACAGCCCCAGAAATACTAAAAATAAATTACTTTGATCGCTGGCATAAAATTAAATTTTAATATTAACCTGTTGATTTCAGCTAATGTGCATGATTCATATGTTAGAGGTAGACTAGAAAATATCTCTTCTTAAATGACTAAATAATGACCCCTACACATATATACAGCACAGCATTGCAGTTTCCATACAGAATTTAACTAAAACGCAGGATAGAAACTGATGGAAGTATTACATTGGGGAGAACCATAATGGGAGAAAATGGTGAAAAGCCTAATGTTTTTGCCAAAGATAATGTATGCTGTTCAATAAATCTGGTACAATTTGTTTGATTTTCATGCTAATGCATTATTTACTTCTGTTGCATAAATGTCATTAAATGAGCTTCTTCAAAAATAAGACTAAACTGATTGGAATGATTTTGCTGAAGCAACATAAATGATTATATCACAAAGGGGTCAAATTAATAAAGGAAAAACTTAGTTGCAATTTCTTGCTCCACATTTAACATGCAATCACTTCGTAAAAACTATTTTTATATCTTTCCTAACGAAACATGGAAATATGAATCCACACCTTTTTCCCGTGTACATTCCTTTTACTCCCCTAATTGTTTGTAAGTGACATTTGCTTTCAGTATTTACATTGCTTGCACAATGATTTCACATAAATCCATTTTTTGCTTTTAGAATATTTGAAAATGATATATGCATAATTACTTTTAATTACAGAATTATTTCTGTCTCACTATATAATAGAAAAACAAGCAATCTTACATTTCCCTCAATTTTCTTTATTTTTTATATTAATTTTCTATTATATTAATTGCATTTCATTGAACCTGCATAGAGCGATTATTGTGTGCTGCTCTATGCTTACCAAGAATAGCTGACACTCGAAGCTGAAGCTAATGTTAATGGATTTCTGGCTGACAAAGGTCATATAATAATCAAATCATCACCTGCAAAGTTGATGTGACAATGTGACATGGATAATGTTCCGAGAAGAGAGGAGATGTCCTAAATTATTTCACAATAGCCTTAGGAGAGCAAACATTGTTGTTGATATATATTTGATCTGTTATTTAATTATACTTCTTTGACATTGTAAAACTGGATTTTATTCTCCTTTTATGTGATCTTTCACCTATGTAAGAACCAACACCTGGCATCTTTTCAAATACTTTTTTTTCTTACATCAGTGGCAAAAGTTAAAAAGGTAACATGAAAAGAAAGATGAAAAAGGAATACTGTTCAAATTGAAGGACGTTAGTTTCAAGTTTCAATCTTGTATCAAAACATCTCCGCCTTATCTTCTTTCTCAGTCATCATAAATGAGAAGTACAAAGAGGTACACAAACATCAGTACAATGCAATGTGTATACTGCTATCCAAAAATCAGAGTTACAAAATTATACCTGACATATCAAAAAACTGACAGTCATATCCTTAAGATTTTCTTCTGTGCGTTCCCATGGATTTCCTTTATTAATAAATCTGACACATAAAAAGCATCTGTATGACTAAAGTGTCAGTTACTCGAAAGGCCGTTTTGATCTATTTCTTAACTTTTAAAAGGAATATTCTCTTTTTCACAGAGACGAGATCCGCTCACTCACTGCCGGCTTTCAAATGACCAGCTCTTGAAGTTTAATTCTAAGTTTTAAATAAATATTGTATGCAAGACGAATAATTATGATGCTCGAGAGAGATGTAATGACATTGATTCTTTTTTATCTGAAAAATCTCACGCCTGGGGGCTGCAAAGTCTGTATTTTCTGCAGTTGTATAAAGGTACATTCTACATATTAAATATGCTCGATGGAAATGACATGAATACATTGCATAATAATTGTGAAACTATTGAAATTTATATAATCCGGAACATGCATTTTATTTTAAAAATTAATAATGCGCAGGAGGAAAAAAACAACCTCATTTGAACAAGAGACCTTACAAAAATATTACAATATAAATCTTATGGAGCGTACAGCAAAAGTAAAGATAACTAGATGCATGCTTTGCTAACATAATCTATTTAATTCTGCGTTATAGCATATGAATATATGCAGTTTTTATGTCATATAATATATAGTATATAATAGTTTACATATTGCAGCAGCATTGCTAGATTTGATTTGTGAGATTAGAGGAAAGGATCAACGATAATTTAAATAAATCGGCATACTATAAACTATATTCACTGACTAGATAATGCCAGTATGCATGACTTAAAAAATATGTCAGTGACTGGATGCTACCTCTGTACCATGTCTAAGTAAAATTCCTATGCAGTGACTGAGTAATACCAATATACTGTATAGTGACCAATGATTACCACCATACACAAGACAAGTAGTAATCATGTGTAGTCAGAGTCAAAATAAGCAATAAATGAATTCACTGAGTCATTTTTAAGATCTGTTGATTGTTGTGCTTTGCTTTTTTATTTTTTTCTCCATCTTTTCCAAAACGGCATGATGACCTTTCTCAGTTCTAGTTTGCCATCTAAGCATCATCGGCAAATTGTTTTATAGTCTCCCTTTAAGATCATAGATACCCCCGCACAACAGGTAAAGCTACAGTTGTGCTCAAAAGTTTACATACCCTTAAAGAATTTTTGCTTTCTTGGCCTTTTTTCAGAGAATATGAATGATAACACCAAAACTTTTTCTTCACTCATGGTTAGTGGTTGGGTGATGCCATTTATTGTCAAACTACTGCGTTTTCTCTTTTTAAATCATATTGATAACCCAAAACATCCAAATGACCCTGATCAAAAGTTTACATACCCTGGTGATTTTGGCCTGATAACATGCACAAAAGTTGATATAAATGGGTTTGAATGGCTACTAAAGGTAACATCCTCACCTGTGACCTGTTCGCTGGCAGCCCATTTTTCTTCAAGTGCCTCCTTATTGTGCATCTTGAAACAGCCACACCGCTAAAGTCCTGTATTTCAGGTGATGTTATTTGTGGGGTTTTTTTTGCATCTCAAACAATTTTCCTGTCAGTTGTGGACAAAATTTTTGTTGTCTACCTGACCTTGGTTTTGTTTTTTCGGAGCCCCTGATTCTTTATTTGTTAACCACAGTTTGAACGCTGCTGACTGGCATTATCAATTCATTGGATACCTTTTTGTATCCCTTTCCTATTTTATACAGTTCAACTAACTTTCCCCATAGGTCCGTTGACAATTCTTTTGCTTTCCCCATGACTCACAATCCAAAAACACCAGTGGCTGGATGAAAGGTGCAAGAGTCTGTCTGGATCCCAGAAGCTCACTCAGCTTTTATGCACACACACTGATTAAAGCAAACAGGTCACAGATGAGGATGTTACCTTTAGTAGCCATTCAAACCCATTTGTGTCAATTTTTGCGTATGTTATCCTGCCAAAATCACCAGGGTATGTAAACTTTTGATCAGAATCATTTAGATGTTTTGATCTTTCATTATGATTTAAAAAGAGAAAACACAGTAGTCTGACAATAAATGGCTTCATCAAAGCACTAGCCATGAGTGGAGAAAAACTTTTGGTATTATGATTCACATTCTCTGAAGAAAGGCCAAGAAAGCAAAAATTCTGCCGTGGTATGTATACTTTTGAGTACAACTGTATATATACCCCACATGACATCCACAGTCCTCATCTAAGCTGTCCTTCAACAATCTGACTTTAAGTCTCAAATGCCTCCATGACAGACACAAATGTCCTCACATCACCCACAGTACCTTCCAGATGTTCCATCCTCATAAATGTCTCCCAAGACAGGAACAAACCTTCTGACCCTAGCATATTACCTCCAATGCTTACAGTAAATATCCTTATTATAAATGCATTTATTATACTGCCTGGAGCTCTAGCAGCAAATGCTGTATTGACAGCCACTGGCTCCATGTCCCCTGATGTTAGTCTCAGGCCTTCCATGTTAGCACTTTTGCCCCTTCACCAGTGACAATGGCAACATGATTGGAACAATAGAAATAAGTAAGCCAAGCTGATGCTTACCTTCTGTACTGTTTTGTTTTTTTTCTAACTAATCTTACTATATCCATGTCCTGAAGAGATAAATACAATAGAAAGTGGTGACCGTTGTTCAGAAAAAAAGATTCACAAAGCATAAAGCCAAGAGCCATGATACTTTTGGGATACAGACACACATAAATGTCCCTTATGTTGTGATAATAATAATAATAATAATAATAATAATAATAAAAGCAAGAATGTAATATTATACTAATATATTAAACTAATACAAAATGTACCTCTCTATATGTGTTGTTTTTGTATTATATTAGTTTAATATACACTGTTCAAAAAGTAAAGAGAACACTTAAACAACACAATGTAACTCCAAGTCAATGATAATTCTGATTGCAAGGAGAAGACCAGAGGAGCAGTGCCAGAGCCTTGCAAGATGAAGTACAGTACCCCACTAACATCTATCTCTCATATTGTCAGAAACAGGCTCCATTAGGTAGTATGAAGGCCACAAGTGGGTGTTGGGCTTACAGCCAAACACCATACAGTGCGATTGGCATTCGCCAGAGAACATCAGGATTGTCAGATTCGACATTGGCTCTCTATGCTCTTCCGGATGAGAGCAGGTTCACACTAAGCACATAGGACACACATGACAGTGGTGATGCAGTGGAGAACATTCTGCTGCCTGCAACATCCTCCAGCATGACCAGTTTGACAGTGGGTCCATATTGGTGTGCGGAGGCTTTTCTTAGGAGGGCCTCACAGCGCTCCATCTGCTAGCCAGAAGTACCTTGACTGTCATTAGGTACTGACATCCTCAGATCCATTGTGAGATCTTATGCAGGTGCACTGCACTGGGTTACTTCTGATGCATGACAGTGCTAGGCCTCATGTGGCTGAAGGGTCTCAGCAGATCCTGCATGATGAAGGCATTGTGGTTATGGAATGGCCTACCTGTTCCCCATACCTGAATCCATTTGAACACATCTGGCACATCATGTCTCGTTCCATCCAGCAATGCCACGTTGTACCACAGACTGTTCAGGAGTTGATTGATGCTTTAATCCTGGTCTGGGAGGAGATCCCTCAGGAGAACATCCACTGACTTGTGAGGAGCATGCCCAGGCATTCTAGGGAGGTCGTACAGGCACGTGGAGGCCACACAGACTACTGAGCTTCATTTCCTTGTCTTGAGTCATTTCCACTGAAGTTGGACCTGTAATTTAATTTTCCACTTTGATTTTGAGTATCATTCCAAACACAGACCTGCATGGGTTATTAATTTTGATTTACATTGATCATTTTTATTTTTTATTGATCTCAACGCAGTTCACTATGTGATGAATAAAGATTTGTTTGAGCAGTCTATAATTACATACCAAATATAATGTAATAATTTATACAATTCAAAACCAATTATAAACACAACACATGTAAAAGAAGTTTTTAAAAATTCAAGAACATCAAGATATGTGTAGAGGCAGACCACTGTTTGAGGACACGGCAGGACCCAGAAGGAAAGAAGAAAGCTTTGACAGTTTGAACACAAAATTGTCTAAAATTGAGAGCGGATGCCATGTCACTTTTGGAGAGCCCCTGATGTACCTAAGCAGTGGAAACCCCCTACAAGTGACCCCATTTTGGAAACTAGATCCCTCAAAGAACTTATTTAGATGTGTGGTGAGCATCTTGAACCAGCAGGTGCTTTGCAGAAGTATATAACAGAGCTAAGAAAAGAAAAACAAACACATTTTTTCAGCAAAACTTTTCTTTTAGCCCCAATTTTTTTATTTTCTCAAGGATAACAGGAGAAAATGGACCCCAGAATTTGTTGTGCAATTTTTCCTGAGTGTGCCTATACCCCATGTGTGGGTGAAAATTACTTTTGAGACACAGTGCAAAGCTCAAAAGGGAGGGAGCGCCATATTATAGTGAAGATTTCACAATTATGGTTTGAGGGTGCTACGACCCACTGTGAAAGCCCCTGAGGTGCCATAACAGTAGAACGCCCCATAAGTGACTCCATTTTAAAAGTACACCTTTCAATGAATTAATCTAGGGATGTAATGATCATATTGATACCAAGGGTGTGTCATAGAATTTGATATTATTGGGAAGTAAAAAAAAAATAGATTTTTACCACAAAAATTTAGTTTCAGCTCCAGATTTAACATTATCACAGAAGTGGGTAAAATTGGCACCAGAATTTGTCCTACAATTTCTGCTGAATATACAGTAGAAAAACACCAAATATGGCTGTACAGTACAGCTTGGCCATATGGAGAGTCGCAGTAAAGATGGAGCACTATTTGCCTCCTGGAGCACAGATTTTCCTAGAATAGTTTGCAAACTCCATATACAGAGCCCCTTAAGTACTAGAGAGCAGAATCCCCCACCCCCCAAGTGGCCCCATTTTGGAAATTATAAATGTGAACGCTAAAGGTGGTTTATCCACACTGGAGGTCAGATTGGAAGCGGTATTTGGATTTGTGAGTGCAGATTTCTCTGAATTTCTTTTTGAGGGCAATGAGCCATTTTGCTTTTCCAGAGCCTTTGTGCTACCAGTAACGTGGAAGCCTCCTATATTTCTGTTGACAGATGACGGACCTGAGTGGGGACTTGCTTTTTTTGTGGATTGAGTTGAAGCTTTTATAGGGAACATTTTTCATAACGTTTGGGATCATGCTGAGCACATACTTTGAGGTGACAGATGAAACCCCCGATGGGTCCATTCACTATAATGAGGCAGCAATGTAACTCTGGACTCCATATGGCCTCTGTTCAGCATTGTCCTTCCTTTCAAAGGTGCACAAAACTATGGTGGACCGCGTTTTTATGCATGCCTAAAAAGATGGACACTACCAGATCACAGGTCCTATGGCGTTCACAGTGCCTCCATCTGCCTCATTATACTGCGATTACAGTGATACCAGATTTCTATCCTTTTTTATGTTTGGCTTCTGTCACACACTTAGGCTAGGTTCACATTGCGTTAATGTGTGCACGCTAACGGACAGCGTTGCACGGAGAAAATGTCGCAATTAATGCTGTGCAACGGGTCCATTAGCGCACCCATTGACAGCAATGTGAAGTTTCCCTGTAGCGCATCGCTAGCGCGTGCCTTTTTCGGCTTGCACTAGCGATGTGCCGTTCTTCTGTGGCGCGCCTCGGACGCTGCTTGCAGCGTCCACGGCGCGCCCGAGGTCCGTTCCCCGCTCTCGCAGATCGGGGATCTGCGAGAGCGGGGACGTTAACTCGACCCCTAACGCGGCCCCTAAAAAAACATTGCGTTAGCGCAATCCGCTAGTGCTAGCGCTAAACGGATTGCCCTAACGCAATGTGAACCTAGCCTAAGACGCTTTTTCTTGCAAGAATTTTTTACATCGCCATATTTGAGAGCTATAATTTTTCCATATTTCGGCACACAAAGTCATGTTAGGGCTTGTTTTTTGTGGAACAAGCTGACTTTTTTATTGGTACCATATTCAGTCACATGACATTTTTTGATTGCTTTCTATTCCAATTTTTGTGGAGGCAGAATGAACAAAAACCAGCAATTGAGAATTGAGGAATTTTTTTTCTCCCTTATCTGTGTGGTAAAATTGATAAGGCAGTTTTATTCTTCAGTTCAGTTCGATTACAGCAATGCCAAATTTATATTTTTTTTTGTTTTGGCACTTTTGCACAATAAAAACTTTTATAGAAAAAAATTATTATTTTTCCATTGCTTTATTCTGAGAGCTATAACTTTTTTACTTTTCTGCTGATGGACCTGTATGGTGCCTTGTTGTTTTGCAGGACAAGATTGCGTTTTCAGTGATACTATTTTTATTTACATTTGTCTTTTTGATCACATTTTATTCCACTTTTTCCAAGTGGTATCATGATAAAGCATAGTTTGCTACTTTTGTTGTGTCTTTTTTACGACGTTCACTGAAGGGGTTAACTAGTGTGACACTTTTATAGATCGGATTGTTCTGAATGCGGCAATACCAAACGTACTTTTTTTGCTTATTTTTTTACATATAAATGTGTATTTATTATTGGATTATTATTATTATTATTATTATTATTTTGTAATTTTTTTAAATACTGTATATTTTTTAAAAATTCATTTTTTACCTAGTCCCTTTATGAGACTTTCTTTTTTTTACTTTGATTGAAGGTATAATGCATTACAATTATACCTTCAATCAACCATCCCTCTGCCTCCGTCCTGAATGCTGTGATCGCGCTCAATCACAGCTTTTAGGGTGTTGAAGAATCTGCTGCGTTTTGGGGTGCAAGTTAATACTAATTAACAAGAACTACTGGATCTTTAAAAGGGAGTTTGTTACAAACAAGGTATTTACTATATAATACATAAGGGAAGTCTAACTAAGGGACAAGGGTACAATTAAAGGGAAGAGGTAATAGGGGAGGGTAGTAGAAGCTGGGATTTGGGGAGAGAAAGAGATATATAACTGATCCTTACATATATATTAGGTCACTACACATCCACACCCACATACATACAAGCCATGACTCCACCCTTGCTCCGATATCCTTTGTAATAGAGTGTCCAATCATCTTCTGGTATTATGAGAAATTATGATAGCAGTGGTCATCATTTTCCTCTGGATGGTGTCCTTGGATTTAAGGTACCTTCACACTGAACAACTTTCCAACGAGAACGACAACGATCCGTGTTTGACATGCAGCAGAGATCTGGATCCCGCTGTGATATCGTTGGTCGGAGCTAGAAGACCAGCACCTTATTTCGTCGCTGATCACCCGCTGTCATCGCTGGATCGGTGTGTGTGACACCGATCCAGCAATGTGTTCACTTGTAACAGGGGAAAAAATCGGGTTACTAAGCGCAGGGCCGCGCTTAGTAACCCGATATTTATCCTGGTTACCATTGTAAAAGTAAAAAAAAAACACTACATACTCACCTTCTGATGTCTGTCATGTCCCCCGGCGTCCACAGGGTTACGCGCTGCTGCCGAGAGCTTCCTGCACTGACTGAATGTGTCAGCGCCAGCAGCAGCGGTGACGTCACCGCTGTGCTCTGCTTTATGGCCGGCCGGCGCTGACACATTCAGTGCAGGGAAGCCGCCGGCGGGGGACGTGACAGACATCTGAAGGTGAGTATGTAGTGTTTTTTTTTTACTTTTACAAAGCGGCCCTGCGCTTAGTAACCCGATGTTTACCCTGGTTACCCGGGTGCTGCAGGGGGACTTCGGCATCGTTGAAGACAGTTTCAACGATGCCGAAGTCGTTCCCCTGATCGTTGGTCGCTGGAGAGAGCTGTCTGTGTGACAGCTCCCCAGCAACCACACAATGACTTACCAACGATCGCATCGCTGGTCGTGATCGTTGGTAAGTCGTTTAGTGCAACGGTACCTTTAGGATAAAGTTCTGGTGTCAAAAGGCCTGAGGGCATTCTGTTTAGGCCAGAGACTAGATATCCATCTGAAGAACAATGGCTTGTAATTCACCTCCAGGTGGAATGTGTGTCAAAGATAAGATGTTCAAATTAGGGGCAATAGCTTATACTCCCAACACCACAGGATTTATGTATCCACAAAGAGGTTGGAGACTCAATGTTCATCTACAATGTGGATTCTCTTTACTCTTTTAAAATACCAAAAGACTTTTCAAACCCAGGCGTAATTGCTTTCCTGTGCAATCACATCTTACATCTGATGGTCAGTCTCTTTGATTTAGGTTTTAGCTGTAATACAGAGTTCAAGGAATGTTCATCGCTTTTAAATACATAAACTGTCCATGTTGGCTCCAACAGGGGTTAACAGGCAAGGGCGGCACTGACACCACTCCTAGCTGTTAGTATAGATGCTCAGCCACTGACAGAGCTGAGCAGCTGCACTGATCGGGCAGGAAGTGCTAATATTTCAGCATCTCATGCAGTCATTGGTCAGTCAGATTGAGATCTGGGTGTGGGGACTGACAGCATGGGTCCCTGCACCTCTTCCCATGCCTCTCAATTGTCACAGACAGCTGTTGGCACTGAACTGTCACTGTGTGTTTACATGCAGTGATAGTTTAAATGCATGATGGACACAGTCCGTCCTGGTGTGGGAACTGACACCCGGCCATGACGGACTGTGTCAGTCATTGGATGTTAAGGGGTTAATGTTCCTCGCAGTCAATACATGAGATGCCATAGAAATTGTTTTAGTCCCAAATATTTTGAAATGTAGTCATCAAGGTTATAATCATGAATTTCTCCTAGAAACAAAAAATAATGTTAACCCTTTTACACAGAGGGTGGTTTGCATGTTAATGATCATGGCCAAGTCTTACAATTTGACCACTGTTCGAGTATGAGGTAACAATGCTTCAATGGATTGCAGTGATTCTAAGACCGTTTTTTCACGAAAAAAATATTACATATTGTAATTACATATTGTACTTCATGATAGTGGAAAAATTTCTTTGATATGGCTTGTATTTATTTGTGAAAAAATGGAAATTTGACAAAAATTTTGCAATTTTCCAACTTTCCAACTCGGCGTGATTTTGGAACCAGCATTTTTTTGTTAGGAAATTATAAGGGTTAAAACTTAAAAGTTGACCAGAGATTTCTCATAGAAGATACCCAAAAGTGACACCATTCTAAAAATTGCACCCCTCAAGGTGCTCAAAACCACATTCAAGAAGTTTATTCAGGTGCTTCACAGGAATTTTTGGAATGTGGAAAAAAAAATAACTTTTAACGTTATTTCCCCAAAAAGGTACTAAAGATCCAAATTTTTTTTATTTTGACAAGAGTAACAGAAAAAAAAATGGACCCCAAAATTCAATTTCTCCTGAATATACCCCATATGAGGGAGGAAACCAATATTTGAGCAAACAGCAGAGCTCGGAAGGGAAGGAGCACCATTTAACTTTTTTAATGCAAAAATTTGCTGAAACAATTGGAGGATGCCATGTCCCGTTTGGAGAATCTCTGATGTGCCTAAGCAGTAAAAATCCCTGACAAGTGACACCAGTTTGGAAGCTAGACCCCTCAGGGAACTGATCTAGATATGTGCTGAGCACATTGAACCATCAGATGCTTCACAGAAGTTTATAAAGTTAAGCCGTAAAAATAAAAAAAATCTAACTTTCCCCACAAATGTCTTTTTAGCACAAAATATTGCATTTTAATCTAGGGGTAACATGAGTAATTGCACCATACAATTTGCTGTGCAATTTCTCCACAGTATGTTGATACCTCATCTGAACTTGGAAGGGAAGGAGCGTCATTTGACTATTTGAATTTTAAAATTTCCTGGAATTTTACGTCATGTCCCATTTGGAGCGTCCTTGATGTGTCAAAACAGTGGAAACCCCTGACAAGTGACCCCATTTTGGAAAACAGACCCATCAAGGAAAGTATTTAGGTGCATGGTAAGTACCTTTAACCTCCAGGTGCTTCACAGAAGTTAATAACGTTGAGCCGTGAAAATAATAAAATCATATTTTCCTCACAAAAATGTTGTTTTACCCCCAAGTTTTTAATTTTTCCAAGGGCTAATAGGAAATATTTTTAAAACAAACTGATGTCCATTTTTTCCTGAGTGAACCATTACCCTGTTAGGGCTGGCGGAACGCACCGAGTAAATAGAGAGATGATATTTGGTGCATTCGCAGCCTGGGGTCCACCGTGCAGGAAAGAACCTGCTGCTGGCAAATGGCGGCACAATATGGCGGTAGAAGCGAACTCTGTTACTTCACAGAGTCGCTATAAAGAACGCACTGTGTCCTGTTTAGCTCACAGGTGTACACAGTAACTGCAGAGTAAATAGCAGCTTGTGGTCATGCAGTCAAAGAGACAAACATACAATCTCTTCACCGGAGGAGTCGGTATTCTAGTGGCTTATTTCAGCCGGGGCCCTGAAACCATACACACAATCTCCTCACCGGAGGTACCGGTATTCTACTGGCTTATTTCAGCCGGGTCCCTGAATACACACAAAAGTGACCACATTGGCGCAAAACTCATCACATGACTTGATACTAGCGCATGGCCGTGCGGTCATGCGCACCTTTTATAGCTGCAGCAAGTACAAGACCTTCCCAGACGGACCAATGGGAGGCTGCCACAGACGTTTGAGCACCTTCAGGACCTTCCTAGAGGACCAATGGGTTTTGCTGCAGTATTCAAGCATGTGACCCTTGATCTGCAATGAGAGGTCTTACCCTGGGCATGCTCAGAAGGGGAATAGTGGGACTTAGTCCCAAAAACGTGTGCTCACCACTGCCCAGTACTGGCCACAATGGCTGAAGCTGGAAAGGCATCAGTAACCATCTGCACAGAGTCAGACAGAGCAAGACGCTGGGACTGACGCCTCCGCTGAGCAGGTTCCACTGTGGCAGGAGAAGAATGGGAGACCGCAGTGGAGATGGCTCGAGATTCCCCCTGTGCAGAGGCGGGATCTCGACCCCTAACATTCCCGACATGAAATCAGAAAATATTTTTCAGGCACGGTGCAAAGCTCAGAATTCAAGGAATGCCAGATTTTACTGTTATGGTTTGCAGGTACCATGACCCACTGGGAGAGCCACGAGGTGCCCGAACAGCAGAACTCCCCATAAGTGACCTCATTTTACAAACTACATCTCACGATGAATTCATCTAGGGGTGCAGTGATCATATTAACACCATGAGTGTGTCATAGAATTTTATACCATTGAGCAGTGAAGACAAAATAACTACATTTTTACCATCAAAATTTAGTTTTCAATCCAGATTTTACATTTTCACACAAGAAGTGTGTAAAAATGGCACCAAAATTTGTCCCATAATTTCTACCTAACGCGGCAATACCCCATATGTGGCTGTACAGTACTACTTAGCCATATGGAGAGCCTTGGGAGAAATGGAATGCTATTTGCCTCCTGGAGTGCCGATTTTCCGAGAAGAGTTTGCAGACTCTGTATACAGAGCCCCTATTTGCTAGAAGAGCAGAAGCCACCCTCAAGTAACCCCATTTTGGAAATTATACCCCTTTGGGAATTTATCTACAGGTGTAGTGCAGATTTTGACATGGGTATTTTACAGAAATAAGCAGCAATGAATCTTGCCAAGTGAAAATTGCAAACTGCTTCTGTAGTGACCAGTACTTTGCAGTCACCGGTACATTATGCCCATTATGCTTCTGGAGACATGCACAGTTAGGCGGGCTCTCTTTGCTTCAGAAATGCCAAATGTGGACGCTATATGTGGTTTAGATACACTGTGGGTCTCAGAAAGGAGGGGGCCATTTGGATTTGAGAGCACAAAATTTGCTGAAATTCTTTTGGTAGGCGAGGAGCCATTTTGCTTTCCCATAGCCTTTGTACAACCAATAATGTAGAATCCCCCTATATTTCCATTAACAGAAAACGGATCTGAGAGAGGGCTTGTTTTTTTGTGGATTGAGTTGTAGCTTTTATTGGGAACATTTTACATAACGTTTGGGGTCACAGTTATAAGGCTCTCAACATTGACCACTTACTTTGCGGTTTCCATCTAAATCTCTGAGTGACATGATTAAAATGAAACCCATGAGGGATCCATTCACTATAATGAGGCAGCAGAGTTACTCTGGACTCTGTCTTGCCTCTGTTCCGCGGTTCCCCTCTTTCCAGAAGTGCACAAAACTGTGGCCGATGGCACTTTTATGCACGCCTAAAAAGACAGACACTGCTGGATCACTGGTAAGACGGTGTTCACAGTGTCTCCATCTGCCTCATTATAGGAAATCTTCCTCCACAGGTTCTGTCTGAATTACATATTTCAGAGATTTACACAGAAACCCCGGTGCAAGCTTTTAATGGAGGAGCGCAGGATAAATGTGCGCTGAGCCTTACTACGATCTTTGGAAAGCAGAAAGAAAATATGAACAGTAGGTGAAGAATTGGTTTTATTTATTTTTTATTCCATTCCTTGTGTGGTATAAGCGATTAGGCGACTTTTCTCTTCGGGACGGTGCGATTACAGCGATTCCAGATTTACATCGAGTTTTTATGTTTGGCTGCTGTCACACACTAAAAGACACTTCTTATTGCAAAAAATAGTTTTTGCTTCACCATATATAGAAAACTATAATATTTCCATATTTTGGCCCACAGAGTCATGTGATGGCTTGTTTTTTTACAGGATGAGTTGACGTTTTTATTGGTACCATTTATGACATTTTTTGATCGCTTTCTATTCCAATTTTTGTGATGCAGAAAAAACTAAAACCAGCAATTCAGGAATTTCTTTTGAGAGGGGTTCCCTGTGTGGTAAAATTGATAAGGCCTTTTTATTTTTCAGGTCAGTACGATTACAGGGATTCCTCATTTATATATTTTTTTATGCTTTGGTGCTTTTATAAAATAAAAACTATTTTAAAGAAAAAATAATTATTTTTGCATGGCTTTATTGTGAGAGCTATAACTTTTTTATTTTTTAGCTGATGGAGCTATATGATGGTTTGTTTTTGCTGGACAAAATTACGTTTTCAGCAGTACCATGTTTATTTATTTCAGGTTTTTTTTATTTTGTTTTATTCCACTTTTTGTTTAGTGGTATAGTGATAAAGCATTGTTTTTTATTTTTTATGGTGTTCACTAAAGGAGTTAACTAGTAAGACAGTTTTATAGGTCAGGTCGTTGTGGACGCAGTGATACCAAATATGTGTACTTTTATTGTTTGTTTTTTTCATTCAAATATTTATTTAGAGATACAATATCTTTGATTTTTTTATTGTTATTTTGGGTTTTTAACCCCTTTTTGACATCTGACGTACTATCCCGTCAAGGTGGGGTGGGCCCGTATGACCACCGACGGGATAGTACGTCATACGCGATCGGCCGCGCTCACGGGGGGAGCGCGGCCGATCGCGGCCGGGTGTCAGCTGCATATCGCAGCTGACATCCGGCACTATGTTCCAGGAGCGGTCACGGACCGCCCCCGGCACATTAACCCCCGGCACACCGCGATCAAACATGATCGTGGTGTACCGGCGGTATAGGGAAGCATCGCGCAGGGAGGGGGCTCCCTGCGGGCTTCCCTGAGACCCCCGGAGCAACGCGATGTGATCGCGTTGCTCCGAGGGTCTCCTACCTCCCTCCTCGCCGCAGGTCCCGGATCCAAGATGGCCGCGGCATCCGGGTCCTGCAGGGAGGGAGGTGGCTTACCGAGTGCCTGCTCAGAGCAGGCGCTGGTAAGCCTGCAGCCCTGCACAGCAGATCGTCGATCTGACAGAGTGCTGTGCACACTGTCAGATCAATGATCTGTAATGTCCCCCCCTGGGACAAAGTAAAAAAGTAAAAAAAAAATTCCCCACATGTGTGTAAAAAAAATATATATATATCCTAAATAAAGAAAAAAAAAAGAAAATATTATTCCCATAAATACATTTCTTTAGCTAAATAAAATAAAAAAAACTATAAAAGTACACATATTTAGTATCGCCGCATCTGTAACGACCCAACCTATAAAACTGCCCCACTAGTTAACCCCTTCAGTAAACACCGTAAGAAAAAAAAAAAAACGAGGCAAAAAACAACGCTTTATTATCATACCGCCGAACAAAAAGTGGAATAACACGCGATCAAAAAGACGTATATAAATAACCATGGTACTGCTGAAAACGTCATCTTGTCCCGCAAAAAACGAGCCACAATACTGCATCATCAGCAAAAAAATAAAAAAGTTATAGGCCTGAGAATAAAGCGATACCAAAATAATTATTTTTTCTATAAAATAGTTTTTATCGTATAAAAGCGCCAAAACATTAAAAAATGATATAAATGAGATATAGTTGTAATCGTACTGACCCGAAGAATAAAACTGCTTTATCAATTTTACCAAACGCGAAACGGTATAAACGCCTCCCCCAAAAGAAATTCATGAATAGCTGGTTTTTGATCACTCTGCCTCACAAAAATCGGAATAAAAAGCGATCAAAAAATATCACGTGTCCAAAAATGTTACCAATAAAAACGTCAACTCGTCCCGCAAAAAACAAGATCTCACATGACTCTGTGGACTCAATTATGGAAAAATTACAGCTCTCAAAATGTGGTAACGCAAAAAATATTTTTTGCAATGAAAAGCATCTTTCAGTGCATGACGGCTGCCGATCATAAAAATCCGCTAAAAAACCCGCTATAAAAGTAAATCAAACCCCCCTTCATCACCCCCTTAGTTAGGGAAAAATAAAAAAATTTAAAAAAAGTATTTATTTCCATTTTCCCATTAGGGTTAGGGTTAGGGCTAGAGTTAGGACTAGAGTTAGGGCTAGGGTTAGGGTTAGGGTTAGGGCAAGGGTTAGGGCTAGGGTTAGGGTTAGGGCTAGGGTTAGGGCTAGGGTTGGGGCTAGGGTTAGGGTTAGGGCTAGGGTTAGGGCTAGGGTTGGGGCTAGGGTTAGGGCTAGGGTTAGGGTTAGGGCTAGGGTTAGGGCTAGTGTTACGGCTAGTGTTAGGGCTAGTGATAGGGCTAGGGTTATTGCTAGGGTTAGGGCTAGGGTTGGGGCTAGGGTTGGGGCTACAGTTAGGGTTGGGGCTAAAGATAGGGTTAGGGTTTGGATTACATTTACGGTTGGGAATAGGGTTGGGTGTGTCTGGGTTAGAGGAGTGGTTAGGGTTACTGTTGGGATTAGGGTAAGGGGTGTGTTTGGATTAGGGTTTCAGTTATAATTGGGGGGTTTCCACTGTTTAGGCACATCAGGGGCTCTCCAAACGGGACATGGCATCCGATCTGAATTCCAGCCAATTCTGCGTTGAAAAAGGAAAACAGTGCTCCTTCCCTTCAGAGCTCTCCCGTGTGCCCAAACAGGGGTTTACCCCAACATATGGGGTATCAGCGTACTCAGGACAAATTGGACATCATCTTTTGGGGTCCAATTTCTCTTGCTACCCTTGGGAAAATACAAAACTGGGGGCCAAAATATAAGTTTTGTGGGAAAAAAAATATTTTTTATTTTCATGGCTCTGCGTTGTAAACTGTAGTGAAACACTTGGGGGTTCAAAGTTCTCACAACACATCTAGATAAGTTCCTTGGGGGGTCTAGTTTCCGATATGGGGTCACTTGTGGGGGGTTTGTACTGTTTGGGTACATCAGGGGCTCTGCAAATGCAACATGACGCATGCAGACCAATCCATTTAAGTCTGCATTCTGTTGTGAATTTGGTTTTTGGGCTCCCCCGGTGGTCACTGGTGGTACTGGACTTGTGTGCTTCACTTTCTCTGTTCACCTGTTTCCATCAGGATATGGGAGTATCCTATTTAGCCTTGCTGCTCAGTTATTCTAGTGCCGGCCATCAATGTAACCAGAGCCTTTCTGTTGCATGTTCCTGCTTCTAGACTACTATCAGCTAAGTTGGACTCTTAGTCCTAAGTTTGTTTGCATTTTTGTTCCAGTTCTCAGTTATGTTATGTTTCTGTAGCTGGAAGCTCTTGTGGGCCGAAATTACCACTTCGGTGTCATGAGTTGACACATGAGTCTTAAAGTAATTTCTGGATGGTATTTTAATAGGGTTTTCAGCTGACCGTGAAGTTCCCTATTGTATCTTCTTACTATCTAGTAAGCGGACCTCGCTTTGCTGAACCTACCTTCATACTGCGTATGTCTTTTCCTCTGAACTCAATGTCAATATATGTGGGGGGCTTCTGTCTCCTTTTAGGGGGAATTTCCCTAGAGGTAAGCCAGGTCTGTTTTTTCCTCTAATAGGGTTAGTTAGTTCTCCGGCTGGCGCTGGGCGTCTAGGGATAAAACGTAGGTACGTCACCCGGCCACTGTTAGTTGTGTGATAGGTTTAGCTCACGGTCAGCTCGAGATTCCATCACCCAAGAGCTAGTCTGTTATTTAAGTTCTCTGACGTTCCCTTGCCATTGGGAACCATGACAGTATGGCCGGCCAAGGGTTAAAACCGTTGGCAGAAGAAAGGAGAGAAAAAGAAGTCTGCAGATTTTTTTTTTTTTTTTCTTCTGAGCTTGCTCTATAGTTTACTCAGTTGCATTTCTGCTGTAATTGCAGCCTTTGCCTCTCTCTCTCCTTCTAATCCTTGAATGGCTCTGATCTCACCTGAGTAAAATGGATCCTCAGAGTTCGGCTACAGGTTTGAATAATCTTGCTGCGAAGGTTCAAAATTTACAGGATTTTGTTATTCATGCTCCTATATCTGAACCTAGAATTCCTATACCAGAATTTTTCTCCGGGGATAGATCTCGTTTCCTGAATTTCAAAAATAATTGTAAATTATTTCTTTCCCTGAGATCTCGCTCTGCTGGAGATCCCGCACAGCAGGTTAGGATAGTAATTTCCTTGCTGCGGGGTGACCCTCAAGTCTGGGCATTTGCATTGACACCCGGGGATCCTGCGTTGCTCAATGTGGATGCGTTTTTTCTGGCTTTGGGGTTGCTTTATGAGGAACCTAACTTAGAGATTCAGGCTGAAAAAGCCTTGATGGCCCTATCTCAAGGGCAAGATGAAGCTGAAATATACTGCCAAAAATTTTGTAAATGGTCTGTGCTTACTCAGTGGAATGAGTGCGCCCTGGCGGCGAATTTCAGAGAGGGTCTCTCTGATGCCATTAAAGATGTTATGGTGGGGTTCCCTGCACCTACAGGTCTGAATGAGTCCATGACAATGGCTATTCAGATTGATCGGCGTTTGCGGGAGCGCAAACCTGTGCACCATTTGGCGGTGTCTTCTGAGAAGGCTCCAGAAAATATGCAATGTGATAGAATTCTGTCCAGAAGCGAACGGCAGAATTTTAGGCGAAAAAATGGGTTGTGCTTCTATTGTGGTGATTCAACTCATATTATATCAGCATGCTCTAAACGTACAAAAAAGGTTGATAAGTCTATTTCAATTGGCACTTTACAGTCTAAGTTTATTTTGTCTGTGACCTTGATTTGTTCATTATCGTCAATTACCGCGGATGCCTATGTCGACTCTGGCGCCGCTTTGAGTCTCATGGATTGGTCCTTTGCCAGGTGCTGTGGGTTTGATCTAGAGCCTCTGGAAGTTCCTATACCTCTGAAGGGTATTGACTCTACACCATTGGCTAGTAATAAACCACAATACTGGACACAAGTGACTATGCGTATGAATCCAGACCATCAGGAGACGATTCGCTTCCTTGTGTTGTACAATCTACATGATGTTTTGGTGCTCGGATTGCCATGGTTACAATCTCATAACCCAGTTCTTGACTGGAAAGCAATGTCTGTGTTAAGCTGGGGATGTCAGGGGGCTCATGGGGACGTACCTTTGGTTTCCATTTCGTCATCTATTCCCTCTGAGATTCCGGAATTTTTATCTGATTATCGTGATGTTTTTGAGGAGCCTAAGCTTGGTTCACTACCTCCTCACAGAGATTGCGATTGTACCATAGATCTGATTCCGGGCAGTAAATTTCCAAAGGGTCGTTTATTTAATCTATCTGTACCTGAACATGCTGCTATGCGAGAATATATTAAGGAGTCCCTGGAAAAGGGACATATTCGTCCTTCTTCATCTCCCTTAGGAGCCGGTTTTTTCTTTGTATCTAAAAAAGATGGCTCTTTGAGGCCGTGTATTGATTATCGACTCTTGAATAAAATTACAGTCAGATATCAGTATCCTCTGCCACTGCTGACTGATTTGTTTGCTCGAATAAAAGGGGCTAAGTGGTTCTCTAAGATTGATCTCCGTGGGGCGTATAATTTGGTGCAAATTAAGCAGGGGGATGAGTGGAAAACCGCATTTAATACGCCCGAGGGCCATTTTGAGTATTTAGTAATGCCTTTTGGTCTTTCAAATGCCCCTTCAGTCTTTCAGTCCTTTATGCATGACATTTTCCGGGAATATTTGGATAAATTCATGATCGTGTATCTGGATGATATTTTGATTTTTTCGGATGACTGGGATTCTCATGTCCAACAGGTCAGGAGGGTTTTTCAGGTTTTGCGGGCTAATTCCTTGTGTGTGAAGGGTTCTAAGTGTATTTTTGGGGTTCAAAAGATTTCTTTTTTGGGGTACATTTTTTCCCCCTCTTCCATTGAGATGGATCCTGTCAAGGTTCGGGCTATTTGTGATTGGACGCAACCTTCTTCGCTTAAGAGTAGTGTTGAGCATTCCGATACCGCAAGTATCGGGTATCGGCCGATACTTGCGGTATCGGAATTCCGATACCGGGATTCCGATACTTGCCGCGTATCGGATACCGGAATCGGAAGTTCCAAGATTCAAAATGCAGAAATTCAGCCAATGAGAATGATTCCAAGTGTGGGCACATCCTGTTTAGCATGGAGGGCATGAAACTACTGGCAAGGCTGTGATTGGCTGCTGAAATGATGTCATGCTGCAGTTTAAAAGTCGCTGGCGCCATTTTGCGATCACTCTGCTGTGAATTCAGTTAGTGACAGGACGCTGTTTGCTGACTGAGGGACAGTTTAGAGATAGCGATTTGCTTCTTTGTGCTTTCCAAAGGCTAATTTAGCAACCGCTGTGTTCACCTACTATTCACCTTGCTTTTGCCTTGTAGCGCTGTTTTCACAGCGATCTGCAAGGTCTGTGTGTGTGTGTGTGTGTGAGTGCAGCCCACTCTCTAGTCTGAGTGCAGCCACATAGGCCATCCATAGCTGGTTGTATTCAGTTCAGGGAGGGTGGTTCATTGCCTCATACTGTTCTTTTTTTTTTTTTTTTTTTTCAAGTAGTGTAGTCTGCTGCTAATTTATTCAAAAAAATCCTATTAGTGTCTTTCCACCCGTCTCCAGCTAATTTGTGGAAAAACACTACATAGGATAAAGTAGAGGAGGGTTTTTGGGCCTTGCAGCGCCGTTTACGGCTGTCTGCACGGTCTCCGTGTGACTGCAGCTCGCCCTGTAGTCTGTGAGCAGCCATAGCCTGGTTGTCTCCAGCTCAGGGTTGTTCACTGCGTCATACCGCCAAATCAATTTTAATTTTTTTTCAAGTAGTGTAGTCTGCTGCTAATTTATTTAAAAAAATCCTATTAGTGTCTTTCCACCCGTCTCCAGCTAATTTGTGGAAAAACACTACATAGGATAAAGTAGAGGAGGGTTTTTGGGCCTTGCAGCGCCGTTTACGGCTGTCTGCACGGTCTCCGTGTGATTGCAGCTCGCCTTGTAGTCTGTGAGCAGCCATAGCCTGGTTGTCTCCAGCTCAGGGTTGTTCACTGCGTCATACCGCCAAATCAATTTTAATTTTTTTTCAAGTAGTGTAGTCTGCTGCTAATTTATTTAAAAAAATCCTATTAGTGTCTTTCCACCCGTCTCCAGCTAATTTGTGGAAAAACACTACATAGGATAAAGTAGAGGAGGGTTTTTGGGCCTTGCAGCGCCGTTTACGGCTGTCTGCACGGTCTCCGTGTGATTGCAGCTCGCCTTGTAGTCTGTGAGCAGCCATAGCCTGGTTGTCTCCAGCTCAGGGTTGTTCACTGCGTCATACCGCCAAATCAATTTTAATTTTTTTTCAAGTAGTGTAGTCTGCTGCTAATTTATTTAAAAAAATCCTATTAGTGTCTTTCCACCCGTCTCCAGCTAACTTGTGGAAAAACACTACATAGGATAACGTAGAGGAGGGTTTTTGGGCCTTGCAGCGCCGTTTACGTCTGTCTGCACGGTCTCCGTGTGACTGCAGCTCTATCTGTTGTCAGTTCAGCCCCAAAAAAATAAATAAATAATAAAGTTCACCAAACACACCAGTTACACCACTTTACATTTGTGTAGGCCACATTAGCTCATATTAAAGTCTAGTCCACACTTTAGAAAATTAGTGTTTCTTATACCTGTTAGGAGGAGTTGCTCAGGAATAAGCACACAAATCCGTTAGTACTTTTCTGCTTATCTTTATCAGTCAACCAAGATGAAGAAGGCAGTGAGTAAGGCACGTGGGCGTGGGCGTGGGCGCGGAGCAGGGAGGGGACGTGGGGATTCTGTGCCTGCTGCGGGCACCGGTGACTCATCAGCACCCACTTTCACCAGGCAACAGTCGTTCATGCGCAGCTTTGTGTCAGAGCGCCGTACACCGCTGCTGCGTCAAGAACAAATTGAAGCTGTTGTCGGATGGATGGCAGCTAATGCATCAACTTCCATTAGTGCCACATCCTCTCAGACACAGAGCACTGGAGAGCAGCCATCTGTCTCTTCACCACCTGCCAAATTGCCCAGGCAGACAGAGAGCCCAGGACAGGAGCCGTCTCTACTTCTGTTCTCTGAATCTCTTGGCTTGGAAACAGGGGGCCAGCCAAGCAGCATTGGAGAAATGGAAGAAGAGGCAGGGTGCAGTGATGCCCAACAGCTTTTTCTGTCTTCCTCTGAAGAGGCGGGTGGGCCAGTGGCTCCGGTCACCACATCGCAGGCCGCATCAGCTGATGATGACACTCAGGTGCCACTTACTGGTGCGTGCTCTGCTGCTGAGACTACCCAGGAGGAGCAGTTGGGGGCAGAGGGTAGTGTAGATGATGAGGTCCTCGACCCATCTTGGCGTGAGGGACAGGAAGGTGGTGGGAGCAGCTCTGAGGAAGAGATTCCCCGTACGGCCCAAAGAGGGAGAGGGAGGGGGAAGACTGCGGATCCTGCAGCCTCTGCTTTGGCACCCGTTAGGAGCATGTCTCTTCCAAAAGCCAAAAAGGGCGCTCCCAAGACTTGCAGTGCCTGGTCCTTTTTTGACACAGTTGCAGATGACATTTGCTATGTCAGATGCAAGGTGTGTCATCAAAAAGTCAAAAGAGGGAAAAATGTCAGCAACCTCAATACCTCCAACATGTGGAAACATGTGCGCAACAGGCACCCGGCGGAGTTAGAAAAACACACTGAAGAGGTAGGCCAACCAACAGCGGCAGCTACCACCTCTTCAGCTCGTGTTGCCTCTTCCTCTAGCTCACACGCAGCTGGTTCGGCTTCCTCCCAGGATCGCCGTGGAAGAACCTCTGGCCCTGTTGTCCAGAGACCCGCTGTAATTCCACCCGCAGCACCACTTTCCCAGTCATCCACACACTCCCAGCCCAGTCTACAGCCATCGGTAGTACAGGCATGGGAGAAAAGGCGGCCTTTCTCGTCAAACCACCCACGAGCACAGGCTCTGACTGCAGGCATTGCCAAACTTCTGTCACTGGAAATGCTGTCATTCAGGCTGGTGGAGACTGACAGCTTCCGTGACTTGATGTCATTGGCAGTCCCACAGTACAATGTGCCCAGCCGCTTTTACTTCAGCAGGCAAGCCGTCCCTGCCCTGCACAAGCATGTGGAGGGACACATAAAACACGCGCTACTGAACGCCGTCAGTAGCAAGGTCCACCTCACCACCGATGCGTGGACCAGTCAACATGGACAGGGGCGATACCTTTCCCTCACTGCCCATTGGGTTAATGTCGTTGAGCCGGGTACAGACCGTGCGAGTGGCGCAGGACGTGTCCTGCCCACTCCAAGGATTGCAGGAATCCATTCTGTACGCATTGACTCCTCCTCTTACACCAGTTCCTCAGAATCATCGCTGCAGGAGCCGTCACAGTCCACCTCCACATGGACCCGTGATGAACGTGTACCTGTTACGACCGACATGAGCACAGCCGTGGCCAAACGTCAACAGGCCGTGTTGAAATTAATTTTTTTGGGGAATCGTAGCCACACAGCGCAGGAGCTCTGGAATGCCATCAAGCAGGAGAGCGATGTGTGGTTTGTGCCAGCGAATCTCCAGCCAGGCATGGTAGTGTGTGATAATGGCCGAAATCTGGTGGCAGCTCTGGGCCTCGGCAACCTCACTCACATCCCATGTCTGGCACATGTGCTCAATTTGGTCGTGCAGAGCTTTTTGAGGGACTATCCGGATCTTGATGCACTGCTGCACAAGGTCCGCCTAGAGTGTGCTCACTTGCGGCGTTCCAGCACGGCAAAAGCGCGCATTGCGGCTCTGCAGCGCCGACACCGCCTGCCGGAACATCGCATCATATGTGACCTACCTACCAGGTGGAATTCCACGTTACATATGTTGGATCGGTTGTGTGAGCAGCAGCAAGCTGTAATGGAGTACCAGCTGCTTCAGGCGCAAAAAAGTCGCAGTCAGCGCCGTACAGACTTCACAACCACAGAGTGGGCCACTATGAATGACGTCTGCCAGGTTTTGCGTCCCTTTGATTATTCCACGCGGATGGCGAGTGCAGATGATGCACTAGTCAGCATGACTGTCCCCCTTATCTGCCTGCTTGAAAAATCACTGCAAGCGCTAAGGGATGATGTTGTGGAAGAGGTGGAGGATGAGGATTCACCATTTCCATCATCTTCTGGACAGTCAGCGCCACGTGGTTCCTCACAAACGCGTAGGCAGGGGACAGTTTGTGAGGAGGATGAGGAGGAGTCAATGGAGGAGGAAGACGTCCGTCCAGAGGAGGGAGTTACCGAATTGTCCAGTACTCAGTGTGTACAGCGAGGGTGGGGTGATGACGAGCAGGCAGAGATCACGCCTCCAGCAGGGGACAGCGTTTCTTGGGCAGTTGGCAGTCTGCAGCACATGGTGGATTACATGCTGCAGTGCCTGAGAAACGACCGCCGCATCGCCCACATTCTCAACATGTCTGATTATTGGGTGTTCACCCTCCTCGATCCTCGCTACCGGGACAACGTAGAAAGCCTCATCACACCGTTGAACCGGGAGCGAAAAATGCGGGAGTACCAAGACACACTGGTCAATTCCATCATCTTCTCCATTCCAACTGAGAGAAGTTCTGCTAGTGCATTCCAAAGCAGCTCAGTGCGTCCAGGCAGTGGTGGAGGCTCTGCACAAAGAGGGAGCAGAAGCAGTGCCTCTGCCCAAGGCAAGACCAGTATGGCCCAACTGTGGCACAGTTTTCTGTGCCCCCCACAAAAGTTTACACCATCACAGACGGCTCCAGTCAGCAGGAGGCAACGGTTCCGTCAGATGGTGACAGACTACATGTCTTGCCCTCTTGCTGTACTCCCAGACGGCTCTTCCCCTTTCAAGTTTTGGGTCTCAAAGCTGGATACATGGCCAGAGCTAAGCCAGTATGCATTGGAGGTGCTGTCTTGCCCTGCGGCCAGTGTATTATCGGAACGTGTCTTTAGTGCTGCAGGTGGTGTACTAACTGACCGTCGCATGCGACTATCCTCCGATAACATTGACCAGCTTACTTTCCTGAAAATGAACAAGGCCTGGATCTCGCAGGAATTTGCCACTCCTCCTCCTGATTAAATAATTAGGTCACTGTATACGTTATCCAGGTCTCCTGTTGTGTTCATCTTTCTACCACCTGAACTTAAATTCCTGGGCTCCAACACCGCCAGTTGAGGCTCAGAAGTGCCGTCTGCACAGTCAAAACATACGACCCAGTGTTATTGGGTTTCAGTAACGTCAGCTGATCCCCAGCTGTGTAGCCGGCAATGTGTCATGCGACCGCCACGCTGACACAACAACTGAAATGTAAGGGAATCTGTCCCCCCCCCCAAGGCGTTTGTTACTGAAAGAGCCACCTTGTGCAGCAGTAATGCTGCACAAGGAAAAGGTAGCTATTTTTGTTTAGCACCTTGCACACGCAGAACTTAACACTTATAAAATGTGTCCACTGATACCGTAACACCGTCCCGGAGGTGGGACTTTCCTTCGTAATGTGACGCAGCACAGCCGTCATTCCTACCCCCCCGGCGCCGCGCACCCGCTCCTCAGCGTTGTTTGATTCCGTCCCGGAGCCTGCGCTGTTATGTTATCCCGTGGCCAGGCACACTTAGCGCTGCCCGTCTTCTGGCATCATTTGGTGTCAGGATGGCTGCGCCTGTGCGGCCGCGCTGGCAGAGAGCCCGCCTCGCAGTGTCTTCTGATTTAATCCCACTGGGGGCCTGGGATCCATGGACATGCGCAGTGCATATCTGAACCTCCACCTCTCACTCATCTCCCTATGGCTTCTTCAGACTGTTCGGTGTCAGCTGGTCCCTAATAGCATGCCACGGCCATGACACCGCACAGTCTTAAGAAGCCGTAGGGAGGGGAGTGAGAGGGGAGGATATGCACTGCGCATGTCCATGGATCCCAGGCCCCCAGTGGGATTAAATCAGAAGACACTGCGAGGCGGGCTCTCGGCCAGCGCGGCCGCACAGGCGCAGCCATCCTGACACCAAATGATGCCAGAAGACGGGCAGCGCTAAGTGTGCCTGGCCACGGGATAACATAACAGCGCAGGCTCCGGGACGGAATCAAACAACGCTGAGGGGCCAGTGCGCGTCGCCGGGGGGGTAGGAATGACGGCTGTGCTGCGTCACATTACGAAGGAAAGTCCCACCTCCAGGACGGTTTTACGGTTGCAGGGGACACATTTTATAAGTGTTTAGTTCTGTGTTTGCAAGGAGCATGATGAAAAGAGCCACCTTTTCCTTTTGCATCTTTTGTGCTGCACAAGCTGGCTCTTTCAGCTACAAACGCCTTGGGGGGGGTTAAAGGTTCCCTTTCGACTTTCTCAGGCTTCGGCCTACATTGTGTTCCTCTGCTTTTCCACCTGTTCCTGGGCTCCAACACCGCCAGTTGCCGTCCAGAAGTGCTGTACGCACAGTCAACAGTCGCTCCTCTGTTATTGGGGTTCAGTAACGTCAGCTGTTCCCCTGCTGTGTGTGTGGCAATCCCTCCTACCTCCTCCAACCTCCTCCTCCTCCACCTGTCCCTGGGCTCCAACACCGCCAGTTGCCGTCCAGAAGTGCTGTACGCACAGTCAACAGTCCCTCCTCTGTTATTGGGGTTCAGTAACGTCAGCTGTTCCCCTGCTGTGTGTGTGGCAATCCCTCCTACCTCCTCCAACCTCCTCCAACCTCCTCCTCCTCCACCTGTCCCTGGGCTCCAACACCGCCAGTTGCCATCCAGAAGTGCTGTACGCAAAGTCAACAGTCCCTCCTCTGTTATTGGGGTTCAGTAACGTCAGCTGTTCCCCTGCTGTGTGTGTGGCAATCCCTCCTACCTCCTCCAACCTCCTCCAACCTCCTCCTCCTCCACCTGTCCCTGGGCTCCAACACCGCCAGTTGCCGTCCAGAAGTGCTGTACGCACAGTCAACAGTCGCTCCTCTGTTATTGGGGTTCAGTAACGTCAGCTGTTCCCCTGCTGTGTGTGTGGCAATCCCTCCTACCTCCTCCAACCTCCTCCTCCTCCTCCACCTGTCCCTGGGCTCCAACACCGCCAGTTGCCGTCCAGAAGTGCTGTACGCACAGTCAACAGTCCCTCCTCTGTTATTGGGGTTCAGTAACGTCAGCTGTTCCCCTGCTGTGTGTGTGGCAATCCCTCCTACCTCCTCCAACCTCCTCCTCCTCCACCTGTCCCTGGGCTCCAACACCGCCAGTTGCCGTCCAGAAGTGCTGTACGCACAGTCAACAGTCCCTCCTCTGTTATTGGGGTTCAGTAACGTCAGCTGTTCCCCTGCTGTGTGTGTGGCAATCCCTCCTACCTCCTCCAACCTCCTCCAACCTCCTCCTCCTCCACCTGTCCCTGGGCTCCAACACCGCCAGTTGCCGTCCAGAAGTGCTGTACGCACAGTCAACAGTCCCTCCTCTGTTATTGGGGTTCAGTAACGTCAGCTGTTCCCCTGCTGTGTGTGTGGCAATCCCTCCTACCTCCTCCACCCTCCTCCAACCTCTTCCTCCTCCACCTGTCCCTGGGCTCCAACACTGCCAGTTGCCGTCCAGAAGTGCTGTACGCACAGTCAACAGTCCCTCCTCTGTTATTGGGGTTCAGTAACGTCAGCTGTTCCCCTGCTGTGTGTGTGGCAATCCCTCCTACCTCCTCCAACCTCCTCCAACCTCCTCCTCCTCCACCTGTCCCTGGGCTCCAACACCGCCAGTTGCCGTCCAGAAGTGCTGTACGCACAGTCAACAGTCCCTCCTCTGTTATTGGGGTTCAGTAACGTCAGCTGTTCCCCTGCTGTGTGTGTGGCAATCCCTCCTACCTCCTCCAACCTCCTCCAACCTCCTCCTCCTCCACCTGTCCCTGGGCTCCAACACCGCCAGTTGCCGTCCAGAAGTGCTGTACGCACAGTCAACAGTCGCTCCTCTGTTATTGGGGTTCAGTAACGTCAGCTGTTCCCCTGCTGTGTGTGTGGCAATCCCTCCTACCTCCTCCAACCTCCTCCTCCTCCTCCACCTGTCCCTGGGCTCCAACACCGCCAGTTGCCGTCCAGAAGTGCTGTACGCACAGTCAACAGTCCCTCCTCTGTTATTGGGGTTCAGTAACGTCAGCTGTTCCCCTGCTGTGTGTGTGGCAATCCCTCCTACCTCCTCCAACCTCCTCCAACCTCCTCCTCCTCCACCTGTCCCTGGGCTCCAACACCGCCAGTTGCCGTCCAGAAGTGCTGTACGCACAGTCAACAGTCCCTCCTCTGTTATTGGGGTTCAGTAACGTCAGCTGTTCCCCTGCTGTGTGTGTGGCAATCCCTCCTACCTCCTCCAACCTCCTCCTCCTCCACCTGTCCCTGGGCTCCAACACCGCCAGTTGCCGTCCAGAAGTGCTGTACGCACAGAGCCAAACACCTCGCAAATGTGTTAGCGGGGTTCAGCACCGCCAGCTGTTCCCCTGCTGTGTATACGGCAACGTGTACTGCGACCGCCACGCAGGCACAACAAGTTAAATTTAAGGGAACCTGTCCCCCCCCCCAGGCGTTTGTTACTGAAGGAGCCACCTTGTGCAGCAGTAATGATGCAAAGGGAAAAAGTGCCTCTTTTCGTGGTGCTCCTTGCAGATGCTGAACCTAACACTTATGAAATGTGTCCCCTCACAGCGTTCAACCGTCCGGTAGGTGGAACTTTCCTTTGTCATGTGACGCAGCACAGCCGTCATTTTTACCCCCTTGGCGCCGTGCGCCGCCTCCTCAGCGTTGTTTGAATCTGTCCCGGAGCCTGCGCTGTTAGGTTACCCCTTGGCCATGCACACATTTCGCGCTGCCCGTCTTCTGACATCATTTGCTGTCAGGCTGGCTGCGCCTGTGTGTGTGCGCTGTCCGAGATTCAGCCTCGCAGTGTCGTGTAATGTAATCCCACCGCGGGCCTGGGATCCGTGGCCATGCGCAGTGCATATCCTCGCCTCTCACTCCCCTCCCTACGGCTTCTAAAGACTGTTCGGTGTCAGCTGATCCCTAATAGCATGCCACGGCCGTGACACCGCACAGTCTGAAGAAGCCGTAGGGAGGGGAGTGAGAGGTGAGGATATGCACTGCGCATGGCCACGGATCCCAGGCCCGCGGTGGGATTACATTACACGACACCGCGAGGCTGAATCTCGGACAGCGCACCCACACAGGCGCAGCCAGCCTGACAGCAAATGATGTCAGAAGACGGGCAGCGCGAAATGTGTGCATGGCCAAGGGGTAACCTAACAGCGCAGGCTCCGGGACAGATTCAAACAACGCTGAGGAGGCGGCGCACGGCGCCAAGGGGGTAAAAATGACGGCTGTGCTGCGTCACATGACAAAGGAAAGTTCCACCTACCGGACGGTTGAACGCTGTGAGGGGACACATTTCATAAGTGTTAGGTTCAGCATCTGCAAGGACCATAATTAATAGAGCTAAGTTTACCTTTTCCAGCATTAGTGGTGTACACGATGGCTCTTCCAGCTACAAACGCCTGGGGGGGGGGTTAAAGGTTTCCTTTCAACTTGCTCCAGTGCAGGCTTCGGCCTACACTCCGCTCCCCCTGCTCCTCCTGCTGACCCTGGGCTCTAACACCGCCAGTTGGGGCCCAGATGTGCTAGCTGCACAGAGAAAAACAACTCGCCAATGTGTCAGTGGGGTTCAGCACCGCCAGCTGTTCCCCTGCTGTGCAGCCGGCATCGTGTCCTGCAAAAGCCACGCAGACACAAGAACTGAAATTGAAGGGAACCTGTCCCCCCTCCCCCAGGTGTTTCTATGTTTTACAGCCACCTTGTACAGCAGTAATGCTGCATGTGTGCAAGGTGGCTCATAAACGTATTCTCCTCGCACATGTGGAACTGAAAACACGTCTAAAATGTGTCCTCTGTGTGACCATTTAACCGTCCCGGTGGTGTGACTTTCCTTTGTAATGACACGCTGCAACCCCCTTGGTAGCGCTGCCCGTCTTCTGGCATCATTGTTTGGCTGCCTGCGCCTCTGCGGCCGCCCTGACCCACACAACGCCCCTCGTTGTCTTATTTATTGGGACTGCGAGGGTGTGATTGACGGGCATGATCAGTGCATCAGTTCGCCTGTCCCTCATCTCCTTCCGCCTTCTGCGGACTGTGCGGCTTCATGGCCGTGGCATGCGATAAGGGATCAGATGACGCCGCACAGTCTGAAGCGGGTGTAAGGACCCGAGTGTGAGAGGCGAACATATGTGCTGCGCCAGGCCCTGAATCCCAGCCCCGCAGTGTTTTAACAATGTTAAGACACTGCGGGGCTGGGATTCATGGTCATCGCGAACCGCACCGGCCGACATTAAATGATGCCAGAACATGGGCAGCGCTAACAGCGCTAGGCCAGGGGATCACACGACAGCGCAGACTCCTGTACAGCAAATAACAACGCTCAGGAGGCTGCACCCAGCACCAAGGTGGGATTCTTGACATCTGTGCTGCGTCTCATTACAAAGGGAACTCGCGCCTCCAACACAGTTTGACTGTTTAAAGGGCTAAATGTTATACGTGTTTCATTCAGCGTGTGCAAGGAGCGAAATTAAAAGAGCAACCTTTGACTTGTGCAGCACTACTGCTGCATAAGCTGTGGCTCTTCTACTTTGTAACCCCTGAGGGGGGGTTAAAGGTTACCTTTGAAATTGGTTCAATTAGGCTTCGGCCTACACTCTGCTCCCCCTGCAGAGCCCTGGGCTCCAACACCGCCAGTTGGGGCCCGGTACTGCTAGCTGCACAGAGAAAAACACCAGCCAATGTGTCAGTGGGGTTCAGCACCGCCAGCTGTTCCCCTGCTGTGCAGCCGGCAACGTGTCCTGCAACTGCCACGCAGGCACAACAGACCCAAAAGCTGCCGCCAGTGCAGGCTTCGGCCTACACTCTGCTCCATCTCCTCCTCCTGCTGACCCCGGGCTCCAACACCGCCAGTTGGGGCCCGGTACTGCTAGCTGCACAGAGAAAAATACCAGCCAATGTGTCAGTGGGGTTCAGCACCGCCAGCTGTTCCCCTGCTGTGCAGCCGGCATCGTGTCCTGCAAAAGCCACGCAGACACAAGAACTGAAATTGAAGGGAACCTGTCCCCCCTCCCCCAGGCGTTTGTACGTTTTAAAGGCCACCTTGTACAGCGGTAATGCTGCATGTGTGCAAGGTGGCTCATAAACGTATTCTCCTCGCACATGTGGAACTGAAAACACGTCTAAAATGTGTCCTCTGTGTGACCATTTAACCGTCACCGTCCCGGTGGTGTGACTTTCCTTTGTAATGACACGCTGCAACCCCCTTGGTAGCGCTGCCCGTCTTCTGGCATCATTGTTTGGCTGCCTGCGCCTCTGCGGCCGCCCTGACCCACACAACGCCCCTCGTTGTCTTATTTATTGGGACTGCGAGGGTGTGATTGACGGGCATGATCAGTGCATCAGTTCGCCTGTCCCTCATCTCCTTCCGCCTTCTGCGGACTGTGCGGCTTCATGGCCGTGGCATGCGATAAGGGATCAGATGACGCCGCACAGTCTGAAGCGGGTGTAAGGACCCGAGTGTGAGAGGCGAACATATGTGCTGCGCCAGGCCCTGAATCCCAGCCCCGCAGTGTTTTAACAATGTTAAGACACTGCGGGGCTGGGATTCATGGTCATCGCGAACCGCACCGGCCGACATTAAATGATGCCAGAACATGGGCAGCGCTAACAGCGCTAGGCCAGGGGATCACACGACAGCGCAGACTCCTGTACAGCAAATAACAACGCTCAGGAGGCTGCACCCAGCACCAAGGTGGGATTCTTGACATCTGTGCTGCGTCTCATTACAAAGGGAACTCGCGCCTCCAACACAGTTTGACTGTTTAAAGGGCTAAATGTTATACGTGTTTCATTCAGCGTGTGCAAGGAGCGAAATTAAAAGAGCAACCTTTGACTTGTGCAGCACTACTGCTGCATAAGCTGTGGCTCTTCTACTTTGTAACCCCTGAGGGGGGGTTAAAGGTTACCTTTGAAATTGGTTCAATTAGGCTTCGGCCTACACTCTGCTCCCCCTGCAGAGCCCTGGGCTCCAACACCGCCAGTTGGGGCCCGGTACTGCTAGCTGCACAGAGAAAAACACCAGCCAATGTGTCAGTGGGGTTCAGCACCGCCAGCTGTTCCCCTGCTGTGCAGCCGGCAACGTGTCCTGCAACTGCCACGCAGGCACAACAGACCCAAAAGCTGCCGCCAGTGCAGGCTTCGGCCTACACTCTGCTCCATCTCCTCCTCCTGCTGACCCCGGGCTCCAACACCGCCAGTTGGGGCCCGGTACTGCTAGCTGCACAGAGAAAAACACCAGCCAATGTGTCAGTGGGGTTCAGCACCGCCAGCTGTTCCCCTGCTGTGCAGCCGGCATCGTGTCCTGCAAAAGCCACGCAGACACAAGAACTGAAATTGAAGGGAACCTGTCCCCCCTCCCCCAGGCGTTTGTACGTTTTAAAGGCCACCTTGTACAGCGGTAATGCTGCATGTGTGCAAGGTGGCTCATAAACGTATTCTCCTCGCACATGTGGAACTGAAAACACGTCTAAAATGTGTCCTCTGTGTGACCATTTAACCGTCCCGGTGGTGTGACTTTCCTTTGTAATGACACGCTGCAACCCCCTTGGTAGCGCTGCCCGTCTTCTGGCATCATTGTTTGGCTGCCTGCGCCTCTGCGGCCGCCCTGACCCACACAACGCCCCTCGTTGTCTTATTTATTGGGACTGCGAGGGTGTGATTGACGGGCATGATCAGTGCATCAGTTCGCCTGTCCCTCATCTCCTTCCGCCTTCTGCGGACTGTGCGGCTTCATGGCCGTGGCATGCGATAAGGGATCAGATGACGCCGCACAGTCTGAAGCGGGTGTAAGGACCCGAGTGTGAGAGGCGAACATATGTGCTGCGCCAGGCCCTGAATCCCAGCCCCGCAGTGTTTTAACAATGTTAAGACACTGCGGGGCTGGGATTCATGGTCATCGTGAACCGCACCGGCCGACATTAAATGATGCCAGAACATGGGCAGCGCTAACAGCGCTAGGCCAGGGGATCACACGACAGCGCAGACTCCTGTACAGCAAATAACAACGCTCAGGAGGCTGCACCCAGCACCAAGGTGGGATTCTTGACATCTGTGCTGCGTCTCATTACAAAGGGAACTCGCGCCTCCAACACAGTTTGACTGTTTAAAGGGCTAAATGTTATACGTGTTTCATTCAGCGTGTGCAAGGAGCGAAATTAAAAGAGCAACCTTTGACTTGTGCAGCACTACTGCTGCATAAGCTGTGGCTCTTCTACTTTGTAACCCCTGAGGGGGGGTTAAAGGTTACCTTTGAAATTGGTTCAATTAGGCTTCGGCCTACACTCTGCTCCCCCTGCAGAGCCCTGGGCTCCAACACCGCCAGTTGGGGCCCGGTACTGCTAGCTGCACAGAGAAAAACACCAGCCAATGTGTCAGTGGGGTTCAGCACCGCCAGCTGTTCCCCTGCTGTGCAGCCGGCAACGTGTCCTGCAACTGCCACGCAGGCACAACAGACCCAAAAGCTGCCGCCAGTGCAGGCTTCGGCCTACACTCTGCTCCATCTCCTCCTCCTGCTGACCCCGGGCTCCAACACCGCCAGTTGGGGCCCGGTACTGCTAGCTGCACAGAGAAAAACACCAGCCAATGTGTCAGTGGGGTTCAGCACCGCCAGCTGTTCCCCTGCTGTGCAGCCGGCATCGTGTCCTGCAAAAGCCACGCAGACACAAGAACTGAAATTGAAGGGAACCTGTCCCCCCTCCCCCAGGCGTTTGTACGTTTTAAAGGCCACCTTGTACAGCGGTAATGCTGCATGTGTGCAAGGTGGCTCATAAACGTATTCTCCTCGCACATGTGGAACTGAAAACACGTCTAAAATGTGTCCTCTGTGTGACCATTTAACCTTCCCGGTGGTGTGACTTTCCTTTGTAATGACACGCTGCAACCCCCTTGGTAGTGCTGCCCGTCTTCTGGCATCATTGTTTGGCTGCCTGCGCCTCTGCGGCCGCCCTGACCCACACAACGCCCCTCGTTGTCTTATTTATTGGGACTGCGAGGGTGTGATTGACGGGCATGATCAGTGCATCAGTTCGCCTGTCCCTCATCTCCTTCCGCCTTCTGCGGACTGTGCGGCTTCATGGCCGTGGCATGCGATAAGGGATCAGATGACGCCGCACAGTCTGAAGCGGGTGTAAGGACCCGAGTGTGAAAGGCGAACATATGTGCTGCGCCAGGCCCTGAATCCCAGCCCCGCAGTGTTTTAACAATGTTAAGACACTGCGGGGCTGGGATTCATGGTCATCGCGAACCGCACCGGCCGACATTAAATGATGCCAGAACATGGGCAGCGCTAACAGCGCTAGGCCAGGGGATCACACGACAGCGCAGACTCCTGTACAGCAAATAACAACGCTCAGGAGGCTGCACCCAGCACCAAGGTGGGATTCTTGACATCTGTGCTGCATCTCATTACAAAGGGAACTCGCGCCTCCAACACAGTTTGACTGTTTAAAGGGCTAAATGTTCTACGTGATTCATTCAGCGTGTGCAAGGAGCGAAATTAAAAGAGCAACCTTTGACTTGTGCAGCACTACTGCTGCATAAGCTGTGGCTCTTCTACTTTGTAACCCCTGAGGGGGGGTTAAAGGTTACCTTTGAAATTGGTTCAATTAGGCTTCGGCCTACACTATGCTCCCCCTGCAGAGCCCTGGGCTCCAACACCGCCAGTTGGGGCCCGGTACTGCTAGCTGCACAGAGAAAAACACCAGCCAATGTGTCAGTGGGGTTCAGCACCGCCAGCTGTTCCCCTGCTGTGCAGCCGGCAACGTGTCCTGCAACTGCCACGCAGGCACAACAGACCCAAAAGCTGCCGCCAGTGCAGGCTTCGGCCTACACTCTGCTCCATCTCCTCCTCCTGCTGACCCCGGGCTCCAACACCGCCAGTTGGGGCCCGGTACTGCTAGCTGCACAGAGAAAAACACCAGCCAATGTGTCAGTGGGGTTCAGCACCGCCAGCTGTTCCCCTGCTGTGCAGCCGGCATCGTGTCCTGCAAAAGCCACGCAGACACTTGCTCTTGTACCTTCTGCTCCCCATCCTGGTTCCAGTACCGTCAGCTGGTTCCGGGCAGAGCCTTTGGCTTAGGTGCCTCCCTCTGGGTATCCGAGTTCCACCAACGTCAGGTGGTCCTTGGTAGTGCTTTCAGGCACGGGTACCTCCTGCTTAGTAACCGGGTTCCAGTAACGTCAGCTGGTCCTCGGTAGTTCCATTGGCTCTTGGACCTTCGGCTACCCATCCGGGTTCCAGCACCGTCAGCTGGTTCTCGGCAGTGTCTTTTGCTCTTGTACCTTCTGCTCCCCATCCTGGTTCCAGTACCGTCAGCTGGTTCCGGGCAGAGCCTTTGGCTTAGGTACCTCCCTCTGGGTATCCGAGTTCCACCAACGTCAGGTGGTCCTTGGTAGTGCTTTCAGGCACGGGTACCTCCTGCTTAGTAACCGGGTTCCAGTAACGTCAGCTGGTCCTCGGTAGTTCCATTGGCTCTTGGACCTTCGGGTAGCCATCCGAGTTCCAGTTCCATCAGCTGGTTCTCGGCATTTTCTCAGCCTTCTTGTACCTTCTGCTACATTTCCAAGTTCAAGAGACTAAACACGATGACCCGGAAGACCACCCCTAAGATGACGACGACACCAGAGACGACAACCACCATGATGACGACGACCCTGGAGACGATGACCCCGAAGACCACCCCGATGACGACGACCCCGGAGACGACGACCCTGAAGACCACCCCGATGACGACGACCTCGGAGACGACGACCCTGGAGATGACGACGACCTGGAAGACCGAGAAGCAGAAGAACAAGAGGCTGCAGAACAAAGAGCAGAAGAACATTAAGCATAACACTAAATATCAGAGCAAAAAATATTATCTAAATTATAAGCAGAAGAAGACTAAGCAGTGTATGGGGGTGAGTCCGTTCCTCCTCGTGGTGCCCCTGGATAAAGCCTGATGCTGCAGGCCAAACTGAACGCGGACAAATGTAACTGTTTTGTGACAGGCTGAACGGAAGGTGTAATCTTCAAACTTTTATAGATAACAACTACGTGAATGCCTGTCACAAATAAGAATATGATGAAGAAGTAGAATATGATGAAGATAATAGTAAAATAAAAAGAATATGAACAATGTAACCAAAAAAATAATAGGTAGAAGATGAAGAAGAAGATGAAAAAGGTGAAGAAGTTGATGTCAAAGAAGCTGATGATGAGGATAATGAAGAAGAAAGTGTGGGAGAAGTAAAAAAGAAGGTGAAGGGCGTGGAAGTAGTGAAACATCAATATCTGACAAAATAAAATAAAAAATTAACATAGTCAAAATCTTTCTACCGCCGAACGTCATAAAAAAAACCCAAAATCCTGCTATTCTATTACATTGGGCTAAACATCTGTGCCTTTAATGTCTCCGCCACGTCCCCCAATACATCCTACATTATTCTTAGTTGTTTTCCTTCATGTAGAATGAACCTACAAGTTTATAAAGGGTTTATTTTAATTCCGATATTTTCGTCCCATTGACTTGCATTGGGATCGGGTATCGGTATCGGATTGGATCCGATATTTTGACGGTATCGGCCGATACTTTCCGATACCGATACTTTCCGATATCGGAAAGTATCGCTCAACACTACTTAAGAGCCTTCAGAAATTTTTGGGCTTTGCTAATTTTTATCGTCGATTTATAACTGGTTTTTCTGATGTTGCTAAACCTTTGACTGATTTGACCAAAAAGGGTGCTGATGTTGCTGATTGGTCCCCTGCTGCTGTGGAGGCCTTTCGGGAGCTTAAGCGCCGCTTTTCTTCCGCCCCTGTGTTGCGTCAGCCTGATGTTACTCTTCCTTTTCAGGTTGAGGTCGATGCTTCCGAGATCGGAGCTGGGGCGGTCTTGTCGCAGAAAAGTTCCGATTGCTCCGTGATGAGACCTTGTGCGTTCTTTTCTCGAAAATTTTCACCCGCCGAGCGAAATTATGATATTGGTAATCGGGAGCTTTTGGCTATGAAGTGGGCTTTTGAGGAGTGGCGTCATTGGCTTGAGGGGGCTAGACATCAGGTGGTGGTATTGACCGATCACAAGAATTTGATTTATCTTGAGTCTGCCAGGCGCCTGAATCCTAGACAGGCGCGCTGGTCGTTGTTTTTCTCTCGGTTTAATTTTGTGGTCTCATACTTACCAGGTTCTAAAAATGTGAAGGCGGATGCCCTTTCTAGGAGTTTTGAGCCTGATTTCCCTGGTGATTCTGAACCTACAGGTATCCTTAAGGATGGGGTGATATTATCTGCTGTTTCCCCAGACCTGCGACGGGCTTTGCAGGAGTTTCAGGCGGATAGACCTGATCGTTGCCCGCCTGGTAGACTGTTTGTTCCTGATGATTGGACCAGTAGAGTCATCTCGAAGGTTCATTCTTCTGCGTTGGCAGGTCATCCCGGGATCTTTGGTACCAGGGATTTGGTGGCTAGGTCCTTCTGGTGGCCTTCTCTGTCTCGAGATGTACGAGTTTTTGTGCAGTCTTGTGATGTTTGTGCTCGGGCCAAACCTTGTTGTTCTCGGGCTAGCGGATTGTTGTTATCTTTGCCTATTCCAAAGAGGCCTTGGACTCACATCTCTATGGATTTTATTTCTGATCTCCCTGTTTCTCAGAAAATGTCTGTCATCTGGGTGGTGTGTGACCGTTTTTCAAAGATGGTTCATTTGGTGCCCTTGCCTAAGTTGCCGTCCTCTTCCGAGTTGGTTCCTCTGTTTTTTCAAAATGTGGTTCGCTTGCATGGTATTCCGGAGAATATCGTTTCTGACAGGGGGACCCAGTTCGTGTCTAGATTTTGGCGGGCGTTCTGTGCTAGGATGGGCATTGATTTGTCTTTTTCGTCTGCGTTCCATCCTCAGACTAATGGCCAGACTGAGCGAACTAATCAGACCTTGGAGACTTATTTGAGGTGTTTTGTGTCTGCGGATCAGGATGACTGGGTTGCCTTTTTGCAGTTGGCGGAGTTTGCCCTCAATAATCGGGCTAGTTCTGCCACTTTGGTTTCTCCTTTCTTTTGCAATTCGGGGTTTCATCCTCGCTTTTCTTCTGGTCAGGTGGAGTCTTTGGATTGTCCTGGAGTGGATACTGTGGTGGATAGGTTGCATCGGATTTGGGGACAGGTGGTGGACAATTTGGAGTTGTCCCAGGAGAAGACTCGGCATTTTGCTAACCGCCGTCGTCGTGTTGGTCCTCGTCTTCGTGTTGGGGACTTGGTGTGGTTGTCTTCTCGTTTTGTCCCTATGAGGGTTTCTTCTCCTAAGTTTAAGCCTCGGTTCATCGGCCCGTATAAGATTTTGGAGATTCTTAACCCTGTGTCCTTTCGATTGATCCTCCCGGCATCTTTTTCTATCCATAATGTCTTCCATCGGTCATTATTGCGCAGGTATGAGGTACCGGTTGTGCCTTCCGTTGAGCCTCCCGCTCCGGTGTTGGTTGAGGGTGAATTGGAGTACGTTGTGGAGAAGATCTTGGACTCCCGTGTTTCCAGACGGAAACTTCAGTATCTGGTCAAGTGGAAGGGCTACGGTTAGGAGGATAATTCTTGGGTGACAGCCTCTGATGTTCATGCCTCTGATTTGGTCCGTGCCTTTCATAGGGCTCATCCTGATCGCCCTGGTGGTTCTTGTGAGGGTTCGGTGCCCCCTCCTTGAGGGGGGGGTACTGTTGTGAATTTGGTTTTTGGGCTCCCCCGGTGGTCACTGGTGGTACTGGACTTGTGTGCTTCACTTTCTCTGTTCACCTGTTTCCATCAGGATATGGGAGTATCCTATTTAGCCTTGCTGCTCAGTTATTCTAGTGCCGGCCATCAATGTAACCAGAGCCTTTCTGTTGCATGTTCCTGCTTCTAGACTACTATCAGCTAAGTTGGACTCTTAGTCCTAAGTTTGTTTGCATTTTTGTTCCAGTTCTCAGTTATGTTATGTTTCTGTAGCTGGAAGCTCTTGTGGGCCGAAATTACCACTCCGGTGTCATGAGTTGACACATGAGTCTTAAAGTAATTTCTGGATGGTATTTTAATAGGGTTTTCAGCTGACCGTGAAGTTCCCTATTGTATCTTCTTACTATCTAGTAAGCGGACCTCGCTTTGCTGAACCTACCTTCATACTGCGTATGTCTTTTCCTCTGAACTCACCGTCAATATATGTGGGGGGCTTCTGTCTCCTTTTTGGGGGAATTTCCCTAGAGGTAAGCCAGGTCTGTTTTTTCCTCTAATAGGGTTAGTTAGTTCTCCGGCTGGCGCTGGGCGTCTAGGGATAAAACGTAGGTACGTCACCCGGCCACTGTTAGTTGTGTGAAAGGTTTAGCTCACGGTCAGCTCGAGATTCCATCACCCAAGAGCTAGTCTGTTATTTAAGTTCTCTGACGTTCCCTTGCCATTGGGAACCATGACAACATTCCAAATGGCGCTCCTTCCCTTCCGAGCTCTGTCATGCGCCCAAACAGTGGTTACCCCTCACATATGGGGTATCAGCGTACTCAGGACAAATTGGACAACGACTTTTGGGGTCTAATTTATCCTGATACCCTTGTGAAAATACAAAACTGGGGGCTAAAAAATCATTTTTGTGAAAAAAAAAAGAATTTTTATTTTCACGGCTCTGCGTTATAAACTGTAGTGAAACACTTGGGGATTCAAAGTTCTCACAACACATCTAGATAAGTTCCTTGGGGGGTCTAGTTTCCAATATGGGGTCACTTGTGGCGGGTTTGTACTGTTTGGGTACATCAGGGGCTCTGCAAATGCAACGTGACGCCTGCAGACCAATCCATTTAAGTCTGCATTCCAAATCTGTAGTGAAACACTTGGGGGTTCAAAGTTCTCACAACACATCTAGATAAGTTCCTTAGGGGGTCTACTTTCCAAAATGGTGTCACTTGTGGGGGTTTTTAATGTTTAGGCACATCAGGGGCTCTCCAAACGCAACATGGCATCCCTGTTGTGTATCCGCTTTTTGGGCTCCCCTGGTGGTTGCTGGTGGTACTGGTGACTTGTTTGCACTTTGCTGCTTCTGTTCACCTGCTTCCATCAGTGTTTGGGAGTTTCCTATTTAGCCTTGCTCTCCAGTCATTTCCTTGCCGGTCATCATTGTAACCAGAGCCTTCGGTTGCATGTTCCTGCTACTAGTCTGCTGATCAGCTAAGTGGACTTTGTCCTTTTGTTTTGTACCTTTTGTCCAGTTTGCAGTTTTTGTAATTCTCTGTAGCTGGAAGCTCTTGCGGGCTGAAATTGCCACTCCTGTGTCATGAGTTGACACAGGAGTCTTAAAGTAATTTCAGGATGGTTTTTGAAAGGGTTTTCAGTTGACCGTGAAGTCCTCTTTTGTATCCTTCTGCTATCTAGTAAGTGGACCTCTCTTTGCTAAATCTACTTTCATACTGTGTATGTCTTTTCCTCTTAATTCACCGTTATTACATGTGGGGGGCTGCTATCATCTTTTGGGGTATTTCCCTAGAGGTAAGCCAGGTCTGTTTCTTCCTCTACCAGGCGTAGTTAGTCCTCCGGCTGGCGCGTGGCATATAGGAAGCCGTAGGTATGCTCCCTGGCTACTGTTAGTTGTGTGGTAGATTTAGCTCACGGTCAACTCGAGTTTCCATCACCCGAGAGCTCGTTCGTTACTTATATGTTTCTTACGTTCCCTTGCCATTAGGAACCATGACACATCCCATCTTAATTCCAGTCAATTTTGCATTTAAAAGTCAAATGGCGCTCCTTCCCTTCCGAGCTCTGCCCTGCGCCCAAACAATGGTTTACACCCACATATGGGGTATCAGCGTACTCAGGACAAATTGCACAACAATTTTTGGGGTCCAATTTCTTCTCTTACCCTTGGGAAAATAAAAAATTGGGGGCGAAAAGATCATTTTTGTGAAAAAATATGATTTTTTATTTTTACGGCTCTGCATTATAAACTTCTGTGAAGCACTTGTTGTGTCAAAGTGCTCAATACACATCTAGATAAGTTCCTTAAGGGGTCTACTTTCCAAAATGGTGTCACTTGTGGGGGGTTTCAATGTTTAGGCACATCAGGGGCTCTCCAAATGCAACATGGCATCCCATCTCAATTCCAGTCAATTTTGCATTGAAAAGTCAAATGGCGCTCCTTCCCTTCCGAGCTCTGCCCTGCGCCCAAACAATGGTTTACCCCCACATATGGGGTATCAGCGTACTCAGGACAAATTGTACAACAAATTTTGGGGTCTATTTTCTCCTGTTACCCTTGGTAAAATAAAACAAATTGGAGCTGAAATAAATTTTGTGTGAAAAAAAGTTAAATGTTAATTTTTATTTAAACATTCCAAAAATTCCTGTGAAACACCTGAAGAGTTAATAAACTTCATGAAAGTGGTTTTCAGTACCTTGAGGGTTGCAGTTTTTATAATGGTGTCACACTTGGGTATTTTCTATCATATAGACCCCTCAAAATGACTTCAAATGAATGTGGTCCCAAAAAAAAAATGGTGTTGTAAAAATGAGAAATTGCTGGTCAACTTTTAACCCTTATAACTCCGTCACAAAAAAAAATTTGGGTTCCAAAATTGTGCTGATATAAAGTAGACATGTGGGAAATTGTTGTGATTTTGCTTTTTGCTCCCTCTAGTGGTCATTAGTGATTTGACTCTGGAGCGTCTGTCTTTTCCTATATCCTCACCTGGGCTGTTAGTTCAGGGGCGTTGCTATATAAGCTCCCTGGACCTTCAGTTCAATGCCTGGCATCGTTGAAATCAGAGCTAATCTGTTGTGCTCTTGTCCTCTGATCCTGGTTCCTGTTTTTCAAAGCTAAGTCTGCTTCTTTGCTTTTTGCTTTTGTTTTGTTTGGTATTTTTGTCCAGCTTGTTCCTATCTGTACCCTGACCTTTTCTGGAAGCTCTAGGGGGCTGGTGTTCTCCCCCCGGACCGTTAGACGGTTCGGGGGTTCTTGAATCTCCAGCGTGGATTTTTATAGGGTTTTTGTTGACCAGATAAGTTATCTTGCTATATTCTGCTATTAGTAAGCTGGCCTCTCTTTGCTGAACCTGGTTCATTTCTGTGTTTGTCATTTCCTCTTACCTCACCGTTATTATTTGTGGGGGGCTTGTATCTTGCTTTGGGGTCCCTTTCTCTGGAGGCAAGAGAGGTCTTTGTTTTCTTCTCCTAGGGGTAGTTAGATTCTCCGGCTGGCGCGAGTCATCTAGCGATCACCGTAGGCATGATCCCCGGCTACTTCTAGTGTTGGCGTTAGGAGTAGCTATTTGGTCAACCCAGTTACCACAGCCCTATGAGCTGGATTTTTGTATCTTGCAGACTTACACGTTCCTCTGAGACCCTGTCCACTGGGGTCATAACAGTATGCCAGGCCAGTATTAAATGTTTAATGCATTGCAGAAGTGGGATTATAAGAAAGAAAATTTTGAGTTTTTTTTTTTCCCTCTCTCATTTTTTTTTTTTCCTTTTCCCCTTTACCTCAGAGTGGCTTAAGCTTGCTGCAGACATGAATGTCCAGACCTTGATTACAAGTGTGGACCAGCTTGCCGCTCGTGTGCAGGGTATACAAGATTATGTTACCAGAAATCCTAGGTCTGAACCCAAGATTCCGATTCCTGAACTGTTTTCAGGAGACCGATTTAAGTTTAGGAATTTCAGGAATAATTGTAAATTATTTTTGTCCCTGAAACCTTGTTCGTCTGGAGACTCTGCTCAACAAGTAAAAATTGTTATTTCATTCTTACGGGGTGACCCTCAGGATTGGGCTTTTTCGTTGGCGCCAGGAGATCCGGCATTGGCTGATATTGATGCGTTTTTTCTGGCGCTCGGTTTACTTTATGAGGAACCCAATCTTGAGATTCAGGCAGAGAAAGCCTTGCTGGCTATGTCTCAGGGCCAGGACGAGGCTGAGGTGTATTGCCAAAAATTTCGGAAATGGTCCGTGCTGACACATTGGAACGAGTGTGCACTGGCCGCTAATTTTAGAAATGGCCTTTCTGAGGCCATTAAGAATGTTATGGTGGGTTTTCCCATTCCCACAGGTCTGAATGATACCATGTCCCTGGCTATTCAAATTGACCGGCGGTTGCGGGAGCGCAAAACCGCAAATTCCCTCATGTTGTTGTCTGAACAGACACCTGATGTGATGCAATGTGATAGAAAAACCGCAAATTCCCTCATGGTGTTGTCTGAACGGACACCTGATTTGATGCAATGTGATAGAATCTGACTAGAAATGAGAGGAAAATTCATAGACGCCGGAATGGCTTGTGCTACTACTGTGGTGATTCTACACATGTTATCTCAGCATGCTCTAAACGTATATCTAAGGTTGTTAGTCCTGTCACCGTTGGTAATTTGCATCCTAAGTTTATTCTGTCTGTAACTTTGATTTGCTCACTGTCATCTTATCCTGTCATGGCGTTTGTAGATTCAGGTGCTGCCCTGAGTCTTATGGATCTCTCATTTGCTAAGCGCTGTGGTTTTATTCTTGAACCATTAGAAAATCCTATCCCTCTTAGGGGTATTGATGCTACGCCATTGGCAGAAAATAAGCCGCAGTATTGGACACAGGTTACCATGTGCATGACTCCTGAACACAGCGAGGTGATACGTTTTCTCGTTCTACATAAAATGCATGATTTGGTTGTTTTGGGGCTGCCATGGTTACAGACCCATAATCCAGTCCTTGACTGGAAGGCTATGTCAGTGTCTAGTTGGGGCTGTCGTGGTATTCATGAGGATTCCCTGCCTGTGTCTATTGCTTCTTCTACGCCTTCGGAAGTTCCGGAGTACTTGTCTGATTATCAGGATGTCTTTAGCGAGTCCAGGTCCAGTGCATTGCCTCCTCATAGGGAATGTGACTGTGCAATAGATTTGATTCCAGGCAGTAAATTTCCTAAGGGAAGACTGTTTAATCTGTCGATACCTGAACATACCGCTATGCGTTCATATATCAAGGAGTCTCTGGAGAAAGGACACATCCGTCCGTCTTCTTCCCCTCTTGGTGCGGGATTCTTTTTTGTGGCTAAAAAGGACGGATCTTTGAGGCCTTGTATTGACTATCGGCTTTTAAATAAGATCACTGTCAAATTTCAGTATCCTTTGCCGCTGTTGTCTGACTTGTTTGCCCGGATTAAAGGTGCCAAGTGGTTTACCAAGATAGACCTTCGTGGTGCGTACAACCTTGTGCGCATTAAGCAAGGGGATGAATGGAAAACCGCATTCAATACGCCCGAAGGTCATTTTGAGTACTTGGTGATGCCTTTTGGGCTCTCTAATGCCCCTTCAGTTTTTCAGTCCTTTATGCATGACATTTTCCGGAACTATCTGGATAAATTTCTGATCGTTTATCTGGATGATATTCTGTTTTTTTCTGATAATTGGGACTCGCATGTGGAGCAGGTCAGGATGGTCTTTAAAATTTTGCGTGAAAATTCTTTGTTTGTCAAGGGCTCAAAGTGTCTTTTTGGTGTACAGAAGGTTCCCTTTTTGGGGTTTATTTTTTCCCCTTCTGCTGTGGAGATGGACCCAGTCAAGGTCCGAGCTATTCTTGATTGGACTCAGCCCTCGTCAGTTAAGAGTCTTCAGAAGTTCTTGGGTTTCGCTAACTTCTACCGTCGTTTTATCGCTAACTTTTCTAGCATTGTGAAACCTTTGACGGATATGACCAAGAAGGGCTCCGATGTGGTTAATTGGGCTCCTGCTGCCGTGGAGGCTTTCCAGGAGTTGAAACGTCGGTTTACTTCGGCGCCTGTTTTGTGCCAGCCTGATGTCTCGCTTCCCTTTCAAGTTGAGGTGGATGCTTCAGAGATTGGAGCAGGAGCCGTTTTGTCGCAGAGAGGCCCTGGTTGCTCTGTTATGAGACCTTGCGCCTTTTTCTCTAGGAAGTTTTCGCCTGCGGAGCGAAATTATGATGTGGGCAATCGGGAGTTGTTGGCCATGAAATGGGCATTTGAGGAGTGGCGTCATTGGCTCGAGGGTGCTAAGCATCGTGTGGTGGTCTTGACTGATCACAAAAATCTGATGTATCTCGAGTCTGCTAAACGCCTGAATCCTAGACAGGCCCGCTGGTCATTGTTTTTCTCCCGATTTGACTTTGTTGTCTCGTATTTACCAGGTTCAAAGAATGTGAAGGCCGATGCTCTTTCCAGGAGCTTTGTGCCTGATGCTCCTGGAGTCGCTGAACCTGTTGGTATTCTTAAGGATGGTATTATCTTGTCAGCTATTTCTCCTGATCTGCGACGTGTGTTGCAGAGATTTCAGGCTGATAGGCCTGATTCTTGTCCACCTGACAGACTGTTTGTGCCTGATAAATGGACCAGCAGAGTCATTTCCGAGGTTCATTCCTCGTTGTTGGCAGGTCACCCAGGAATTTTTGGCACCAGAGATCTGGTGGCCAGATCCTTTTGGTGGCCTTCCTTGTCTAGGGATGTGCGGTCATTTGTACAGTCCTGTGGGACTTGTGCTCGAGCTAAGCCTTGCTGTTCTCGTGCCAGCGGGTTGCTCTTGCCCTTGCCTGTCCCTAAGAGACCTTGGACACATATCTCCATGGATTTCATTTCTGATCTTCCGGTGTCTCAGGGCATGTCTGTTATCTGGGTGATATGTGATCGCTTCTCCAAGATGGTCCATTTGGTTCCTTTGCCTAAACTGCCTTCCTCTTCCGATCTGGTTCCTGTGTTTTTCCAGAACGTGGTTCGTTTGCACGGCATCCCTGAGAATATTGTGTCAGACAGAGGATCCCAGTTCGTTTCCAGATTCTGGCGATCCTTTTGTAGTAGGATGGGCATTGACTTGTCGTTTGCTATCCACAACGTGTTTCATAGGTCCTTGTTGCGGCGGTACGTTGTGCCTGTGGTTCCTTCTGCTGAGCCTCCTGCTCCGGTGTTGGTTGAGGGCGAGTTGGAGTACGTGGTGGAGAAGATCTTGGATTCTCGTCTCTCCAGGCGGAGGCTTCAGTACCTGGTCAAGTGGAAGGGCTATGGTCAGGAAGATAATTCCTGGGTGGTCGCCTCTGATGTTCATGCGGCCGATTTAGTTCGTGCCTTTCACGCCGCTCATCCTGATCGCCCTGGTGGTCGTGGTGAGGGTTCGGTGACCCCTCACTAAGGGGGGGGTACTGTTGTGATTTTGCTTTTTGCTCCCTCTAGTGGTCATTAGTGATTTGACTCTGGAGCGTCTGTCTTTTCCTATATCCTCACCTGGGCCGTTAGTTCAGGGGCGTTGCTATATAAGCTCCCTGGACCTTCAGTTCAATGCCTGGCATCGTTGAAATCAGAGCTAATCTGTTGTGCTCTTGTCCTCTGATCCTGGTTCCTGTTTTTCAAAGCTAAGTCTGCTTCTTTGCTTTTTGCTTTTGTTTTGTTTGGTATTTTTGTCCAGCTTGTTCCTATCTGTCTCCTGACCTTTGCTGGAAGCTCTAGGGGGCTGGTGTTCTCCCCCCGGACCGTTAGACAGTTCGGGGGTTCTTGAATCTCCAGCGTGGATTTTTATAGGGTTTTTGTTGACCAGATAAGTTATATTGCTATATTCTGCTATTAGTAAGCTGGCCTCTCTTTGCTGAACCTGTTTCATTTCTGTGTTTGTCATTTCCTCTTACCTCACCGTTATTATTTGTGGGGGGCTTGTATCTTGCTTTGGGGTCCCTTTCTCTGGAGGCAAGAGAGGTCTTTGTTTTCTTCTCCTAGGGGTAGTTAGATTCTCCGGCTGGCGCGAGTCATCTAGCGATCACCGTAGGCATGATCCCCGGCTACTTCTAGTGTTGGCGTTAGGAGTAGCTATTTGGTCAACCCAGTTACCACAGCCCTATGAGCTGGATTTTTGTATCTTGCAGACTTACACGTTCCTCTGAGACCCTGTCCACTGGGGACATAACAGGAAATGTTACTTGTTAAGTATTTTGCGTGACATATCGCCAAGATCCGTTGAAGCGTTCCAGAGTTATAACCTCATAAAGGGACAGTGGTCAGAATTGTAAAAATTGGCCCGGTCATTAACGTGCAAACCACCCTTGGGGGTGAAGGGGTTAAAAAATATTTTTACAATTATTTTTTTAAATTTTTTTTTACTTTTTTCTAACTTTTTTTATTTGTCCCAATATGGGACTGTCATTTTCTGCAGGCTGATCACTTCTACAGCATTGAAATGAAGTAGCATCCCGATGCTGCATAAACTGTCAGCTCTGCATTGACAGACAAACTTGCTCATCAAGCACTTGGCATGATCAGCAAGTTTGCTAGGTCTGGTGACCCAGATGTCATCATGACGACATCAGGTCATGATGGCAACGATCGGGACCCCGCGGCGACATGTGGTCTCCAATCAAAAGGCAGAGGGTCTGTCAGCCCTCTGCCGGCTTCTGGAATGCTGCGATCATGTTCAATCGCAGCATTTCTGGGGGTTAAAGCACCGGGAATGGTCTGAGACCACTCCTGGCACTTAGTGCTTGCTGTCAGCTGTCAAAATCAGCTGACACCTGGCGACGATCAAATGTAATATTCTGTCTCCAGTCAAATAGGCCCAGGGCATAAGGATGGAATATTACGTCCGATGGCAGAAAGGGGTTAAACGGATCCACAGGTAGGAGGCTTCTCTTTAAAGAGAGGAACCAAACAACAATTAATAATAATAATCTTTATTTTTATATAGCGCTAACATAGTCCGCCGTGCTTTACAGTTTTGCACACATTATTATCGCTATCCTCGATGGGGCTCACAATCTAAATTCCCTATCAGTATGCAAGTAAAGACATTGTGACTGTGCCCATCATCACCCAGCACAATTCTAATGAACATATTTTGAAAAAAATTGTCAAAAAACATTGGAACCTTCTAAAAGATGACAAAATTATAGGGGATAAACTATGAAACCACTCCAGATTCATTTTCTAAAAAAAGCCAGCAATTTGGGAAACATAATTGCTTCGATGGTTCAAGAACCCCATGTGCACAAAAACCAAGTCGATCATTTAAAAATAAACCTAAAAGGATTTTTCCCGTGCAGAAAATGCAAGATGAGCAAAACTGGTAAGTTTAAATAGCTGTGGAGATTTAATCCCAGTGTCAGTCTTCAAAGGCAAAGAGTTCAATCTTCTTATTTAGACCTCATAGCTGCATTAAGGACCATCCCTAAGGAAGGAAACTGACAGATTCCCGAAACGCATTGGATTTTGATCCTTATCGTCCACCGTATCTGATCGTGTAATTTTCACATGATTGTGAGCATCACCTGACCGAAGATGTCACACAGGTCCTGCAAGCATTTAGGGTAATACACGCCAAACCCTGTGCATGAGCGCTTGTCACCGGCCGGACAGTGCTCCAACTTTCTACAGTCCTGATCACTTACAGTGCAAGCTGCTACATCCCTTAAACTGGAGAATCCTTTTAAAGAACCAACACCAATGACATTGCAAAGAACCATAAGGAGATATTGACCTTCTCATATCCATACCAGGTACTCTCCGTCTGGTTCCACTGGTCAAAGCATGCATGACATACGTATATTATAATTTTTTTGTGTAATCTTCTGATGTATTAAACCCTTTCTTTTCCTCGTATGTCCTACAAATACCTTCCTAGGCACATTTAATAATAGCGCAAATAAACAATGTTATATTATTCTTAGTCTCCCTATTGCCCTATGTGGTACAAGGCCTTATTTGCAGCTGATTAGTGTGCATATACTAGCGCCGCTATCCAATAGTTGCGTAAGTAGAAAACCTTTGTACAAATTTAAGGTCTGGCCTCAGATTTTCAATGATGTTCAGATCAGTAGGGGCCATTGTCAAATCTTCAGCTTGTGCCTTTTGAGGTAGGTTGTGGATTTTGACATGTGTTTAGGATCATTATCCATTTGTAGAAGCCATCCCCTTTTCAACTTCAGCTTTTTTACAGCTGGTGTTATGCTTGCATCAAGAATTTGTTGAAGCTTTATTCAATCCATTCTTCCCTCTACCCATGAAATATGCACCGTGACATTGGCTGCAACACAACCCCAAAGCATGCTTAATCCACCCCCATGCCTAATGGTTGGAGAAATGTTATTTTCTTGAAATTCTGTGCTTTTTTATTCCCACACATACAGGGGGTATGGACAGTATTCATATCCCTTTAAATTTTTCACTCTTTGTTAGATTGCAGCTATTTTGTAAGTTCAAAAAAGTTCATTTTTTTCTCATTAATGTGCAGAATGCTACCCATCTTGACTGTACAAAAATAGAAATGTAGTAATTTTTGCAAATTTATTAAAAAAGAAAAACTGAAATATCACATAGTCATAAGTATTCAGACCCTGTGCTCAGTATTGAGTCAAAGTACCCTTTTGAGCTAGTACAGCCATGAGTCTTCATAGGAATGATGCAACAAGTTTTTCACACCTGGATTTGGGGATCATCTGCCATTCTAACTTGCAGATCCTTTCCAGTTCTATCAGGTTGGATGGTGAACTTTGGTGAACAGCGATTTTCAGGTCTCTTCAGAGATGCTCAATTGGGTTTAGGTCAGGGCTCTGGCTGGACCAGTCAAGAATGGTCACAGAGTTGTTCTGAAGGAACTCCTTTGTTATTTTAGCTGGGTGCTTAGGGTCATTGTCTTGTTGGAAGGTGAACCTTTCGCCATGTCTGAGGTTCAGAGCACTCTGGAAGAGGTTTTCATCCAGGATATCTCAGTACTTGGCCACATTTATGTTTCCCTCAATGGCAACCAGTCTTCCTGTCCCTGCAGCTGAAAAACACCCCCATAGCATGATGTTGCCACCACCTTGTTTCACTGTTGGGATTGTATTGGGCAGGCGATGAGCAGTGCCTGGTTTTCTCCACACACACCACTTAGAATTATCACCAAAAAGGTCTATCTTTGTTTCATCAGACCAGAAAATCTTATTTCTCATAGTCTGGGAGCCCTTAATGTGTTTTTTTAGCAAACTCTATGCAGGCTTTCATATGTCTTGCACTGAGGAGAGGCTTTTGTCGGGCCACTCTGCCATAAAGGCCCAACTGGTGGAGGGCTGCAGTGATATTTGACTTTGTGGAACTTTCTCCCATCTCCCTCTGCATCACAAGAAAATGGACAGCATGTGACTTAAATATGAGTGTCTGGGCATAGGGTCTGAATACTTATGACCATGTGATATTTCAGTTTTTCTTTTTTATTAAATTTGCAAACATTTCTGCATTTCAGTTTTTTTTCAGTCAAGATGGGGTGCAGAGTGTACATTAATTTGAAAAAATTAACTTTTTTGAATTTACCAGATGACTGCAATTAAACAAAGAGTGGAAAATTTAAAGGAGTTTGAATACTTTCCGTACCCACTGTACCTTTGTTCATTGTGGCCAAAGAGGTCCATTTTAAATTCATGTGTCCAAAGGACTTGTTTGCAAGATGGATCAGGCTTGTTTAAATGGGTTTATTTTTGCATATTCTAATGGTAAATTTTATGGTAAGGATGCAGTAGAGGTTTTCTTCTTATGACTCTTCTATGAATACCATATTTGTGCAGGTGTCTCTGAACAGTAGAAGTATGTAACACAACTCCAGAGTCTGCAAAATGTATATAGCCAGGGTGGGACTTGCCTGGTGGGGTTCCTGGGAAATTGGCCGTTGCAGAATAGCAGGAGAGGGGAGGAAGGAAAAAAATGGAAAAAAATAGAGGTTGCGAGCACTTTAAATGCGCGCCCACTCAGCTGGACAGACGCGATGCACATGCAGGGGCTGGGCCAAGGAGCAGAACAGCTGGGGTCGCATGCCTGGAAGCATCACAGCTAGCAGAAACGGCCGTGTCTATTAAAAGTGACATCACTCTTCACGCCCTGCTCGGCTGCTTCTGGATATAGAAGAAGTACTTCAATAAAACCTGTGCCTGACTAGAGACAAGCCAAGGTAGGCTACTAAAACCCCTAATGTTTGTGTATGTTTATATGAATTTTCATGTACATGCCTGTGTGTGTATGTATGCATGGTATATGTGTGTATTTGTATGTGTGTATGTATATGCCTTTATGGTATATGTATTTGCCTGGATGTGTGTGTATGGGCACACCTACTGCCGGTTCAGCCAGTGCAGCTGCATCGGGGCCCTGAGGTAGAGGGGGGCCCTACAGGCAGGGGCCCGGCTTTCTGCTGCTTTAGTAGATCGGTGCCAGCCATCATCGCACTATTGCAGACACTGCAGGTTGTGTGTTTGCTAATCTGCGTGCCTCTTTCAGTCTTCCGGAGAGGAGAGATGAGGATAAAAGAGCCCAGGGGTTCAGGGCAGGAGGTGTGTGACGGGGATTCATCTGATTTCTGATGTCTTGTCTGCTTGCTGCGGAGGCTCTATCTGAGGCACTGAAAGATTTATTGCACCATCTTAAGGTACCGTCACACAGTGAAATTTTCATCGCTACGACGGCACGATCTGTGACGTTCTAGCGATATCGTTATGATATCGTTGTGTCTGACACGCTACTGCGATCCGGATCCCCGCTGAGAATCGTACGTTGTAGCACATCGTTTGAAACTTTCTTTCGTCGTCTAGTGTCCCGCTGTGGCGGCATGATCGCATGGTGTGACAAAGGTGTGCACGATATTGTATACGATGTAAAGGGCGGAGGAGCGGCTACGTAGGAGCGCTAAATTCTCCACCTCCTGTGTGCTGATTGGGCAGTACAATACTGTGCGCTCATTCGACAGACAAAGGACTATTGTTCCCTGTGGATAAAATCGGAGCTGTCGAGCGCTCTATTCATTTCTCTCTGGAGCACGTAAATTTGCTGAATTCCCTGGACTTTGATAACTACTATAACTACAGACTTTTACTGCAAAAGGTATGTATAACGCTACAGCGTAGCATATGTTGCGCTTCAACGGGGATAAACGCTGGAGCGTGGTCGATTGTTCCTTTATGGAGAGTAGGGTAGGCCAGAGCACCTCAGGTACACAGCTGTAGCGTGGCCCAATTAATTAATCCTTTTACAGATCAAGATGGTTGACTGCCCCATTTAATGCCAGTAGTAACATATATAGATATTAGATCAACGGTCAAAACATTGTTTTGTAAGCACGTGTATTTATTGTACGTTTGTTTTCTTTTTTAGGAAGTATGCTCACTTCCGATGAGAGTTCAGTCGTTGCTGCTGCCCTGTTATTTGAGGCAGCACGTCTCCAAGAGGAGAGACGTCCTAAACGAAAACGTCGCATGTGGACCCGGAGCTGGCTGCAGAAAAGATCCACATTGTCACACATGGGTCTCATAAGAGAGTTACGTGATAATAACCCTCATGATTTCCGAAACTACCTTAGGATGTCAGAGGAATCATTCAAGATAATACTGTCTGCTGTTACGCCCCTCATACAAAGGCGTGATACGCCGATGCGTGTAGCCGTGCCCGTGGATGAAAGGTTGGCGGTGACACTGCGGTTCCTGGCTACAGGAAGGTCTCTTCAGGATTTGCAGTTTTCCGCAGCTGTTTCCAGACCTTTCCTCAGCGTTGTGATTCCGGAGACATGCGAGGCCATTGCGCTGAGCTTAAGGCATTATATGGAGGTACTACTATTTAATTTGGGATGCTGTGTTATGTTGATATATTATACTAGCTATGTAACCCGTTCTACGCCCTGGCGGTGCACATTTCTATTGGTATCTGTTCGCCATCCTATCATGAGCTGCTCCAATCCTGCGGCCCCATTCTGACATGTGCTGCTGCGATCCTGCGCCTGCATTCTGACATGTGCTGCTCCCATTTTGCGGCTCCATTCTGACATGTGCTGCTACAATCCTGCGACACCCTTCTTTAATTTGCTGCTCCCAACGTAATTTTATAGGTTATATTATTTCGATATATTGTTTAGCACCCCCTCTCAGTCAGTGAAGCCGTCTGATAAAAAGGCTGCCTGCATATTCAGGATTGTTGACTTTTTTATACTAATCCATACTGCGCGTCAATCACTCTAGGATGTCCACATGAGAGTGTATGTGCACAACAAGATATTTGACCTAATTTGTACATGTTTCCTTCTCATCTTGCAGTTTCCCAAGACGGCGGAGGACTGGAAGAGGATTGCTTCCGATTTTGATCAGCTGTGGCAGTTTCCAAACTGCGGTGGCGCATTAGACGGAAAGCATGTGCGCATCACGCAACCAGCCAACTCTGGATCCTTTTTTTTCAACTACAAAGGATATTTCAGTGTGATCCTCATGGCCCTTGTCAATGCAAACTATGAGTTCGTAGATGTGGATGTTGGCATGAATGGTCGAGTCTCCGACGGTGGTGTTTTTGAACACACTTCATTTGGGGAACGCTTGAGGAACAATCAACTGCAGTTGCCAATAAATGAAGACACAAAAGCAAACCTCAATTTTGTTTTCATCGCTGATGAAGCTTTCCCTCTTCATCCACATTTGCTGAAGCCATTTGCGCAGAGAACACTCACACGGGAGCGCCGAATCTATAATTACCGGTTGTCGAGGGCCCGTCGTGTGGTTGAAAATGCCTTTGGGATTATGGCAAATCGGTTTAGAGTGTTCCACACAGCTATCAACTTGAAGCTGCCGTCTATAGACTTTGTGGTTTTGGCATGCTGTGTGCTCCATAATTTCCTGAGACGTCATGATACCAGCTCCTATTCTCCTCCTTCATTCATTGATGCAGTGGACCCAAGAACCGGAGATATTGTGCCTGGGGAATGGCGTACACAACCTGATAATTTAACAGCTCTTCAAGCACTTGGATCTGGCAGACAGGCAGACGATGCAAGGGACTGTCGAGAAAAATAATTTCTAACAGTCCAAGCAAAAGGTAATATACTCGCACTGCTGTCCCTTGCGATCACCTATTAGCGTGCTACAATACGCTGTACCAGCTCCTATTTCCCCTACTCAGTGCATGGGCATATGGGGTGCTCAATCAAAAGAGGTAATAATGTAAAAGCAAGAGAAAAAAAGTGATCAGCACTCACCATTCCCGATGCTATAAAAAGTCTTTATTAGGACATGGACACGGACAGGGAGATCATGGTGTGCAGGGATGACAGCTGTTTCGCGCTACATGCGCTTCCACAGATCCCGATGTCAGAGGGGGGAAGTGAGGCAAAAGATATAGCTAACAAAACCCCTCCCTTCCTCTGACACCACGTACAACAACCCCCATTGAACCAACTGTGAAACAATTAACCCGTTACTAAACAATGGCAAACAAGGTGCACAATATAAACAGTATACAATACAATAAAAGAGGGAACACAAACAATTCATAAGGCAAGGTAACTGGTGACCATAATGACGGCAGAAACGGGGGAATCTCATAAGAAGACCGACATGTCGAGCCTCTCGTTAAGTCCCAGCGGCCCCTGTGCATTCGTCCGTATGATCCACATTGCCTCTTTTCTCAGAAGAGTCCTATTCAAATTTCCGCCACCAGGTGGCAGTGAAACTCTTTCTATGCCTGCAAAAGAAAGCAACCTAGTATCAGCATTATGGAACTGTCTAACGTGATGAATGAAACGAGGGACCCCTTTGCCGGTACGTACAGAATTAAAATGCTCACGTATGCGCACGAATAGTGGACGGAAGGTTTTACCTATATAGTAGAAGCCGCAAGGGCAGAATATAAAATACACTACATGTGTGCTTCTACAAGTGATGAAATCACGTACCAGATGATCAATAGGGCCTATCTTATATGCTTTACCGGTTAGGTGATAGGGGCAAAAGTTACAGTGCCCACATTTAAAATTGCCTTTCGGGACACTAGCTGACAGCCAGTTGGTGCTATGAGACAGTACTCGATTATGTACCAGCAGGTCCTTTATATTCCTGCCGCGCCGAACAGCAAACAAAGGGCCATTACCCGTTCTATCTGACAGATCACTATCCTTGCACAAGATGTCCCAGTTGTTCCTAATCACAGACCTGATTTCTCTATCCATGGAGCTAAATTTAAAAGAAAAGACAAAATGTTTCTTGTCTCCCTCCCCCCTCTCTCGTCTGGAATTTAAATCGGAAGTTAAACCCTTTGTATTAATCTCAACCCTCTCCAAAGCCGCATCCAAAACCGGGGCGGGATAGCCACGATTTCGGAAACGTTTATACATCTCCGAAGACTGTTCCTTATAGCCCTGTTCCGTGCTGTTAAGTCTCCTCACCCTGAGGAACTGGCTATATGGTAAAGCGCTTTTGGTGTATTGGGGATGTGCACTACCGTAATGGAGTAACGAGTTTGTAGACGTCGGTTTGCGGAAGACACTGGTGTGAACCGTGCCATCCACAATCTCTGCCTTAACGTCCAAAAACTCCAGAACCTTGCCCCCATAATGAGATGTAAACCTCATATTCATCGTGTTCACTTGTCCCAAATAGTGTACAAATTGCGCAAAACTGGACTGATCACCATCCCAGACTATCATGATATCGTCGACATACCTGATAAAGAGTTTGATATGTTTCAAGAAGGGGTTAGAGTCTGAGAAAACAAACCTTTCTTCGAGGACAGCTAGGAACAAATTGGCAAACGTGCATGAAACCGACGTGCCCATGGCTGTGCCTTCCTCTTGTTTATACCACGTGTTGTCAAACTGAAAGGCATTATGCTTAAGGACAAACAATAAGGCATCACAGATAAAATCAATGGTTTTTACGTCTGTAGGTGTGTGTACCAGAACCTCCCTAATTATTTCCACCCCCATATCCTGAGGGATCCGAGTGTAAAGACTCTCCACGTCTATTGAAGTTAAATTAAACCCTTCCTGCCACTGGAAACTTCGTATAATGCGCAAAAAATGACCAGTATCCTTTACATAGGACGGTACGTCCTGCAATAGGGGTCTTAACAACCAATCCAAATACCTAGATAAGGATTCTGTTACTGATCCCACCCCCGATACGATAGGACGGCCAGGGGGGCTCACTAGACTTTTGTGTACTTTAGGGACGTAGTACCAACACGGTTTTTTAGGAAAATCAGCTATTAATTTCTCGGCTTGTTTAGTTGAAAGAACCTGTTTCTCCACCTGCAAACGTAAAAAGGTACGCAGCTCCCTGGTGTACTTATGTGTAGGGTCATTTTTTAATTTCATATACGTGGAGGTATCCGACAACTGCCTGTGTGCTTCTGTCATATACTGCTCCTTGGAAAGAAGCACTACATTACCCCCTTTATCCGCGGGGCGCACTACCACGTCGGGCCAACCCTGTATCTCTCTAAGTGCGCAGGACTCAATGGAAGTGAGGTTAGGGGGTGTAATATGATACAACAATGCCTCCATATCTTTGTTGACACGTGCCTCAAAAATATCAATAGGGCTACCCGGGGAGACAGGGGGTGTAAAGGTAGATTTAACCCCTCCTGAAAAACGTTCCGTGGGGGTTGGGCAAGACTGAGTTATCACTGATCTAGTGTGTGTGAGGCTAAGCAAGAGATCCACATCCTGCCGTGATTGTAGGTGCCCATCATCCACTGCCATGAACCCTAAAGGACCCACTTTACATGGGACCTCCCCCGGGTTACTATGGGTAACCCCTTGTGTACTGTTTTTAAAGAATTTATGTAAGTGAATTTTCCTAACCGCTTTATACAAATCCACTTTGAATTGTGCTAAATCAAACGATTCTGGTAAACAATAACTGAGACCTTTTGAAAGAACCATATAATGAGCCTGCGTTAGAACGTGATCAGTCAAATTAATCACCGTGTGTTCTGGTGAGTCAATTATACCATCGGTCTCCATGAGACCTGTTTCCTTTTTCGGGGCGGATCTCTTGCGCCCCCCCCGGCGTGTTCTCCGTCCAAAGGGGCTGCAATCGGTAAGTCCGTATATTCTGCCCTTGCGGCTTCTACTATATAGGTAAAACCTTCCGTCCACTATTCGTGCGCATACGTGAGCATTTTAATTCTGTACGTACCGGCAAAGGGGTCCCTCGTTTCATTCATCACGTTAGACAGTTCCATAATGCTGATACTAGGTTGCTTTCTTTTGCAGGCATAGAAAGAGTTTCACTGCCACCTGGTGGCGGAAATTTGAATAGGACTCTTCTGAGAAAAGAGGCAATGTGGATCATACGGACGAATGCACAGGGGCCGCTGGGACTTAACGAGAGGCTCGACATGTCGGTCTTCTTATGAGATTCCCCCGTTTCTGCCGTCATTATGGTCACCAGTTACCTTGCCTTATGAATTGTTTGTGTTCCCTCTTTTATTGTATTGTATACTGTTTATATTGTGCACCTTGTTTGCCATTGTTTAGTAACGGGTTAATTGTTTCACAGTTGGTTCAATGGGGGTTGTTGTACGTGGTGTCAGAGGAAGGGAGGGGTTTTGTTAGCTATATCTTTTGCCTCACTTCCCCCCTCTGACATCGGGATCTGTGGAAGCGCATGTAGCGCGAAACAGCTGTCATCCCTGCACACCATGATCTCCCTGTCCGTGTCCATGTCCTAATAAAGACTTTTTATAGCATCGGGAATGGTGAGTGCTGATCACTTTTTTTCTCTTGCTTTTACTGTCGAGAAAAATACTGTCAGTGCTTTAATGGTTCTGGAGCTGTAACCTGGCAGGATTGCGCTGTCTAAAAAAAAAAATTTCTTTTTGCTTTGCTGTTTACTCAACAATATGTAGGATATGCTTTCGTGTCCACAATTTAATATGGCGAGTAGGTCACTAACTTTTGTGTAATAAAATTAAATTGTATTTATTACTCCCGTAATTCTTGGTTTTTCAGTTTAGATAAAGTGGTCCTCATATGACGTCCTATGCCGTCAAGGTGTCCTGTGACTCTATAATCCCCATTGACGGGATACTACGTTATAGCGATCGGTATACATTGCATTCCAAAGTCAAATGGCGACTTCCTTCCATTTCAAGCTCTGCCATGCATGCACCCAAACAATGGTTTACCCACACACAATCGTATTTTAAATCATATAAACCTCTCTAAATTACTTTAAATGAGATGAGATGCCTAAAAAATGGTGCTGTTAACCCTTGTATCTTGGTAAACATTAAAGAAAGAATGCGAAGATTTTTTGTTTCTTTGTAACAATTTCTTGGTATTTAACAACAAAATATTACATAACCAAAAAAAACAAAAAAAAATTATCTCCTTCCACGGCCCAACAGGTGTCGCAGCGTCACGCCCTGCTGCTCTACTTGAGCCTGGAGGATCACTGCTGTCTGCTGCAGGAGCGCTGCTGTCCGCTCCAGGCGCAATTGTCTCGCCATGAGCTCTCTCAACGTTGGGCGGTTCTGTGGATAGAAGAGGTTGGAGAACTGACGGTGATTCCGCTGAAAATACATCTCGACCTCTGGGGCATGACCATAGTGTGTTGTAAATTTAAATTTGGTCTGGCCCCACAGGGCCATGTTTATTTTATTAAATTTTACATTTTTAGTTGTCTATTGTGACATCTCGCAGATAACCACTAGTATTATCTTGATACTTACGGAGAAGGGACGCCGGTTCTTCATTGCCAGAACCAGAGCTGCTTACTTCCCATCCCAGCGATCTGGCCACTGCTGCAGCACCTAAAAGGAAATAATAACAGATCTGGTTAACTATGGAACACGCCGTTGGGAAGCGCTCGCTGTTTTGGTCACTTACGTATGGTAGCTTCTGGGGAGAATGCCGCCGACCCGGAGGAGGAAGAGGAGTGGCGGAAGTGAGGTGTTGAGGGTGGTGTAGGGGTGCGAGGCCGTCTGCTCTCTAAAGATGGTGGAGGCGTGGTAGGCCGCTGGGTCATTACTGCGTCTGTAATGTATTCAAATATTTCAGCTACCCTCTTATGTCCCGTATGCTGTTAAACAAAAAAACAATCAATGATTGTTAAACTTACGTGATGTCACGGACTGTGGGCTCCCACTGGTGTCAGAAGATGGGGTACTGGTGGCAATGGCTTGTATCACTTGCCGCCGCTGTCTCTCTACACCTAAAGTAAAGAATCGCAATTTTTACACACAACAGTGGAGTGCTGCAGATCAAAGCTAACAATATACTGAAACATAAAATAGAGATCACACTTTACAGGGGTGCGATACTCTGACATGTCTATAGCGTCTCCGTTTCAGCACTGTGTCGCGATTGTGCAGAGGACACCACACGACGCTGTTTTTTGGTGCCCCTAAAAACATTTAAAAAGTTAATGCATGTGTCACAAAACGCTGCAGAGGTAATGCGTTTACATTTGCATTCTGCGTTGCGTGTCCAAAGCTGCATTCGCTCACCAAAAAAGTAAACATTATAATTTAAGGTTCTATACATGTGCATGTCAAATAAAACAGTGTTGACACAATAGCCATACCCCATGGATGCCCAAGCCACATAAACACTGAAACAAAGACGATGAGCGCTGCGGATTGATAACGAGAACGCCAAAAAGGTATTTCTGGAGTCGGCGTCACAATCGCGACGCAGTGCTGAAACGGAGACGCTATAGCGATGTTGATCGCGCGGCATGAGTCAAGGACCTCCTCTGGGCGTGGTTAGGTGGTTGAGCGTTTTTGAGGGCAAAATGGCGGCGCGTCAGCGTTCAGCTCCTCTGGGGCGGCCAGAGATGGCATTTTTTGTGCACCAAATGTATGCCCTTGACTATGAGGGCCGGGATAGTCGACCTGCGCACCCGAACCTGCACAAGCAGGAGGTGCTGCGCCGCATTGGGCACATGATGGAGAGGAGGTTTGGCGTCCGACGCAGTGCGCAGCAGCTGCGTAAAAAGTGGGCAGATCTCCGCTACAAGACCCCGCAGCTTCTGGCAGAGTTGCGTGCGGAGCCACAGCGTGGTAAGTACCAGTATGGGGGAATCGGGAGACGCACGCTGCCGGGAGGTTAAGAATGTGAAACATGCTCAGGTCAGGGGTTCCAGAATCTCCACCGAGACATACAATTTAGTGATTGCCGGGAGGGGGAGAATCAGGAGACGCGCGTTGCCGTGAGGCGCTTCCTTGTTATGCAAAAATACGTGTCTCAGGCCAGGTTGACCATTAAAGGGAACCTGTCACCACGTTTTTGGAAGATGGGATAAAAATAGCGTTAAATAGGGGCAGAGGTGGGCGTTACATTAGTGTGTGTGTTATGCGTTTATTACCCACCTAAGTTGCCGAAATACCTTTGCAAAGTCTCCGTTTTCGCCTGTCAATCAGGCTGGTCTGGTCAAAAGGGCGTGTTGTCTTCCCCCAGATTTTGCGTAGTTTTCCGTTGGTGGCGTAGTGGTGTGCGCATGCCCAAGGTCCCGAATCCTCTGCCAGGGGATTTAAAAGAGCGCGCTGTTCATTTTCATTGGTGATCGGTGGGCGCGGCCATCTTCCTTGTAAAAAACGTGGTGACAGGTTCCCTTTAAACACCAGAGCCCCCACCCAATGCATAGTCTAGCATCACAGGGAAGAGTGATCTCTATTTTCTATATACCATATTTTCCGGCGTATAAGACGACTGGGCGTATAAGACGACCCCCCAACTTTTCCAGTTAAAATGTAAAATCTTCTTAAAAGTCGGGGGTCTTCTTATAAACCGTATGTCGTGTTATAGGGCCGGTGACTTTTGTGCCTTTTGGGGGGGGGAGTGGGCCTGATGACGACGAGGGGGCGTCTCACAGGAAAGTGAGTATCCCCCATTACCTCATTGTATCGCTGCAGCGTGGGGTCTCTGCTGGGAGCGGCGGCTGCTGCTCCTCATTGTGCCGCGTGGGTGCTGTGGGGCGGCGGCTCCTCTTCTTCAGTGTGGGGCCTCTGTGCTGCTGGGCGGCGGCGGCGGCGGCTTATCTTCAGGCAGTCGGGGCTCCTCCGGTATCTCCTTAAAGCCCGGAGGCCCTGCCGGCAACTCCATCGGTGCAATGCAGTGGCCTCCGGGAACATGGCCGCTGCTCAGATTCAGATCTCGTCCCGAGATCTCGGGAGACGAGATCTGAATCTGAGCAGTGGCCATGTTCCCGGAGGCCACTGCATTGCACCGATGGAGTTGCCGGCAGGGCCTCCGGGCTTTAAGGAGATACCGGAGGAGCCCCGACTGCCTGAAGATAAGCCGCCGCCGCCGCCCAGCAGCACAGAGGCCCCACACTGAAGAAGAGGAGCCGCCGCCCCACAGCACAGCCGCCGCCGCTCCCAGCAGAGACCCCACGCTGCAGTGATACAATGAGGTAATGGGGGATACTCACTTTCCTGTGAGACGCCCCCTCGTCGTCATCAGGCCCACTCCCCCCCACCCACCATATACACCCGGCAAGGCGATACCCGGCGTATAAGACGACCCCCGACTTTTAAGAAGATTTTCAGGGGTTAAAAAGTCGTCTTATACGCCGGAAAATACGGTATGTACGTAGATTTGGCGACTAAAAATTTCATTTGGCTCCTAACTTTTCCCGCCAATGATGCCTAGGTATTTGTTGGTAATTCTGGAGCCCTGTACTTTTGTTGTCAACATATTAAGGTTCTTTAATGTTTGTGTAGGGAGACGGCGCCGGCAACAGCCACCAGCACCAGCATCCTCCACCAGCGGCAGCCCACAGCCCGGGACATCACGTATGTTAACCATCATTGATTGCAATTTGCAATTTTATTACTGCATACGGGACATTAGAGGGGAACATTTATTTTGGCACCTATTTTTTCCCGCCACTGTTGCATAGGTATTTTTATTAATTCTGGAGCCCTGTACTTTTGATGTCTGAATATTACCGTTCTTTAATGTTTGTGTAGGGGGAAGGCGCCGGCAACAGCCATCAGCAAGAGCCGGCACGCCTTCATCCGCCACCAGCGGCAGCTCACAGCCCGGGATATCACGTATGTTAAACATCATTCATTGCAATTTTATTACTGCATACGGGAAATTAGAGGGGAGCTGAAATACTGTATACATTACAGACGCTGTAAGGACCAGGCGCGCTACCACCCCACCGCAGGCCACAACACCACCCTTCCGCCACTCCTCTTCCTCCCCCGGGTCGGCGGCATTCTCACCAGAGGCCACCCTTCGTAAGTGACCAAAACTGCGAGCGCTTCCCCACAGCGTGTCCAACTGTTAACCATATATGTATTTGCTTCCTTTTAGCTGCGGCAGCTGGTGCACAAGCGAGGGGATGGGAGGTGAGCAGCTCTTCCACCTCTTCCGGGGATGACCAACCGGCGTCCCTTCTCCGTAAGTATACAGACAGTGTGAGGGGTTATCGGTGGGATGTCACATTTGACAACGACGAGAATGAAAAAAAAAAAAAAGGGCCCGACCTCTGGGACAGGACCAAATTGAGTGTATAGTAAATCTCAGGGTATGTTCACACATGCCGTACTTGCAGAGTAATCAGCGTCCGTTCTCCGACCTCTTCTATCCACAGAAGCGACCACCGTGAGAGACCTGCTGGCCAAGCAGAGGCGGCTGGAGGGGACAGCAGCGCGCCTGCAGGAGACAGCAGCACGCCTGCAGGAGCAGGTTAAAGATCATGGACGCATGCTGCGCCAACTGCTAGCCCACCGCCGTGGGACTATGTAATTTATTTTTTGGTTAAAAAAAAAAAATAAGTATATAAAACGTTTGAAGTTTAAAACACAGTTATTTTTACCCTTATTTTGTCTTATGTTTTAATGTACTAGGGGAGCAGGCCTGGGCCAGCCGAGCCAAGGCACAGACAAAAGGGAAAAAAAATGAAGACAGCGCTAAAGAGTTTTCAAAACGCATCCTAAAGTGTCTCCATCTTGTACGTCCGCTTGCCAGATGCACAAGATGGCTGCCAGAGATGTTTTATATACGGGGGGGGGGGGGGTTTGGGGCATACCTGCAACCAAATCCCAATCACAACATGGTTAATGCACGTATCATCGAAATCAGTGAGATATATTGGCGTTTAGGCCTGTGTTCTTTTGTGTGATGTCCTTTGTTTCAGTGATAAGGCAGAGGTGCATCTACATACTAAATGAATATTGGCCATAGAGATAATGGAGGATATAGGTGTACACTGTCAAAATCTTGAGTGAATAGCCTCTGTCCTGTTTGTGACCCATCATTATCTACTTATGTACACACCTCCTGTGGGTTTCCATTGTAAAGCCAGTGGTCCTGAGATAGACATCATGTCTCCGACCTATGCATATGTACACAACTCCTGTGGGTTTCCAATAATGGAGGATATAGGTGTACACTGTCAAAATCTTGAATGAATAGCCTCTGTCCTGTTTGTGACCCATCATTATCTACATATGTACACAACTCCTGTGGGTTTCCATTGTAAAAAGCCAGTGGTCCGGAGATAGACATCATGTCTCCTATGCATATGTATATTGATAAACAATGCCTCGTGTAGGACTTTAGGGCTGGCTCCAACAATGTTCATTGAAAGAACAATGGTTTATTACCCAAACACCACAGGCCACCACCACCATTAGTCATTAGACTTTTAAATGCAAAATTGATCGTATGTATAAAATTGATCATGTTATAGCTGCACACAGTCTCCTGGCGCAGATTCAGGAACGGCAGAATGTGTCAATGGTGGAGTTGCAGAAAGTTAGAGCCTTGTGCCAACTGCTGGAGGCAGGACAAAAAAAAAAAAAAAATCTCGCTTTGTAAAGTTTATGTTGTTAATGTTAAAAAAAATATAAATATTTTTCTTCCATTTTCAAAGTTGTGTTTATTGAAATGTACATTTTGTTAGTTAAGTTAATATCTGCCCTAATACTGTGCTGTGGACCCATTTTGTCGATGTGATCGTGATTGATGTGATCCACAGCACAGTATTAGGGCAGATATAAACTTAACTAACAAAATGTACATTTCAATAAACACAACTTTGAAAATGGAAGAAAAATATTTATATGACCCATTTTGTCGATGTGATCGAGACCCACCAATCAAGCTGTCGAGATTGAACTTCAAGAAAAAGGTTTTATTAAACAAACTATATTAAAAAGTAACAAAAAATACATAACTTTATAAAAGCAAACTATCACAATTCGTGATACGCCGAATCTTCAATCCTAAAATGTTGATGCCTCATGGGCGAAGCAATGTGTGAAGGAATTGGCGTGTAGGAGTTGGGGGGTGGCGGGCCAAAGTGGGAAACGGGTACATTGTTTCGTATAGGTGTCTGTGCCCAACTATTAAAATTGGAACACTCTGGCCGCTCCATTGGCGGGGAACAAACAACACGTGCGTGCTCAGATAAACTGCCATCAGACCCCTTGCTGACAGCATCAAAAATTACACGCTCCGCTAGAGTTCTTTGTCTCTCAGTCATTTTGGCCAGTTTGTCCACAACGTAGTGGCCAAAGCCCTGCAACGCAGGGCTCCTATTGTTCGTTAATGCCTGTTTGGCAAGGGTTACAAGTTCATGTGAGACATCCGAGGTGGCTTTACGCTTCCTTGATCTTGTTCTTTGCCTCAGTTCAGTCTGCGCAGGTGCAGCCTCCACAATTGTACTTGTAGAGCTGTCCAATGCACTGTCCTGTGCTCTGTCCTCCTGGGGAGAATAAAAAACGAAGTTATTAACCAGAAAAGAAAAAGGTAAACCACCCTAACCGCATTCCAACTATATATTCGTATACATGTGAAAATGTTGTAATATATTATTATATTAGTAATATAATTCTTAACATTCCCATTTATGTATTATTTTGCACTCCACTGTTCTGACTACTAGGGGAACCTGATTCACATTTTAGGGTCAAAATAGTGTCACCAAGAATACTTATCTGCAGCTGGAAGCAAAACTATTTTCAATTTGTTTTGATGTAATGGGTTATGAAGGTCGCCATTTAATACTTATTACGTTCGCCATATTAAACTTGACTGTGACAGGGTTACTTATTTGTACAGGAAAATGTTATAACTTCAAATTGATGGTATAATCTGAAGGATAAAAGAGAAAATGCTGATAAATTATATCTAATTATAGGACACATTGGTGAAGCTATGGTGCAAACAGGTACTTACTTGTTGCCCTGGAGAGTCCAGGCAGACGAGGTTCTCAGATGTATTCTGTTCCACCGGTTCCAAGGAGCTAAAACACATCGAGTTCCGTGGCTCCTCTTGGTCCCTCAGAAAATGAAGATGCTCATAGTACCATAGTTTTGGTACGTACACATCTTCGGTTGAGGCACCGGACTTGGAACTGTGCAGGACCTTGTTTAACTCCTTCCTCCACACAGTGCGCAGCGCCTGAATTTTCTTTTTGATGACTGCTTCATTGGCTTGCTCCTCTGGTGCATGGAGGTTATAAAATTCGATGAGCTTTGAATAGCCCTGCTTCCTCTTTTCCCTGTTGCAATACTCTGGAGATTTAATCTTCCAGAGGCAGGGAAAAGACTGGTACAGCTCAATGAAATTCCTGATGAACTCCACGTGATTAGACATCTGAAAAATAACAATAAAATAACAAGTTAAGCATTTCACAAAGCGTACTGTAAAACAGCAATAGCGATAGGGGGACAAAAACTAAAAAATGTAAAAAAAAAATATAAAACAAAAATATTCGCAGACATACAAACGCTATTCCAAAAACAGCATGCACTGTCCACCCGCCATCCCCCATACATCATTCCATCTGCCACGCAGTAGCCCACCATAACTGCTCATGCTGACCATACATTGTTCCATCCGCCACGCTGCTGCCCACCCCCCACAACAGCGTACCATCCGCATCGCTTCAGCGTCGAGCACGAGGCGCTCATGCAGAACATATTGTTCCATCCGCCACGCTCTAGCCCACCCCCCACAACAGCGTACCATCCGCATCGCTTCAGCGTCGAGCACGAGGCGCTCATTCCGACCTTACATCGCTCCATCCACTACGCCCAAGCGGTCTTTTCATACCTCGAAGCTGTGGTAGCAAGTGTGGAATGCTCTGGTAACTGCGGTGCCAAGCGTGGAACGCGCTGGAAAACTGCGGTGCCAAGTGTGGAATGGCCTGGGAAACACAAAATGCGACGTCCAGGTCCACCAACTGTGCAAGTACAAACTGAAGAATAAATTTTTTAAACTGTGAGGAGGTGTTGGGAACAATAGTGCTCAGGTGACAAATTTTCCAACCAATTGTGTGCACATAACCTATGGCCTATCAGCACACACTCTGTAGCAGCACAACACGCCCCTAGTGAACGTCACGCACAGATAATTCAATTAAGTGCTCTGAATCGTCTCTGAATTGTCTTGTGTGACATGACCAGTACGACAGTCCCATACGACTTCTACATCGCAAATACGTCACGAAATTATCGCTCCAGCGCCGTGCATTGCAAAGTGTGACCGCAGTATACGATGCTGGAGCGATTCTCATGCGACGCTGCAACGTCACAGATTGTGCCGTCGTAGCGATGAAAATTTCACTGTGTGACGGTACCCTTACACTTACATACAGATAAGGTCCCCACAGTGGGGTCATCAGCTCCAGCGTCACCCGATTTGTATGTAAGCTGAAGCTGCAGCAATAACTCAGTGATCCTCAGAGTGATTGCACTGTCTGACCCTGAACCCTGTGTGTGTGGGATTTGTTTGTGTACATAGATGGATATATGATGGCTCATACTTTATATATGGGGCTATGTGATGGCTCACACTGTATATAGGGGGCTATGTGGGAAATCATGCTGTATATACTGAGGCTCTGTGAGTGCTTCTGCTGTATATAGGGGCTCTGTGAGCACTCCTGCTGTGTGTAGGGGGCTCTGTGAGAGTTCCTGCTGTATATACAGTTGTGGCCAAAAGTATTGACACCCCTGCAATTCTGTCAGATAATACTCAGTTTGTTCCTGAAAATGATTGCAATCACAAATTCTTTGGTATTATTATCTTCATTTAATTTGGCTTAAATGAAAAAACACAAAAGAGAATGAAGCAAAAAGCAAAACATTGATCATTCCACACAAAACTCCAAAAATGGGCCAGACAAAAGTATTGGCACCCTCAGCCTAATACTTGGTTGCACAACCTTTAGCCAAAATAACTGCGACCAACTGCTTCCGGTAACCATCAATGAGTTTCTTACAATGCCAAAGAAGAATGGTCTAAAATTCCAGCAGAGCAAACTGCTCCAGTTCCCTGATATTTAAAGGGTGCCTTCTCCAAACTGCCATTTTTAGATCTCTCCACAGGTGTTCTATGGGATTCAGGTCTGGACTCATTGCTGGCCACCTTAGAAGTCTCCAGTGCTTTCTCTCAAACCATTTTCTAGTGCTCTTTGAACTGTGTTTTGGGCCATTGTCCTGCTAGAAGGCTCATGACCTCTGAGGGAGACCCAGCTTTCTCACACTGGTCCCTACATTATGTTTCAAAATTTGTTGGTAGTCTTCAGACTTCATAATGCAATGCACACGGTCAAGCAGTCCAGTGCCAGAGGCAGCAAAGCAACCCCAAAACATCAGGGAACCTCCGCCATGTTTGACTGTAGGGATCGTGTTCTTTTCTTTGAATGCCTCTTTTTTTCTCCTGTAAACTCTATGTTGATGCCTTTGCCCACAAAGCTCTATTTTTGTCTCATCTGACCAGAGAACATTCTTCCAAAACGTTTTAGGCTTCTTCAGGTAAATTTTGGCAAACTCCAGCCTGGCTTTTTTATGTCTCGGGGTAAGAAGTGGGGTCTTCCTGGGTCTCCTACCATACAGTCCCTTTTCATTCAGACGCCGACGGATAGTATGGGTTGACACTGTTGTACCCTCGGACTGCAGGGCAGCTTGAACTTGGTTGGATGTTAGTCCAGATTCTTTATCCAACATCCGCACAATCTTGCGTTGTAATCTCTTGTCAATTTTTCTTTTCGGTCCACATCTAGGGAGGTTAGTTAGCCACAGTGCCATGGGCTTTAAACTTCTTGATGACACTGTGCATGGTAGATACAGGAACATTCAGGTCTTTGGAGATGGACTTGTAGCCTTGAGATTGCTCATGCTTCCTCACAATTTGGTTTCTCAAGTCCTCAGACAGTTCTTTGATCTTCTTTCTTTTCTCCATGCTCAATGTGGTACACACAAGGACAGAGAGGACAGAGGTTGAGTCAACTTTAATCCATGTCAATTGGCTGCAAGTGTGATTTAGTTATTGCCAACACCTGTTAGGTGCCACAGGTAAGTTACAGGTGCTGTTAATTACACAAATTAGAGAAGCATCACATGATTTTTCGAACAGTGCCAATACTTTTGTCCACCCCTTTTTTATGTTTGGTGTGGAATTATATCCAATTTGGCTTTAGGACAATTCTTTTTGTGTTTTTTCATTTAAGACAAATTAAATGAAGATAATAATAACAAAGAATTTGTGTTTGCAATGATTTTCAGGAAGAAACTGAGTATTATCTGACAGAATTGCAGGGGTGTCAATACTTTTGGCCACAACTGTAGGAGACTCTGTAAGGGCTCCTGCTGTATATAGGGGGCTATGTGGGGGCACATATTATATATTGGGAGAGTTGTGTGGGGGCTCTTCCTGTAGTATGTCTTTTACAGGATACTGTTGTATAGAATAATGCAGTCTACTACACTATTCCATACTTTTATTTGTAGTATACTACCATATACCAGACATATAATATAATATTATATATATATACATGGCTGGGCTCTGCCAGTTCCCGCAGTTATCATGTAACCACGAGGATGCACTTTGCACACCTGCTGTCATGTGCCAAGAGTAGAGTGTCAGCCACATCTGCAGTGTTCTATTCACCGACATAGCTGATACTAGTTGTCACTTGACTGCAAGTATCACTGCGCTGGAACCAGCAGAACCAAGTCTTAACCAGGGCGGTGATAATGAAGGCAATCTGGCTTGTTGCTCGGAGCCTGAGGCTTCGGGGGGCCCTTTCCACATTGCCCTCATCATAAGCATGTGTATGTCTTTGATTGCCTGCATGTGATTGTGTGTGTGTGTGCATGTCTCCCTGGGTGTGTGTCACGATACTAGTGGATACAACTGGACACCAGTGGCTAGGTCAAAGAGACTGCAGACACAATGGTTTGAACAAGCAAGATTGTATTTGTGATCTGAATGCTATATAGCATGTAAGTCCAGATAAATGTTCAGTCAATCTGATAAACAGTAATAGCAGAGCTGATACTCTGCGACACAGCATGCAAAGTCACTGAGCAATGAGTGCACAAGACACAGTCTCTTGCAGAGCAGAGGAACACATTAGCTGGCTGGAGTTCTTACTTCACCGCAGGTGTGGTCAGGCAGAGATTTCTGATGTCAGGTGTTTAGCAATCACTTGGTCAGCAGGCAGGGATCCAGACGTGCAGGTTGGCAGAGGACTCCGCCGTTAGGAAAGGACCCACAGGGATTGTAAGTCCAGGCTTGGGACTGCAGAGGAACAAGGTCCAAAACATAATACACAAGCAATGAAACAGAGCAGGTGCTGGCTTTATATACAACTTTGGCAGGAAGCAAGATGGCCGACGTGAAACATCAAGATCCATGTTAACTAAGGGCAAGTCTAAGGGCAAGAGAAACAGATTCCAGGACTAGATACTGACATTACTCCCACCTCAAGAACGGCCTCCGGACGACCCAAAACCAGGTTTGCCAGGGTACCTTTGATGGAACTGCTCAATCAGTCGGGAGGCGTTAATATTGTTCACGGGTTCCCAGGAATTCTCCTCTGAAGAATAGCCTTGCCATTTAATCAGATACTGCAATCGATTTCTGTAGATTCTTGAATCCAGAATCCTCTCAACGATGAACTGCTCTTGACCATCCACAAGAACGGGATTGGGAGGAGGAAATGAACATCCTGGAAAAGGATTTGGTACTACAGCCTTTAGGAGGGAAGTATGAAAGACAGGATGTATCTTCATTGTTCCTGGGAGTTTTAAGCGACATGCAACAGCCCCTACCAGACCACTGATCCTATAAGGACCGATGTACTTCTGTCCCAACTTAGGAGAAGGGATCTTCATCTTTAAATTCTTTGTAGATAACCAGACTAAATCTCCTACCTTAAATTTTGGTGTTGGTTTGCGAAATCTGTCAGCTGCATTCTTGTACTTATCTTGTGCGGAACCCAAAGTCTCTTTCAGAAGTTCAAGGTTCTGTTGAAGTGAAGAGATCCTGTCGGCAACTGCTGGTAAAGATGTATCTACCGGTAATCTGGGAAGAATGCTAGGGTGATAACCCAGGTTAGCGTAGAATGGAGACTGCTTGGTGGAGGCACTCTGAGAGTTGTTGTAAGAAAATTCAGCCAATGGGAGTAGCCTTACCCAATCATCTTGCAAATGGCAAACGTAGCAGCGAAGGTATTGCTCCAGTGTTTGATTGGTACGTTCTGTCTGCCCGTTGGACTGTGGGTGGAAAGCAGAAGATAAGTTAACTTCTATGCCTAGTGCCGAACAAAAGCTTCGCCAGAACTTTGAAGTAAATTGAACTCCACGGTCCGAAACAACTTCATCCGGAACCCCGTGCAGATGAAAGATGTTCTGGATAATTAGATCAGCAGTGTCCTTCGCAGAGGGTAAACCGGAACAAGGGATGAAATGGGCCGCCTTGGTCAGGCGATCGACCACCACCAAAATTGTACTCTTTCCCTCGGAAAGGGGCAGTTCTACAATAAAGTCCATAGAAATGGATCCCCACGGGCGAAACGGCACCGGCAAAGGCTGTAACAGACCAGTAGGGGAGGCACGTGGGACCTTGAATTTGGCACATACCTCGCAAGATGAAACGTACTTCTCAACATCCTTCCGAAAACCTGGCCACCAGAAGAAGCGAGATAAGAATTCTTGAGTCTTCTGAATTCCTCTGTGCCCTGCAACCTTAGAGTCATGAACCATTCTCAACACTCTTAACCTCACAGCTTCAGGAATGTAGAGGCGCCGTTCCCGGGTCCAAACTCCATTCCTAAAAAGAAGGCTTACCTCATCAGATGGCTGAGACAGGAAAAGATCAGAGTTGTAAGCTTCTTTGATGACCTGCAACAAATCTTGGTTATGAATGACACCTACAAAATTGCAATCAGAAAGTATGGTCTTAGGTGGAGCATCTGGAACAGTGTCAGTAGAGTACATCCGGGATAGAGCATCTGCTTTTCCATTGCGAGAACCTGGTCTATAAGAGATTGTAAAATTGAATTGGTTAAGGAAAAGACTCCAACGGGCCTGCCGTGGGGTCAGGCATCTTGCTGACCTGATGAACTCAAGGTTGCGGTGGTCCGTGAGGACAATGATCGGTTGTGAAGCTCCTTGCAGAAGATGTCTCCACTCCTTGAAGGCGGCGATGATAGCCAGTAATTCTTTATTTCCTACATCATAGTTCTTTTCGGCAGGAGACAGTCGCTTGGAAAGAAAAGCACAAGGATGAAGTAAATCTTTCTCACCTGTTCTTTGGGACAGTATAGCCCCGACGGCACAGTTTGAGGCATCTACTTCAATAATGAAGGCGAGTTCCGGGTCAGGGTGGATCAGTACTGGTGCTGACGTGAACTTGGTCTTGAGTCGAGAGAATGCTTCTTGGGCTTGAGGGGACCAAATAAATGCTGTCTTCTTCTGTGTCAACCGGGTGATGGGTGAGACGATGTCAGAGAAGTTCTTGATGAAACGTCTGTAGAAGTTAGCAAATCCGATGAAACGTTGGACTTCCTTGACGTTCTTGGGGATTGGCCACTCCTGAATTGCCCTGATCTTGCTGTTATCCATACTCAGACCCTGTGGAGAAATTACATAACCTAAGATTTGGATCTCCGACTTGTGAAATTCGCACTTCCCCAGCTTGATGTACAGATGGTGTTCCCTCAAACGCTGCAAGACAGTCTTGACATGTTGCTGATGTTCCTCCATGGAGCTAGAAAAAATCAGAATGTCATCCAAATAGATTACGACAAAAATATCAAGAATGTCTCTAAAAATATCATTTACTAGGTTTTGGAAGGTTGCTGGGGCATTGCAAAGTCCAAATGGCATGACCAAATACTCAAAGTGTCCATATCGAGACCTAAATGCTGTTTTCCATTTGTCTCCAGGGCTTATACGGACTAGATTGTATGCCCCGCGTAGGTCCAATTTTGAAAAGACCTTGGCCTGCCGAACTCTCTCGAGAAGCTCCGGAATTAATGGCAGGGGGTAGCGGTTCTTGATGGTTACCTTGTTAATTTCCCGGTAATCAACACAGGGTCTGAGAGATCCATCCTTCTTTTTAACGAAAAAGATGGGTGCACCGGCTGGAGAGGACGAGGGGCGTATGAACCCCTTAGACAGGTTCTCGTCAATATATTCTTTGAGAGTCTTGAGCTCAGGACCGGACAATGGATAAATATTTCCAAAAGGAATGGTAGCAGCAGGCAGAAGCTCGATTGGACAGTCATAAGAGCGGTGTGGTGGCAATTTGTCTGCATTCTTTTTATCGCACACATCCGAAAATTCTTTATAAACTGTCGGTAACTTTAGGTCTGATGATGGGTCGCCCGGAGATGGATCAATCGAATTCACAGAGGTTACCTCCTTAGCTGGGAAGCGCAATCTCTTTGTCTCCCAGTCAATGATGGGATTTTGAGCCTGCAACCAGGGTAAACCCAAGATAATAGGGAAATGTGGAGAGGAAATCAGAAGGAAGGGCAATTTCTCCTGGTGATCATCTCCCATGAGGACCTTCAGTGATTCAGTCTGCTGGTCTACTGGCCCCGAGGTCAAAGGGGATCCATCCACAGTCTCCATCAGAATTGAAGATACTCTCCTCTGTGATCGGATTCCATATTTCTTAGCAAAAGAAGTGTCCATGAAGTTACCGCTGGCCCCAGAGTCTATCATGGCGGAACTGTTCACCCAACGGGAGTCAATCCAGATCTTGATAGGGAGGTAACAATGTGTGTCTTTTTTTTTATTGACAGGGTGTGAAACTGCAGAAGATAGAATAACAGCATTAATGGGTAGTACCATTTCGGATGTAACAGAGTTCATATCTGAAAAGTCATAATCCGGAACAGTTGCTGCAATCTCGGGTGGCCCTGATTCGGAAGTCACGGAGTATGATTCAGAGAAGTTGCGTTCTACCACGGCTGCGGTGGTCCTGCGAGAACGACTGGGACAGTTGATAATAAAATGTCCTGACTTCCCGCAGTAAAAACACAAATTCTCCTTGAAACGAAATTCCTTCCGTTCATCACTTACTCGACTTCGTAGGGAATTTACCTGCATCGGCTCGGGTGCGGACTCCTGAGGACTTGAGTCTGGAGTCTCCTTAGGAAGAAAAGGAAGAAGCGATTTATTGCTGCGGTTCATCTCAGTCCACCTTTCTAGTTTTCGTTCAGAGATTCGAGCGTCTAGGCGAATACAGTGATTGATGAAATCTCCTAGAGCAGTGGGAGCCTCCGCACGTGCAAGCTCGTCCTTGATAGAACTGGACAACCCCTTCTTAAATATTGAGTACTTTGCTGCACTATTCCAGGTGGTATCCTGAGCCCACCTTCTAAAGTCCATAGCATACTCAGTCACTGGGCGTTTACCTTGACGCAAATTCAGCAGGGCCGTCTCCGCTGTAAGGCAACGGTTCAGATCATCAAACATCTGCCCCATGGCAGCAATAAACATATTAAAGTCATTCAGACATGCATCCTGCGATTCTATCAGAGGGTTTGCCCAGGCAAGAGCCTTGTTAGTCAGCAACATGATAATAGTCAATACTTTGGATCGGTCCGTAGGAAACTGTGACATGTGCAGCAAAGTATAAACGACACTGGTTCAGAAACCCACGGTATTTGTCTCGGTCGCCACCAAACCTAAATGGCGGTAGTTTGGGATGGCAGGAACAGAAGCCTGAGATTGTGCCTCCAGAGCCGCAACTCGACCACGCAATTCCTGAAGGGTCTGACTGAGCACTTGTATATCATATTTAGTCTGCCCCTCTAGGCCTTCTATTCTGCTCTTCCATGTCTGCACTTCAGCGTGTACAGTGGCAGTGATATTATTTAGCTTCTTAACACGCACCTCTAAAGTCTCTGACCCAGCGGCATCCATTTTTTAGGCTTGTGTATCCTGTCTAGTGTTGAGCATTCCGATACCGCAAGTATCGGGTATCGGCCGATACTAGCGGTATCGGAATTCCGATACCGGGATTCCGATACTTGGCGCGTATCGGATACCGGAATCGGAAGTTCAATGATTCAAAATTCAGAAATTCAGCCAATGAGAAAGATTCCAAGTGTGGGCACATCCTGTTTAGCATGGAGGGCATGAAACTACTGGCAAGGCTGTGATTGGCTGCTGAAATGATGTCATGATGCAGTTTAAAAGTCGCTGGCGCCATTTTGCGATCACTCTGCTGTGAATTCAGTTAGTGACAGGACGCTGTTTGCTGACTGAGGGACAGTTTAGAGATAGCGATTTGCTTCTTTGTGCTTTCCAAAGGCTAATTTAGCAACCGCTGTGTTCACCTACTATTCACCTTCCTTTTGCCTTGTAGCGCTGTTTTCACAGCGATCTGCAAGGTCTCTCTGTGTGTGTGTGTGTGAGTGCAGCCCACTCTCTAGTCTGAGTGCAGCCACATAGGCCATCCATAGCTGGTTGTATTCAGTTCAGGGAGGGTGGTTCATTGCCTCATACTGTCCTTTTTTTTTTTTTTTTTGAAGTAGTGCAGGCTGCTGCACATTTTTTCCAAAAATTCCTATTAGTGTCTTTCCACCCGTCTCCAGCTAATTTGTGGAAAAACACTACATAGGATAAAGTAGAGGAGGGTTTTTGGGCCTTGCAGCGCCGTTTACGGCTGTCTGCACGGTCTCCGTGTGACTGCAGCTCGCCCTGTAATCTGTGAGCAGCTATAGCCTGGTTGTCTCCAGCTCAGGGTTTTTCACTGCGTCATACCGCCAAATCAATTTTCTTTTTTTTCAAAGTAGTGTAGTCTGCTGCTAATTTATTTTAAAAAATCCTATTAGTGTCTTTCCACCCGTCTCCAGCTAATTTGTGGAAAAACACTACATAGGATAAAGTAGAGGAGGGTTTTTGGGCCTTGCAGCGCCGTTTACGGCTGTCTGCACGGTCTCCGTGTGACTGCAGCTCGCCCTGTAGTCTGTGAGCAGCCGTAGCCTGGTTGTCTGCAGCTCAGGGTTTTTCACTGCGTCATACCGCCAAATTAATTTTCTTTTTTTTCAAAGTAGTGTAGTCTGCTGCTAATTTATTTTAAAAAATCCTATTAGTGTCTTTCCACCCGTCTCCAGCTAATTTGTGGAAAAACACTACATAGGATAAAGTAGAGGAGGGTTTTTGGGCCTTGCAGCGCCGTTTACGGCTGTCTGCACGGTCTCCGTGTGATTGCAGCTCTATCCGTTGTCAGTTCAGCCCCAAAAAAATAAATAAATAATAAAGTTCACCAAACACACCAGTTACACACCACTTTACATTTGTGTAGGCCACATTAGCTCATATTCAAGTCTAGTCCACACTTTAGAAAATTAGTGTGTCTTATACCTGTTAGGAGTAGTTGCTCAGGAATAAGCACACAAAGCCGTTAGTACTTTTCTGCTTATCTTTATCAGTCAACCAAGATGAAGAAGGCAGTGAGTAAGGCACGTGGGCGTGGGCGTGGGCGCGGAGCAGGGAGGGGACGTGGGGATTCTGTGCCTGCTGCGGGCACCGGTGAGTCATCAGCACCCACTTTCACAAGGGAACAGTCGTTCATGCGCAGCTTTGTCGCCGAGCGCCGTACACCGCTGCTGCGTGAAGACCAAATTGAAGCCGTTGTGGGATGGATGGCAGCTAATGCATCAACTTCCATTAGTGCCACATCCTCTCAGACACAGAGCACTGGAGAGCAGCCATCTGTCTCTTCACCACCTGCAAAATTGCCCAGGCAGACAGAGATCCCAGGACAGGAGCAGTCTCTACTTCTGTTCTCTGAATCATCTCTTGGCTTGGAAACAGGGGGCCAGCCAAGCAGCATTGGAGAAATGGAAGAAGAGGCAGGGTGCAGTGATGCCCAACAGCTTTTTCTGTCTTCCTCTGAAGAGGCGGGTGGGCCAGTGGCTCCGGTCACCACCTCGCAGGCCGCATCAGCTGATGATGACACTCAGGTGCCACTTACTGGTGCGTGCTCTGCTGCTGAGACTACCCAGGAGGAGCAGTTGGGGGCAGAGGGTAGTGTAGATGATGAGGTCCTTGACCCATCTTGGCGTCAGGGACAGGAAGGTGGTGGGAGCAGCTCTGAGGAAGAGATTCCCCGTACGGCCCAAAGAGGGAGAGGGAGGGGGAAGACTGCGGATCCTGCAGCCTCCGCTTTGGCACCCGTAAGGAGCATGTCTCTTCCAAAAGTCAAAAGGGGGGCTCCCAAGACTTGCAGTGCCTGGTCCTTTTTTGACACAGTTGCAGATGACATTTGCTATGTCAGATGCAAAGTGTGTCATCAAAAAATCAAAAGAGGTCAAAAAGTCGCCAACCTCAATACCTCCAACATGTGGAAACATGTGCGCAACAGGCACCCGGCGGAGTTAGACAAACACACTGAAGAGCTAGGCCAACCAACAGCGGCAGCTACCACCTCTTCAGCTCGTGTTGCCTCTTCCTCTAGCTCACACGCAGCTGGTTCGGCTTCCTCCCAGGATCGCCGTGGAAGAACCTCTGGCCCTGTTGTCCAGAGACCCGCTGTCATTCCACCCGCAGCACCACTTTCCCAGTCAACCACACACTCCCAGCCCAGTCTACAGCCATCGGTAGTACAGGCATGGGAGAAAAGGCGGCCTTTCTCGTCAAACCACCCACGAGCACAGGCTCTGACTGCAGGCATTGCCAAACTTCTGTCACTGGAAATGCTGTCATTCAGGCTGGTGGAGACTGACAGCTTCCGTGACTTGATGTCATTGGCAGTCCCACAGTACAGTGTGCCCAGCCGCTTTTACTTCAGCAGGCAAGCCGTCCCTGCCCTGCACAAGCATGTGGAGGGACACATAAAACACGCGCTACTGAACGCCGTCAGTAGCAAGGTCCACCTCACCACCGATGCGTGGACCAGTCAACATGGACAGGGGCGATACCTTTCCCTCACTGCCCATTGGGTTAATGTCGTTGAGCCGGGTACAGACCGTGCGAGTGGCGCAGGACGTGTCCTGCCCACTCCAAGGATTGCAGGAATCCATTCTGTACGCATTGACTCCTCCTCTTACACCAGTTCCTCAGAATCATCGCTGCAGGAGCCGTCACAGTCCACCTCCACATGGACCCGTGATGAACGTGTACCTGTTACGACCGACATGAGCACAGCCGTGGCCAAACGTCAACAGGCCGTCTTGAAATTAATTTTTTTGGGGAATCGTAGCCACACAGTGCAGGAGCTCTGGAATGCCATCAAGCAGGAGAGCGATGTGTGGTTTGAGCCAGCGAATCTCCAGCCAGGCATGGTAGTGTGTGATAATGGCCGAAATCTGGTGGCAGCCCTGGGCCTCGGCAACCTCACTCACATCCCATGTCTGGCACATGTGCTCAATTTGGTCGTGCAGAGTTTTTTGAGGGACTATCCGGATCTTGATGCACTGCTGCACAAGGTCCGCCTAGAGTGTGCTCACTTGCGGCGTTCCAGCACGGCAAAAGCGCGCATTGCGGCTCTGCAGCGCCGACACCGCCTGCCGGAACATCGCATCATATGTGACCTACCTACCAGGTGGAATTCCACGTTACATATGTTGGAGCGGTTGTGTGAGCAGCAGCAAGCTGTAATGGAGTACCAGCTGTATCAGGCGCAAAAAAGTCGCAGTCAGCGCCGTACAGACTTCACAACCACAGAGTGGGCCACTATGAAGGATGTCTGCCAGGTTTTGCGTCCCTTTGATTATTCCACGCGGATGGCGAGTGCAGATGATGCACTAGTCAGCATGACTGTCCCCCTTATCTGCCTGCTTGAAAAATCACTGCAAGCGCTAAGGGATGATGTTGTGGAAGAGGTGGAGGATGAGGATTCACCACTTCCATCATCTTCTGGACAGTCAGCGCCACGTGGTTCCTCACAAACGCGTAGGCAGGGGACAGTTTGTGAGGAGGATGAGGAGGAGTCAATGGAGGAGGAAGACATCCGTCCAGAGGAGGGAGTTCCCGAATTGTCCAGTACTCAGTGTGTACAGCGAGGGTGGGGTGATGACGAGCGGGCAGAGATCACGCCTCCAGCTGGGGACAGCGTTTCTTGGGCAGTTGGCAGTCTGCAGCACATGGTGGATTACATGCTGCAGTGCCTGAGAAACGACCGCCGCATCGACCACATTCTCAACATGTCTGATTATTGGGTGTTCACCCTCCTCGATCCTCGCTACCGGGACAACGTAGAAAGCCTCATCACACCGTTGAACCGGGAGCGAAAAATGCGGGAGTACCAAGACACACTGGTCAGTTCCATCATCTTCTCCATTCCAACTGAGAGAAGTGCTGCTAGTGCATTCCAAAGCAGCTCAGTGCGTCCAGGCAGTGGTGGAGGCTCTGCACAAAGAGGGAGCAGAAGCAGTGCCTCTGCCCAAGGCAAGACCAGTATGGCCGAACTGTGGCACAGTTTTCTGTGCCCGTCACAAAAGTCTACACCATCACAGACGGCTCCAGTCAGCAGGAGGCAACGGTTCCGTCAGATGGTGACAGACTACATGTCTTGCCCTCTTGCTGTACTCCCAGACGGCTCTTCCCCTTTCAAGTTTTGGGTCTCAAAGCTGGATACATGGCCAGAGCTAAGCCAGTATGCATTGGAGGTGCTGTCTTGCCCTGCGGCCAGTGTATTATCGGAACGTGTCTTTAGTGCTGCAGGTGGTGTACTAACTGACCGTCGCATGCGACTATCCTCCGATAACGTTGACCGGCTTACTTTCCTGAAAATGAACAAGGCCTGGATCTCGCAGGAATTTGCCACTCCTCCTCCTGATTAAATAATTAGGTCACTGTATACGTTATCCAGGTCTTCTGTTGTGTTCATCTTTCTACCACCTGAACTTAAATTCCTGGGCTCCAACACCGCCAGTTGAGGCTCAGATGTGCCGTCTGCACAGTCAAAACATACGACCCAGTGTTATTGGGTTTCAGTAACGTCAGCTGATCCCCAGCTGTGTAGCCGGCAATGTGTCATGCGACCGCCACGCTGACACAACAACTGAAATGTAAGGGAATCTGTCCCCCCCCCCCAAGGCGTTTGTTACTGAAAGAGCCACCTTGTGCAGCAGTAATGCTGCACAAGGAAAAAGGTAGCTATTTTGGTTTTGCTCCTTGCACACGCAAAACTTAACACTTATAAAATGTGTCCACTGATACCGTAAAACCGTCCCGGAGGTGGGACTTTCCTTCGTAATATGACGCAGCACAGCCGTCATTCCTACCCCCCCGGCGCCGCGCCCCGGCTCCTCAGCGTTGTTTGATTCCGTCCCGGAGCCTGCGCTGTTATGTTATCCCGTGGCCAGGCACACTTAGCGCTGCCCGTCTTCTGGCATCATTTGGTGTCAGGCTGGCTGCGCCTGTGCGGCCACGCTGGCCGAGAGCCCGCCTCGCAGTGTCTTCTGATTTAATCCCACTGGGGGCCTGGGATCTATGGACATGCGCAGTGCATATCTGAACCTCCACCTCTCACTCATCTCCCTATGGCTTCTTCAGACTGTTCGGTGTCAGCTGGTCCCTAATAGCATGCCACGGCCGTGACACCGCACAGTCTGAAAAAGAAGCCGTAGGGAGGGGAGTGAGAGGCGAGGATATGCACTGCGCATGGCCATGGATCCCAGGCCCCCAGTGGGATTACATCAGAAGACACTGCGAGGCGGGCTCTCGGCCAGCGCGGCCGCACAGGCGCAGCCAGCCTGACACCAAATGATGTCAGAAGATGGGCAGCGCTAAGTGTGCCTGGCCACGGGATAACATAACAGCGCAGGCTCCGGGACGGAATCAAACAACGCTGAGGAGCCGGGGCACGGCGGCGGGGGGGTAGTAATGATGGCTGTGCTGCGTCATATTACGAAGGAAAGTCCCACCTCCGGGACGGTTTCACGGCTTCAGGGGACACATTTTAAAAGTGTTTAGTTCTGTGTTTGCAAGGAGCATGATGAAAAGAGCCACCTTTTCCTTTTGCATCTTTTGTGCTGCACAAGCTGGCTCTTTCAGCTACAAACGCCTTGGGGGGGGGTTAAAGGTTCCCTTTCGACTTTCTCAGGCTTCGGCCTACATTGTGTTCCTCTGCTTTTCCACCTGCCCCTGGGCTCCAACACCGCTAGTTGCCGTCCAGAAGTGCTGTACGCACAGTCAACAGTCGCTCCTCTGTTATTGGGGTTCAGTAACGTCAGCTGTTCCCCTGCTGTGTGTGTGGCAATCCCTCCTACCTCCTCCAACCTCCTCCAACCTCCTCCTCCTCCACCTGTCCCTGGGCTCCAACACCGCCAGTTGCCGTCCAGAAGTGCTGTACGCACAGTCAACAGTCCCTCCTCTGTTATTGGGGTTCAGTAACGTCAGCTGTTCCCCTGCTGTGTGTGTGGCAATCCCTCCTACCTCCTCCAACCTCCTCCAACCTCCTCCTCCTCCACCTGTCCCTGGGCTCCAACACCGCCAGTTGCCGTCCAGAAGTGCTGTACGCACAGTCAACAGTCCCTCCTCTGTTATTGGGGTTCAGTAACGTCAGCTGTTCCCCTGCTGTGTGTGTGGCAATCCCTCCTACCTCCTCCAACCTCCTCCTCCTCCACCTGTCCCTGGGCTCCAACACCGCCAGTTGCCGTCCAGAAGTGCTGTACGCACAGTCAACAGTCCCTCCTCTGTTATTGGGGTTCAGTAACGTCAGCTGTTCCCCTGCTGTGTGTGTGGCAATCCCTCCTACCTCCTCCAACCTCCTCCTCCTCCACCTGTCCCTGGGCTCCAACACCGCCAGTTGCCGTCCAGAAGTGCTGTACGCACAGTCAACAGTCCCTCCTCTGTTATTGGGGTTCAGTAACGTCAGCTGTTCCCCTGCTGTGTGTGTGGCAATCCCTCCTACCTCCTCCAACCTCCTCCTCCTCCACCTGTCCCTGGGCTCCAACACCGCCAGTTGCCGTCCAGAAGTGCTGTACGCACAGTCAACAGTCCCTCCTCTGTTATTGGGGTTCAGTAACGTCAGCTGTTCCCCTGCTGTGTGTGTGGCAATCCCTCCTACCTCCTCCTACCTCCTCCAACCTCCTCCTCCTCCACCTGTCCCTGGGCTCCAACACCGCCAGTTGCCGTCCAGAAGTGCTGTACGCACAGTCAACAGTCCCTCCTCTGTTATTGGGGTTCAGTAACGTCAGCTGTTCCCCTGCTGTGTGTGTGGCAATCCCTCCTACCTCCTCCAACCTCCTCCTCCTCCACCTGTCCCTGGGCTCCAACACCGCCAGTTGCCGTCCAGAAGTGCTGTACGCACAGTCAACAGTCCCTCCTCTGTTATTGGGGTTCAGTAACGTCAGCTGTTCCCCTGCTGTGTGTGTGGCAATCCCTCCTACCTCCTCCAACCTCCTCCTCCTCCACCTGTCCCTGGGCTCCAACACCGCCAGTTGCCGTCCAGAAGTGCTGTACGCACAGTCAACAGTCCCTCCTCTGTTATTGGGGTTCAGTAACGTCAGCTGTTCCCCTGCTGTGTGTGTGGCAATCCCTCCTACCTCCTCCAACCTCCTCCTCCTCCACCTGTCCCTGGGCTCCAACACCGCCAGTTGCCGTCCAGAAGTGCTGTACGCACAGTCAACAGTCCCTCCTCTGTTATTGGGGTTCAGTAACGTCAGCTGTTCCCCTGCTGTGTGTGTGGCAATCCCTCCTACCTCCTCCTACCTCCTCCAACCTCCTCCTCCTCCACCTGTCCCTGGGCTCCAACACCGCCAGTTGCCGTCCAGAAGTGCTGTACGCACAGTCAACAGTCCCTCCTCTGTTATTGGGGTTCAGTAACGTCAGCTGTTCCCCTGCTGTGTGTGTGGCAATCCCTCCTACCTCCTCCAACCTCCTCCTCCTCCACCTGTCCCTGGGCTCCAACACCGCTAGTTGTTGCCTGGTAGTGCTGTACGCACAGTCAACAGTCCCTCCTCTGTTATTGGGGTTCAGTAACGTCAGCTGTTCCCCTGCTGTGTGTGTGGCAATCCCTCCTCCACCTCCTCCTCCTCCACCTGTCCCTGGGCTCCAACACCGCTAGTTGTTGCCTGGTAGTGCTGTACGCACAGTCAACAGTCCCTCCTCTGTTATTGGGGTTCAGTAACGTCAGCTGTTCCCCTGCTGTGTGTGTGGCAATCCCTCCTACCTCCTCCAACCTCCTCCTCCTCCACCTGTCCCTGGGCTCCAACACCGCCAGTTGCCGTCCAGAAGTGCTGTACGCACAGTCAACAGTCCCTCCTCTGTTATTGGGGTTCAGTAACGTCAGCTGTTCCCCTGCTGTGTGTGTGGCAATCCCTCCTACCTCCTCCAACCTCCTCCAACCTCCTCCTCCTCCACCTGTCCCTGGGCTCCAACACCGCCAGTTGCCGTCCAGAAGTGCTGTACGCACAGTCAACAGTCCCTCCTCTGTTATTGGGGTTCAGTAATGTCAGCTGTTCCCCTGCTGTGTGTGTGGCAATCCCTCCTACCTCCTCCAACCTCCTCCAACCTCCTCCTCCTCCACCTGTCCCTGGGCTCCAACACCGCCAGTTGCCGTCCAGAAGTGCTGTACGCACAGTCAACAGTCCCTCCTCTGTTATTGGGGTTCAGTAACGTCAGCTGTTCCCCTGCTGTGTGTGTGGCAATCCCTCCTACCTCCTCCAACCTCCTCCTCCTCCACCTGTCCCTGGGCTCCAACACCGCCAGTTGCCGTCCAGAAGTGCTGTACGCACAGTCAACAGTCCCTCCTCTGTTATTGGGGTTCAGTAACGTCAGCTGTTCCCCTGCTGTGTGTGTGGCAATCCCTCCAACCTCCTCCAACCTCCTCCTCCTCCACCTGTCCCTGGGCTCCAACACCGCTAGTTGCCGTCCAGAAGTGCTGTACGCACAGAGCCAAACACCTCGCCAATGTGTTAGTGGGGTTCAGCACCGCCAGCTGTTCCCCTGCTGTGTATACGGCAACGTGTACTGCGACCGCCACGCAGGCACAACAAGTTAAATGTAAGGGAACCTGACCCCCCCCCCCCCCCCCCAGGCGTTTGTTACTGAAGGAGCCACCTTGTGCAGCAGTAATGATGCAAAGGGAAAAAGTGCCTCTTTTCGTGATGCTCCTTGCACATGCTGAACCAAACACTTATGAAATGTGTCCCCACACAGCGTTAAACCGTCCGGTAGGTGGAACTTTCCTTTGTCGTGTGACGCAGCACAGCCATCATTTTTACCCCCTTGGCGCCGTGCACCGCCTCCTCAGCGTTGTTTTAATCTGTCCCGGAGCCTGCGCTGTTAGGTTAGCCCTTGGCCATGCACACATGTTGCGCTGCCCGTCTTCTGACCTCATTTGGTGTCAGGCTGGCTGCGCCTGTGCGGGTGCGCTGGCCGAGATCCCGCCTCGCAGTGTTGTCTAATGTAATCCCACCGCGGGCCTGTGATCCGTGCCCGTGCGCAGTGCATATCCTCTCCTCTCACTCCCCTCCCTACGGCTTCTTCAGACTGTGCGATGTCAGCTGGTCCCTAATAGCATGCCACGGCCGTGACACCGCACAGTCTGAAAAAGCCGTAGGGAGGGGAGTGAGAGGAGAGGATATGCACTGCGCACGGGCACGGATCACAGGCCCGCGGTGGGATTACATTAGACGACACTGCGAGGCGGGATCTCGGCCAGCGCACCCGCACAGGCGCAGCCAGCCTGACACCAAGTGAGGTCAGAAGACGGGCAGCGCAACATGTGTGCATGGCCAAGGGCTAACCTAACAGCGCAGGCTCCGGGACAGATTAAAACAACGCTGAGGAGGCGGCGCACGGCGCCAAGGGGGTAAAAATGATGGCTGTGCTGCGTCACACGACAAAGGAAAGTTCCACCTACCGGACGGTTTAACGCTGTGAGGAGACACATTTCATAAATGTTAGGTTCCGCATGTACAAGGACCATAATTAAAAGAGCTAAGTTTACCTTTTCCAGCATTAGTGCTGTACACAATGGCTCTTTCAGCTACAAACGCCTGGGGGGGGGGGGGTTAAAGGTTTCCTTTCAACTTGCTCGAGTGCAGGCTTCGGCCTACACTCCGCTCCCCCTGCTCCTCCTGCTGACCCTGGGCTCTAACACCGCCAGTTTTTGCCCAGATGTGCTAGCTGCACAGAGAAAAACACCAGCCAATGTGTCAGTGGGGTTCAGCACCGCCAGCTGTTCCCCTGCTGTGTAGCCGGCAACGTGTCCTGCGACCGCCACGCAGACACAAGAACTGAAATTGAAGGGAACCTGTCCCCCCTCCCCCAGGTGTTTCTATGTTTTACAGCTACCTTGAACAGCAGTAATGCTGCATGTGTTCAAGGTGGCTCAGAAACTTATTCTCCTTGCCCATGTTGAAGTGAACACGTCTAAAATGTGTCCTCTGTGACCATTAAAACGTCCCTCAGGTGTGATTTGACTTTGTATTGACACACGCAACAAGCTCCTTGGTAACGCTGCCCGTCTTCTGGCATCATTGTTTGGCTGGCTGCGCCTCTGCGGCCGCCCTGACCCACACAACAGCCCTCGTTGTCTTATTTAATGGGACTGCGAGGGTGCGATTGATGGGCAGGATCAGTGCATCAGTTCGCCTGTCCCTCCTCTCCTTCCGCCTTCTTCGGACTGTGCGGCTTCATGGCCGTGGCATGCGATAAGGGATCAGATGACGCCGCACAGTCTGAAGCGGGTGTAAGGACCCGAGTGTGAGAGGCGAACATATGTGCTGCGCCAGGCCCTGAATCCCAGCCCCGCAGTGTTTTAACAATGTTAAGACACTGCGGGGCTGGGATTCATGGGCATCGCGAACCGCACCGGCCGACATTACATGATGCCAGAAGATGGGCAGCGCTAACGGCGCTAGGCCAGGGGATAACACGACAGCGCAGACTCCTGTACAGCAAATAACAACGCTCGGGAGGCTGCACCCAGCACCAAGGTGGGATTCTTGACACCTGTGCTGCGTCTCATTACAAAGGGAACTCTCGCCTCCATTACACAGTTTGACTGTATAAAGGGCTAAATGTTATACGTGTTCCATTCAGCGTGTGCAAGGAGAAAAATTACAAGAGCAACCTTTGACTTGCGCAGCACTGCTGCTGCATAAGCTGTGGCTCTTCTACTTTGTAACCCCTGAGGGGGGGTTAAAGGTGACTTTTGAAATCGGTTCAATTAGGCTTCGGCCTACACTCTGCTCCACCCGCAGAGCCCGGGCTCCAACAACGCTAGTTGCTGTCCGGAAGTGCTGGCTGCACAGAGCCAAACACCTCGCCAATGTGTCAGTGGGGTCCAGCACCGCCAGCTGTTCCCCTGCTGTGTAGCCGGCAACGTGTCCTGCAAAAGCCACGCAGACACAACACACCCAAAGCTGCCGCCTGTGCAGGCTTCGGCCTACACTCCCCTCCCCCTGCTCCTCCTCCTCCTGCTCCTCCTCCTGCTGTCCCTGGGCTCTAACACACCGCCAGTTGGGGCCCAGATGTGCTAGCTGCACAGAGAAAAACACCAGCCAATGTGTCAGTGGGGTCCAGCACCGCCAGCTGTTCCCCTGCTGTGCAGCCGGCAACGTGTCCTGCAAAAGCCACGCAGACACAAGAACTGAAATTGAAGGGAACCTGTCCCCCCTCCCCCAGGCGTTTTTACGTTATCCAGCCACCTTGTACAGCGGTAATGCTGCATGTGTGCAAGGTGGCTCAGAAACGTATTCTCCTCGCACATGTGGAACTGAAAACACGTCTGAAATGTGTCCTCTGTGTGACCATTTAACCGTCCCGGTGGTGTGACTTTCCTTTGTAATGACACGCTGCAACCCCCTTGGTAGCACTGCCCGTCTTCTGGCATCATTGTTTGGCTGGCTGCGCCTCTGCGGCCGCCCTGACCCACACAACGCCCCTCGGTGTCTTATTTATTGGGACTGCGAGGGTGCGATTCATGGGCAGGATCAGTGCATCAGTTCGCCTGTCCCTCCTCTCCTTCCGCCTTCTTCGGACTGTGCGGCTTCATGGCCATGGCATGCGATAAGGGATCAGATGACGCCGCACAGTCTGAAGCGGGTGTAAGGACCCGAGTGTGAGAGGCGAACATATGTGCTGCGCCAGGCCCTGAATCCCAGCCCCGCAGTGTTTTAACAATGTTAAGACACTGCGGGGCTGGGATTCATGGGCATCGCGAACCGCACCGGCCGACATTACATGATGCCAGAAGATGGGCAGCGCTAACGGCGCTAGGCCAGGGGATAACACGACAGCGCAGACTCCTGTACAGCAAATAACAACGCTCGGGAGGCTGCACCCAGCACCAAGGTGGGATTCTTGACACCTGTGCTGCGTCTCATTACAAAGGGAACTCTCGCCTCCATTACACAGTTTGACTGTATAAAGGGCTAAATGTTATACGTGTTCCATTCAGCGTGTGCAAGGAGAAAAATTACAAGAGCAACCTTTGACTTGCCCAGCACTGCTGCTGCATAAGCTGTGGCTCTTCTACTTTGTAACCCCTGAGGGGGGGTTAAAGGTGACTTTTGAAATCGGTTCAATTAGGCTTCGGCCTACACTCTGCTCCACCTGCAGAGCCCGGGCTCCAACAACGCTAGTTGCTGTCCGGAAGTGCTGGCTGCACAGAGCCAAACACCTCGCCAATGTGTCAGTGGGGTCCAGCACCGCCAGCTGTTCCCCTGCTGTGTAGCCGGCAACGTGTCCTGCAAAAGCCACGCAGACACAACACACCCAAAGCTGCCGCCTGTGCAGGCTTCGGCCTACACTCCCCTCCCCCTGCTCCTCCTCCTCCTGCTCCTCCTCCTGCTGTCCCTGGGCTCTAACACACCGCCAGTTGGGGCCCAGATGTGCTAGCTGCACAGAGAAAAACACCAGCCAATGTGTCAGTGGGGTCCAGCACCGCCAGCTGTTCCCCTGCTGTGCAGCCGGCAACGTGTCCTGCAAAAGCCACGCAGACACAAGAACTGAAATTGAAGGGAACCTGTCCCCCCTCCCCCAGGCGTTTTTACGTTATCCAGCCACCTTGTACAGCGGTAATGCTGCATGTGTGCAAGGTGGCTCAGAAACGTATTCTCCTCGCACATGTGGAACTGAAAACACGTCTGAAATGTGTCCTCTGTGTGACCATTTAACCGTCCCGGTGGTGTGACTTTCCTTTGTAATGACACGCTGCAACCCCCTTGGTAGCGCTGCCCGTCTTCTGGCATCATTGTTTGGCTGGCTGCGCCTCTGCGGCCGCCCTGACCCACACAACGCCCCTCGGTGTCTTATTTATTGGGACTGCGAGGGTGCGATTCATGGGCAGGATCAGTGCATCAGTTCGCCTGTCCCTCCTCTCCTTCCGCCTTCTTCGGACTGTGCGGCTTCATGGCCGTGGCATGCGATAAGGGATCAGATGACGCCGCACAGTCTGAAGCGGGTATAAGGACCCGAGTGTGAGAGGCGAACATATGTGCTGCGCCAGGCCCTGAATCCCAGCCCCGCAGTGTTTTAACAATGTTAAGACACTGCGGGGCTGGGATTCATGGGCATCGCGAACCGCACCGGCCGACATTACATGATGCCAGAAGATGGGCAGCGCTAACGGCGCTAGGCCAGGGGATAACACGACAGCGCAGACTCCTGTACAGCAAATAACAACGCTCGGGAGGCTGCACCCAGCACCAAGGTGGGATTCTTGACACCTGTGCTGCGTCTCATTACAAAGGGAACTCTCGCCTCCATTACACAGTTTGACTGTATAAAGGGCTAAATGTTATACGTGTTCCATTCAGCGTGTGCAAGGAGAAAAATTACAAGAGCAACCTTTGACTTGCGCAGCACTGCTGCTGCATAAGCTGTGGCTCTTCTACTTTGTAACCCCTGAGGGGGGGTTAAAGGTGACTTTTGAAATCGGTTCAATTAGGCTTCGGCCTACACTCTGCTCCACCTGCAGAGCCCGGGCTCCAACAACGCTAGTTGCTGTCCGGAAGTGCTGGCTGCACAGAGCCAAACACCTCGCCAATGTGTCAGTGGGGTCCAGCACCGCCAGCTGTTCCCCTGCTGTGTAGCCGGCAACGTGTCCTGCAAAAGCCACGCAGACACAACACACCCAAAGCTGCCGCCTGTGCAGGCTTCGGCCTACACTCCCCTCCCCCTGCTCCTCCTCCTCCTGCTCCTCCTCCTGCTGTCCCTGGGCTCTAACACACCGCCAGTTGGGGCCCAGATGTGCTAGCTGCACAGAGAAAAACACCAGCCAATGTGTCAGTGGGGTCCAGCACCGCCAGCTGTTCCCCTGCTGTGCAGCCGGCAACGTGTCCTGCAAAAGCCACGCAGACACAAGAACTGAAATTGAAGGGAACCTGTCCCCCCTCCCCCAGGCGTTTTTACGTTATCCAGCCACCTTGTACAGCGGTAATGCTGCATGTGTGCAAGGTGGCTCAGAAACGTATTCTCCTCGCACATGTGGAACTGAAAACACGTCTGAAATGTGTCCTCTGTGTGACCATTTAACCGTCCCGGTGGTGTGACTTTCCTTTGTAATGACACGCTGCAACCCCCTTGGTAGCGCTGCCCGTCTTCTGGCATCATTGTTTGGCTGGCTGCGCCTCTGCGGCCGCCCTGACCCACACAACGCCCCTCGGTGTCTTATTTATTGGGACTGCGAGGGTGCGATTCATGGGCAGGATCAGTGCATCAGTTCGCCTGTCCCTCCTCTCCTTCCGCCTTCTTCGGACTGTGCGGCTTCATGGCCGTGGCATGCGATAAGGGATCAGATGACGCCGCACAGTCTGAAGCGGGTGTAAGGACCCGAGTGTGAGAGGCGAACATATGTGCTGCGCCAGGCCCTGAATCCCAGCCCCGCAGTGTTTTAACAATGTTAAGACACTGCGGGGCTGGGATTCATGGGCATCGCGAACCGCACCGGCCGACATTACATGATGCCAGAAGATGGGCAGCGCTAACGGCGCTAGGCCAGGGGATAACACGACAGCGCAGACTCCTGTACAGCAAATAACAACGCTCGGGAGGCTGCACCCAGCACCAAGGTGGGATTCTTGACACCTGTGCTGCGTCTCATTACAAAGGGAACTCTCGCCTCCATTACACAGTTTGACTGTATAAAGGGCTAAATGTTATACGTGTTCCATTCAGCGTGTGCAAGGAGAAAAATTACAAGAGCAACCTTTGACTTGCGCAGCACTGCTGCTGCATAAGCTGTGGCTCTTCTACTTTGTAACCCCTGAGGGGGGGTTAAAGGTGACTTTTGAAATCGGTTCAATTAGGCTTCGGCCTACACTCTGCTCCACCTGCAGAGCCCGGGCTCCAACAACGCTAGTTGCTGTCCGGAAGTGCTGGCTGCACAGAGCCAAACACCTCGCCAATGTGTCAGTGGGGTCCAGCACCGCCAGCTGTTCCCCTGCTGTGTAGCCGGCAACGTGTCCTGCAAAAGCCACGCAGACACAACACACCCAAAGCTGCCGCCTGTGCAGGCTTCGGCCTACACTCCCCTCCCCCTGCTCCTCCTCCTGCTGTCCCTGGGCTCTAACACACCGCCAGTTGGGGCCCTAGGAAGACAAGCTTGAATAGGTCCCCATCCGGGTTCCAGTACCGTCAGCTGGTTCTCGGCAGTGTCTTTTGCTCTTGTACCTTCTGCTCCCCATCCTGGTTCCAGTACCGTCAGCTGGTTCCGGGCAGAGCCTTTGGCTTAGGTGCCTCCCTCTGGGTATCCGAGTTCCACCAACGTCAGGTGGTCCTTGGTAGTGCTTTCAGGCACGGGTACCTCCTGCTTAGTAACCGGGTTCCAGTAACATCAGCTGGTCCTCGGTAGTTCCATTGGCTCTTGGACCTTCGGCTACCCATCCGGGTTCCAGTACCGTCAGCTGGTTCTCGGCAGTGTCTTTTGCTCTTGTACCTTCTGCTCCCCATCCTGGTTCCAGTACCGTCAGCTGGTTCCGGGCAGAGCCTTTGGCTTAGGTGCCTCCCTCTGGGTATCCGAGTTCCACCAACGTCAGGTGGTCCTTGGTAGTGCTTTCAGGCACGGGTACCTCCTGCTTAGTAACCGGGTTCCAGTAACGTCAGCTGGTCCTCGGTAGTTCCATTGGCTCTTGGACCTTCGGGTAGCCATCCGAGTTCCAGTTCCATCAGCTGTTTCTCGGCATTTTCTCAGCCTTCTTGTACCTTCTGCTACATTTCCAAGTTCAAGACCCGAAAGACGATGACCCGGAAGACCACCCCTAAGATGATGACGACACCAGAGACGACAACCACCGAGATGACGACGACCCTGGAGACGATGACCCTGAAGACGACCCCGATGACGACGACCCCGATGACGACGACCCCGATGACGACGACCCTGGAGATGACGACCCTGGAGATGACGACGACAACCTGGAAGACCGAGAAGCAGAAGAACAAGAGGCTGCAGAACAAAGAGCAGAAGAACATTAAGCATAAGACTAAATATCAGAGCAAAAGATATTATCTAAATTATAAGCAGAAGAAGACTAAGCAGTGTATGGGGGTGAGTCCGTTCCTCCTCGTGGTGCCCCTGGATAAAGCCTGATGCTGCAGGCCAAACTGAACGCGGACAAATGTAACTGTTTTGTGACAGGCAGAACGGAAGGTGTAATCTTCAAACTTTTATAGATAACAACTACGGGAATGCCTGTCACAAATAAGAATATGATGAAGAAGTTGAATATAAAAAAGATAATAGTTAAATAAAAAGAATATGAACAATGTAAAAAAAAATATATATATATACGTAGAAAAGAAGAAGATGAATAAGGTGAAGAAGTTGATGTCACAGAAGCTGATGATGAGGATAATGAAGAAGAAAGTGTGGGAGAAGTAAAAAATAGGGTGAAGGGCGTGGAAGTAGTGAAACATCAATATCTGACAAAATAAATAAAAAATTAACATAGTCAAATTCTTTCTAACGCCGAACGTCATAAAAAAATTAAAAATACTGCTATTCTATTTGATTGGGATAAACCCCTGTGCCTTTAATGTCTCCGCCACCTCCCCCAATACATCCTACATTATTCTTAGTTGTTTTCCTTCATGTAGAATTAACCTACAAGGAAAGAAAGGGTTTATTTTAATTCCGATATTTTCGTCCCATTGACTTGCATTGGGATCGGGTATCGGTATCGGATTGGATTCCGATACTGTGACGGTATCGGCCGATACTTTCCGATACCGATACTTTCCGATATCGGAAAGTATCGCTCAACACTAATCCTGTCACGATACTAGTGGATACAACTGGACACCAGTGGCTAGGGCAAAGAGACTGCAGACACAATGGTTTGAACAAGCAAGATTGTATTTGTGATCTGAATGCTATATAGCATGTAAGTCCAGATAAATGTTCAGTCAATCTGATAAACAGTAATAGCAGAGCTGATACTCTGCGACACAGCATGCAAAGTCACTGAGCAATGAGTGCACAAGACACAGTCTCTTGCAGAGCAGAGGAACACATTAGCTGGCTGGAGTTCTTACTTCACCGCAGGTGTGGTCAGGCAGAGATTTCTGATGTCAGGTGTTTAGCAATCACTTGGTCAGCAGGCAGGGATCCAGACGTGCAGGTTGGCAGAGGACTCCGCCGTTAGGAAAGGACCCACAGGGATTGTAAGTCCAGGCTTGGGACTGCAGAGGAACAAGGTCCAAAACATAATACACAAGCAATGAAACAGAGCAGGTGCTGGCTTTATATACAACTTTGGCAGGAAGCAAGATGGCCGACGTGAAACATCAAGATCCATGTTAACTAAGGGTAAGTCTAAGGGCAAGAGAAACAGATTCCAGGACTAGATACTGACAGTGTGCTTGTATGTGTCTGTGTGCATTTCTGTGTTTGTGTTTTCACACATGTGTATGTGCATGCTTGTGTGCGCGTGTGTGCATGCGTATCCACATTTCTGTAATTGTCTGAGCATGAATTTCTGTGTGTGCATTTGTGTGTGTACGGGCATGATTGTCTGCATGTTTAAGTGTGCACCTTTGTGTGTGCAAGTGCGCTTGCCTGCATGTATATGTGTGTGTCCCCATTTCTGCGTGTGTGCAATCTGCAAGTGTGTGTGTGTCTGCTAATGCATATCTGCTTGTCTTTGTGTGTGTATATGTGGTTCTGTATGTCTTTGTATGTCTTTGTGCTCTTCCAAATATTTATTATAATTCGGGAGAGATGGAGGGGAGATATTGTAGGAGACAGTATGGGGAGAATGTGTGAAGAAACAGTATGGTGAATAAGGGGAGGGGAAATGGGTGCGGGAAAAGAAGGGGGGTTTATAAGGAGACAATATGGCAAGTGGGAGGAATGTGAGAGGAGACAGCATGGGGAGAAAACTATGAGGAGACACAGAACAGAGACTAGGTAGTGTGGGGAAGGTATATACTGTAGATACACCAGTATGGGGGGACAGTGTGAGGGCACAGCAAGGAGGTAATAGTATGCTGAAGAGAGGTAGTGAGATGAGGAAGCACAGTATAGAGACTGAGCAGCATAAGGGTGAAACCATGTGAGAGGGCAGTGTGAAGAGAAGACCCAGTATAGAAGAGAGATGACAGTGTGGAGGGTTAGTGTGGCTCATGTTTTGTGCAGGGAGCTTTGTGAGACTTAACAGTCTATACAGGGGCTCAGCACAAGGCAGATATTTTTATTCAGAAGCATTGTATTGACACTGCTATTTTTAAGGGTGTCGTGTGGGGATGTGCTGCACAAGACTAGAGAAGATGGAGGTCTGCGGAGAACAACTGTACATGAGAACAGCCATCATGGAGTCTAGACAAGATGGATCTAAAAAGGAAGTGAAGGCTCTAATCAGAGATGTCTGAGGTAAGATACCTGGATATAAATGTTTATTTGTGATCCTGCCTGCATCACATCAGTGCTGTGGTTCCTGTATGGTCCGCAGTCTGATGATGACTGATGACAACAACTCCCAGAATTTCGATTGCTAAGGACATACTGGGAGATGTAGGTTCCTGTGATACAAATTCATATGGGACGGACCTGACATTAAAATTGATGTTCCATGTACTGATGGTGGTTCAGATGTTGTATTCATGTACTGTCGTGTTTGTGCGTGTTTGTGCGTGTCTGCGTGTTTGTGCATGTCTGTGTATGTGGAATTATATGTATTTTTGTAAATTGCGTGTATGTAACAGTGCATTGTGGTGTGATAAAACATTTGTATGTTTGGGCACATTTACTAAATCTATTAGGGCTCATTCACATGTGTCGATGAATTCCATTTATCTTTCCATGTTTAGGAGCTGACCAGTGAAATTTGCTAAACTTGTCATAACTATCACTTTAGGGATGATATTGTATGGAGCGGGTTCAGGAGCTGAGCCTGCTCCATACCAGGCAGATGTCGGCTGTGATACACAGCAGGCGTCTGCCTGTAACAGCAGTGATCAGAGCTTGCCTTGATTGCTGCTGTTTTAAGTATTTAAATGTCCTTGTCAATCACTGACAGCGGCATTTAGATGGCTAATGATGCATGCACTCACCTGCAGCCATCAGCCCCCTGTGATGCAGTTGCAGGTTACTGATGGGTGTCATGTGCTGCTGCCATGTTAGTCATTTAATGAAGCTGAGGTTTCGGCTCCCTGGATGATGTCACAATCACAGTGCCAGGACAGCATGCTCACTTTGTAGTTAGCCGTGACTACCATGTCCCCCTCCTTGCAATGAATCTATGAATCTATCAGAGGAAGCAACTGGCGAAAGGGAGAATAAAGCTTACTTTTCTCCCTGTAGCCAACACTTTTCCATTAAGCCAGCTAACCAGGCTTTAAAACCCATTTACCTGCAGATTAACACTATATCTGCAGATAAATAGTGTTTCTCAAGGTGACAAGTTACCCTTAAAGGGACTCTGTCACTACAAAATGACTGTTCAAACTAAGTCCTGCCGCTCGGTGCTTCACGGCAGGGCCAATCGTGTACATTCATTTTCCCATCTGTTTGTATTCCATCATTCTCCACCCCCCTCTAATATGATTAACAGCTCTGGCTTCATAGCATCAGAGAAGGATGGAGATGGATGGAAAACAAGCAGGTGGGAAGGTGCATATAAATGATTGGCCCAGCTATGAAGCACCGAGCACCTGTGCTTGGTATCAATAGTCATTCTGTGCTGACAGAGAGCCTTTATAGAGGTGTCCAATACACCTGAAGGATTTCACTCTGACTCATAACATTGTATATAATGCACCCAGCATAATATATGAGAATATACCAGTACAATGACAGCACAATCCTCCTCCCGGGCGCATCCACTGTGGTATACAAGCAGCGAGCATGCCGCAGCGGACTCGCTAGAGTGAAACTACCCTAAAGGTGTTATCCAGGGATTCTGTTAAAGGGAATCTGTCTCTGATTTCATGGTGTCCTAACTAAGGGAAACAAACGAGTGACACATCCCATTAACAAAATGCCGGGTCACTCAGTTGTACCAAAATCTTGTACTGGAAGCTCCAGCACATAATTATTATTATTATTCATTTTTATAGCGCCATTTATTCCATGGCGCTTTACATGTGAAATACGGGGCAAATATAGACAAATACATTAGACATGAGCAAAAAAATAAGGCACACGGGTACATAAGGAGGGAGGACCCTGCCCGCGAGGGCTCACAATCTGCAGGGGATGGGTGATGATACACTAGGAGAGGGCAGAGCTGGTTGTGCGGCGGTTCAGTAGGTTCAGGATCACTGCAGGCTGTAGGCTTGTCGGAAGAGGTGAGTCTTCAGGTTCTTTTTGAAAGTTTCTATGGTAGGCGAGAGTCTGATGTGCTGGGGTAGAGAATTCCAGAGTATGGGGGAAGCACGGGAGAAGTCTTGGATGCGGTTGTGGGAAGAAGAGATGAGAGGGGAGTAGAGAAGGAGGTCTTGAGAGGATCGGAGGTTGCGTGTTGGTAGGTACCGGGAGATCATGTCACAGATGTATGGAGGAGATAGGTTGTGGATGGCTTTGTAGGTCATTGTGAGGGTTTTGAACTGGAGTCTCTGGGCAATAGGAAGCCAGTGAAGGGCTTGGCATAGGGGAGAGGCTGGGGAATAGCGGGGAGACAGGTAGATTAGTCGAGCAGCAGAATGTAGGATGGATTGGAGTGGAGCCAGAGTGCTAGAGGGGAGTCCAGAGAGTAGGAGGTTGCAGTAGTCGAGGCGGGAGATGATAAGGGCATGCACTAGTGTTTTTGTGGTGTCACGGTCAAGGAATGCGCGGATCCGGGAAATGTTTTTGAGTTTGAGGCGGCAGGAGGAGGCAAGGGCTTGGATATGTGGTTTGAAAGAGAGGGCAGAGTCGAGGATCACCCCGAGGCACCGGGCGTGTGGGACTGGGGAAAGTGAGCAGCCATTGACATTGATGGATAGGTCTGGTGGAGGGGTAGAGTGAGATGGGGGAAAGATGATGAATTCTGTTTTGTCCATGTTCAGTTGTAGAAAGCGAGCAGAAAAGAAGGCTGAAATAGCAGACAGACAGTGCGGGATTTTGGTAAGTAAGGAGGTGAGGTCAGGTCCGGATAGGTAGATCTGCGTGTCATCAGCATAGAGATGGTACTGCATACCGTGGGATTCTATGAGCTGTCCCAGACCGAAGGTGTAGATGGAGAAGAGTAGGGGTCCTAGAGCAGAGCCTTGAGGAACACATAATGATGAGTTCTGAATATTCATGAGTTCCTGACTTTGGCTGCCCCTGCGAATTCAGTTTAAAAAAAAGAGCTGTAAATCAGGGGCCAGGTGTAGAGAAAGCCGGGAGCTCAGGAACGTCTAGACTCATCATTTGCTGCTGCCAGAAATGTATTTTTCTAATGAGGTATATTACAAATATGTTTAAAATTCCTGTTCTAATATTATCTAAAAACATTTATGGTAGCTGTAGATTGGGCCCCTCGAGACATTTCCTGTTGTGAACTCTGTGTTCAGGCTCCCTCTAGTGGTCACTGGTGGTATGGTGTGACTTTTGCTTTGGGCTCCCCCTGGTGGCTTTGCTTGTTATCCTGCTGGTCTCTGGCTATCAGCTGGTTCGTTATCCTCTGGGAGGTTCCTATATAGCTCTGTTTTTCTTTCACTTGTTGCCGGCTGTCGATGTAATCAGTGCTACTCAGATTCCTTCTGACTACCTTGCTCCCAGTCCATCCAGGATAAGCTAAGTTTTGTTTGCTCATTTTTTGATCAGCAGTGTTTATCATGTTTTCTGTTCCAGCTTGCTAAAATGTAATTCCCTTGCTTGCTGGTTGCTCTAGTGGGCTGAGTTTCTCCCCACACACCGTTAGTTGGTGTGTGGGTTCTTGAAATCTCAGGATGGATATTTTGTAAGGGTTTTTTATTGATCGCATAGACCCCTGCTCTATTTTCTGCTTTCTAGTACTAGTGGGCCTCTTTTGCTGAATCTGATTTCATCCCTGTGTATGTGCCTTCTTCTTACTTCACCGTTAATATTTGTTGGGGGCTTCTGTATCTTTGAGGATTATTTCTCTGGAGGCAAGCGAGGTCTTTCTTTCTCTTTAGGGGTAGCTAGTTCCTCAGGCTGGCTCGAGACGTCTAGGATTTTTTTTAGGCACGTTCACCGGCTACCTCTAGTTGTTTTGGATAGGTTCAGATTTGCGATCAGTCCAGTTACCATCTTCCTAGAGCTCGTCCATAGTTTAATCACTTGCTGATCTATTTGTGATCCTCAGCCACTAGGGATCATAACAGTACAGCCGGCCCGCAAAGTGTTAATTGCATGGCAGAAGCAGGAGAAAAGAAGCCTTGAGAAATTTAATTTTTTTTTCTTGTTGTTGCCGTGTGTCTAGCTGCTGTGCTAGCTTCTCTCCTCCTCTTAATCTTGGTGTGGCTCTGAGTTCAGCTGCTGACATGGATGTCCAGAGCTTGGCTTCCAGTCTGGATCATCTTGCTGCTAGAGTTCAAAGTATTCAGGATTTTGTTGTTCACAGTCCTATGTCTGAGCCTAGGATACCTATTCCGGAGTTGTTTTCTGGAGATAGATCTAGGTTCCTGAATTTTAAGAACAATTGTAAGATGTTTCTTTCTTTGAAACCTCGTTCCTCTGGTGATGCCGTTCAGCAAGTTAGGATTATTATTTCCTTTTTGCGTGGTGACTAGTGTTGAGCATTCCGATACCGCAAGTATCGGGTATCGGCCGATACTTGCGGGTATCGGAATTCCGATACCGAGATCCGATACTTTTGTGGTATTGGGTATCGGTATCGAAACAACATTAATGTGTAAAAGAAAGAATTAAAATAAAAAATATTGCTATACTCACCTCTCCGACGCAGCATGCACCTTACCGAGGGAACCGGCAGCGTTCTTTGCTTAAAATGCGCGCTTTTCCTTCCTTCCGTGACGTCACGGCTTCTGATTGGTCGCGTGCCGCCCATGTGGCCGCGACGCAACCAATCACAGCAAGCCGTGACGTAATTTTAGGCCCTTCAGTATTTTAAAATTACGTTCCGGCGTTGTGATTGGTCGCGTCGCGGTCACATGGGCGACGCGACCAATCACAAGCCGTGACGTCACGGGACGCAGGAGACGCGCGCATTTTAAAATGCGCGCGTGTCCAGCCTCCCGTGACGTCACAGCTTGTGATTGGTCGCGTCGCCCATGTGACCGCGACGCGACCAATCACAACGCCGGAACGTAATTTTAAAATACTGAAGGACCTAAAATTACGTCACGGCTTGCTGTGATTGGTCGCGTCGCGGCCACATGGGCGGCGCGCGACCAATCACAAGCCGGGACTTCATGTAAGGAAGTTAAAGCGCGAATTTAAAGCAAACAACGCTGCCGGTTCCCTCGGTAAGGTGCAGGCTGCGTCGGAGAGGTGAGTATAGCTATATTTTTTATTTTAATTCTTTATTTTACACATTAATATGGTTCCCAGGGCCTGAAGGAGAGTTTCCTCTCCTTCAGACCCTGGGAACAATCAGGAATACCGTCCGATACATGAGTCCCATTGACTTGTATTGGTATCGGGTATCGGTATCGGATTAGATTCGATACTTTGCCGGTATCGGCCGATACTTTCCGATACCGATACTTTTAAGTATCGGACGGTATCGCTCAACACTAGTGGTGACCCTCAAGAGTGGGCCTTCGCATTGGCGCCAGGGGATCCTGCATTGCTCAGTGTGGATGCGTTTTTTCTGGCCCTTGGATTGCTCTATGAGGAACCTAATCTTGAGAACCAGGCTGAAAAAGCGTTATTGGCCCTCTCACAGGGGCAAGATGAAGCAGAGGTGTACTGCCAGGAATTTCGGAAATGGTCGGTGCTTACTCAGTGGAATGAGTGTGCCCTGGCTGCAAATTTCAGAGAAGGTCTTTCTGAAGCCATTAAGAATGTCATGGTGGGGTTCCCTACGCCTGCAGGTCTGAATGAGTCAATGACTCTGGCCATTCAGATTGATCGGCAGTTGCGGGAGCGCAAACCTGTGCACCATTTGGCGGTGTCTTCTGAACAGACACCTGAATCTATGCAATGTGACAGAATTCTGACCAGAAGTGAACGGCAAAATTATAGACAGCAAAATGGGTTGTGCTTTTACTGTGGTGACTCAGCTCATGTTATCTCAGCATGCTCTAAGCGCAAAAAAAGTTGATAAATCTGTCACCATTGGTACTTTACAGCCTAAGTTCATTTTGTCTGTTACCCTGATTTGTTCCCTGTCATCTTACCCGGTTAATGCCTTTGTAGATTCAGGTGCTGCCCTGAGTCTGATGGATTGGTCATTTGCCAGGCGCTGTGGTTTTGATTTGGAGCTTTTAAAATTCCCTATTCCACTAAGGGGAATTGACTCTACGCCATTAGCTACGAATAGACCTCAGTACTGGACACAAGTGACCAAGTGCATGACTCCTGTTCATCAGGAGGTGATTCACTTTCTTGTATTGCATAATTTGCATGATGTTGTCGTGTTGGGTCTACCATGGTTGCAGACTCATAATCCAGTCCTGGATTTGAAAGCTATGTCTGTGTCAATTTGGGGTTGTCAGGGAATTCATGGTGACGCTCCTGTGGTGTCAATTGCTTCGTCCACTCCTTCTGAAGTCCTTACGTTTTTGTCAGACTACCAGGATGTATTTGAGGAGTCCAAACTCAATTCTCTACCTCCTCATAGGGACTGTGATTGTGCTATACATTTGATTCCTGGTAGTAAGTTTCCTAAGGGACGACTTTTCAATTTATCTGTGCCGGAGCATGCTGCCATGCGGAGTTATATAAAGGAGTCTTTGGAGAAGGGACATATTCGCCTGTCCTCTTCCCCTCTTGGTGTGGGATTCTTTTTTGTGGCTAAGAAGGATGGTTCCCTGAGACCTTGTATTGATTATCGCCTTTTGAATAAAATCACGGTCAAATTTCAGTATCCTTTGCCATTGTTAACTGATTTGTTTGCTCGCATTAGGGGGTCTAGTTGGTTCACCAAGATAGATCTTCGTGGTGCGTATAACCTTGTGCGTATAAAACAGGGTGATGAATGGAAAACTGCATTTAATACGCCTGAAGGCCATTTTGAGTACCTGGTGATGCCTTTTGGACTTTCTAATGCTCCTTCAGTCTTTCAGTCCTTTATGCACGACATCTTCTGTGAATATCTGGATAAGTTTATGATTGTGTATCTGGATGATATTCTGGTTTTTTCGGATGATTGGGAGTCTCATGTTAAGCAGGTCAGGATGGTCTTTCAGGTCCTGCGTGACAATGCTTTATTTGTGAAGGGCTCAAAATGTCTTTTTGGAGTCCAGAAGATTTCTTTTTTGGGTTTCATTTTTTCTCCTTCTACTATTGAGATGGACCCAGTCAAGGTTCAGGCTATTCATGACTGGACACAGCCTACATCGGTTAAGAGTCTTCAGAAGTTCTTGGGTTTTGCTCATTTTTACCGTCGCTTCATAGCTAATTTTTCTGGTGCTGTTAAGCCTTTGACGGATTTGACCAAGAAAGGTTCTGATGTGACTAATTGGTCCTCTGCGGCTGTGGAGGCCTTTCGGGAGCTGAAGCGCCGGTTTTCTTCGGCTCCGGTCTTATGTCAGCCAGATGTCTCACTTCCCTTCCAGGTGGAGGTTGATGCTTCTGAGATTGGAGCGGGGGCTGTTTTGTCGCAGAGAAGCTCCGATGACTCTGTGATGAAGCCATGTGCTTTCTTTTCAAGAAAGTTTTCGCCTGCCGAGCGGAATTATGATGACGGTAATCGGGAGTTGTTGGCTATGAAGTGGACATTTGAGGAGTGGCGACATTGGCTCGAGGGAGCTAAGCATCGTGTGGTGGTCTTGACTGATCACAAGAATTTGATTTATCTCGAGTCGGCCAAGCGGCTGAATTCCAGACAGGCTCGTTGGTCGTTGTTTTTCTCTCGTTTTGATTTCGTGGTTTCGTACCTGCCTGGTTCGAAGAATGTGAAGGCTGATGCTCTTTCTAGGAGTTTTGTGCCTGACTCTCCTGGAGATTCAGAGCCAGCTGGTATTCTTAGAGAAGGGGTGATTTTGTCTGCCATCTCCCCAGATTTGCGACGTGTGCTGCAAGAGTTTCAGGCGGATAGACCTGATCGCTGTCCACCGGAGAGACTGTTTGTCCTGGATAGATGGACCAACAGAGTCATCTCCGAGGTTCATTCTTCGGTGTTGGCGGGCCATCCTGGAATATTTGGTACCAGAGACTTGGTGGCCAGGTCTTTTTGGTGGCCTTCCTTGTCGCAGGATGTGCGTTCCTTTGTGCAGTCTTGTGGAATTTGTGCTCGGGCTAAGCCTTGCTGTTCTCGAGCCAGTGGTTTGCTGTTACCTTTGCCTGTCCCGAAGAGGCCTTGGACGCACATTTCCATGGATTTTATTTCAGATCTCCCTGTCTCTCAGAGAATGTCTGTCATCTGGGTGGTGTGTGACCATTTTTCTAAGATGGTCCATTTGGTGCCCTTGCCTAAGTTGCCTTCCTCCTCCGAGTTGGTTCCACTGTTTTTTCAAAATGTGATTCGTTTGCACGGGATTCCTGAGAACATTGTTTCTGACAGAGGATCCCAGTTTGTGTCTAGATTTTGGTGGACCTTTTGTGCTAAATTGGGCATTGATTTGTCTTTTTCGTTGGCCTTCCATCCTCAGACGAATGGCCAAACCGAGCGAACTAATCAGACCTTGGAGACCTATTTAAGATGTTTTGTTTCTGCTGATCAGGACAACTGGGTTACTTTTTTGCCGTTGGCCGAGTTTGCCCTTAATAATCGGGCTAGTTCTGCTACTTTGGTTTCTCCTTTCTTTTGTAATTCGGGGTTTCATCCTCGTTTTTGCTCGGGTCAGGTGGAGCCTTCTGACTGTCCTGGAGCGGATGTTGTGGTTGATAGGTTGTATCAGATTTGGAATCATGTGGTGGACAATTTGAAGCTGTCTCAAGAGAAGGCTCAGCTCTTTGCCAACCGCCATCGCTGTGTGGGTCCCCGACTTTGCGTTGGGGACTTGGTGTGGTTATCTTCTCGCTTCGTTCCTATGAAGGTCTCCTCTCCTAAGTTCAAGCCTCGGTTTATCGGTCCTTATAAGATTCTGGAAGTCCTTGGCCCTGTGTCATTTCGTCTGGACCTCCCAGCATCATTTGCTATTCATAATGTGTTCCATCGCTCGTTGTTGCGGAGGTATGTGGTGCCTGTGGTTCCTCCGGTTGAGCCTCCTGCCCCGGTGCTGGTTGAGGGAGAATTGGAATACGTGGTGGAGAAGATCTTGGATTCTCGTATTTCTAGACGGAGGCTCCAGTATTTGGTTAAATGGAAGGGCTATGGTCAGGAGGATAATTCTTGGGTTGTCACCTCTGATGTTCATGCAGCCGATTTGGTTCGTGCCTTCCATGTGGCTCATCCTGATCGCCCTGGTGGTTTTCGTGAGGGTTCGGTGACCCCTCCTCAAGGGGGGGTACTGTTGTGAACTGTGTGTTCAGGCTCCCTCTAGTGGTCACTGGTGGTATGGTGTGACTTTTGCTTTGGGCTCCCCCTGGTGGCTTTGCCTGTTATCCTGCTGGTCTCTGGCTATCAGCTGGTTCGTTATCCTCTGGGAGGTTTCTATATAGCTCTGTTTTTCTTTTACTTGTTGCCGGCTGTCGATGTAATCAGTGCTACTCAGATTCCTTCTGACTACCTTGCTCCCAGTCCATCCAGGATAAGCTAAGTTTTGTTTGCTCATTTTTTGATCAGCAGTGTTTATCATGTTTTCTGTTCCAGCTTGCTAAAATGTAATTCCCTCGCTTGCTGGTTGCTCTAGTGGGCTGAGTTTCTCCCCACACACCGTTAGTTGGTGTGTGGGTTCTTGAAATCTCAGGATGGATATTTTGTAAGGGTTTTTTATTGATCGCATAGACCCCTGCTCTATTTTCTGCTTTCTAGTACTAGTGGGCCTCTTTTGCTGAATCTGATTTCATCACTGTGTATGTGCCTTCTTCTTACTTCACTGTTAATATTTGTTGGGGGCTTCTGTATCTTTGGGGATTATTTCTCTGGAAGCAAGCGAGGTCTTTCTTTCGCTTTACGGGTAGCTAGTTCCTCAGGCTGGCTCGAGACGTCTAGGAATTTTTTTAGGCATGTTCACCGGCTACCTCTAGTTGTTTTGGATAGGTTCATGTTATGGTTCTCAATGGCAAGAGAACATAGCCCAGCAAACATAAGAACTAGCTCTTGGAAGGATGGAAACTAAACTGACCATGAACTAAACCTGCCGCACAACTAACAGTAGCCGGGTAGCGTAGCCTGCGTTTTATCCCTAGACGCCCAGCACCGGCCGGAGGACTAACTAATCCTGGCAGAGGAAAATATAGTCCTGGCTCACCTCTAGAGAAATTTCCCCGAAAGGCAGACAGAGGCCCCCACAAATATTGGCAGTGATTTTAGATGAAATGACAAACGTAGTATGAAAATAGGTTTAGCAAAATTGAGGTCCGCTTACTAGATAGCAGGAAGACAGAAAGGGCACTTTCATGGTCAGCTGAAAACCCTATCAAAACACCATCCTGAAATTACTTTAAGACTCTAGTATTAACTCATAACATCAGAGTGGCAATTTCAGATCACAAGAGCTTTCCAGACACAGAAACGAAACTACAGCTGTGAACTGGAACAAAATGCAAAAACAAACAAGGACTAAAGTCCAACTTAGCTGGGAGTTGTCTAGCAGCAGGAACATGCACAGAAAGGCTTCTGATTACAATGCTGACCGGCATGGAAGTGACAGAGGAGCAAGGCTAAATAGCGACTCCCACATCCTGATGGAAACAGGTGAACAGAGAGGATGATGCACACCAGTTCAATTCCACCAGTGGCCACCGGGGGAGCCCAAAATCCAATTTCACAACAGTACCCCCCCCTCAAGGAGGGGGCACTGAACCCTCACCAGAACCACCAGGGCGATCAGGATGAGCCCTATGAAAGGCACGGACCAAATCGGAGGCATGAACATCAGAGGCAGTCACCCAAGAATTATCCTCCTGACCGTATCCCTTCCATTTGACCAGATACTGGAGTTTCCGTCTGGAAACACGGGAGTCCAAGATTTTTTCCACAACGTACTCCAACTCGCCCTCAACCAACACCGGAGCAGGAGGCTCAACAGAAGGCACAACCGGTACCTCATACCTGCGCAATAATGACCGATGAAAAACATTATGAATAGAAAAAGATGCAGGGAGGTCCAAACGGAAGGACACAGGGTTAAGAATCTCCAATATCTTGTACGGGCTGATGAACCGAGGCTTAAACTTGGGAGAAGAAACCCTCATAGGGACAAAACGAGAAGACAACCACACCAAGTCCCCAACACAAAGCCGAGGACCAACCCGACGCCGGCGGTTGGCAAAAAGCTGAGTCTTCTCCTGGGACAACTTCAAATTGTCCACTACCTGCCCCCAAATCTGATGCAACCTCTCCACCACAGCATCCACTCCAGGACAATCCGAAGATTCCACCTGACCAGAAGAAAATCGAGGATGAAACCCCGAATTACAGAAAAAGGGAGACACCAAGGTGGCAGAGCTGGCCCGATTATTGAGGGCAAACTCCGCTAAAGGCAAAAAAGCAACCCAATCATCCTGATCTGCAGACACAAAACACCTCAAATATGTCTCCAAGGTCTGATTCGTCCGCTCGGTCTGGCCATTAGTCTGAGGATGGAAAGCAGACGAGAAAGACAAATCTATGCCCATCCTAGCACAGAATGCTCGCCAAAATCTAGACACGAATTGGGTACCTCTGTCAGAAACGATATTCTCCGGAATACCATGCAAACGGACCACATTTTGAAAAAACAGAGGAACCAACTCGGAAGAAGAAGGCAACTTAGGCAGGGGAACCAAATGGACCATCTTAGAGAAACGATCACACACCACCCAGATGACAGACATCTTCTGAGAAACAGGAAGATCCGAAATAAAATCCATCGAGATGTGCGTCCAGGGCCTCTTCGGAATAGGCAAGGGCAACAACAATCCACTAGCCCGAGAACAACAAGGCTTGGCCCGAGCACAAACGTCACAAGACTGCACAAAGCCTCGCACATCTCGAGACAAGGAAGGCCACCAGAAGGACCTTGCCACCAAATCCCTGGTACCAAAGATTCCAGGATGACCTGCCAACGCAGAAGAATGAACCTCAGAAATGACTTTACTGGTCCAATCATCAGGAACAAACAGTCTACCAGGTGGGCAACGATCAGGTCTATCCGCCTGAAACTCCTGCAAGGCCCGCCGCAGGTCTGGAGAAACGGCAGACAATATCACTGCATCCTTAAGGATACCTGTAGGTTCAGAATTACCAGGGGAGTCAGGCTCAAAACTCCTAGAAAGGGCATCCGCCTTAACATTCTTAGAACCCGGCAGGTAGGACACCACAAAATTAAACCGAGAGAAAAACAACGACCAGCGCGCCTGTCTAGGATTCAGGCGTCTGGCGGACTCAAGATAAATTAGATTTTTGTGGTCAGTCAATACCACCACCTGATGTCTAGCCCCCTCAAGCCAATGACGCCACTCCTCAAAAGCCCACTTCATGGCCAAAAGCTCCCGATTCCCAACATCATAATTCCGCTCGGCGGGCGAAAATTTACGCGAGAAAAAAGCACAAGGTCTCATCACGGAGCAATCGGAACTTCTCTGCGACAAAACCGCCCCAGCTCCGATTTCAGAAGCGTCGACCTCAACCTGAAAAGGAAGGGCAACATCAGGCTGACGCAACACAGGGGCGGAAGAAAAGCGGCGCTTAAGCTCCCGAAAGGCCTCCACAGCAGCAGGGGACCAATCAGCAACATCAGCACCCTTCTTAGTCAAATCAGTCAATGGTTTAACAACATCAGAAAAACCAGCAATAAATCGACGATAAAAGTTAGCAAAGCCCAAAAATTTCTGAAGACTCTTAAGAGAAGAGGGTTGCGTCCAATCACAAATAGCCTGAACCTTGACAGGATCCATCTCGATGGAAGAGGGGGAAAAAATATATCCCAAAAAGGAAATCTTTTGAACCCCAAAAACGCACTTAGAACCCTTCACACACAAGGAATTAGACCGCAAAACCTGAAAAACCCTCCTGACCTGCTGGACATGAGAGTCCCAGTCATCCAAAAAAATCAAAATATCATCCAGATACACAATCATAAATTTATCCAAATAATCACGGAAAATGTCATGCATAAAGGACTGAAAGACTGAAGGGGCATTTGAAAGACCAAAAGGCATCACCAAATACTCAAAGTGGCCCTCGGGCGTATTAAATGCGGTTTTCCACTCATCCCCCTGCTTAATTCGCACCAAATTATACGCCCCACGGAGATCAATCTTAGAGAACCACTTGGCCCCCTTTATGCGAGCAAACAAATCAGTCAGCAGTGGCAACGGATATTGATATTTAACCGTGATTTTATTCAAAAGCCGATAATCAATGCACGGCCTCAAAGAGCCATCTTTCTTAGCCACAAAGAAAAAACCGGCTCCTAAGGGAGATGACGAAGGACGAATATGTCCCTTTTCCAAGGACTCCTTTATATATTCTCACATAGCAGCATGTTCAGGCACAGACAGATTAAATAAACGACCCTTAGGGTATTTACTACCCGGAATTAAATCTATGGCACAATCGCACTCCCGGTGCGGAGGTAATGAACCAAGCTTAGGTTCTTCAAAAACGTCACGATATTCAGTCAAGAATTCAGGAATCTCAGAGGGAATAGATGATGAAATGGAAACCACAGGTACGTCCCCATGCGTCCCCTTACATCCCCAGCTTAACACAGACATAGCTTTCCAGTCAAGGACTGGGTTATGAGATTGCAGCCATGGCAATCCAAGCACCAACACATCATGTAGGTTATACAGCACAAGAAAGCGAATACTCTCCTGGTGATCCGGATTAATCCGCATAGTTACTTGTGTCCAGTATTGTGGTTTATTGCTAGCCAATGGGGTGGAGTCAATCCCCTTCAGGGGTATAGGAGTTTCAAGAGGCTCTAAATCATACCCACAGCGTTTGGCAAAGGACCAATCCATAAGACTCAAAGCGGCGCCAGAGTCGACATAGGCATCCGCGGTAATAGATGATAAGGAACAAATCAGGGTCACAGATAGAATAAACCTAGACTGTAAAGTGCCAATTGAAACAGACTTATCAAGCTTCTTAGTACGCTTAGAGCATGCTGATATAACATGAGTTGAATCACCGCAATAGAAGCACAACCCATTTTTTCGTCTAAAATTCTGCCGTTCACTTCTGGACAGAATTCTATCACATTGCATATTCTCTGGCGTCTTCTCAGTAGACACCGCCAAATGGTGCACAGGTTTGCGTTCCCGCAGACGCCTATCGATCTGGATAGCCATTGTCATGGACTCATTCAGACCCGCAGGCACAGGGAACCCCACCATAACATCCTTAATGGCATCAGAGAGACCCTCTCTGAAATTCGCCACCAGGGCGCACTCATTCCACTGAGTAAGCACAGCCCATTTACGGAATTTCTGGCAATATATTTCAGCTTCGTCTTGCCCCTGAGATAGGGACATCAAGGCCTTTTCTGCCTGAAGTTCTAACTGAGGTTCCTCATAAAGCAACCCCAAGGCCAGAAAAAACGCATCCACATTGAGCAACGCAGGATCCCCTGGAGCCAATGCAAAAGCCCAATCCTGAGGGTCGCCCCGGAGCAAGGAAATCACAATCCTGACCTGCTGAGCAGGATCTCCAGCAGAGCGAGATTTCAGGGACAAAAACAACTTGCAATTATTTTTGAAATTTTGAAAGCAAGATCTATTCCCCGAGAAAAATTCAGGCAAAGGAATTCTAGGTTCAGATATAGGAACATGAACAACAAAATCTTGTAAATTTTGAACTTTCGTGGTGAGATTATTCAAACCTGCAGCTAAACTCTGAATATCCATTTTAAACAGGTGAACACAGAGCCATTCCAGGATTAGAAGGAGAGAGAGAGAGAGAAAGGCTGCAATATAAGCAGACTTGCTAGAGATTCAATTAAGCACACTAGAACTGAAAAAAAAAAAAAAAAATCTTCAGCAGACTTCTCTTTTCTCTCCTTTCTCTGTCAATTAATTTAACCCTTTTTGGCCGGACAAACTGTTATGGTTCTCAATGGCAAGAGAACATAGCCCAGCAAACATAAGAACTAGCTCTTGGAAGGATGGAAACTAAACTGACCATGAACTAAACCTGCCGCACAACTAACAGTAGCCGGGTAGCGTAGCCTGCGTTTTATCCCTAGACGCCCAGCGCCGGCCGGAGGACTAACTAATCCTGGCAGAGGAAAATATAGTCCTGGCTCACCTCTAGAGAAATTTCCCCGAAAGGCAGACAGAGGCCCCCACAAATATTGGCGGTGATTTTAGATGAAATGACAAACGTAGTATGAAAATAGGTTTAGCAAAATTGAGGTCCGCTTACTAGATAGCAGGAAGACAGAAAGGGCACTTTCATGGTCAGCTGAAAACCCTATCAAAACACCATCCTGAAATTACTTTAAGACTCTAGTATTAACTCATAACATCAGAGTGGCAATTTCAGATCACAAGAGCTTTCCAGACACAGAAACGAAACTACAGCTGTGAACTGGAACAAAATGCAAAAACAAACAAGGACTAAAGTCCAACTTAGCTGGGAGTTGTCTAGCAGCAGGAACATGCACAGAAAGGCTTCTGATTACAATGTTGACCGGCATGGAAGTGACAGAGGAGCAAGGCTAAATAGCGACTCCCACATCCTGATGGAAACAGGTGAACAGAGAGGATGATGCACACCAGTTCAATTCCACCAGTGGCCACCGGGGGAGCCCAAAATCCAATTTCACAACAGGTTCAGATTTGCGATCAGTCCAGTTACCATCTTCCTAGAGCTCGTCCTTAGTTTAATCACTTGCTGATCTATTTGTGATCCTCAGCCACTAGGGATCATAACAATTTCCCCTGGTCGGCCCTAGGCACCCCAGTCCGACCCTAGAGCATTTAAAACAAAAAACAATGGAAGGGTTAAATAGAAAAACCTAAAGCTTGCGGTGACACTGTTATTGGCAGCCTTTACAATAAATTAGTATGAAAACACATTTTGACCTGCCTGTGGTAAATCAGAAATGAGAATAACCTGTAATTAATTGACGGTGCCCATGTGACATGAATTAGCCAATGAATGATGACTTCAGTGTTTTTAAAAGCCACATGGTAGGTCCTTTGTCAAATGGTGAAGACAAAGGAGCTGTGTGGGGACATCAGAACTGCTATTATTAGCAAACACAAGACTTGGAAAGCGTATAAAGCCATCTCCAAAGACCTTGGTATCTGAGTTTCAACCGTGCGCAATGGTATTTGCCAAGATTGGAAACTGTCAAGAACCTCCCTGTACATGGAGGAAAGAGGAAAATTATCAAGAAATTGTATTCAAAGGTTGGAGCGATTGGTGGAAAAACACCACTTCGAACATCCAAAACTTGAAGGCAATCCTGGAACAGTCTGGAATTATGGTTTCAACAAGTACCATAAGCCGCACACTAAACCAAGCAGAGCTTTATGGTCGAAGGCCAAAGAAGAAACCATTTCTGAAGAAAAGACATAAAAAAGAATGACTGATCTTTGCCAAAGGGTACCTTGACAAACCACAATACTTCTGGGAAAATGTTCTGTGAACAAATTAAACAAAAATAGAGCTTTTTGGCAATACAAAGCAACAGTTTACAGATGGTGCAATGAAGTTTGTAAGGAGAAAATAACCCTACCAATAGTTAAGCATTCTGGAGGATTCATAATGCTGTGGAGTTGCTTTGTTGCGACTGGTGCTGGAGGCCTTGACCATATCACATGAATCATGAAATCAGAGAATCATCAAGAGAATTTTGAGCAAAATGTCCTTCCCAGAGTAAAAAACTTGGTTTGAGTCAAAGATCAATGTTCCTCCAGGAAGACAATGATCCAAAGCACACATCCAAAAGTAGTTAACTGGTTGAAAAAGAAAAAATGGACTGTTTTAAAATGACTATCAATGAGTCCTGACCTCAATTCCATTGAAAATCTCTGAAGTGAGCTGAAATATTGGGAAATAGAACCCTGCAAACATTCAAGAGCTTAAACAAGCAACAAAGGAAGAGTGGGAGAAAATACCAGCTGAGAAGTGCAAGAAGCTTATACATGGCTACAAGAAACATTTGGTAGCTGTCATCAATGTCAAAGGGTGTGCAACCAAGTATTAATTAGGGGTACCTTTATTGATGCACATGCTGTTTATTGTTTCTTCTTTGAAATTGCAACATGTTAGGCTTCTTTCACATTTCCGTCGGTACGGGGCTGTCATGAAGCGTCAGCGCGATGTGCCGACGGAAGTGTGTGCTTTCACATTTCTGTCAGACTGCAGGGTAAGGAAAGATCGTGAGAGCGATATTTCCTGCTGAGCATGCGCAGTCCGAAACACTGGATGCGACTTACAGAAAAACGTTCCCTTGAATGTTTTTCTGTGACGATGGTTCGCCAAAACCCGACGCAACCAGTGCACGACGGACGCAACATGTGGCCATACGTCGCAATCCGTTGGCAATACAAGTCTATGGGAAAAAACGCATCCTGCAGGCAAATTTGCAGGATGCGTTTTTCCCAAAATGACGCATTGTGACGGATTCAAAAAAATGGAAATGTGAAAGTAGTCTAAGTTGAAAATCAATGTTTTATTGTTGCATTACTTTGGACCACTGATTTAAAAAATCCTGAGGCTATACAGTAACCATGGTACATTTACATTTATTTCTGAAGATATTGTACAGTCCATGAAAAAAATGAAGGGGTGCCAATAACGGTGACCAGCACTGTAAATACCAATATATCTTAAAATAAATGTTACATAGATATAGTTATTTCCATGCCTTCCAGTGGATCTAAAATAACATTATACAGTAAGATGCATATCATAAAAGCACTGAAGTATACTGTACATAAGTCATGACACATATTAAAAATGCATGCACTATTCCAACACTTCAATTAGTTTATGTCCATGTCATAAGTATGGATGATGAAAGTTTTGGTCACACATGTAAATTAATTCTTGATATCAAGATATACATAATGCCATATGCTCCATAAGCTTATATCATGTCATTTTGAAAGAGTACAATTGAGCAGCAGTACTTCCTATCATCTATCTTTGCCATGTCTGTAAAAGGTTACAAGTCGGCATACTAATCAGTTTACTGAAAGTATACACTTGATTAATATACTCGTTTGATTTCAACCTGATTGCATCCCCAATATTACCCAAACGATTTTGATTAGGAAATGGTGCCTGGCACCTGAAAAACAATATTAGCCAAAACTATTTTCATTAGAAAGTGATGCCTGAGGCCTGCTCCCAAATATAGCCATTTTGATTGTGAAATTTTGTCTAGTGACTGCATAATATTATTAGCTCAAATAATTTTGATTAGGAAATGGGACCTGTTGCCTGCACATCAATATTAACACAAACTTTTTTGATTAATAAGAAATGTGCCCTAGTGCCAGCACAACAATATTGACCCAAGAAGGGTAATATTGTCAAGAAGGAAATGTGGCTTAGTGTCTTCAATATAATATTACCAAAAGGATTTTGATCAGAAAATGTGATCTCCTGCCTGCACCCCAATATTAGCTGAAAGTATTTTGATTAGAAAATGTTGCTTGGTACCTGCACACCAATATAATCTCAAACAATCTTGTTTAGGAAATTCTGCCTGGTGCCTGCACAACAATTTATGCCCAAATGATTTTAATTAGGAAATGTGTTATGGTGCTGCACAGCAATATTAGCCCAAACAATTTTGATAACAAAATTTTGTCTAGTGCCTGTGCAACATTATTAGCCCAAAGGATGTTGATTAGGAAATGGGACCTGTTGCCTGTGCACCAATATTAATGCAAACTATTTTGATTAAGAAAAAATTATCCCTGGTGCCTGCACAATAGTAACCCAAACAATTTATATTAGGAGATGTGGCTTGGTACCTGCACACCAATATAATCCCAAACAATGTTGTTTAAGAAATTCTGCTAGGTTCCTGCACAACAATTTTAGCAAAAATGATTTTAACAAGGAAATGTGACCTTTTGCCTGCAAACCGATATTAGCCAAAGCAATTTTGATTAGAAAATTTGGCCCGGTGCCTGCACAACAATATTAGCCCAAATAATTGTGATTAGGATATGTGGCCTGGTGCCTGTCCAACAATATAAGCCCAAAAGGTTTTGATTAGGATGTGGACTCCTCTCTGCACCCTAGTATTTGCACCAAAATAATATTAGCCCAAACAATTTTGATTAGGAAATGTGCCATGATGCATGCAAGTAGTGTATAAGAGGGTGGTCTCGTCAAACTCAAATCTGACAGGTGCCCCGCCCCTATCAGAGTGTATCAAAAGAGTGTAACCCCCTCCTCCCCCTGCCCTGTCAGCAGCTGTCCCCTCCTTGTCTGGCTGTCAGCTTTTGATACACTTTGATACACTTTGATATAGTTTGATACAGTGCTTATTATCCCAGTATTTGTTTTTTTATATTAGATTTTCATATTGTTAATTTGATACAGCGATTGCATTCTGTAATCAGGGAGCATGTGGCCTCTGTAATATGTATTGTATTAAGTTTTGCTCTTATTTGCAAGTGCTGCGAGTTTTGTTGTATTTATTTTATATCCTATGAGATTAGTTGTCAATGGAGCTGACCGCGACACATTTAGAATGAAAGCACCGTCAGCATTTCAGCGTGTCCAGAGTTGTGTTAGGTGTGATAACGCCCCACCCTGTACAGATAATGCCCCATGCAGAGCACGGTCAGCTAACCACAGTCACGCAGCTTAACACTTTGCAATGTTAGCTAATTCTCATCATTGCATGATAGTATAATTCTCTGCTCATCATTACATGATAGTATAATTCTCAATATTATGAAAAGATGACAATCATTGTATGGGTTTTAAAAGGCTTTATTAAATTGATACGATTCTGCAAAGTTAGCTCAATCTCAATACAACTGTGATCAACTGTTGGCTAAATCTCAATACAACTGCGCACAAAGACACATACATTTTTGATGAAAAAGATGACGAGTGTTATAAAGGTTCTTTAAAGTTGCTAATTTTGATTCCACAAACTCTGATATGACTCTATCATTTCTTTGCAAGTCAGGAGTGAAATGTTGTAAAAGATTCTTGAATGGTAACCCGAGCGCTAAATGGTGCAGAACATATATGCAATAATGTCCGCATACACAACTATACATATCTTGGATTTGGGCGTCTTGATAACAATACAAGTCACAATTCTTGTTCAGGAATGCCACAAAATCGCGTGGGAAGATAATATTGTCCGCACGAAGCCCATAGCTATCAAAAAATATGCCCGTCTTATCATCGCAGAGTACGATTAACACCCAGTGGCGTCCAGCTTGATTCGCCGGGTCTGTATTCACGATATATGCCGCGGGTCTCTGAGTCACTCTTTCTTCCGGAAGCAAATCACACGGAAACACACCGGCGAATATGCTGTCTGTATAATTATCGGCCTTCAGTATCGCTGTAAGCTGCAGACTGTCCATCGTTACTTAATTAAAATCGTACAAGATCTCGCGCCTATTATTAATTTCCAGAATGGTGTGGTTGACTGCAAAAAACAATCATATTTATCGTTTGGGGTGTCTCTAGCGCAAAGCGGACTTCAGCACGTAGGTTACCTGTTTTAATGAGCGAGAAATGTCCTCCAGGCTCTTGATCAGGCGATAAATCAAAAGCAAATAGAGTGAATCCAGCCATAAATTCTTCACGATCTATCGCCATGGCACAATCAGCCTTTTGCTTGCCAGATATATGGGCAAGCGCCATATACTCTCTGATGGCTAAATCATCATTAAAATTAGGATTATAAGGTCTCGCGGGTATCTGCTGGCCGTCCAGATATAAAGCGGCATGGTTGACATGGTAGTGGTGGAAGTGCAACGGATTTTTCGAGTATGAACCGCTGAACCCCTCATTATCTACAAACCCCAATATAACAGTTTTTGGTATCTGGCCTAGGAAGAGGTTATCGTGGTTCGTGATCCGTGTCCCTGCGGCGATGCTGTACACTTTCAGACATGTTCGGTCAATAGCATACTTGGCGGTTGCGGATAGGAGGGCCTGGCTGTGACCAATTCGGACAGCCGGAGACACCTGCACTCTCTTCACATAGAGAGCCGCTTGCGAGATTTGCACCTTCAGCGGCTCAGCTTCTGCAGACATGAGGCAGAAAGCATCCTTATTTCTTGTTAACTTAACCTTAAGGTCAAGACCTTTCAATATTAACTTTGGCTGATTAAATATATCCCCAAAAATGGGCCCCAAGAGGTCGATGGGCTTTGAGCGAGAAGCGGCATTGGCCCTTTTGATAAACCCTGCATTTGCGCCATCCAAGTTCCGGTGATTATGCTGGCCCGCAGTGTCTTTATAGAACAAAATGGCTGTAAATTGTGATGACAGCGTCTGCGAGCTGTAATTTAAAAGGGTCTCTATGTACGCTCTATAGCTATAGAGATTGTCCGATTGTGAGATAAGTTGGTCTCCCAGAGTAATATCGACCTGGTTAAAAAGGATGGCTAGAGGGTAATTTATGAGGGCCACATGGGCGCCATCGGCGATAGCCGTATTATCATGCTTCACGATGCGACAGCTTATGTACAACAGCGTGATGTTTAGATCACAATAATAATCGCCGCTCCCAGATATGAAAAATTCCAACGGGCCATTGTCTGACAGAGCCGAAACCGGTTGTACTTCTACAAATAGAGATTTCTCTATACTTGTTTGTGTCGGGGGTACGTCAAAAATATCCAGTTCAGATTTTGCGCACTCTACAGAAGCATCATGCAGGAAAGCCATGATAACTGGTTAGAAGATGTCGTCCACAGAGCGTCTTACTCGTTTCTGACGGGGGCGTCTCTTGGTGGTAGTTTTATTCATGAGCATCGGCGGTAAAGGCGGGCAAGCACGCCTCTTTCTTTTTTGTGCTTTTTTAGCGACATAAATTATCCCAGATCCGTCTTGCTGTGGTTGTGTATTTATCCGTTTCATAAGGGCCGTTGAGGCGGTCGTGATGGCGTCCGTCGCGATGTTCCGGACCGCCGTCTTTATGTGCGGTTTTACTAATTCTAAGCCTTTTCTGAAAAGCGGCACGGCGCGACAAAATAAGCCTTTAAATATCCCGGCCAGGCCAGAGCCATATATGGACTCGCTCCCGCGGAACCCCTCTAGCCCGTGCCCTGACTGGGCAGTATAGTAGCGGGCATAAACAGCAGGATCTCCATACACCCTTTGAGACACCATTTTATCGTGTCAATACTGTCGCGGTCTAAAATGTAATCGCACTATACACTTTCCGTATCTGAATTTAACCGGCGTAGCCTGGTCCGACATGACTGTAATGTTTATGAAGTCAAAGTGTTGTTTGCATAGCGGTATGTAATCGGGACGCGTGTAGCGTACCGTGACAATATCATTATCATCGCCGCTAACTTCTACGGTTCGTAGCAGTTGAACGTAACTGTCGCCTACAAGCTGATGTTGAATTATATCAGTGTATACAAAAAGCGAATAAAAACCAGCCTTTGAATCGGGGTAAAAGCGGCGATTCCACGGCATTAAAGCAACGGGGGAGTCATCGACGGTCTGTAGGCCGAAAATAAATTTTAGCTTAGTACCCAGAGCAAACTGTATAGGGGCTGGGTCGGGCAAGATAACCTCTCGGCATAGCTCATCATACTGTATTCTGTAGGCAGGCGTGGATAAATTCAGCACCTCTATTCGGGCATTGACCGCGCCAACCAGCTTATGAATGTTCGAGTAAAATCCTGATTTTATGTGATAATGTTCTAACGGATCGTTGTTTTGCAGCATAGAAGTTCCCTTCAAAAGCCTCAAACGTGTTCCACGTATGGGGGTACTGTATTTCCGTTAACGCCACTTCATTAGCATCTGAAAGATGAACGGCCCTCGCTAATTTGGTATTGTAATTCGATATGGTGTTGTCGGGGTAGATTTTAATTGAGGAATTGCTGGGTAATGTGACGAAAAACGAACCCCCTTCCATGGCTATATATCTGTCAACTCCGAAGCCGGGATCCAACTATTGAATTTTTCGGGGTACCCCAGCCATTTGACGAAGCAGTGACTCACACCCCCGACACATTTTTTTCTCAAAATCTTTTCTACTCTGTAGACATGATTCTCATCCATAGGTATTTTTTGCAGCTCTTCCTTATAAAATGACACCTCTACAGCCTCGCTGGCTAAATCACTAATTTTATAAAGAGGTTTATGAAATTTATTGGAGACTGCGGTAATTAAAAAAATCTCTTCGCTGTACGTTTTCTCATAACTCTTATAGAATGTTCCCTTATAGCGCGATATTCTGACATGATCTCCAACCTTTAAAGATGGTTTAATCGGTTTATTAGTAATAGTAGAACTGTAAATATTTCGCCAGATTTCCAGAGCGTTTTGCGAACTCACTTCAGCTGGGCTACAGCGTATGTTTGAGTGATAAGTATGATTGTAGCTATGCACCAAATCCGGTAAAATATCAATGTACCTAAAGGTATTATGCTGCGTAAGATAGCGCCACATACGGGTTTTTAATGTGCGATTAAAGCGCTCTACCATAGATGCCTTCAGATCATTATTGGTAAAAAAGTGGTGAATATTATGCATATTACATAGTTGCTTGAGTTGTGAATTTATAAATTCTTTGCCGCGATCCGTCTGCAATTTCTTCGGTATGCGCTTATCATTTTGAAATATTAATTCGAACGATCTGGCTACACTCGCGCCGGTCTTGTTTGACAAGGACACGCACCATGCATATCTCAAAAGAGTATCAATCACCATCAGGATGTATTTGACATTAATTGACTATTCAAGTGAAAATGATAAACTTACGAGATCCGCTTGCCACTGCGCATCAATGCCAGAGACGTAAATTTTATTTGTCAAAAAGCGTTTTCTAACAGGTTTGTGTAGAGTGTAGGCATCTTGCTTATTCAGCCAGACAGACACATCAGATTTCTTTATTCCGCGGTCTCTGTAAATAATTTGTCAATTCCGCAGAATGATCCGGGCTCCTTAGCTGTAAAATATTGTCTTTCTAATATGTCATCATACGCTTTAGGCGTCATGATTGAATAAATGATTGTGTCTTGATAATCAACAGCCTGCTTCTTTCAGAAATTCAATGTATAAAATTTCCTGTTTTAATCCGGCTATATTATGCTTGAGTTAATACATGCAATAATTGTCTGTATGGGTGTGTTCTGGGTGTTAACAGAAGACGTGTGGCAGGGCGTAACTGGGTGTTTTTCTGGGTGATAACAGAAGGGCTGATTTCTGACACGGGATAAATACAGCTGTCTGTACCACTGCCCTACACCAGACATCTACCAGAAGTCAGGCTAGACTAACAGCAGAGCTATTCTAATTGTAAGTATATACAGAGTGCAGCATTATTCTATTTTGTCTTATTATTCGCATGTGGCTAATTATATTTAACTATGCATCTCTAAAACCATAATTAAGGATGTTATTTGTTTAATAAGTTAGTATTATACTGATAGTTAGCTGCATTATTTGTTTTAATAATTTAACCGCACATTTATTATGACATAATTTGTGTAATACAGTAGTTAATAGCTGTTAATACACCCTAACTAGCGTACTTACTCATTACCTATGTTTTGCATGACAGACATATTTATACGGTGGTGCAAATTTAGTTGTGCTGTATATTATAGTTTAACTGTATAACCAGTATTTATGGTAAAATTAATATAGAAAGACTTATCCGTATTACCTATGATTTGCTTAGTATAAACATATTTATACACTAGGCGCAAATTTATTTGTTGCGGTATATAAATGAGTTTGTCTGTGTTATAAAATTAATATAGATAGCACAAAAATTTACACAGATAATTTATTTTAGATGGAATCCCAAAATTTTTTGGATTTTTCCGACCAAGTTGAGGATTCGGTATTAGGTATGTTTCAAGCTTTATATAAATGCATCTGTTAGTGTGCCATTCTAAGTAAGGGCTGTTTTGTATATTATTTTTATATTGTTTTATTCTTTCTTGTTTAAGATGAATTTATCAGGACCATGCCCGATGATTTTTTAAACAGCTTCAGCGTGCCTGCTCTGGGGTGTGATACAGCCAGAGCTGAGTATAGTAACACTAATGAAGCTGCCGCCGCTGTGTGGGATTTTGCGCAAGACATCATAGGTGCGTTGTGTGTCTGTGTGTACAGTATATATATATATATATATATATATATATATATATCTTTTAAGTATTTAGACGTGAAAATATATATTAATTCTTTACAGATGTCGGCCTGAATATCTTTTAAGTATTTAGACGTGTAAATATATATTAACTCTTTACAGATATCGACCTGATTCCAGAACCAATTACCTCGGAACACAATCAGATGTCCGCTGAAGAGCTGTGGTACCAGGCCACCACACCGACAAACAGCCCTGTTTGTAGAGCCCCTAAAAAACCGCGAGGGACTGCGTGCAAGAAAGGAAAAGGTAGCAATCGTATGAAAACGCGTTTTTGCACAACCGCTCTGAGAAAATCCACCACTCCTCTACTAAGTCCTATATCTTTATTTAAAGCTGGTAAACTGAAGCCTAGAAGAATTTTCACAAAAGAGAATATACACCTGCTAATGGAGAACCTCACAGAAGCTCCAGAAGCCACCACGGCAATCATCCACCCCACATCGCTAGTCTGTAAGTGTATATTTTGATATACATGCACAGTCTCTGTACAATCAATGATACACGTGCTTCTCCAATGAGATCCTGGTACCACACATATCTGACACATGTATAATCTTTCCCGCAGCTAAGCGCAGCGACATGCGGCGGTCTCGCACATATCTGACACATGTATAATCTTTCCTGCAGCTAAAAGCAAAGTCATGAGAAAAACACCTCCAGCACCTCTACAGCCACTACAGCTCTCCGAGAATGGCGCAGTACCAGTGTGGATGGCAATACAGTCAGCTAATGGAGTTGTTAGAACATCCCCGCTATCACCGATCTGTGTGGTGCAGGGCGCAGGAAACCCTGTACCGGCAGACCATCGTGAAATACTCCATTCAAGTACTGGACAGCCATCGACCAGCCGTGTGAATGACCCCGCGCTACTATATCCAGAAGTAGTAGAGGCACCCCGAAAACATAAGCGAAAAACAAAGCATATTACAGAGCCACCAACCACATCCAACACCGTAGGTACCACAGCCACGATGACTCGTGAAGAGCTTGATCGCGAGATTGATCAGCTCGCTGATGGTAAGCAATCATCCATAGAACCGCTCATTATATGTATGACCCACACTATGCAACCATCAGCGACATGTCTAACTGTACCTGCTAATACCTCTGGGGCCGGCCCCTCAGGAGCCTCTAATTTGGGCGGCACATCTCATGTCTGTGTATCTAACTCTGTTAATGTTAAGAAACGGTCAAAGAGGTCTTTACCAGCGGATGTTAAGGTGTGTAAAAAGCTTAAGGTGTGTAAAAAGCCAAGGATTCAAGCGGCATCTACAAATCTGCTGCATGAATCCATCGGCTGGGGCACCGCTGAAATGCCTGTGTTTCAGGAACACTTCGTCCGCTACTTACGCTACAAACTCTGGGTCCCCAAAATAATGTTTTTTTGTGATACTTTTGAAAAATTATTATCAACACTAATCCCAACACATGCTAATAAGGCCGAACTATACGCACTCCGGAATCTGCAGCTGGATGGGGAGACAACATCTGCAGCTAGCCCATTATGACTGAATATGGTCGGCTACGGCCTGCATAAACCACCTAAACCAACACTACCCAGGTATAATAGGGCTAGAGTTATAAAGAGGGCTCTGAAATTATTGGTCAGCGCTAAACGCTCGCTATGCGCTAGGAGGCGTCATGGTGGCACTTGTCCCGAAATATCTCTACAGACTCCCCAGTTATTGTCACAAGAGTCAGACCAGCATCCACATAGTCGAGACAACCATGCAAATGTCCTGCATGCATCTACACAAAATTCACAAGCCTCAGACGTTGACACCCCCGCTGATGGTGATGTGTTGTACCCCGATCATGCAGTATTTTTGCAGCGCATCCATCATCATCAAAGGGCCCTCCGCAATTTCAACGGTCATATACATACAAATCATTTTAGATTTGTAAATTTGGAGCGTGTACGATCATTTGAAGAGGGTGTGAATATTGTTCATGCCGGTATTCAGGCATTACTGGATTGAATCATCAGGGACATTGAACCTGGCGACTTTGTACAGTTAAGGTTTGAAGGTAGCGATACTTTAGACCCTATTTTCACTACAAAGCAAACCAGGGAAGATTTTAATTCTGAATCTTTTTTAAATGCCGTTGCCAGCACACTTCAAAGTAACGCTGAATGCATATCATCCAATTCGCTAAAGCTAGTCGTCACCATCATTAAAAACCGCAGCGGTGGTGTAAAACAAAAAAGGCGCTTGAAATCTATAGCAAGCAGTCAGATCATTAAAAAAAAGAGGCAATGGCTGTATGATTTTAACAATTACATGACAAATCTGTGTTTGGCTGCTAGTGTGTGTGCCCTGATGGATGACACGGGTGTCGCTGATGCTGTTTTACTGAACCGCTCTAAAAACATACACACAGCACTGGGCATCCCTGATGATCAATTAGTGAGTTTTAGCGATATCCCGGCATTTGAAAAATATTTGGGGGTCACCATTAAAGTACTGTACTATAGCCAGGGTGATTGGCGCTATTTTCAGAGCAGCAATACAACTAATGGTAAAACCGTATTCATATTGTTCCATGATAATCACTACTATGGTATCAAAAATATGAAGGGTTTTATTGGTGCTGATTACTTTTGTGAGCTCTGCAATTCTGTGTTTCACCACAAGAACAACCATTCCTGTCAGTATTTTTGTAAAGCCTGTCAGAGAGAGGGTTGTGTAGAAAGCAGTGCCGCCCAACAACCCAGGTGCCCTGTTTGCAGAGTTTATTGTCGCTCGAGCGAGTGCTTAGATTATCACACACAATTGGCTGTAGGCGACCCAGCATTCTGCAGGCTTAAAACATTTTGTGATAAATGCAACCGTTTTGTTCTCAGAAATAGCGAAACTGAGCATAAATGTAATGGTTTGCGCTGTACTGTATGTCGCAGCCGTATAAATAAATTCGATGCCCATCTTTGTTACATGCATAAGTATGTAGCACAGGATGAGTCAGATTGTTATATCTTTTATGATTTTGAATGTATGCAGGAGACAGGCACGCACATCCCGAATTACATTTATGCTACTACGCTGTATGGTCACCCCTCCTGGGAGTTTGAGGGGGATACCTGTAAACATGACTTTGTACAGTTCTTTACAAGTGGCAAATTTTCAGATCATACATTTATTGCCCACAATGGCGGAAGATACGACTCGTACTTTATTGTTAAGGAACTGATTTCTGAAAAACTACAGGTACAGTTGATAACCCAAAGTGGCCGCCTCTTGTGTGTGTCGCTACCCGATTTGTCTATAAGGTTCATAGACTCTCTAAATTTTATCCCCATGAAACTCAGTAAATTACTGCAGGCCATGGGGTTTTCAGGAGGCAAAGGACATTTTCCACACTTTTTCAATACCAGAGAAAACCAAAACTATGTAGGCCCCATACCTGATGTAAAATATTATGGGGTGGAGTACATGTCACCTGGTGAGAAGTTCATGGAGTGGTATGAGACACAGGTAAATACAACTTTTGACTTCAAGGCTGAGCTAAAATCTTATTGCAAACAAGATGTTGAAATTCTGAGACACGCCTGCGAGATCTATAGAGAGCGTATTATGCAAATGACACAGAAAAATGTCAAAAAATACTGTAAGCGTCAAAAGCAAACGATTGTAGTGAGCAGATGTGTTGATCCTTTTCAGCTCATCACCCTGGCCTCGGTGTGTATGGCAATGTACAGGTTTAAATTTCTTCCAAAAAAGACCATCGCCATTTTGCCTGGTGATAATTATCACAAGGTAAAAAAGCGCTACTCGTCACCTGCTATACAATGGCTCATTTATGTAGCCCACTCCGAGAACATCGACATACAGCACGCTTTGAGGCGGTGAAAAACAAGTCGGGAAATATTTTCTAGATGGCTATGCCTATGTTAGCGGTCAGCACATAGCCTTTGAATTTCAGGGGTGTTTTTACCACGGATGTCCCATGTGCTATAATGAAAATGACACGAATAAGGTCACAAACACATCCTACGGTCAGTTATATTATACCTTTTTAGCTAAAAAGCGCTACTTACAGTGCTGCGGGTACACAATAAGAGTGATGTGGGAACATGAGTGGAATGAAATGGTTGAAAATGATTCTAACCTTCAAGCATTTCTCCGCCAGACGGAGTTTCCCATTCCTTTAGAAATTTATGGCTGGATTCACTCTATTTGCTTTTGATTTATCGCCTGATCAAGAGCCTGGAGGACATTTCTCGCTCATTAAAACAGGTAACCTACATGCTGAAGTCCGCTTTGCACTAGCGACACCCCACACAATAAATATGATTGTTTTTGCAGTCAACCACACCATTCTGGAAATTAATAATAGGCACGAGATCTTGTACGATTTTAATTAAGTAACGATGGACAGTCTGCAGATTACAGCGATACTGAAGGCCGATAATTATACAGACAGCATATTCGCCGGTGTGCTTCCGTGTGATTTGCTTCCGGAAGAAAGAGTGACTCAGAGACCCGCGGCATATATCGTGAATACAGACCCGGCGAATCAAGCTGACGTCACTGGGTATTAATCGTACTCTACGATGATAAGACGGGCATAGTTTTCATAGTTTTTGATAGCTATGGGCTTCGTGCGGACAATATTATCTTCCCACGCGATTTTGTGGCACTCCTGAACAAGAATTGTGACTCGTATTGTTATCAAGACGCCCAAATCCAAGATATGTATAGTCGTGTATGCGGACATTATTGCATATATGTTCTGCACCATTTAGCGCTCGGGTTACCATTCAAGAATCTTTTACAACATTTCACTCCTGACTTGCAAAGAAATGATAGAGTCATATCAGAGTTTGTGGAATCAAAATTAGCAACTTTAAAGAACCTTTATAACACTCGTCATCTTTTTCATCAAAAATGTATGTGTCTTTGTGCGCAGTTGTACTGAGATTTAGCCAGCAGTTGTGCACAGTTGTATTGAGATTTAGCTAACTTTGCAGAATCGTATCAATTTAATAAAGCCTTTTAAAACCCATACAATGATTGTCATCTTTTCATAATATTGAGAATTATACTATCATGCAATGATGAGCAGAGAATTATACTATCATGCAATGATGAGAATTAGCTAACATTGCAATGTGTTAAGCCGCGTGACTGTGGTTAGCTGACCGTGCTCTGCATGGGGCATTATCTGTTCAGGGTGGGGCATTATCACACCTAACACAACCCTGGACACGCTGAAATGCTGACAGTGCTTTAATTCTAAATATGTAGCGGTCAGCGGAATTGACAACGAATCCCAGCTAAAACCATACAATGATTGTCATTTTTCATATTATTGACAATTATACCGTGGACATTATCTGTACAGGGTGGGGCATCTCTGTGCTTGCTTATCTGTTAACTGGCGTGATTGTGGTTAGCTCCCCATGCTTTGCAAGGACTTTATCTGTACACGGTGGGGCATTATCACACCTAACACAACCCTGGACACGCTGAAATGCTGACGGTGCTTTCATTCTAAATGTGTCGCGGTCAGCTCCATTGACAACTACAACTAATCTCATAGGATATAAAATAAATACAACAAAACTCGCAGCACTTGCAAATAAGAGCAAAACTTAATACAATACATATTACAGAGGCCACATGCTCCCTGATTACAGAATGCAATCGCTGTATCAAATTAACAATATGAAAATCTAATATAAAAAAACAAATACTGGGATAATAAGCACTGTATCAAACTATATCAAAGTGTATCAAAAGCTGACAGCCAGACAAGGAGGGGACAGCTGCTGACAGGGCAGGGGGAGGAGGGGTTACACTCTTTTGATACACTCTGATAGGGGCGGGGCACCTGTCAGATTTGAGTTTGACGAGACCACCCTCTTATACACTACTCATGCATCCCCAATATTACCCAAATGTTTTTGATTAGGAAATGGTACCTGGCACCTGAAAAACAATATTAGCCAAAACTATTTTCATTAGAAAATGGGGACTGGGGCCTGCACCCTAATATAGCCATTTTGATTGTGAAATTTTGTCTAGTGCATGCATAATATTATTAGCCCAAGGGATTTTGATTAGAAAATGGGACCTGTTGCCTGCACATCAATTTTAAAACAAACTACTTTGAATAATAAGAAATGTGCCCTGGGGCCTGCACAACATTATTTGTTATGGACCTGGTGGTTAGGTGCACCAGGAATCACCTGATAGTTAAACACGGAATCGGGACGAGCTCTGGGGAAATGGGAACTCTGCTGACCGCAAACCCTACTCCTATCAACACAACTAGAAATAGCCGTGGAGCGTGCCTGACTCTGCCTAGACGCCTCTTCACAGCCTAAGCGCTAACTACCCCTAAAGAAAGGAAACAAAGCCTCACTTGCCTCAGATAAATTTCCCCAAAGGTAAAAGCAGCCCCCCACAAGTATTGACTGTGAGTTAAGAGGAAATCACAAACACAGGATGAAATAGGCTTTAGCAAAGAGAGGCCAGTCTAACTAAACAGATTGAGGATAGAAAAGGGATCTTTGCGGTCAACACAACAAACTACAAAAACCACGCAGAGTGTGCAAAAAATACCCCCGCACCGACTCACGGTGCGGTGGTGCCACTCTGCACCCCCAGAGCTTCCAGCTAGCCAGGCAGTTTCATGATAGCAAGCTGGACTAGAACTCAGCAAGAAAAACCATAAGTAACAAATGAACAAGCCGGAACTTAGCTTTTGCTGGAGTAGACAGGTCCTCAGAAAGATCCAGGAGAGATCTGAACCAGTACTAGAACATTGACAGCTGGCATGGAGTAACGATCTGAGTGGAGTTAAATAGAGAATCCTAGCCTAGCCCTAAACGAGGGCAGCTGGGGAAGGAATCTCAGTACCAGCAGCTCCCCTCACAGCCACCAGAGGGAGTCCAAGGACAGAACTCACTGAAGTACCATTCATGACCACAGGAGGGAGTTCGAGAACGGAATTCACAACAGTACCCCCCCCTTGAGGAGGGGTCACCGAACCCTCACCAGAGCCCCCAGGCCGATCAGGACGAGCCAAATGAAAGGCACGAACTAAATCAGCAGCATGGACATCAGAGGCAACAACCCAGGAATTATCCTCCTGACCATAGCCCTTCCATTTGACCAAGTACTGAAGTTTTTGTCTCGAAATATTAGAATCCAAAATCTTCTCCACCACATACTCCAACTCCCCCTCGACCAACACCGGAGCAGGAGGATCAACGGAGGGAACCATAGGCGCCACATATCTCTGCAGCAATGACCTATGGAACACATTATGGATGGCAAAAGAAGCAGGAAGGGCCAAACGAAACGATACAGGATTAAGAATTTCAGAAATCTTATAAGGACCAATGAAACGAGGCTTAAACTTAGGAGAAGAAACCTTCATAGGAACATAACGAGATGATCACCAAACCAAATCCCCAACACGAAGTCGGGGACCAACACGGCGACGGCGGTTAGCGAAACGTTGAGCCTTCTCTTGGGACAAGGTCAAATTGTCCACCACATGAGTCCAAATTTGTTGCAACCTGTCCACCACAGAATCCACACCAGGACAGTCCAAAGGCTCAACCTGCCCTGAAGAAAAACGAGGATGAAAACCAGAATTACAAAAAAAAGGCGAAACCAAAGTAGCTGAACTGGCCCGATTATTAAGGGCGAACTCAGCCAATGGCAAGAAGGTCACCCAGTCATCCTGATCCACAGAAACAAAACATCTCAGATAAGTTTCCAATGTCTGATTGGTTCGTTCGGTTTGGCCATTTGTCTGAGGATGGAAAGCCGAAGAAAAAGACAAATCAATGCCCATCTTAGCACAAAAGGACCGCCAAATCCTTGAAACAAACTGGGAACCTCTGTCAGACACGATGTTCTCCGGAATGCCATGAAAACGAACCACATGTTGGAAAAATAATGGAACCAAATCAGAGGAAGAAGGCAATTTAGGCAAAGGTTCCAAATGGACCATTTTAGAGAAGCGATCACAAACCACCCAGATGACCGACATCCTTTGAGAAACAGGAAGATCTGAAATAAAATCCATGGAAACATGCGTCCAGGGCCTTTTCGGGACCGGCAAGGGCAAAAGTAACCCACTGGCACGAGAACAGCAGGGCTTAGCCCGAGCACAAGTCCCGCAAGACTGCACAAAAGAACGCACATCCCGCGACAAGGAAGGCCACCAAAAGGACCTAGCCACCAAATCTCTGGTACCAAAAATCCCAGGATGACCAGCCAACACCGAACAATGAACCTCAGAGATAACTCTATTAGTCCATCTATCAGGGACAAACAGTTTCTCCGCTGGACAACGGTCAGGTCTATCAGCCTGGAACTCCTGCAGCACCCGCCGCAAATCAGGGGAGGTGGCAGACAGAACTACCCCCTCTCTGAGAATACCAGCCGGCCCAGGAACCCCAGGAGAATCAGGCACAAAACTCCTTGAAAGGGCATCAGCCTTCACATTCTTAGAACCCAGAAGGTACAAAACCACAAAATTGAAATGGGAGAAAAACAGCGACCAACGAGCTTGTCTAGGATTCAACCGCTTGGCAGACTCAAGATAAGTCTGATTCTTGTGATCTGTAAAGACCACCACGCGATGCTTGGCTCCTTCAAGCCAATGTCGTCACTCCTCGAATGCCCACTTCATAGCCAACAACTCCCGATTGCCAACATCATAATTACGCTCAGCAGGCGAAAACTTTCTCGAAAAGAAAGCACATGGCTACATTACAGAGCAATCAGAACTTCTCTGAGACCAAACAGCCCCTGCTCCAATATCAGAAGCATCAACCTCGACCTGAAAAGGGAGCGAAACATCTGGCTGACACAACACAGGAGCCGAAGAGAAACGACGTTTCAACTCCTGAAAAGCCTCAACGGCCGCAGAGGACCAATTCACCACATCAGCACCCTTCTTGGTCAAATCAGTCAACGGTTTAACAACACTAGAAAAATTAGTGATGAAGCGACGGTAAAAATTGGCAAAGACCAGAAATTTCTGAAGGCTCTTTACAGATGTAGGCCGAGTCCAATCATAAATAGCTTGGACTTTAACAGGATCCATCTCTATAGTAGAAGGGGAAAAAATGAAGCCCAAAAAGGAAACCTTCTGAACTCCAAAGAGACACTTAGATCCCTTCACAAACAAGGAATTAGCATGAAGGACCTGGAACACCATTCTGACCTGCTTCACATGGGACTCCCAATGATCCGAAAAGACCAAAATATCATCCAAATATACGATCATGAATCTATCCAGATACTTTCGGAAGATGTCATGCATAAAGGACTGAAACACAGAGGGAGCATTAGAAAGGCCGAATGGCATCACCAGGTACTCAAAACGGCCCTCGGGCGTATTAAATGCTTTTTTCCATTCATCGCCCTGTTTAATACGCACGAGATTATACGCCCCTCGAAGGTCTATCTTGGTGAACCAACTAGCCCCCTTAATCCGAGCAAATAAATCAGACAGTAGAGGCAAAAGGTACTGAAATTTGACCGTGATTTTATTAAGAAGGCGGTAATCTATACAAGGTCTCAGAGAACCATCCTTCTTGGCCACAAAAAAGAACCCTGCTCCCAATGGTGACGACGACGGGCGGATATGCCCTTTATCCAAAGACTCCTTTATATAACTCCGCATAGCGGCATGTTCTGGCACAGACAAATTGAAAAGTCGTCCCTTAGGGAACTTGCTACCAGGAATCAAATTAATAGCACAATCACAATCCCTATGAGGAGGTAGGGTACTAGACTTGGGCTCATCAAATACATCCCGGTAATCCGACAAAAACTCAGGGACTTCAGAAGGAGTGGAGGAAGAAATTGACAACAATGAAACATCCCCATGTACCCCTTGACAGCCCCAACTGGACACCGACATTGATTTCCAATCCAATACTGGATTATGGACCTGCAGCCATGGCAAACCCAACACGACCACATCATGCAGATTATGCAACACCAAAAAGTGAATATCCTCCTGATGTGCAGGAGCCATGCACAAGGTCAACTGGGTCCAGTACTGAGGCTTATTCTTGGCCAAAGGCATAGCATCAATTCCCCTCAAAGGAATGGGATGCTGCAAGGGCTCCAAGAAAAAACCACAGCGCCTGGCAAACTCTAAGTCCATCAAATTCAGGGCAGCGCCTGAATCCACAAATGCCATAACAGAATAGGATGACAAAGAGCAAATCAGAGAAACAGACAAAAGAAATTTAGGCTGTACAGTACCAATAGTGACAGACCTAGCGAACCGCTTAGTGCGCTTAGGAAAATCAGAGATAGCATGAGTGGAGTCACCACAGTAAAAACACAGCCCATTCTGACGTCTATGTTCTTGCCGTTCAGCTCTGGTCAAAGTCCTATCACATTGCATAGGCTCAGGCCTCTGCTCAGAGGATACCGCCAGATGGTGCACAGTTTTGCGCTCACGTAAGCGCCGATCGATCTGTATGGCCAAGGACATTGATTCATTCAGACCAGCAGGCGTGGGGAACCCCACCATAACATCCTTAAGGGCTTCAGAAAGACCCTTTCTGAAAATTGCTGCCAGGGCACACTCATTCCACTGAGTAAGCACAGACCACTTTCTGAACTTCTGGCATTATACCTCCGCTTCATCCTGACCCTGACACAAAGCCAGCAAAATTTTCTCTGCCTGATCCACAGAATTCGGTTCATCATAAAGCAATCCCATCGCCAGAAAAAACGCATCTACATTACGCAATGCAGGATCTCCTGGCGCCAGGGCGAATGCCCAGTCTTGAGGGTCGCCACGCAACAAATAAATAATGATTCTCACTTGCTGAATAGGGTCACCAGAAGAGCGGGGTTTCAGAGCAAGAAACAGTTTACAATTGTTTTTGAAACTCAGAAATTTAGATCTATCCTCAGAAAACAAATCAGGAATTGGAATTCTAGGCTCCAACATAGGATTCTGAACTACATAATCTTGAATGTTTTGTACCCTTGCAGCGAGTTGATCTACACTAGAGGACAGACCTTGAATGTCCATATCCACACCTGAGTTCTGAACCACCCAGAGTTTAAGGGGAAAAGAAAGGCAAAACACACTGCAGAGGAAAAAAAAAATGGTCTCAGAACTTCTCTTTTCCCTCTATTGAGATGCATTAACACTTTGTGGGCCAGCTGTACTGTTATGGACCTGGTGGTTAGGTGCACCAGAAATGACCTGATAGTTAAACACGGAATCAGGACGAGCTCTGGGGAAATGGGAACTCTGCTGACCGCAAACCCTACTCCTATCAACACAACTAGAAATAGCCGTGGAGCGTGCCTGACTCTGCCTAGACGCCTCTTCACAGCCTAAGAGCTAACTACCCCTAAAGAAAGGAAACAAAGCCTCACTTGCCTAAGAGAAATTTCCCCAAAGGTAAAAGCAGCCCCCCACAAGTATTGACTGTGAGTTAAGAGGAAATCACAAACACTGGATGAAATAGGCTTTAGCAAAGAGAGGCCAGTCTAACTAAACAGATTGAGGATAGAAAAGGGATCTTTGCGGTCAACACAACAAACTACAAAAACCACGCAGAGTGTGCAAAAAATACCCCCGCACCGACTCACGGTGCGGTGGTGCCACTCTGCACCCCCAGAGCTTCCAGCTAGCCAGGCAGTTTCATGATAGCAAGCTGGACTAGAACTTAGCAAGAAAAACCATAAGTAACAAATGAACAAGCCGGAACTTAGCTTTTGCTGGAGTAGACAGGTCCTCAGAAAGATCCAGGAGAGATCTGAACCAGTAAGTAGAACATTGACAGCTGGCATGGAGTAACGATCTGAGTGGAGTTAAATAGAGAATCCTAGCCTAGCCCTAAACGAGGGCAGCTGGGGAAGGAATTTCAGAACCAGCAGCTCCCCTCACAGCCACCAGAGGGAGTCCAAGGACAGAACTCACCGAAGTACCATTCATGACCACAGGAGGGAGTTCGAGAACGGAATTCACAACAATTATTGACCTAAACAATTTTTATTAGGAAATGTGGCTTAGTGTCTGCAAGATAATATTACCAAAATGATTTTGATCAGAAAATGTGAACTCCTGCCTGCACCCCAATATTAGCCGAAACTATTTTGATTAGAAAATGTTGCTTGGTACCTGCACACCAATATAATCTCAAACAATCTTGTTTAGGAAATTCTGCCTGGTGCCTGCACAACAATTTTAGCCCAAATGATTTTGATTAGAAAATGTGACCTTATGCCTTCACACAAATATTAGCCAAACAATTTTGATTAGGAAAATTGGTACCTGTACAACAATATTATCCTGATTTTGATGAGAAATTGTGGCATGGTGGCTGCATAACAATATTACCCAAACAATTTTTATTAGGAAATGTGGCATGTTGCCTGCACATTAGTATTAGCTAAAAATATTTAGATTAGGAAATGTGGCATGGTGCCTGCACAACAACAGTGGTAGGCCGGTTTCAATTTGCGGTTGTGTCCACAGCATTTCTAATGCATGCATCTGCATGCGTCTTGATGCATGCATCTGCATGCGTCTTGATTTCATATCTTTTACATTGTGTACGCAGGTTCATGCATTTGCTTATGCATGTGTCTTTTCGTGGTGCACAGCGGGATGCGGCTAGTGCACCATGTTGCAATTTTTGAGGTGGTAAATTTCCACCGCCATACGCATGCAGAAGCTTGCGGAAGGAGTGCATCCAAACAATGCATTACAGTCTATGTGAATTCATAGGAACGCAAGGACATGCATATGATAGTGTTTGCGTACGCATGCATTTTTATGAGTAAACATGTCTAGGAACAGGTTTTAAGCCACCTCCCAAACAAACCTTTTAAAACAAGGTGTGGGCAGTGGAAGTCCAGTACTCTCAAGACTCTACAAGCATTGGAAGACTTTTCGGAAGCATTGGAATCATTGGAAGACTTTTTTGGAAGTCTCTGACAATCAAAATGTGAGTATACAAGCTATACACTCCTTTACAGAAGTTATGTCGCTTATCCATGTTATGCAAATAAAAGCTTATAACCTGACGTTAAATTCATCCATTGATTGTATAAGTTATTCTTTTGTAAGCTGAAACCCTCCAATATGTGGTTTAGGTTAAGAAAATAAATTGTCATCAATGCAGAAATATTGATCAGTTAATATACACAGAATGGTCAGATTTTGGCAAGACAAAAGTTTTGTCGCCCACAGAAAGTAATGTGATATTCAATCAAATAATTAACTTAAAATACAAATTTATGTTGCATAAAGTTGGTGAATTAAGTTGTGGAACTATTAGAGTTATATTTAATATTTTGTGTAACTTCCATGAGCTTGAAATACTGCATCCATGTGGTTCAACAATCATTCATACAATTTATTAATGAAGTCATCAGGAACAGCAAAGAATGCAGTCTTACTTGCCTCCCAGAGTTCATCTAGATTCTTTGGTTTTGTCTTCCAAGCTTCCTCTTTCATCCTACCCCAAACATGCTCAATGATGTTCATGTCTGGTGACTGGGCTGGCCAGTCCTTGAGCACCTTGGTCTTTTTTGCCTGGAGGAACTTTGCTATAGAGATGGATGTATGAGATGTATGGATGAGATGGAGCACCATCCTGCTGCAGAATTTGACCCCTTTTATGATTTGGAATATAAGAGGTAGCTAATACTTCTTGAGATTTTAGGCTATTGATAATGCCTTCCACCTTGCAAATATTTCACACACCCCCATACTGAATGTACCCTCAGACCATGATTTTTCCACCACCAAATTTAACTGTTTTCTGGGTTTATTTTGGATCCATACGGGCTCCAGTAGGTATCCAGCAGTATTTGCAGTGGCTGCGGTGTAATTCTACTGAGGATTCATCAGAGAAATCCACTTTTCCAGTGTCCATCTGTTTAGCAGGCTGTGGGACTTTGCAAATGCCACACGGTTTTTTATTTGCCATTTGTTAGTGCTGGCTTCTGGGCACTGATACAATGGAGGCCTTTTCGAGACAGAATCCTACAAACTGTTCTAGATGACACAGGGACTTGAGGTGACCAGGCCGGTTGGAGCTCTGCTAGATTGGAAGAGGGGCTTGCTTTGGATTTTCTAACCAAAAAATGTTCCTCCTGAGCAGTTGTCTTGCGGGGTCTGCCAGACCTGGGCTTGTCAAACACATCTCCAGTCTCTTCAAATCTTTTTTTGTACTTCATACTGAGACACATTGAAGGTGCCAGACACCTCTGCAGTGGATGTGGTCTTCAGCCTCTTGATAATCCAGGCTTTGGTCGCAGGGTGGATTTTTGGAATGTTGTCAGAGCTCAAGTTGCATTCTAGTGAAGGTCTGGGGTGCAAGGTTTCTTTTTATACACACACACTAATTAACCAATCATTTACTGAGCAAAGGTGAGGATGTAAACTAGGATTGGGTGCATTATATGACCAGGCGACAAAACTTTGGTCTTGCCAAAATCTGACCATTCTGTGTCCATTAACTGATCAATATTTCTGCATTGATGCCAATTTATTTTCTTAAACTAAACAACATTTGTTTCAGCTTTCAATAGAATAATATATACAACCAATGGATGAATTTAACGTCAGGTTATAAGCTTTTATTTACATAACATGGATAAGCGACATAACTTCTGTCAGTGAGTATATGTCTGCCTGTCTGTTTTTCTCCTTGCAATCTGTAATCATTTCTGTTTCTCTTGCAACATTCCTCATCAAGTCCTCCAATGCAGAGCAAAACTCACAGAGTGGACAGGAGACTGAAGTGAGTACATTTGCTACTGATTGGTAAGTATTCACTGTCACTATTACAAATGTGGCAAAATATTATTTTTCTTTACAGAATATTTCCCATGCAGATAAGCAGGAGCAGCAGACTCAAGTTCCGGAGGCAAGACAGCGTGTAAGTATTCTTGACTGTTTTTATTTTTTCTTGACTGTTTTTGGTACTCTTGACTGCTTTTTGTTCTTTTTGACTGTTTTTGTTTTAAGTGTTTTATATTTACAACATTACTATGTTTCTTTTATTTCTAGGTTCCACAACGGGAGGAAGAAGCCATTGATAACGGCCTCCTCATCATATTGGTGCAGGAGCAAGTTGTGTTGTGGGACACCCGGTAGCAGCAGCACTCGGACACTATGGTGATTCGGCGGCTATGCAATGAGGTGGCCCAAGCAGTGATGGATGACTGGAACAACGCCATGCCACAAGTCATAAAGGAATTTCATAAAGTATTGCAATGCGGTCTGATGCGGCAGTGAACCTGAAAGCCAGGATCACACAACCGTGTGTTGTGCTATAAACTCCTGCAAGTTTCTTGCATCACACACGGTTGTGTAATCCTGGTCTTGAGTGCATTGTTTAACAAATTTGTCTTTTCTCCCTTCACAGTGAACAAAGTCAAATCCCATTGACGTTCGATGAAGTATCGCTTCAACAAGGACCTGAGACAGGAGATCAAAGTTCGCAGTGGTGCTGCAGCAAGGATCAGGAAATACAAGTACCACCGGTTGCTGGCTTTCCTGAGACCTGTCCTTGCTCAGAGAATGTAAGTATTTTTGTGTTCCATTCCATTGTGTTGTATTCCCTAATATGAATTTTTCTATTCCACAGGAGTTGGCACTTTTACAATTGTTATTTTTTGGTAGTAATCCTTTACTTTTCTTTTCACAGAACCTGGAGCAGCACCCTCGAACCTGGATCGTAATCTGGAGAAGTCCCTCATCAAACAGCCACGGACCAGTCCCAGCCATCCACTAGCGATGCAGCAAGTGGGCCGGATTCACAGGCTGGAGAACAGACAGTTGGTCCTTCAGGTGTACCCGTCCCATGCCTCTTTTTGGGGGGCTCTTCCCGCCAGAGGCAGAAGGCCTCGGACAGCTCACTCATGCCCGAGCTTATTCACTTGAGCTCGGTCTTCCAGAATGATCTGAATGCGCTGGGAGATAGACTGGAAAGTAGTGTTGAGCGATACCTTCCGATATTCAAAAGTATCGGTATCGGATTGGATCGACCAATTTCCAAAAAATATCGGATATCGCCGATACCGATACCCGATACCAATACAAGTCAATAGGACAAAAATATCAGAAGGTATCCTGGATGGTTCCCAGGGTCTGAAGGAGAGGAAACTCTCCTTCAGGCCCTGGGATCCATATTCATGTAAAAAATAAAGAATAAAAATAAAAAATATGGATATACTCACCCTCGGATGGCCCCTGGCTGTCACCGCTGCAAGCGTCTGCCTCTGTTCCTAAGAATGCAGAGTGAAGGACCTTTGATGACGTCGCGGCTTGTGATTGGTCGCGTGACCGCTCATGTGACCGCTCACGTGACCAATCACAAGCCGCGACGTCATCGCAGGTCCTACACTCACTGCATTCTTAGGAACGGAGGTTGCCGGTTACACCGCTAAGGTCCAGGGTCCGCCGGAGGGGTGAGTATATCCATATTTTTTATTTTTATTCTTTATTTTTTACATGAATATGGATCCCAGGGCCTGAAGGAGAGTCTCCTCTCCTCCAGACCCTGGGAACCACACACTGGGAACTTCCGATTCCGATTTCCGATATCACAAAAATATTGGAACTCGGTATCGGAATTCCGATACAGCGAATATCGGCCGATACCCGATATTTGCAGTATCGGAATGCTCAACACTACTCGAAAGTGGTCTGACCCATATTAACACATTTTTCCAGGATGTCAACTTTCGCTTTGACCATCTGGAAGCCGACCTCCAGAGACCAGCACACCATTTTTTAAATAAGATAGATCAGGGCATGTCGGAACACTTTGCTTCTGAACTCCAGCTCAACATGATGCAGGCCTGCAATGCTGCTTACGTTCAAGCTATGCAGCAGACTCGGTACTTACAGCTGCCACAGGTGGTATTTCCACCTGTGCCACCAATTACACACTTTACCTCAATACCGAGTTCTGCTGCATACCACTTGTAGGGATTCACTCGCTCAGGTGCATTGGAGGAACCAGGAGGCACATTCTCTTTAAAAGTTCACAGGCTTATTTGCACCATAAACCATACAGCAAAACAGACAAGAAATAGCCTTTAGCTCAGGAAAGGAAAATACAAATGTCCAGTCCTTCAGGCTCAGTCCTGTGGAGGCTTTCTCCTCCACACACACAGACTCCTGTCTGTAGTGTCCCGCCTGGACACAGGGATCTCTGTCCACCATGACAGGTTCCCACACTCTCGCTGGAGGCTAGCATTAGGCTTTCTTTAATAGGTCTAACCACACCCAGAACCCATCACATGATCAGACATGTGGTTGTGACCTCACCACAGGTCCTGCAACAAACATAGAAAGGCATGGTTGTGCCCCTTACCCAGGGGTGAGGTATATGGGTAGCCAGACCCTCCCATCTCTCATAGCTACCCGTAACCCAGACCCAAATATACTAAGCAACTCCTTATTGCTTTATGTGCAAACAGAAAACACTCCGGGTTACATCACAGCGACAAGCCTTCTCTGTGATATATACCTCCCTTCGATTAGAAACCCTTTAGCCATGCTACATACCTCCCCCTCTGCCTAAAGCCGTGGGGCTTGGCACTTGTCCTTAACCGACTAGAGACCCCTCTCAGTCGTCCCTGACAGTCAAACCGTCTGTCTAAGTCAGGGCCTGTTATTGAACCCTTGTCACCTCGTCTGCTACAGGATCTCCTGCTGAGGTCACTTAACCCTGAGCTAACTGAGGCACCACTGCTTCTACCTGTTTCATCAGGCCACCTTCTCCCATGGTCTTTATTGCCTGAAGAGCAGTTCTTCCCTGTATCTCTATATCCTCTGTTAGCTTGGGGACTTCAAATCTGTAGAGAACCTCTTCGTCTCTCTACACTGCAAGTTGAAGGTGGTGGCAATCTGTTTGCCAATTCCCGCAGCTCTATATTGACCTGCTCCCTCTCACGTCTTAGCTGCTCAACTTCTATTAGGTAACTCATGCGATACCCCAGGAGCATCCGGATATTTTCAAGACTCTCCATGGATCCGACAACAAGGAACGGAACCATCTTATCTTCACCCACGACCTGGGCCTCATCATCACCCAGAACTCTCAGTCTCTTCACACCGGACCTATTCACCATCTCCTGCATCACTCGGCCAAGCCTCCCAATGACTTTTCCCACCAAATTTCTGGGTACCAGAATGATGTCTTCCACCAAGCCAAGCCGATTTTGAGCTTCTCTCGCTAGCTCCAGACGTCGAGCGGCTTTCTCATTCTTCAACGTGATCATTTGTTTTGTGCGGAGGCATTGTAGATGCATCTCTCTCAGGACAGCCACCCGCTTCACTGTGACTTCTCTAGATGAAAGTATGACCAGTTGATGAGTCTCAGGCGCCCAGTGCACACTACATGCCTCTACTGCCTTTCTAAATGCCTCATGCACACCTTCACCGGAACAGGCTTCTTGCACCTCTTCAGGTACATCAATCACGGTCTTGAAGAGCAGGGTCTCACTCTCTTCAAAGACAGACGGCTCCCTTTTTGCCTCTGACCTTTCCACCAAGACATCTGTCACGACTGGGTGACTCTCTTGTTCCGCTTTTAGCACAAACTCCTCCTCAGTCTTTTCTTCCGCTTGAGCCTTCGCCAAGATGGGCATTGGCAACTCCTCTGCCAGGCAGCGACGTTCCTCCTCTCTCTGGAGAAGCTCCTGCTGATGCTTTTCTTGTGCCATTCTGAGCACATCCATATCTTTCAATATGGCCCTATTCATGGCCTGACACGCTGATAGGTGACCTCTGAGTTCAACGACCTCCTTCTCTAAGTCACCCACTTTGTGCTCAATTGCTTGCCTCAGGACCCTTCCTCGTTCGACTGTTTCTCTAAGCAGCTCTATGTTATGGTCCTGCTCTCTTTTGGCCAGCACATGTAGATTTTCAGAAGGGCTCTCTTGTCCACCCAGACTCTGCCTCTTTAGAGTTCCAGCTGTTTCTGCATCCAGCTCTATGGTCTCTCCTGGGCTCTCTGTCTGTTTACTCTTTGGTACCTCTGGACTCTTGGTAACCTCAGAGTTCTCCATTTCTTCAGCATCAGGTACTTCATGATACTGAGCCACTTCACTCTTTCCGGGCATTGCAGATATGGGACTACCACAGGTCTGTTTTAATTCCAGCCCTACCTCTGTGTTGGGATTTCTCAGAGGTAAAATGACCTCCTTATCAAAGACAGTAACCTGATCTGTAACTGACCCTGTCTCTTCCTCATCATCTCTCTTCTCAGAGGGCGTAACCTGTCCCGTCTTTTTGCGTTCCCCGCGATGAGATGAAGATTTGTGATTTTTACTGGGCTCCTCCTTACTGCACTCTTTCCCTTTTGCGCTCTAGTCACAGTCTGGATAGGAGTCACCCCCTCTCACGCTGTCATCCTGGAACAGCAAGTCCCCACTTAAACAGGTGTCAGACCCACACTTTACAGTCACCCGTAACTCTGGACTATTGACATTAGGTGGCGCTACTTTCTCTTTACACATCACACCACTCGGAATCACTACAGCCTCCTGTTGTGGTGAGGCTCCCTTAGGGACACTCAGACTCTGTTCTGAGCAATCAGACACTCCCCTTTCCTCCCACAAGTCCCAAAAGCTTTCAAAGTCCTGGCCTATTACAACAGGGAATGGCAAGTCTGGGACTACAGGTACATCATGGCTGGCAATAACAGTGGGCGTCTCAATGATTACCCTGGACACCGGATAATCCCTAGTGACCCCATGAACGCAGTGGGCTTCCATCTTCCTTCCGGGAATCAGATAGACAGGGAGTGTGGCGCTCACTAGCGTCACCAGGCTCCCTGAGTCCAGAAGTCCAGTCACGCATACTCCATTGACTTCTACAGAACAGCTCTGTGTCATTTTGTCAGATGAAAAGTCATTACAACATTCTGAACATGCGTTGTTCAAACACTGAACTCGGCAACAGTTTACCAGCACAATCGCCGCCGCCCCTTTTTTGTACTCCACCCCCTTTTGGGTTACCGCCCCCTTGTGGACCATTTTCTCTTTTAGGGCCACCACCCCTTTTAGGGACTCCACCCCCTTCCGGGCAACTACCCCCTTTTGAGATGCAGCCCCTTTTTGGCCAACCATAATTATTTGGGGTCACCGCTCCGTTTTGGGACTCCACCCCACTTTTAGGGACACCACCCCACTCTGGGGTACACCCTGTGGACTTCCCACAGTACTCTCAGGCCCCAGTTCGCCCAGCACAGCAATGTGACTCTGGCCCTTTAAGAGTCTGCAAAAGGATGTGGGTCACACGGACCCAAAGACAACGACCAGTAAGTCCAAATATAACGATGTATGTAAAATTAGATAACTTTATTTCTTCACAAAATTCATATAAATTACAAAACATACATCATATAAACAAAGTGCAGGTGAGTATCAGGTACTGCAAGGTGTGCCAAAACACCGCATAAATGTAAAAACAAACAAATTAAGGGCGCACTGAACCCAGGACACACACACCCGTCATGATCAAAGCATGTGCCAACCAGAAGCTGATAAATGAATAAATATATTGCACATATTAGGCTATATAAGCCCTCACTTGGACCCAACAACAGGTCCTCTTAATGCAGATAAGATAACAACAATCCAGTGGGGAAAATCCATTCAGGGCACAAACAGTATAAGTACAATTTACCTCTAAGTAGAGAGCAGGGTGGGATGTCCGCAGGGTCCGTGCGTCCTCCCCGACGCACGTTTCGGTTTAACACCTTCCTCAGGGGGCATGTTAAGTGAGGCTAGGTACGTAGTTAAATAGTCACATATACAGGAAGTAACCGGGAGCGACCCGGAAGTATCTAACGGTGACTATAGCAACCGCTTTGTGTTCCCCTAGGTAGCTTGCAGCGGCCATATGATGGAATATTATAGATCGTGGTGTGCGCCGCAGACCGCCGACCACCGGACAAGCACAGGGCCCTGTGAAGTCCAGTGGCGGACGCACATACGGCGCAAACACCGACCGAGAAAAGTGGGCGAGCATGCGCATGCGCGGATGGTCCGCATTACCAAAGCCGCCATCACACTAAAGGGAAGACGCTGCCCAAACAGTGGTGAGTATCAAAAATAATATATAACAGATATCAAAACAATGGTACACATTAAGGACGCATTAGGACAAATGGAAGGTCATAAATAATATACATAAGTCACAAAAATAGCAGATAACCATTTACAAATTACATGCAGTGACTTGCAGGACCAAAAAAGGGGGGAGGAGGGAGGGGGAAAGCTACACCAAAATTAAGTCTCCAATATGGATATACATAAATGAAGCTCCAAAAAAGTCCGTTCAGACATCCTACAGATATCACATGAATTTCAATGATATCACATTCTGTGCCACAAAGGGCTCCATAATAAGAAATATTGGTCTATAGGATGATTAGAACAAGGGGCTGATAATCAGTCTGTAGATAAATATTAATATAATAGAGCTCCAAACAGTCCTTCCAGACGTCCTCAAGATGTATTGGAGATTGTAATGGCGTAGAAGCTTTGTGCCTAATAAGGCTCCATAGTAGAGGGCGTCAGCCCACAAGATGCTAGATGGTGCCCACATCCATTTGTCCACAAATATCAGGGAGAACAAAAACAGAAGACAACTATACTAAGCCTAAAACACAAAACACAAAAGTACATGGATTAATACGATAAATAAAAACAGGAATAAAAGAAAAAACAACAAAAGAGTTAATAAAACAGCGGTGTACCGCAAATATATACCCAGAGGGCGATGATCACAAGAAAGGTGAGAAACTTAATGACTCATTCAGGCCCCGTGGATGAACCGTGTCCAGGGTCCATATCCAGCGAGACTCTAACTGGGCCAGACGTTGGGAAATATTGCCCCCACGAATCCCCGGATCTAGAATATCAATACCCTTGACACGCAGATCTTTACTATTACATCCATGGTGCATTCTAAAATGTCTAGGTATAGTTTTCAGGAGGGTTACATCCTCCTGGCTGCTAGCCGCCTGAATGCCACGCACGTGCTCCCTGACCCGCACCTTAAGCTGGCGTGTAGTAAGTCCAACGTAGATCAGGGAGCACGGACACGTGGCATAATAAATGACGTTCCTAGACACACACGTGATCGACCCATCGATTCTAAAGGTCTTCTGCCCAGTTGAATCAACAAACGAATCACTGTGATCAACATTTATACAGGCGACACAGCGACCACAAGGCCTGCAACCCCTCCTAGCAGGGATATCACTCAAAAATGTTCTGGGAGGAGCAGCATCATAGTGACTCCGTATTAACCGATCGCGTAAATTCCTAGCACGTCGAAAAGTAATGGCAGGTTTTTTGGGGAGGATTTTAGCCATAGTAGTATCCGTCATCAATATAGGCCAAGCTCTTGTAAGGGCAGCACGTACTGCCTCAGATTGAGTATTAAAGTTAGTAATAAATCTTATCACTCTAGAGTCATTCGTGCTACTACTGGCCCGATAGAGAAGGGAATTCCTATCAGACCATTTCGCTCTGTGATATGCCCTTTTTATGGCCCTATGGCTATATCCTCTTTCCGCAAAACGTTGCTTAAGTTTCTCTGCCTCCACCTCAAAAATTTCTGATGTAGAACAAATGCGCCGAAGACGCAAAAATTGTCCCACAGGCACAGCCCGAATCATGTGATTTGGGTGAGAGGAGGAGGCATGTAGCAGCATATTTGTTGACGTTGGTTTACGGAATATATTCGTGCTGATACTTCCGCCAAAATCCCTGCGGAGAGTCACATCCAGAAACTCGATCTCGTCTGGATGATGTTTAGCGGTGAGGCGAATATTGAGGTCATTAATATTTACTGCCCTAAAGAAAGAATCGAGTGCTGACGGTGTACCCTGCCAGATAAGGAAGACGTCGTCGATGTACCGCATCCAGAGAAGGACGCAGTCCACCGACGACGACCGACCATCTGACAGGAAGAGGTCCCTCTCCCACAGCCCCAGGAACAGGTTAGCGTATGAGGGGGCAAAGGCCGCCCCCATAGCAGTCCCCTGGAGCTGTAGGTAGAGGGACCCCTTAAAAGTGAAAAAATTATGAGTAAGAGTAAACTCTAATACTTCCAAAATTAGAGCCCTGAAGTTGGGGGAGTAGTCGGATGAACCCAAAAAGAATTGAACGGCACGTAGTCCGTCACTGTGTCGAATGTTCGTATATAAAGACTCGACATCAGCTGTAGCCAGGAGGGTGTCTGTGTCAAGTGAAAGACCGTCGACCGTCCGAAGTAGCTGTGTCGTGTCCTTCAAGAAGGAGGGGAGACCCGCCACCAATGGCTGTAAGATGGAATCTATCCATTTGTTGATATTCTCCAGGAAATTCCCTCGTCCTGAAACAATTGGGCGTCCAGGGGGGACATCGATGTTTTTGTGTATTTTGGGGAGGAGATAAAACGTAGGGATCTTAGGTTCTTTAACCACTAAAGCTGTGGCCAGTTCCTTCGTTATCACCTCCCCATCCACAGCAGCTGAAAGAATAGCAGATAGCTGTGCACAGTAGGCGGACAAGGGGTTAAACGTGAGTCTTTTATAGCAAACCGGATTTCTTAGTTGGTGAAAGGCCTCATGTTCATACATGCTGATAGGCCAAATAACAACGTTACCCCCCTTGTCCGCCAGCTTGAGAACAACACCTGGGAGCTGCTGCAGAAGGCGGAGTCGTTGTCTCTCCTCCCCAGTTAGATTGTCCCCCTGGATGTGTTGGGGGATTTTCAAAAAGTCATTGGTGACCACCTGCACAAAAAGATCAATAGCACCACAATTGGATAGAGGGGGGAATTTCCTGGAGCGAGGTCTAATGGCTGGGGGTATCCTACCTCCCTCCGTGGCTGTGTGTTCATCCGACAACTCCTCCAGGACCCTCAGGGCTGTTTGCTCTTCATCTGTAGGGAAAAGAGTGTGTAAATTATCATCAAAATGATATCTCTTAAATAGTAACGAGCGGGCAAACAGATGAAGGTCCTTTACAATAGTGAAGGTATCTAGACCCGCTGCAGGGGAAAAAGACAGACCTCTCTGAAGTAAAGATAGATCAGATGGAGTTAATTTATGCTCACTCAAATTAATCACCTTATTCCCATTTTGTCCATCATCAGGAGATCGACCACCCTGACGTCTGTAAGGATGGTAATTATGTTTACGTGGTCTCTTGTATCCCATCCCAGAGCGGGTCACCATGGACGATGTAGATACATCTGAAGTGTCCCCAGCTGAAGAGACTGATGAAAAGGATCCAGTCCGATTCTTACCATAGGGCTGTGATGTAGTTTTTACCCACCGATATACCGTTTTCAACTGGTAGTCCTTAATGTCCCTATTAAACTTATGGGTTTGATTATCCTGTATTTTTTTCAGTGTCTGGTCTAAGATCTTCTCCAGACCAAGTTCGAATGTCTGGATTTTGGCCTCCGTACAAATAGCCCTAAGTTCCGCCTGTGCCACGTCAATGCTCTTATCTAAGTCTTCAATAGACTTGGTGTTCATTTTGATAAGAAGCTGCATCAGAGTTTTAGAACAGCCACTACATGCCTCCTCCCACTCATTAATAAATATCTTATCATCCACTGGGTAAGCAGGAGTTACTTTTACTCGTAGACCTCTAGGGATCATAGAGCGTGCTACATATTTTTCAAGAAATGCCCGATTCCACCATAATTTGGTACGTTTGACCAGTAGAGTCTGAACTAGATTACTTTTCTCATCCAACAAGTGATCATCTGCCCGCTGACCACCAGCAGCACCCTCCCCAAACACCTGTTCCATTTGTCCGAGCCAAACACGTTCTCTGGCTCTGTAGTCCATTTTGTTGTGCAAGAAGCCTGTGCAAAACACAGTAAAAATATAATGAATAACCAAAAAGACAACAAAGAAACACATAGCTAAAACAGATGTCAATATGGAAGTCGTAAGGACTAAACAATGGTATAAGCTATGAAAAGACCTAGCAGGACTATAATGCAGGACAAGTCGCTAATTAGAAGCAGCAAAAGGATGTGGGTCACACGGACCCAAAGACAACGACCAGTAAGTCCAAATATAACGATGTATGTAAAATTAGATAACTTTATTTCTTCACAAAATTCATATAAATTACAAAACATACATCATATAAACAAAGTGCAGGTGAGTATCAGGTACTGCAAGGTGTGCCAAAACACCGCATAAATGTAAAAACAAACAAATTAAGGGCGCACGGAACCCAGGACACACACACCCGTCATGATCAAAGCATGTGCCAACCAGAAGCTGATAAATGAATAAATATATTGCACATATTAGGCTATATAAGCCCTCACTTGGACCCAACAACAGGTCCTCTTAATGCAGATAAGATAACAACAATCCAGTGGGGAAAATCCATTCAGGGCACAAACAGTATAAGTACAATTTACCTCTAAGTAGAGAGCAGGGTGGGATGTCCGCAGGGTTCGTGCGTCCTCCCCGAGGCACGTTTCGGTTTAACACCTTCCTCAGGGGGCATGTTAAGTGAGGCTAGGTACGTAGTTAAATAGTCACATATACAGGAAGTAACCGGGAGCGACCCGGAAGTATCTAACGGTGACTATAGCAACCGCTTTGTGTTGCCCTAGGTAGCTTGCAGCGGCCATATGATGGAATATTATAGATCGTGGTGTGCGCCGCAGACCGCCGACCACCGGACAAGCACAGGGCCCTGTGAAGTCCAGTGGCGGACGCACATACGGCGCAAACACCGACCGAGAAAAGTGGGCGAGCATGCGCATGCGCGGATGGTCCGCATTACCAAAGCCGCCATCACACTAAAGGGAAGACGCTGCCCAAACAGTGGTGAGTATCAAAAATAATATATAACAGATATCAAAACAATGGTACACATTAAGGACGCATTAGGACAAATGGAAGGTCATAAATAATATACATAAGTCACAAAAATAGCAGATAACCATTTACAAATTACATGCAGTGACTTGCAGGACCAAAAAAGGGGGGAGGAGGGAGGGGGAAAGCTACACCAAAATTAAGTCTCCAATATGGATATACATAAATGAAGCTCCAAAAAAGTCCGTTCAGACATCCTACAGATATCACATGAATTTCAATGATATCACATTCTGTGCCACAAAGGGCTCCATAATAAGAAATATTGGTCTATAGGATGATTAGAACAAGGGGCTGATAATAGTCTGTAGATAAATATTAATATAATAGAGCTCCAAACAGTCCTTCCAGACGTCCTCAAGATGTATTGGAGATTGTAATGGCGTAGAAGCTTTGTGCCTAATAAGGCTCCATAGTAGAGGGCGTCAGCCCACAAGATGCTAGATGGTGCCCACATCCATTTGTCCACAAATATCAGGGAGAACAAAAACAGAAGACAACTATACTAAGCCTAAAACACAAAACACAAAAGTACATAGATTAATACGATATATAAAAACAGGAATAAAAGAAAAAACAACAAAAGAGTTAATAAAACAGCGGTGTACCGCAAATATATACCCAGAGGGCGATGATCACAAGAAAAATTGTTTTTACATTTATGCGGTGTTTTGGCACACCTTGCAGTACCTGATACTCACCTGCACTTTGTTTATATGATGTATGTTTTGTAATTTATATGAATTTTGTGAAGAAATAAAGTTATCTAATTTTACATACATCGTTATATTTGGACTTACTGGTCGTTGTCTTTGGGTCCGTGTGACCCACATCCTTTTGCTGCTTCTAATTAGCGACTTGTCCTGCATTATAGTCCTGCTAGGTCTTTTCATAGCTTATACCATTGTTTAGTCCTTACGACTTCCATATTGACATCTGTTTTAGCTATGTGTTTCTTTGTTGTCTTTTTGGTTATTCCCTTTAAGAGTCTGCACACATTAAACCAGCAATGTCTTTTTTTTTTTTTTTCAATATGTCACTTCACCAGCTCCTGCTGGTATCGCCACAGCTTCCGCTGCAGTCACACACAACTGGCACCTCCGGCTGCCGACCACAAGCCGCCGCTGCTGCCACTGCAGCTCCAGCCGCTGCGGAACCTCCCACTGTAACTGCAGCCACACTCCACAAGGCTCTACCGCAGACTTGGTGGACCCGCCGATCCACAGCAAGCAGCTTGTCCCCTTCGTGGACCCGCCGATCCACAGCAAGCCGCTTGTCCCCTTCGTGACTCCACCGAGCCACATCAAATTTCGTGACCTCACCGAGCCACAGCAAGCTGACTCTCAGGAAAAAGAAAAAACCCTGGACTCTCCGGTCAACAGCAAGCACCTGCACACGTGCTCCACAGAAAAAAAACAGTCTTTCACTGACCCCGGTCAGTACAGCACACAGACTTCGGTCTGTTTCACACCCCGCTTTACCACAGCCTAAAAAATATTTATTTTTTTTTTCCTTTTTTTTCCCACTGACCCCGGTCAGTATCACACGGTATCCAGACCGTTACCTGTTGGTGGCGGCCACACAGGTTCCCGGATCCCTCTTCTCCTCAGAGGTATCCCAAAACAGCAGTTCTCACTGACCCCGGTCAGTACTGTATTACTCACGGTTGTCAAGACCGTTCACTCTTCTTGGCTCAGCCCAGCCAGCGCTGCAACATATGCTCCTGGATCTTTGCCCGCATCCGAAACACCAATTGTAGGTATTCACTCGCTCAGGTGCATTGGAGGAACCAGGAGGCACATTCTCTTTAAAAGTTCACAGGTTTATTTGCACCATAAACCATACAGCAAAACAGAAAATAAATAGCCTTTAGCTCAGGAAAGAAAAATACAAATGTCCAGTCCTTCAGGCTCAGTCCTGTGGAGGCTTTCTCCTCCACACACACAGACTCCTGTCTGTAGTGTCCCGCCTGGACACAGGGATCTCTGTCCACCATGACAGATTCCCACACTCTCGCTGGAGGCTAGCATTAGGCTTTCTTTAACCCCTTCATGACCGTGGGATTTTTCGTTTTTCCATTTTCGTTTTTCACTCCCCTCCTTCCCAGAGCCATAACTTTTTTTATTTTTCCGTCAATTTGGCCATGTGAGGGCTTATTTTTTGCGGGACGAGTTGTACTTTTGAAAGACACCATTGGTTTTACCATGTCGTGTACTAGAAAACGGGAAAAAAATTCCAAGTGCGGTGAAATTGCAAAAAAAGTGCAATCCCACACTTTTTTTTTTTTTGCTAGGTTCACTAAATGATAAAACTGACCTGCCATTATGATTCTCCAGGTCAGTACGAGTTCATAGACACCTCACATGTCTAGGTTATGTTTTACCTAAGTGGTGAAAAAAAATTCCAAACTTTGCAAAAAAAAAATAAATAAAATTGCGCCATTTTCCGATACCCGTAGCATCTCCATTTTTCGTGATCTGGGGTCGGGTGAGGGCTTATTTTTTGTGTGCTGAGCTGGCGTTTTTAATAATAGCATTTCGGTGCAGATACGTTCTTTTGATCGCCCGTTATTGCATTTTAATGCAATGTCGCGGCGACCAAAAAAACGTAATTCTGGCGTTTCGATTTTTTTTCTCGTTACGCCGTTTTGCGATCAGGTTAATGCTTTTTTTTATTGATCGGGCGATTCTGAACACGGCGATACCAAATATGTGTAGATTTGATATTTTTTTATTGATTTATTTTGATTGGGGCGAAAGGGGGGTGATTTAAACTTTTATATTTTTATTTTTTTAACTTTTTTTAACTTTTGCCATGCTTCTATAGCCTCCATGGGAGGCTAGAAGCAGGCACAGCCCGATCGGCTCTGCTACATAACAGCGATCATCAGATCGCTGTTATGTAGCTATAATGCAGGTGTGCTGTGAGCGCCGACCACAGGGGGGCGCTCACAGCCACCGGCGATCAGTAACCATAGAGGTCTCAAGGACCTCTATGGTTACCTTCCTGACTTATCGCCGACCCCCCATCATGTGACGGGGATCAGCGATGCGCTCATTTCCGGCCACCCGGCCGGATGCGGTAGTTAAATGCCGCTGTCTGCGTTTGACAGCGGCATTTAACTAGTTAATAGCGGCGGGTGATCGCGATTTTACCCGCCACTATTGCGCGCACATGTCAGCTGTAAAAAACAGCTGACATGTCGCGACTTTGATGTGCGCTCACCGCCGGAGCGCACAATAAAGCAGGGGACCCGACATCGGACGGTATAGTACGTCCGATGTCGGGAAGGGGTTAATAGGTCTAACCACACCAAGAACCCATCACATGATCAGACATGTGGTTGTGACCTCACCACAGGTCCTGCAACAAACATAGACAGGCATGGTTATGCCCCTTACCCAGGGGTGAGGTATATGGGTAGCCAGACCCTCCCATCTCTCATAGCTACCCGTAACCCAGACCCAAATATACTAAGCAACTCCTTATTGCTTTATGTGCAAACAGAAAACACTCCGGGTTACATCACAGCGACAAGCCTTCTCTGTGATATATACCTCCCGTCGATTAGACACCCTTTAGCCATGCTACACACTGTAAGTCCACCACCATGACCAGTCCTGCTGCACACCACTACACCACCAACACCCTGCCGGGTGCTGCTAAAAGCTACTTCACCACCATGCCGAGTCCTGCTCCTGCATTGCCGTCCACCGCCATCACCATGGCAGGTCAGCAAACTGCACATTCTTCCACCACCACCACCATGGCTGGTAAGCAAACTGCACATCCATCCACCGCCACCACCATGGAGGTTCAGTAAACTGCACAGCTGTCCAGATCCTCCAACATGAAGGTTCAGCAAACTACATGCTGTTCTGATCCACCACCATGGAGGTTCAGCAAACTGCACAGCTGTTCCAATCCACCACCATGGAGGTTCAGTAAACTGCACAGCCGTCCCGATCCACCACCATGCCGGTTCCGGATCCCACCACTCCCACACTCCCAAGGAGATGAAGAAGCCACCACCAAACTCATGGCAAACCAAAAAAGAAAAAACGGGCAAAAATAACTGTCGTACTACCGCCACCCTCACCTCCCAATTTGTCTGTGTTGTCAGTTTGTCTCTCCCTTCCAATGTGTCTCTCACATTCCATGCTTCCACTCCCAATGTGTCTACATCCATCCTTGACCTCCCAGACCCCACAAGTTAAGTATGCCCTTCAACTGGAATCCCTTCATTATCCACACCTAGCCAATCCTCCCAGCTCCACACACCCCAGGTCCATAATATTTCCCCCTCATTATTTTTTTTGTTTGTGTGGTTAAATAAATTTGTGTTGTTTTTCCCCAATCACTGCTTGTTCTTTGTCTCTTTCGTCGCCATCAACACACACCGTACGCTATCAACACACACGTCACCGTCTACACACAGTGTTTTTGCCATGTCATAGCTCCATGACACACAGTTTGCTGCCCCTCTTCTTTATTTGCTGTACACTGCAGCTTTGCTTCAAGTGTCTTTTTCGTGGAGATATGAGGTGGCAAAAACACAGAGGACAGAAAATCCTCCAAAAAAATATTAATACAGCACAAAGAGTCATGGGTCAGCAATGCTCAAATGCTCACCTGCCCACGTGTCAGCATTAGTTCACTCAGGATGCTGGGTTTTCTGCATCCTGGTGCACTATTTCTCACACACAGGCAGGTGAGTAAAGATATGAGGTGGATTAGCTCCATTATCTCTTCAGTCTGCATTAATATACTGTACTATAGAAATGCTGACTGAAGAGACGATGAAGCTAATCCAAGGTCACCTACCATAGCACTGACCTCAGAGAGAAGAGGTGTAGTGTAAAGCATGGGTGACATAACCCAATTTGGTTAAAATCCACTCCCTGTCTCATGCAATCTGCATTAAACAGAGAGTGGATTTTATGAAGACTGTAGTCTAGAGGTGTTTTATTTTCTGCAAACATGAAAGGTACATTTAAACATTCCAGGTACATAACATTAAAAGAACATTTTACTAAACCATTTCTTCTTGCCATAACACATAGTCCATGAGCCGGGCCAGATATCGGTACCACCCGGAGTGACTAATTTTCTTTGGTATTTTTAGGTAGATGCATGTCTGTAGTTTATTTTTTGATATGATAGCCCTTACATATACGTAGCTTATTAACCCCTTCAGCCCTAGGCCTATTTGTACCCAAGTGCCTAAGCCAATCTGACCTGTGCCACTTCATGGGCTAATAACTTTGGAACGCTTTCACCTATCCAAGCCATTCTGAGATTGTTTTCTCGTGACATATTGTACTTCACGTCAGTGCTAAATGGGAGTCAATATATTTTACCTTTCTATATAAAAAAATGCTAAATATTCGGAAATTTTGGAAAAATCGGCAATTTTTTAACTTTGAAATTCTCTGCTTTTTACAAAAATACTGATACCCCCCATAATAGTTATTAATTTACACTCCCCACATGTTTACTTCATATTGGCATCATTTTGAAAATGAAACCTTATTGTTTTACGACGTAATAGGGCTTATAGTTTTATGCGCAATTTTTCACATTTACAGCAAAACCCACTTTTCAAAGGACCAAGTCACTTCTGAAGTCACTTTAAGGGGCTTACATAACAGAAACCACCCATAAATTACCCCATTTTGCAAACTACACCCCTCAAGCTGTTCAAAACTCATTTTTAAAAACTGTTAACCCTTTAGGTGTTCCACAGGAATTTTAGCAGAATGAAGGCGAAATTTCAAAATTTCATTTTTTTTCCAGATATTACATTGTAATCCAATTTTACCTGCAACCTAGCAAGGGTTAACGGCAAACCCAAACTTGGTTACCCTAATTCTGCAGTTTATAGAAACACCCCACATGTACTCGTAAACTAAAGTATGGGCACACAGCACAGCTCAACACGGAAGGAGCGCTATGTGGTTTTTGGGTGGCGGATTCACTGGAAGAAATCTAGGGGGCCATGTCACATTTGAAGGCTGCCTGAGGTACCCCCACAGTGGAAACCCCAAAAAGTGACCCTATTTTGGAAACTACACCCCCAAGGAATCTTTTAGGGGGTATAGTGACCACTTTGACCCAACCAGTGTTTCACAGTAGTTGGAAACACTTGGTTGAGAAAATGGAAAAAGTGCATTTTTTACATGAAGGTGTCATTTTAGGCTCATTTTTTTATTTTTAAGAGGTGTACCAGCAAAAAATGCACCCCACTATTTGTTCACCAATCTCTCCCGAACACAACAACACCCGATATGTTGTCGTACACTGCAGTATTGGGGAACGGCAGGCCTCGGAAGGGAAGGAGCGCCAAATGACTTTTGGAGTGCAAATTTTACTGGAAGAAATCTAGGGGGCTATGTCACATTTGAAGACACCCTGAGGTGCCCCAACACACGCACACAGGTTCTACCTGACATCAGAGTACCGCAGTATGTACTTGAGGCAGCTGAGGGCCCTGGTAGGCCAACAATATACTGACTTCAGCCATTCAGACCTACAGGTGTCTAGGATTAGAAGAGATGAAGCCGATGTCCAATCTTTCGTTCAACTGCTGGAGACAGGTTGGGTGAACCCCTTCAACAAAGAGCATAATGGTGAACTTATCAGTTTGTCAACAGCGACTGTAGCACCACCAGATGTAGCCAAAGACCTTCAAGGGGCATACAGTATAGGAGAGGATGCATATCAAACATTCAAGGATGAGCGTTTGGGTACCGATAAGCCAACTACATTGTTTCATGACAAGATGACGAAGAACAAACTTAAAACGTTCTCTAACATCCAAATGAAGACACGCAGACAAGGTCTTGGCAAGGAGGTAATTTTGAAGGCTGACAGAAACCTATTTGGCCAGATGATACTTGTAGCTGAGAACAGAAAGCTACAAATGAGTGATGTCTTGACTCATCCCCTGGGTCCATTGCCATGGGCACTTGCCAATGGTGATGGGTCTATCCGCAAGACCAACAAGGCTGCCCTCGCAAGGGAGTTGGAGAGGAATGCTCGTCCTGCAGAAGTGATCCCCGAGCCCTCTGCAACCATCATTGATGGGATGAGCCTGGTTCAGAAACTGAAGGGAAACAATGCAACATTTGGCCAGCTAGCAGGCACAGCAATGAGTCGCGCTATCCATGAGGGTGCTAAGAGCAAGCGCATTGATATTGTCTTTGACGTCTACAAGGAGACATCCATCAAAGATACAGAAAGAGTCAACAGATATGAAGGCACAGGGATCCATTTCAAGAACATTCAACATGGGCACAACATCCAGCAGTGGAAAAAGCTTCTAAGTAGTTCCTCCAACAAGGCAAGTCTCATAAAGTTTCTGGTAGAAGAATGGAAGGCGAAACACCACAGGGAGAAGCTTGAGGAGAAGGAGCTGTATGTCACATGTGAGCAGCTCTGCTTTAAGATCACCAAAGAACAGTGGGAAGAGGCTGCTGACCTTAAGTCAAATCAAGAAGAAGCAGACACACGCCTCCTTCTCCATGCTCTTCATGCAGCAGAATCTGGTTACAAGTCGGTCATCATCACTTCGGAGGATACTGATGTCATGGTCCTGTGTCTGGGCATGTGCCACAAAATCCCATCCCACCTGTTCCAGAAATGCGGTACACAGAACCGGACAAGATTCCTGGATATCACCACTCTGAGCCGAACATTGGGAGGCAGCGTATGTGATTCATTGATTGGTATGCATGCATTTACAGGCTGTGACACCGTCAGTGCATTCGCTGGCCGTGGGAAGATGACGACACTCAAGCAGTTGAAGATGAACAAGACATACCAGGATGCCTTTCAGGAAGTTGGTCGTTCATGGGAAGTGTCTACCGAACTTTTTGAGAAGTTACAGGAAATCACCTGCCACATGTACCTGCCAACTACCCAAACAACTGAGGTAAACAGGCTCCGTTATCAGCTGTTCTGTGCCAGACGTGGAGTGGTAGAGTCAAGTCAACTCCCTCCTTGCCAGGACTGCCTTTTCATGCATGCACTGCGTGCAAACTACCAGGCTGCGATCTGGAGGAGAAGTCTGCAGAGCCAGCCATGGGTTGCAAACCCAACAGACTGCGGTTGGATGATAGATAACGACGGAAAGCTTGTTGTCAAGTGGATGCAAGGGGCACCAGCACCAGAAGCTATTATACAGCTACTGTCCTGCAAGTGTGTGCGGTCATGTGAACTTCCTCAGTGTACTTGCCTCAGCAATGGCCTGAAGTGCACAGACATGTGCAGATTACAGACATGCCAGAACAAGGGTACTGAAGACGAGCCAGTAGAACAACAGTCAGATTCAGAGTCCGATGTTGAAGATATTATGGAGTAACATATATATATATATATATATATATATATATATATATATATATATATATATATGCACATGACATGTTCAGTGTGTATTTACATAACTTGGATTAAATTTTGTTACAAATACTACATCTAGTCACTCCGGGTGGTACCGATATCGTCATATTTGGTTCTTGGCTCATGCTAAAATTCCTGTGGAACACCTAAAGGGTTAACAGTTTTTAAAAATGAGTTTTGAACAGCTTGAGGGGTGTAGTTTGCAAAATGGGGTAATTTATGGGTGGTTTCTGTTATGTAAGCCCCTTAAAGTGACTTCAGAAGTGACTTGGTCCTTTGAAAAGTGGGTTTTGCTGTAAATGTGAAAAATTGCGCATAAAACTATAAGCCCTATTACGTCGTAAAACAATAAGGTTTCATTTTCAAAATGATGCCAATATGAAGTAAACATGTGGGGAGTGTAAATTAATAACTATTATGGGGGGTATCAGTATTTTTGTAAAAAGCAGAGAATTTCAAAGTTAAAAAATTGCCGATTTTTCCAAAATTTCCGAATATTTAGCATTTTTTTATATAGAAAGGTAAAATATATTGACTCCCATTTAGCACTGACGTGAAGTACAATATGTCACGAGAAAACAATCTCAGAATGGCTTGGATAGGTGAAAGCGTTCCAAAGTTATTAGCCCATGAAGTGGCACAGGTCAGATTGGCTTAGGCACTTGGGTACAAATAGGCCTAGGGCTGAAGGGGTTAATAAGCTACGTATATGTAAGGGCTATCATATCAAAAAATAAACTACAGACATGCATCTACCTAAAAATACCAAAGAGAATTAGTCACTCCGCTTGGTACCGATATCGTCAAATTTGGTTCTTGGCTCATGGACTAACAGGTCCATTCTCAGAAACAAAGTATGCCGCAAATGTATTCCTCATTTGAGCAACTTCAGCTGTTGTCCTCAGAGGGTGATGATGGTAATCTGGCTATAGGTTACTAACAGGTTCAGCAAGTTCAATGTTGGGTCATTCTTTAGCCATTATATAGTTGTACAGATCCACACATGCCTTGACCACCTCATCGACTGTCTCAATTTTCAGATTAATGGCTGTCCCAAAAATGGACCATTTCAATACAAGCATACCAAAGGCACACTCAACTGTTCTTCGTGCTGTGGCCAGTCAGTAATTAAAAATTCTTTTTGTGTGGTTCAAGTCCCAACAGGAGTATGGTTTAAGGAGGCTTCCACACATCTGAAAGGCCTCATCCCACACCACATCAAATGGCATTGGTGAGCCTTCAGTGTTGGGAAGAGGTCGTGGCAGGGAGAAATTAAAATGATTCCCATACAACCATTGGCCCATGTCTGAGTTTTTAAATGTCTGGTAGTCATTACCATGGCCAAAAGATCCAACGTCCATTGCAAAAAACCTACAGTCGGCAGCTGCAATGGCCATGAGCACTATGGATAAATATTTTTTATAATTAAAGCATCGGATCCAGTTTCAGCCAGTTTGGTAATCCGGATATGTCTTCCATCCACTGCTCCCAAACAGATTGGGAAATTACAAGCTTCAAAATATTTTTCTAGTTTCCTGCCATATTTCCGTGGTGGGTAGTGAGATAAATTCCTCACGGAGAACATCCTGCAAAGCCCAGCAGGTGTCTGCGACAATCCAGAGAGTGTTGAAATTCCAATCCGGAACTGGAAATGGAGTGATGATAGGCTCTCTCTGATAGCCAGGAATCTGCCAACCATAGAATGAAAAAAAATTCAGAACAATAATATTTATGACAGGAAATTTGCAAAACAGAGAAAAAAAAAAAGAATCTGACATGGCTTTTAGAACAATAATATTTAGGACAGTTTTTTTGCAAAATAACAAAGCGGAAAAATATTAAGTACATTGCAGAACAAATAATAATTATGACAGGCGTTAATGTTTAAATATTATGTACCTTATTGTCACCAGCAGACGTTCCTCAGCAGAAATCGATCTACGGAGCTGGGTGTCCGGTTAGCTGATGGCTCCTTGTACACGAACCAGCAATTCCATGAAGCTCTCTTGAGACATGCTTGTGTACTCAAAATATTTCTCCGGCTTTTTATGGAGCTCACTGTATAAGGAGTGGCAAGCTTCACGGCTCTGTCAGAGTTCAACAATCAGGTGCTGCCAAAAGCGACGATGCCATCTTCTCCTTTTCCGCTCTTGCTCACAAGCGAATGCAAAGGAAAGAAACAAGTTGACATTCAAATCCAGATTCTGATAGAAGCTCTCCATGTGAAAATCCATCTTGATGCAGTATACAGGAGCAAACTCTGAGAATTTTATCTGTGCAAGGGTCTATATACAGAAATCCCATGAGACACGCCCATTTGACGTGGCTTGTGTCAATGAAATTCTCCTGGAAATTTTTTTTCCTATCTAAGGCTACGTTCACATTTGCGTTGTGCGCCGCAGCGTCGGCGCCGCAGCGCACAACGCAAACAAAAACGTGGCAAAACGCACACTAAAACGCTGCGTTTTGCGCCGCATGCGTCGTTTTTGGCCGAAAGTTGGACGCAAAAAAAATGCAACTTGATGCGTTTCTTGCGTCCAACGCTTGCGGCCATGCGGCGCAAAACGCAGCACAACGCATGTCCATGCGCCCCCATGTTAAATATAGGGGCGCATGACGCATGTGGCGCCACTGCGGCGCCCGACGCTGCGGCGCTGACCGCAAATGTGAACGTAGCCAAACACATGCGCATAAAAAACACAAACACTTGCAAAAATGCATGCAAACATAGCATTTTTTCCATTATGCGTAAGCTGATGTGGATAAAAAATGCTGCGTTATGCGTTCGCATGCATTTCTGCATGTGCTTAAGGTTGCGGACGATACACTGTGAACTCAACCACAAATGTGAACCTAGCCTCTCTCAAACAATTTTGATTAGGAAATGTGGACTCCTGCCAGTTCCCCAATTGTAGCCTAAATAATTTTGAGTTGGAAATGTGGCCTGATGCCTGCACATCCATATTAGCCCAAATGATTTTGATTAGGAATTATGCCCTGGTGCCTGCTCAACAATGTTAGACCAATGATTTTGACTAGGAAATGTGGCATGGTGCCTGCACAACAATATTAGCCCAAGTGATTTTGATGAAAAAATGTGGCATGGTGCCTGCACAACAATATTGACCCTAACAATTTTGATTAGGAAATGTGACCTACTGATTGCAACACAGTATTAGCCGAAACAATTTTATAATTGGGAAATGTGTACTCCTAACTGCAACCCAATATTAACCCAAACAATTTTGATTAGGAAATGTGGACTCCTGCCTGCACCCCGATATCAATCCAAATAATTTTGATTAGGAAATGTAGCCTGGTCATTTAATTTACATTGGCTGCACTACGAGGAAGCTTAAAATGCGCTTTGGAGAACATCTTAGAGATATTAATAAAAACAACAGCACTAGCCGCAATATTTCTATGGCTTCCAAACATTTTATTTTCCAGCACAATGTTAACACCTCGTCATTGGTGGTATGAAGAATAGAACAGCTAAAAAGTCATAAGTGAGGTGGGGATATCAAAAGACTCCTTCTAACACATTCTGGATTTAAAACTTAGAGACTAGACACCCTGCAGGTCTTTATAAAAGACACAAAATCATGTTCCATTATTAATAACCGGAGAACTGATGTTGTTATTTTAAGTAAATATGTAGAAAACATTTTTTAACGTTGAAAAATTTTAACTTGGTAGCATATCGATACAATAACCAAACAATGAATATTTCTATCTACAAGGACCTTTCTTTAATATCACATGACTTAGGATACTCATATGATTGGTCCGCTTATTGTATTAAATTGTATTGTATTCGCGTATCACCCCTACTCTGGAACCTTCTACCACAACACATCAGACTCTCGCCTACCATCAGAATCTTCAAAAAGAATCTGAAGACCCACCTCTTCCGACAAGCCTACAACCTGCAGTAACCACCGATCAACCAACCGCTGCACAATCAGCTCTATCCTCACCTACTGTATTCTCACCCATCCTTAGATTGTGAGCCTTCGCGGGCAGGGTCCTCACTCCTCCTGTACCAGTTATGACTTGTATTGTTTAAGATTATTGTACTTGTTTTTATTATGTATACCCCTCCTCATTTGTAAAGCGCCATGGAATAAATGGCGCTATAACAATAACAATAAATAATAATAATAATAATAAAATGTATGATGTTGAGTGCAAGTCAGCTGTGACAAAGATCCACATTAGGATTGAAACACGTCGCTTGGCCGCCAGTGCCTGGTGTGCCTGTCCACATATACAGTGGATTCTACTGTTTGCTATGCTTTATGACTTGGAAAAATAAAGGAATTGTTTTAAGGAGCTGGAACGTCCATTTACGTAAATAGGGCCTGGTGCCTGCAAAACAATATTAGCCCAAATTATTTTGATTAGGAAATGGGGCCTGGTGCCTGCAACCTAATTTTTGCCAAAAAAATTTTGATTAGAAAATGCGGCCTGGTGCCAGCACAACAATATTAGCCCAAACGCTTTTTATGACAAATTGTGGCAAGGTAGCTAGCTGCACAACAATATTACCCAAACAATTTTGATTAGGAAATGTGGCATGTTGCCTGCACAACAGTATTAGACAAAATTATTTTGATTAGGAAATGTGGCATTGTGCCTGCCCAACAATATTATCCAAACAATTTTCATTAGGAAAAGTTGACTCCTGCCTGCCCCCCAATATTATCCCAAACAATTTTGATTAGTAAATGTATCCTGGTGCCTGCACACCAATATTAAAACAAACTATTTTGATTAGGAAATTTGGCCTGATGCCTGCACAAGAACATTGTCACGTCATAGCTATGCAGGTAGATGCACGCTCCACTAGATGGCAGTAGAGTGAAGGGAACACTGCAACACTTGCCAGAGCAGACTTGCAGCGCTGCAGTAATGTTACCACCAGGAGGCAACAGAGTAATCAAACAAACTGCATCAAAACCAGGAGAATAATGTAGTACCAAGGGAAAAATCAACTCAGAGTCAGAGACACGCCAGAGGGTCAATACCAGACGGAGCCAGAAGTACCAGGAGCAAAAGACAGAGTCAGGTCAGAGTCAAAGTCAAGTACCAGAGAGTCCAAACAAGAATGGAAAACACTGAGTCAGAACAGGGGAAGGTGAATAAACAGACAGGGGAACAGTCAGGATTCACAGCAGGAGAAATCAGGATATAACCAGTCAGCTACTCACACCATAGGCAGAATCTTTAATTGACATGGTCTTCAGGACACAGTGGAGATAAATAGCAAACCTGAGACTAGACTGAGGCTGGGAAAAATTAACCCCTGACATGATCAGACCGGGAAAAGGGAAGATTGGACTCAAAACCCAGTCTGGATCATGACAGTACTCTTCTCAAGGGGGGCACCTGACCCCCAGGTCTCCCAGGATAACGTGCATTATATGCCCGAACCAATCAATCAGCATTGACAGATCACACCAAGACTCACGATCGATCCTCAGGACCGTAACCGCTCCAATGGACCAAATACTGAAGTGAACTGCAGACCATGCGAGAATCCACAATCTGTTCCACTTCATACTCAGTCTGACCATCCACAGAGACAGGAAGCAGAGGAGTTGGAGACCCAGCAGAGGAAGGTATAAATGATTTAGGAAGGGACTTATGGAGCACATTGGGAATCCGAAGCGATGGAGGTAGGCGTTAGGGGAAGGCAACTGTATTGACAATCTCAATGATTTCATCAGGACCAATAAACCTGGGACCTGGCTTAGCAGAAGAAACTTTCAGACGTACTGTATGTTCTTGGTAGACAACTACACTTTATCTCCTACCAGATTACAGGTCCTACAGACCGTCGCTTATCAGCAAAATGTTTATGTTTGCCCTGAGCCTCCCCAATATTCTTCTGGACCTCTCTCCACACATCCCCCAACCACTGAACTGCTGTTTCAGCCCCTGGACATCCAGAATCCAGCCTGGAAAATTTGCCAAAATGGGGGTGAAATTCGTAGTTACAGAAGAAAAGAGAGGTACCAGTGGACTGATTAATCCGATTCTTAAAAGCAAACTTAGCCACAGGCAACACCAATTATCCTGCTGAGGTGTAGCAAGACACTGCAAAATCTGTTCAAGTGACTGATTGGTCCTCTCTGTCTGACCGTTGGTCTCAGGATGGTAGGCCGAGGAGAAGGTCAAGCAAATACCTAATCTTTTACAAAATGCCCTCCAAAATTTGGACACAAATTGTACCCCTCTATCAGAAACCACACTCAAAGGCACACTATGCAATGGAACAACGTGCTCAACAAACAACTTACTGTAGATAGCTATCTGCATTAGGCAGTCCTGCCAAAGGTACAAAATGCACCTGTTTACTGAATCTGTCAGCCGCTTATCAGATCACTGTTTTGCCATTGGAAGGAGGGAGATCAATGATAAAATCCATGGACAAATGAGTCCAAGGTCTATCCGGAAATGGCAATGGCACCAATTCCCCAGCCAACAGGATATGGGAGCTCTTAGCATGGGCACGGGTATCACAAGCAGACACAAACACAGCGACATCAGGGGGCATGGAAGACCACCAAAACAGCCTAGCAACAGCTTTCTGGGAGGCCGAGATCCCCGGGTGTCCACTGAGAGCAGAATTATGGAACTCCCGGAGAAACTTCAACCAATACTGAACCAGGACAAAGAGCTTATTGTCAGGTAAAGATGGAGGAGCAAGAGATTGAGCCTCCCTAATTTCCAGCTCCAATTCAGAGTATACCCCAGCAACAACCACCCATGCTGAAGAATGGAGGAAGGAGGTTCGAGGGGTGATATCAGATCAAAACTGCGAGATAAGGCATCTGCCTTGACATTCTTGGAACCAGGCCGAAAGGTAATAGAAAAATGAAAACGAGAAAAGAAAGCGACCACCTAGCCTGTCTAGGAGTTAACCGCTTGGCAGACTCAACGTAAGACAGGTTCTTGTAGTCTATAATCACCGTGATCCGATGAACTGCCCCCTCCAAAAAGTGCCTCCATTCTTCAAAAGCCAATTTTATGGCCAATAAGTCCCGGTTATCAACATCATAATTCCTCTCTGCAGAAGAAAACTTCCTGGAGAAAAAGGCACATGGTCTTAAATTGGTCAAAGTAGTGGGTCCCTGAGACAACACCGCCCCCACTGTCACCTCCGACGCATCCACCTCTGCAATGAATGGCTCTGACGGATCGGGCTGAACCAATATACACTCCCTGACAGAAGTTATGTCGCTTACCCATGTTATGTAAATAAAAGCTTATAACCTGACGTTAAATTCATACATTGGTTGCATAAAATATTCTTTTGAAAGCTGAAACCCTCCGAAATGTTGTTTAGGTAAAGAAAATAAATTGGCATCAATGCAGAAATATTGATCAGTTAATGGACACAGAATGGTCAGATTTTGGCAAGACAAAAGTTTTGTCACCCACAGAAAGTAATGTGATATTCAAACAAATAATTAACTTAAAATACAAATATATGTTGCATAACATTGGTGAATGAAGTTGTGGTGCTATTAGAGTCATATTTAAGATTTTGTGTTACTTCCATGAGCTTGAAGGACTGCATCCATGCAGTTCAACAATGATTCATACAATTTATTCATGAAGTCATCAGGAATAGCAAAAAATGCAGTCTTACGTGCCTCCCAAAGTTCATCTAGATTCTTTGGTTTTGTCTTCCAAGCTTCCTCTTTCATCCTACCCCAAACATGCTCAATGATGTCCATGTCTGGTGACTGGGCTAGCCAGTCCTTGAGCAACTTCATCTTTTTTGCCTGGAGGAATTTTGTTGTAGATATGGATGTATGAGATGGAGCACCATCCTGCTGCAGAATTTGACCCCTTTTAAGATTTGGAATATAAGAGGTAGCTATTACGTCTTGATATTTTAGGCTATTGATATTGCCTTACACCTTGCAAATGTTTCGCATACCCCCATACTGAATGTTACTCTAGACCATGATCTTTCCGCCACAAAATCTAACTGCTTTCTGGGTGTATTTTGGATCCATACGGGCTCCAGTAGGTCTCCTGCAGTATATGCGGTGGCTGTGGTGTAATTCTACTGAAGATTCATCAGAGAAATTCACCTTCTGCCACTTTTCCACCTTCCATCTGTTTAGCAGGCTGTGGGACTTTGCAAATGCCACATGGTTTTTCTTTGCCTTTTGTTTAGTGCTGGCTTCTGGGCACTGATTCGACCATGGAGGCCATTTCGAGGCAGAAGCCTACAAACTGTTTTAGTTGACACAGGCACTTGAGGTTACCAGGCCTTTTGGAGCTCTGCTGCAGTGGAAGAGGGGTTTGCTTTGGATTTTCTAACCAACAAACATTCCTCCTTAGCAGTTGTCTTGCGGGGTCTGCCGGACCTGGGCTTGTCTCCAGTCTCTTCAATTTTTTTTAAATTCTTTGTACTCGATGTTGAGACACATTAAAGATGCCAGCCAGCTCTGCAGTGGATCTGGTCTTCAGCCTCTTGATAATCCATGCTTTGGTCACATGGTGGATTTTTGGCATGTTGTCAGAGCTCAAGTTGCAGTTCAAGTGAAGGTCTGGGCTGCTGGGTTTCTTTTTATACACACACACTAATTAACCGATCATTTACTGAGCACAGGTGAAGATGTAAACTAGGATTGGGTGCATTATATGACCAGGCGACAAAACTTTGGTCTTGCCAAATCTGACCATTCTGTGTCCATTAACTGATCAATATTTCTGCATTGATGCCAATCTATTTTCTTAACCTAAAACACATTTCAGAGGGTTTCAGCTTTCAAAAGAATAATTTATACAACCAATTGATACAGGAAAGATATATATCTTGGTACCGTGTTAGATAGTAGATAGAAAAATATTTAGAATTGAGAGTCCTCAGTGGTTGAGACTGTGTAGTCTCGAAAGCTTGCAATTTGTTACCATCTTTTCAGTTAGCCATTAAATGGTATCAACCACTGAGAACTCTCAATTCTAAATATTTTTACAACCAATGGATTGTTATGAACTATACTTTTTGGCTCCCTCTTGTGGTCACTAGCGGTATGGCTCTTGGATATTCTTTCCCCAGGTTGGTAGTCACCTGGTTCGTTAAGACCCTGGGTGTTCCTATTTAAACTTCCTGGATTCTTAGTCCATTGCCTGGCATCAATGTAATCAGTCCTTGTCTGGTTGCTCCTGTCTACTGGTCCTGATTTTTGCTACATAAGCTAAGTCCTGCTTTCTTGTTTTTTGTTTATTGTATAGTTCTGTTTTTTGTCCAGCTCGTTTATAATGTGATTCCTGATTTTGCTGGAAGCTCTAAGGGGGCTGATATTCTCCCCCCCCCCACGTCTAGTCGGTGCGGGGGTTCTTGGATATTCAGCGTGGATATTTTTGCAGGGTTTTTTGCTGACCACATAAGTCCGCTTTCTATATTTCTGCTATTATTTAGTGGGCCTCTCTTTGCTGAATCTAGTTCATACTTACGTTTGTCCTTTCCTCTTACCTCACCGTTATTATTTGTTGGGGGCCTGTATCTACTTTGGGGTACCTTTCTCTTGAGGCAAATGAGGTCTGTATTTTCTCTGAAAGGGTTAGTTAGATCTCCGGCTGGCGCGAGACGTCTAGAACCAACGTAGGTACGTTCCCCGGCTGCTATTAGTTGTGGGCTAGGATCAGGTATGTGGTCAGCTCAGTTACCACCTCCCTATGAGCTAGTTTTTTATGTTTGCAGACTTTGCTGAAGACCCTGAGATCCTTTACCATTAGGATCACAACATGGATGAATTTAACATCAGGTTATAAGCTTTTATTTACATAGCATGGATAAGCGACATAACTTCTGCCAGGGAGTGCAGGAGCAGACGTTAAACACTCATTTAATGTAATAAATGCTTCAGCCACCAGGGGTGACCGTATTTTGAGATCAGCCCCCTTGCGAGTGAGATCGGTGAGTGGCTTGACCACCTGAGAAAACCCCTTGATGAAATTTTGATAATAATTGGAGAAACCTAGAAAACGCTGCAGAGCCTTGAGGTCTCTGGGTTGCACCCAATCCACAATGGCCTGTACCCCAGAAAGAAAAGCTCTTGGACACAAGAAGAACATTTCTCTGGTTTAGTGAAACGGAGAATTTCCCCGTAACCTATGAAGAACAGCATGTAAATGACCAATGTGGAATTCCTTGTCATGAGAGAAAACAAGGATGTCGTACATGTATACTACCATAAAGCACCTGATAAAATCAGAAAAAAACATCATTCATGAAGCTCTGAAACACCACGGGTGCATTTGTGAGACCAAAGGGCATGACCAAATTTTCAGACAGACCCTCGAAGGTGAGAAATGCCGTTTTCCACTAATCCCCTTCCCGAATGCAGATATGCTCCCCTGAGATCAAGTTTGGAAAACCACTTAGCCCCAGACAATTGGTTATAAAGATCTGAAATGAGTGAGAGAGGGTAGGTATTTTTCACCGTAATTGAATTTTGTTCCCGGAAATTGAGGCACGGGCGTAAACAACCATCTTTTTTCTTAACAAAAAAGAATCCAGCGGCCACAGGAGAGAGAGGGATGGATATAACCTTTGCATAGACTATCAGAGATATAGTTTTTCATAGTGGTACGTTCCGGGCCAGAAATATTGTACAAATGGGCCTTGAGCAATTTAGAACCCAGAATAAGATTAATAGTACAATCATAAGGACGAGGCGATGGCAAGACTTCAGCCTCTTTTTCGGAGATCACGTCCCCAAAATCCTTCAAGTTCTCTGGAATACCATCCAGATCAATGGCAGACACAGAAACATCAGAAAAACAAACATTGGAAAAAGTAGGACCCCATTTAAGATTATCATGAGATCCCCAGTCTATAACACGATTATACCTCTGTAACCAGGGGAATCCCAACTTCAGTCCTGCAGGACTGATTATTCATAATAACATAACATGAAATTTGTTCCTGGTGCAAGGAAACCACCTTGAGGAGGAACTCCTCAGAGACAAACTTAATGACATTTTGAGCCAATGGTTTGTTATCAATGGCAATGATATGAATGGGAGTCTCTAGCCTAACTCTCCCTAACTTTAACTTGGACACCAGTCTAGACTCAATTAAGTTTTTTGGAAGATCCACAGTCCACAAAAGCTGAAGTAGGTGTGCAACCACCACCTCCATAACACAGTTCCACCTCTAACAAAACTTTTTGAAATTATGAAAATGGTACCTGAGAGTCTGATGACCTCCCCAACAATCACCCAGACTTGAAAGCTTGTTAATCCATGGACAAGAGTGGCAGTCCTTCTTCCAATGTCCTGGATCTCTGTTGTGAACTCTATTTCTGGGCTCCCTCTTGTGGTCACAAGTGGTACTGTGTGAGTGCTGTCTTTCTGCAGGTTTGTGACTGGCATCAGCTGTCTCGTTATCTGTGGGCTGGTTTTCTATTTAAGCTCACTTGGACTCTCAGTCTATGCCTGCTGTCAATGTATTCAGTGCTATTCTGATTCCTTCTGACTACCTTGCTCCCAGTCTCTTCAAGAGAAGCTAAGTTTCCGTTTTGTTCATTTTTTGATCATCAGTGTTCTATATGTTTCTTGTCCAGCTTGCTAATATGTGATTTCCCAGCTTGCTGGTAGCTCTGGGGGGCTGAGTTTCTCCCCCCACACCGTTAGTTGGTGTGGGGGTTCTTGATTTCTCAGCGTGGATATTTTGGTAGGGTTTTTTACTGACCGCACAGTTCGCTATCTGTCTTCTGCTATCTAGTATTAGCGGGCCTCATTTGCTGAATCTGTTTTAATTCCTACGTGTGTCTTTTCTCCTTACCTCACCGTTATTATTTGTTGGGGGCTTCCTATATCTTTGGGGTTATTTCTCTTGAGGCAAGTGAGGTCTTGCTTTCTCTTTAGGGGTAGTCAGTTTCTCAGGCTGCGTTGAGACGTCCAGGATTTTAGGCACGTTCACGGCTACCTTTAGTGTGTTGGATAGGATCAGGTTTTGGGGTCAGTCCAGTTACCACCTCCCTAGAGCTCGTGTCTATGTTTAGTTACTTAGCTAGTATTTCCTGTGATCCCCAGCCACTGGGATCATAACAGATCTCCACAATAAAAACATAGTTTCCCATCACATCATCACATTTCCTACTCCTTGAAGTTGATGGCACCAACCACCATGGTCTCCATAAATGGCATCACCTCAGACTTAGCAGGCAATAAAGGAATTTCTCGCTGGATAATTCCTCTTTCCTGTAATCTCCGGTCCATACGAATGGCCTGGGTCTTGGCCTCTTCCAGGGAACTTGGTGAAAGATGGAGGGCCAGAGCATCCTTGAGATGATCCGAAAGGTCCTCTCCTGAACTGGCATCTTGAAGCGGAGTCATCCCAAGACACCTCAGTGGACCACGGTTTAAACTTACCACAATACTGTTCAGCAGTGACTTTACTCTGGGAGAGACCCGTGATCACATCCTCTGCCACCCTGACCAGGTCTGGTTCATCATAAATCAGACCTAAAGCCTCAAAGAACCTATCCACAGACATACGTTCATGGGCAGTAGCAGGTAAAAAAAAGCTCAGGTTAGAGGACCCTCCAGGAGCAACAAAATAATTATCCCCACTCATTGACTCTCATCTCCTGAGGATCTGGGTATAAGGGAAAAAAGTAGCTTACAACTCTTTCTGAATGTAAACAACCTCTCCTTCTCACCGGAGAAAGTATCAGGGAGCTTGACTTTAGGTTCAGGAGAGTGTAAGGAAATATCAATGGGGTTAGATTGCTCAACAGCTGATTTTGTTATGGAACCCTGAAAAAATTTCACAGTTTCAATAAGCTCCCACTGGAGTTGGTTGTGAGAGGCAGCAAGAGCCCTATGTTACACTGACAAATCCTGCATCATTTGGGTCAGACTGGACATTTGACCGCAAGAGTTTGCAGTGGATCAGTCATAATGTCAAGCCGCAGCTATGCAGGTAGATGCACACTACACTAGATGGCAGTAGAGTGGAGGGAAGACCGCAACATTTCCAGAGCAGACCTGCAGCGCTGCAGCGTGGCCACCACCATGTGTCAACAGAGTAGTCAAACAAGCCGCATCAAAACCAGGAGAGTAACATAATGACAAGGGGAAAATCAACTCAGAGTCAGAAATGCGCCAAAGGGTCAATACCAGACGGAAGCAGAAGTACCAGGAGCAAAAGGCAGAGTCAGGACAGAGTCAAAGCCGAGTCAAGTACCAGAGAGTCATAACACGAAGGGAAAACACTGAGTCGGAATGGGGGGGAGGGGAATGAACAGACACGGGAACAGTCAGGAATCTCAGCAGGTCAAATCATGTTACAACAATAGTCAGCTACTCATACCGTAGGCAAAAGCTGTAACTGTCATGGTCTGCAGGACACAGTGGAGATAAATAAAAACCTGAGATCAGACTGAGGCTGAGAAAAGTTAACCCCTGACATGATCAGACCAGTAAAAGGGAAGACGGGACTCAAAACCCAGTCTGGATCATGACAAATATTATCTGAAATATGTTTGATTAGGAAATATGGACTCCTGCCTGCATTACAGTATTAGCCCAAATAATTTGCCATAGGAAATGTGGCATGGTGCCTGAACAACAATATAAGACCTAACAATTTGGATAAGGAAATGGGGCCTGTACCCCAATATTAGCCAAAATGATTTTTAATAGGAAATGTGGCATGGTGCCTGCACAACAATATTAGGCTAAACTATTTTAATTAGGAAATGGGGCCTGATACCTGCACAATATTAGCCCAAACAATTTTGATTAGGAAATGGGGCCTGGTTCCTGAACAACAATAATAGCTTAAATAATTGTCAATAGAAAATTTTGCCTGCTGCCTGCACAACAATATTAGCCTAAAATGATTTTGATTAGGAATTGTGGCCTTGTGCCCTATAAACAATATTAGCTCATCAACAGACAAAAAAGCAAAGTCAAAAACACAATGTAAACACATGTAATAAAAGTCACTCAAAAATGCAATGAAAAAACACAAATAATCTATTATGAACAAAGCCTAAGGTCTAATGTATAAGTGGTTGTTCAACACCAACTTACATTTCTTATTTCCGCATGCTATTGAACAAACAGAAGTTTTGGCAAGGAATATGAAATAATTCGTTAAATGAACATTGTCATAAAAAATACTTTGAAAAATAGAATGCTTCAGTTTAAAAGGGCTTTCAGACTTAACACTTTACCATTTGTCAACTGACCTATATTTTTTCCATATTGACAAATTTCTTTATCTTATCCAATAAAGTCACTGCCCTTTTATGACCAATATGGCCACATTGCAGTTGAAAGAATCCTTAAAAGGTTAGAAAGGTGTTAAAATATTTGCTTCTTCTGTATAGTCCCAAAAGTGATTTTATTTATAATGTTAAGTAGAATATTACACTAGCAGCAGACAGATTAGTGAAAAGCCTCTGCAAATGCTAGCATAGTTCATAGGTGAGCATTAGGCATAGGCATTTTTAAAAGTCAATGCTGCTGACCTTGATGAACAATATAATGTACTGTAAAAAACAGTTTGTAATCTTTATAATTTAGGAGTTACGTTACACACAAAGTTTCACTAGAGATTTTTTTCCTTGAGGGACACATAAATGAAACTCCTATACCTTAATGGAAAACTGTGAGTCACTTCGCTATAAAGCAGTAGAAAGAAATAAAATGAAAAGTTATGCCAGAAAACTAAAGGTCAACTGAAATAAATGTTGTAGGCATTACGTTTGCTACAACTAAACTAGGTCTTAAGGCATTCTACAGATAGTATAGAACATATGTACAGTGCTTTTAGACTCAAATGTTCTGCAAAAAAATGTGTTCTAATTGGAGAAAAGTAGATCAAAGTTCAAATGTGCCTGTTCACATTTTAGCGACTTTTTTCAAAAACCCGCAATAGTGACTGTCCAAAGTCTGCACAGTCCACACTAGAATATGAAGCATAATAGAATTTTACAGTGCTTGCTCCCACACAAAACAGTAGCTGAGAATGACAAGCAAGATCCTGCATGTTTTAGTGTAGCCCTAAGCATAGAGTTTGAGCCGTTTTGACTTCTGGTTATCGGTAGAAATCACTAATAGGGTTTGTTCACACTCTGTGTTTTTTTTCCCAAAGTTTTTGCCACTGAAAAATACAGCATTTTACAGTACCAGCAAAGTTAATGAGATTTCTGAGATCAAAAGCACTTATTTTTTTCCTTACTGATTTGAAGCATCAATGCGTTTTTTTCAAATATACAGGATGTAAATTTTTTTAGCGATTTACAGCGTTTTTCATTCACTAAAATTAATAGGATAAGAATACATGTAACACAGTAACATAGTTAGCAAGGCCGAAAAAAGACATTTGTCCGTCCAGTTCAGCCTATATTCCATCATAATTAGTGTTGAGCATTCCGATACTGCAAATATCGGGTATCGGCCGATATTCGCTGTATCGGAATTCCGATACCGAGTTCCGATATTTTTGTGATATCGGAAATCGGAATCGGAAGTTACTATAAGTTCCCAGGCGTGTGCGGTGTGTATGGTTCCCAGGGTCTGGAGGAGAGGAGACTCTCCTTCAGGCCCTGGGATCCATATTCGTGAAAAAAATAAAGATTAAAAATAAAAAATATGGATATACTCACCCCTCCGACGGACCCTGGCCCTCAGCGGTGCAACCGGCAGCCTCCGTTCCTAAGAATGCAGTGATTGTAGGACCTGGGATGATGTCACGGTCTTGTGATTGGTAGCGTGTCCGCTCATGTGACTGCGAAGTCATCGAAGGTCCTTCACTCACTGCATTCTTAGGAACGGAGGCAGATGCTTGCACCGGTGAGAGCCAGGGTCCGTCGGAGGGGTGAGTATATCCATATTTTTTATTTTTATTCTTTATTTTTTACATGAATATGGATCGGAGTTTCCTCTCCTTCAGACCCAGGGAACCATCCAGGATAGCTTCCGATATTTGTGTCCCATTGACTTGTATTGGTATCGGGTATCGGTATCGGCGATATCCAATATTTTTTGGATATTGGCCGATCCAATCCGATACCGATACTTTTGAATATCGGAAGGTATCACTCAACACTAGTCATAATAAATCACCAGATCTACGTCCTTCTAAAGAATTTAATAACCATAAAATACAATATTGTTGCGCTCCAGGAAAACATCCAGGCCTCTTCTGAATCCTTCGACTGAGTTTGCGATCACCACCTCTTCAGGCAAGGAATTCCAGATTCTTACTGCCCTAATAGTAAAGAATTATCTTCTATGTTGTTGGGGGAAAAACCTTCTCTCCCCCAGACGCAAAGAATGCCCCCTTGTGACCATCACCTTCCTTGGTATAAACAGATCTTCGGAGAGATATTTGTATTGTCCCCTTATATACTTATACATGATTATTAGATCGCCCTTCAGTCATCTTTTTTATAGACTAAATAATCCTAATTTTGCTAATCTCTTTGGGTATTGTAGTTCTCCCATCCCCTTTATTAATTTTGTTGCCCTCCTTTGTACTCGCTTTAGTTGCATTACATAGTTACATAGTTACATAGTTATTAAGGTTGAAGGAAGACTTTAAGTCCATCTAGTTCAAACTATAGCCTAACATAACATGCCCTAACATGTTGATCCAGAGGAAGGCAAAAAAAAACCCATGTGGGAAAGCGTAAGCTCCACCTTGGGGAAAAAAATTCCTTCCTGACTCCACATACGGCAATCAGACTAGTTCCCTGGATCAACGCCCTATCAAGGAATCTAGTGTATATACCCTGTAACATTATACTTTTCCAGAAAGGTATCCAGTCCCCTCTTAAATTTAAGTAATGAATCACTCATTACAACATCACACAGCAGAGAGTTCCATAGTCTCACTGCTCTTACAGTAAAGAATCCGCGTCTGTTATTATGCTTAAACCTTTTTTCCTCCAGACGTAGAGGATGCCCCCTTGTCCCTGTCTCAGGTCTACGATTAAAAAGATCATCAGAAAGGTCTTTGTACTGTCCCCTCATATATTTATATATTAAAATAAGATCACCCCTTAGTCTTCGTTTTTCCAAACTAAATAGCCCCAAGTGTAATAACCTATCTTGGTATTGCAGACCCCCCAGTCCTCTAATAACCTTGGTCGCTCTTCTCTGCACCCGCTCTAGTTCAGCTATGTCTTTCTTATACACCAGAGACCAGAACTGTGCACAGTATTCTAAGTGTGGTCTAACTAGTGACTTGTATAGAGATAAAATTATGTTCTCCTCATGAGCATCTATGCCTCTTTTAATGCATGCCATTATTTTATTTGCTTTTGTAGCAGCTGCCTGACACTGGCCACTGAATATGAGTTTGTCATCCTCCCATACACCCAGGTCCTTTTCATTGACGGTTTTACCCAGAGTTTTAGAATTAAGCACATAGTTATATATCTTATTACTTCTACCCAAGTGCATGACCTTACATTTATCCCCATTAAAGCTCATTTGCCATTTGTCAGCCCAAGCTTCTAGTTTACATAAATCATCCTGTAATATAAAATTGTCCTCCCCTGTATTGATTACCCTGCAGAGTTTAGTGTCATCTGCAAATATTGAAATTCTACTCTGAATGCCCCCTACAAGGTCATTAATAAATATGTTAAAAAAGAGGGCCCAATACTGACCCCTGTGGTACCCCACTGCTAACCGCGACCCAGTCCGAGTGTGCTCCATTAATAACCACCCTTTGTTTCCTATCCCTGAGCCAGCTCTCAATCCACTTACACATATTTTCCCCTATCCCCATTATTCTCATTTTATGTAACAACCTTTTGTGTGGCACCGTATCAAAAGCTTTTGAAAAGTCCATATACACTACATCCACTGGGTTCCCTTGGTCCCGTCCAGAACTTACCTCTTCATAGAAGCTGATCAAATTAGTCTGACATGAACGGTCCCTAGTAAACCCGTGCTGATACTGGGTCATGAGGTTATTCCTCTTCAGATACTCCAGTATAGCATCCCTTAGAATGCCCTCCAGGATTTTACCCACAGTAGAGGTTAAGCTTACTGGCCTATAATTACCGAGTTCAGTTTTTGTCCCCTTTTTGAATATTGGCACCACATTTGCTATACACCAGTCCTGTGGTACAGACCCTGTTATTATGGAGTCTTTAAAGATTAAAAATAATGGTCTATCAATGACTATACTTAATTCCTGCAGAACTCGAGGGTGTATCCCATCCGGGGCCGGAGATTTGTCAATTTTATTGATTTTTAGACGCCGCCGTACTTCCTGCTGGGTTAAGCAGGTGACATTTAATTTGGAATTTTTATCACTAGTCATTTTGTCTGCCATGTGATTTTCTTTTGTAAATACTGATGAAAAAAAGTCATTTAGCATATTGGCTTTTTCCCCATCCTCATCCACCATTTCACCCAGACTATTTTTAAGGGGGCCAACACTATCATTTTTTAGTTTCTTACTATTTATGTAGTTAAAGAATATTTTGGGATTATTTTTACTCTCTCTGGCAATGAGTCTCTCTGTCTCAATGTTTGCTGCCTTGATTTGCTTTTTACAGAATTTATTTAATTATTTGTATTTATTTAATGCCTCCTCACTACCTACTTCCTTTAATTCTCTAATTGCTTTCTTTTTGTCCCTTATTGCACCCCTTACAGCTCTATTTAGCCATATTGGTTTCCTCCTATTTCTAGTATGTTTATTCCCATACGGTATATACTGTGCACAGGTCCTATCCATGATGCTAATAAACGTCTCCCATTTTCTTTGTGTATTTTTATGTCTCAGGATATCGTCCCAGTTAATTGCACCAAGGTCCTCTCTCATCCGTTGGAAATTTGCCCTCCTGAAGTTTAGTGTCCTTGTAACCCCTCTACTACACATCTTATTAAAAGATACACGAAAACTTATTATTTTGTGATCACTATTCCCCAAGTGACCCCCAACCCTTATATTTGATATGCGGTCTGGCCTGTTGGTTAATATTAGGTCTAGCAGTGCCCCCCTTCTTGTTGGGTCCTGAACGAACCAGTTGTGAAAGGCAATTGTCTTTCATAGTTGTCAAAAACTGATTACCTTTGCTGGAACTGCAGGTTTCTGTTCCCCAATCTATTTCAGGGTAGTTAAAGTCCCGCATAATAATGACTTCTCCTTGAGTTGCAGCTTCATCTATTTGCTTTACGAGGATATTCTCCACTGCTTCCATTATTTTTGGAGATTTATAACAAACCCCTATCAGTAATTTATTATTTTTCCCCCTCCCCTTATCTCCACCCACAGGGACTCTACATTCTCATTAGATTCACCTATATTATCACGCAGGATAGGTTTTAAGGACGATTTTACAAATAGACACACCCCAACCCCTCGATTATCTGTACGGTCATTTCTGAACAGGCTATAACCCTGCAAGTTAACAGCCCAGTCATGGCTCTCATCCAGCCATGTTTCAGATATCCCCACCATGTCATAATTATGCTCCAACAACATTAGTTCTAATTCGTCCATTTTGTTGGCGAGGCTTCTGGCATTAGTATATATGCACTTGATGTTCCTCTCTGTATCTCTATTCTTTCTTAAATTATTAACTGTTCTAACCCCACCCCCCATGCCACCGCCACCCCCAACTTCCTTATTTGTGCCCAGGTCTCTATCTACACTATCTACCCCTCCTATAAATTGAATACCCTCCCCCAATCCCTAGTTTAAACACTCCTCCAACCTTCTAGCCATTTCCTCCCCCAGCACAGCTGCACCTTCCCCATTGATGTGCAGCCCGTCCCTAGCGTAGAGCCTGTAGCCAACTGAGAAGTCGGCCCAGTTCTGCAGGAACCCAAACCCCTCCTTCCTACACCAATTCTTGAGCCACTTATTAAGCTCCCTAATCTCCTGTTGCCTCTCTGGCATGGCACGTGGTACAGGCAGTATTTCGGAAAATACCACGTTGGAGGTCCTTGCTTTCAGCTTGCAGCCTAATTCCCTGAAATCATCTTTAAGGACCTTCCAACTACCTCTAACTTTGTCATTTGTGCCAATGTGCACCATGACCGCTGGGTCCTCACCAGCCCCTCCCAGTAATCTGTCCACCCGATCAGCGATGTGTCGGACTCGAGCGCCAGGTAGGCAGCACACCGTTCAACGATCCCTGTCTTTGTGACAGATTGCCCTATCTGTTCCCCTAATAATTGAGTCCCCCACTACCAGCACTTGTCTGGCCTGCCCTGCTCTCCTATTTCCCTCCTTACTGGAGCAGTCACTCCTCCGGCTTTCAGAGGACATGCCTGGATGCAGCAGTGCTACCCCTGTACTGGCACCCCCCTCATCTGCCAACTTAGCAAACTTATTGGGGTGTGCCAGATCAGGACTAGCCTCCCTGGCACTCTTCCCTCTACCCTGCTTCCTAACTGTCACCCAGCTAACTGCCTCACTGTCCTGCAGCTCCATCCTACCATCCTCCCCCTCATCTATCCCATTGAGCGTCTTCTCAGTGAGCAGAAGACTCCTCTCCATATTGTCTATGGATCTCAGTGTTGCCAGCTGCACATTTAGATTCAGGATCTGGGTTTCCAAATGCACAATGTGCTCACATCTCGCACAGCAGTATGCACCCTCGACCGGCTGATCAAGGACTGCATACATGTGGCAAGATGTGCACTGGATGGCATTAACAAGCACATGGAGCACATTTCCTAATGGGGAGTGCACCACACAAACGTTAAATAAAAAATTATTACAAAGTATTAATAAAAAACAGACAGCAATTCAGCAAATTCCTCCCTTGGAAACTCCCTGATTCCAAAGTCACTGAATCACAAGTCACACTTACCGCCGTTCACACTTACGCTCAAGTCACACTCAGCTCACTCACCCTCGCTAAGCTGAAGATTTAAAGATTTTTTTTTTATCTCTATTTCCCTTCAACAGCAAGCCACCTTGCTGTTCAATGCACTTCCAAAAAGGACTAGAGCCCCAAACAGCTGCCCCTTATAAACCCTTAATTATGAGCCCCCACCCTAAGTTAACCCCTTGTGAATATAGCTACTCCCAATTCAGCAACTCACACCAATTCACACAGGTATTTGTTAAAGGCTTTCCAAATACCTCTTCACTGAATCACAAGTCACACTTACCGCTGTTCACACTTACGCTCAGGTCACACTCAGCTCGCTCACACTCGCTATGCTGAAGTTTTAAAGATTTTTTTTTTTTTAAATCTCTATTTCCCCTCAACTGCAAGCCACCTTGCTGTTCAAGTGCACTTCCAAAACTGTACACAGTACTCCATGTTTGGTCTAACCAGGGATTTGTACAGAGGCAGTATAATGCTCTCATCATGTGTATCCAGACCTCTTTTAATGCACCCCATGATCTTGTTTGCCTTGGCAGCCGCTGTTAGGGTTGGAGGATTGCACCAAATAAAAATAAATCTATATATATAATTGTCTAATGGTTTTTCTGCCTGTCCTGGAAATCCCACGTCTCTGATTGGTCGAGGCTGCCAGGCCTCGACCAATCAGCGACGGGCACAGTATCGACGTAGATGTCACAATGGTTGCCATGGCGACGATGATGTCATAAAGGTTGCCTCGACCAATCAGCGACGGGCACAGTCTGCCACGAATTCTGGAATCATCATTGTCCATATACTACGGGGACATGCATATTCTAGAATACCCGATGCGTTAGAATCGGGCCACAATCTAGTAACAAATACTGTAAGGTGCAATCGCAACCCAGGGTCCACCGTGCAGTAAACTGCTTCTAGTATAAACAAGATGGATAAAAAACTAGGGAACATTCCTCCTTAAACACACTGAGTTAACTCCACACAGTGTGAATGGAACGCAGAAAACCAAACCCAAATACAACTCAGAGGTGCACAGGGAGTGGAGTACCTACTCAGCTAACCACCGAGAGGTACAGGGACAGTAAGTACCAGCTCAGCTAACCACCAAGGGGTACAGGGAAGGTTAGTACCTGCTCAGCTAACTACCAAGGGTACAGGGATGGTAAATACCAGCTCAGCTAAACACAGAGGGGTACAGGGACAATAAGAAGTGTGCAATACCCCATTATAATCACACGTGGGTTGAACTTTCTCTGTGGTGCAATACCCTGTTAACCCTACAGGGAAGTATAGCATATACACGGAATGGGAACAGATAGCAAAAACTCACAGACAGCAAGAACACACAGCAAACCTCCTCTCCAGAGGAGCTGGAATTCTAATGGTTTGATGCCAGCTGTGAACGCACACAGCCAATTTCCACTCTGGAGGTGCTGGAATTCTAATGGCACAGGACTAGCCCTGAACACATGCTGACACAGATCACTGATGTCCCACTGGTAGCTGATACGGTGCTAAACACACAAAACACACAGACAGAGCAGTAGCGAATCCACCCACACATACACCAAACATAAGTGATGCTAGCATGTCCACGTGCTTCGCTGAAAGCCATTTATGCACCAGGCTCCACCCCAAACACACACTCCCAGTTAGATGGGGTGTCACCCATGGGCCAATCTGGAGCTGCTACATCACCAGAGCAGAAAGCATCCGAGCACCAATGACAAGGCGCCACATCATGGACATGCTCAGTAAGGTGATTTCTGTACTTAGACTCAAGAGAGTGGGGCTGCCTCTGTATACCACTAGTTACCATAGACTTTAGCCGGAGAGCCAGCAGTAAACACATGTATAAGAGGAGCCTGAGCAAGATGCTGGGACCAATGTCCGCGCTAAGCAGCTGGTGGGCCTGAATGGGAGAGCAGAGCACCAAACAGTGCCTGCAATGCATCCCACACAGCAGGGTAGTCCTGGGCTCTAACAACTGCTGCCTGGCACCATCTGCTCCAGGTAAGTTTAACATTAATTAGGATCCCCAAGTCCTTCTCCATGTCAGATTTACCCAGTGTTTTCCCTTTCAATCTGTAATGGTGATATTGATTTCTTCTTCCCATGTGTATAACCTTACATTTATCATGGTTAAACCACATCTGCCACCTCTCAGCCCAAGTTTCCAACTTATTCAGATCCAACTGTAGCAGAATACTAACTTCTCTTGTATTGACTGTTTTACATTGTTTGTTTTGTATCATCTGCAAATATCAATATTTTACTGTGTAAACCTTCTACCAGATCATTAATAAATATGTTGAAGAGAATATGTTCTAATACCGACCCCTGCGGTACCCCACTGATCACAGTAACCCAGTTAGAGAATATACCATTTATAACCACCCTCTGCCTTCTATCACTTAGCCAGTTACTTAACCATTTACATACATTTTCCCCCAGACCCAGTGTTCTAATTTTGTGCTCCAACCTCTTATGTGGCACGGTATCAAATGCTTTGGAAAAATCAAGATATACCATGTGCAATGACTCACCTTGGTCTAGTCTATAGCTTACCTCTTCATAAAAGCTGATTAGATTGGTTTGACAGGAGCAATTCCTCATAAACCCATGCTGATATGGAGTTAAACAGTTATTCTCATTGAGATAATCCAGAATAACATCCCTCAGAAACCCTTCAAATATTTTACCAACAATGGAGTTTAGACTTACTGGCCTATAATTTCCAGGTTAATTTTTAGAGCCCTTTTTGAATGTTGTTACCACATTTGCTATGCACCAGTCATGTGGAACAGACCCCATTGCTATAGAGTCCGTAAATATAAGAAATAATGGTTTGTCTATTACATTACTTATGTTTCTTAGTACTCGTGGGTGTATGCCATCCAGACCCGGAGATTTATCTTTTCTAATCTTATTTAGCCAGTTTCGCACCTCTTCTTGGGCTAGATTGGTGACCCTTAATATAGGGTTTTCTTTGTTTCTTGGCACTTCACCTAGCATTTTATTTTCCACCTTGAATACCATGGAGAAGAATATATTAGCTTTTTTTCCCTCATTTACAACCATTCTTTCCTCACAATATTTTAAGGAGCCTACACTTTCACTTTTGATTCTTTTGCTATAGATATACTTGAAGAACAGTTTGGGATTAGTTTTACTCTCCTTAGCAATGAGCTTCTCTGCTTTCTTTTTGGCAGCTTTAATTAGTTTTTAGATAAAGTATTTTTCTCCCTATAGTTTTTTAGAGCTTCAACGGTGCCATCCTGCTTTAGTAGTTTACTAAATTATTATTTTTTCTTTTTTTCCATGAGATCGATGGCTTTGCATTGATTGACAGAAAAATAAAGATGGCAAAACTGTGTGTTTTATTTCATTAAAATACTTTATTCAGCATGTGTGTGTTTATTTAACTCATTAACAAACTATAGGATTAGTAATGGATAGGTGTCTTATTGACGCCTCTCCATTACTAAGCCGGCTTGATGTCAACTTACTATTCAAAGGTGGCATTAACCCCCTATTATCCCATATACCACCACTACAGGGCAGTGGGAAGAGAGAGGCTAAGTGCCGGAATTGGCACATCTTACAGATGTGCCATTTCTGGGGCAGTTGTGTGCTGGTGTTTGTAGCCGGGGTCCCTTCCTATGCTATGAATAATTAATTATAGGGGGACCCCACATCTTTTTTTGGAGGGTCCCCCTATTTTAATAGCCAGTAAAGGCTAAATATACAGCTGCGGGCTGATATTCATAGCCTGGGAAGATCGATGGGTATTAACTCTTTCCCAGGCTATAAACATCATCTACTAGTCGCTGGCTTTCCCTCTCTGGTGCAGAAAATTGCGTGGGAGCCCACACCATTTTTTTTCCAATTTTTTTATAAATTAAGCAGATATGGTATTTAATCCCTTTCTGCCATCGGACGTACTATCCTGTCCATGTGACCTAATTTCCATGGACGGGATAGTACGTCATACGCGATCAGCGCGGGAGCGTGGGCGATTACAGCCGGATGTCAGCTGATTATTACAGCTGACACCCATGGACAGCTCCCGGCACTGTAACCCCCGGAATATTGCGATCAAACAAGATCACAGTGTTCCGGTGGCATAGAGAACCATCATGCAGGGAGGGGGCACCCTGCATGCTTCCCTGAGACTCTCAGAACAACTTGATGTGATCGCGTTGTTCTGAGGTTCCTCCTGCCTGCAGACACCGGGATCCAAGATGGCCACGGGGTCCTTCCAGGTCCTGCAGGGAGGTGGTTTGTCAATGCCTGCTGAGAGCAGGACCTGAGAAGCCTCCTTCACTGCCTGTCACATAGCTGATCTGACACAGTGCTGTGTAAAGTGTCAGATCAGCGATCTGACATTATTCAGTGATGTCCAGCTCAGGGACAATGTAAAAAAGTTAAAAAAAAATATAGTGGGTAAAAATATTTTTACAAAAATTCCTAAAATAGAAAAAAAAAATATTGTTCCAATAGATACATTTCTTTATGTACTGTAAATAAAAAAAATAAATGTCCACATATTTAGTATCCATTACGACCCCACTATAAAACTGTCCCACTAGTTAACCCCTTCAGTGAACACCGTAAAAAATAAATAAAAAAAGAGGCAAAAAACAATGCTTTATCATCATACCACCGAACAAAATGTGTAATAACATGTGATCAAAACAACGGATTTAAATAAGCATGGTACCACTGAAAACATTATCTTGTCCTGCAAAAACTAGCCATGATACAGCATCATCAGTGAAAAAATAAAATAGTTATAGCCTTCAGAATATAGTGACGCAAAAATAATTATTTTTATGTATAATAGTTTTTATTGTATAAAAGCGCCAAAACATAAAAAATATATAAATGAGGTATCGCTGTGATCGTACTAATCCATAGAATAAAACTGCTTTATCAATTTTACCACCGTGTAGCGGCATAAGCACCCCACCCAAAAGAAACTCATGAATTGCTGGTTTTTGCTCATTCTGCCTCCCAAAAATTGTATTAAAAAGCGATTAAAAAATGTTATGTGCCCAAACATTGTACCATCAAAAATGTCAACTTGTCCAGCAAAAAACAAGACCTCACTTGACTCTGTGGGCCAAAATATGCAAAAATTTTAGCTCTCAAATTGTGGCGATGCAAAAACTATTTTTTGTAATAAAAAGTGTCTTTTAGTGTGTGACAGCTGCCAAACATAATAACCCGCTATAAATAGTAAATCAAACCCCCCTTTATCATCCCCTTATTTAGGGAAAAATACTAAAATAAAAAAAATGTATTTCCATTTTCCCACTAGGGTTAGGGCTAAAGTTAGGGTTAGGGTTGGGGCTAAAGATAGGGTTAGGGTTGGGGAAAGAGTTGGGGTTAGAGTATGGATTATGTTTACAGTTGGGGTTAGGGTTGGGATTAAGGTTAGGGACGTGCTTGGGTTAGGGGTGTGGTTAAGGTTATGGTTAGGGTTGGGTTTAGGGTTAGGGGTGTGTTTGGGTTAGGGTTGGAGTTAGATTTGGGGGGCTTCCACTGTTTAGGCACATCAGAGGCTCCCCAAATGCGGCATCGCATCCGTTCTCAATTCCAGACAATTTTGTGTTGAAAAAGTAAAATGGTGCTCCTTCCCTTGCTCCCAAACAGTGGTTTACCCACACATATGGGATATCAGCGTGCTCAGGACAAATTGGAAAACTTTTGTGGTCCAATTTCTCCTGTTACCCTTGGGAAAATAAAAATTGGGGGCAAAAAAAATAATTTGTGTGAAAAAACATGATTTTTTATTTTTACTGCTCTATATTATAAACTTCTGTGAAGCACTTGGGGTTAACATTTCTCACCACACATAAAGATAAGTTCCTTATGGGGTCTCCTTTCCACAATGGTGTTACTTGTGGGGGCTTTCCACTGTTTAGGCACATCAGGGTCTCTCCAAACGCGACATGGCATCCGATCTCAATTCCAGTCAATTTTGCATTGAAAAGTCAAATGGCGCTCCTTCCCTTCTGAGCTCTGCCATGCGCCCAAACAGTCGTTTACTCCCACATATGGAGGATCGGCGTACTCAGGAAAAATTTTACAATAACTTTTGGGGTCCAATTTCTCCTGTAACACTTGGTAAAATAAAACAATTGGATCTGAAGTATTTTTTTTCGTGAAAAAAAGTGAAATGTTCTTTTTTTTAAACATTCCAACAATTCCTGTGAAGTACCCGAAGGGTTAATAAACTTCTTGAATGTGGTTTTGAGCACCTTGAGGGGTGCAGTTTTTAAAATGGTGTCACTTTTGGGAATTTTCTATCATATAGACCCCTCAGAGTGGCTTCAAAACTGATGTGGTCCCTAAAAGAAAAATGATGTTATAAAAATGAGAAATTGCTGGTCAACTTTTAACCCTTATAAACTTCCTAACGAAAAAAAAATATGGTTCCAAAATTGTGCTTATGTAAAGTAGACATGTGGGAAATGTTACTTATTAAGTATTTTGTGTGACACATCTCTGTGATTTACTGGCATGAAAATTCAAAGTTGGAAAATTGCGAAATTTTCTAAATTTTCACCAAATTTCAGTTTTTTTTCACAAATAAACGCAAGTCATATCAAAGAAATTTTACCACTATTGTGAAGAAAAAGATGTCACTAGAAAACAGTGTCAGAGTTACCGGGATCCATGGAAGCATTCCAGAGTTATTACCTCATAAAGGGACAGTGGTCAGAATTGTAAAAATTGGCCCTGTCATTAACATGCAAACCACCCTTGGGGATTAAGGCCGGGTCACACTTGTAAGAAACTCGCACGAGTCTCTCACATCAATACTCGGCACTGCTGCTGACACTCGGGATCGGAGCGTGCAGCTACATAGAAATACATGCAGCCGCACGCTTCGGTCCCAAGTGCTGGTGGCAGTGCCAGGTATTGATGCGAGAGACTCGTGCGAGTTTCTCACAAGTCTGACCCCGGCCTAACTCTTTATGTACCACTTTATTATGTTTATTACTAAACATCAGGCTTGGTATTATCTATATATCTATAGATATTTCTATCTATAGATGATAGTAGGGTTGAGCGAAACGGGTCGGCCATTTTCAGAAGTCGCCGACTTTTGGCAAAGTCGGGTTTCATGAAACCCGACCCGACCCCTGTGTGGGGTCGGCCATGAGGTCGGCGATCTTCTGAATCTGGTATCGGAATTCCGATACCGAGTTCCGATATGTTTGCGATATCGGGAATCGGTATCGGAATCCATATTTAAGTGTAAAATAAAGAATCAAAATAAAAAATATTGATATACTCACCCTCTGACGCGCCCTGGTTGTAACCGCCAGCTTCCGTTCATAAGAATGAGCGCTTGAAAGTCCTTAGATGACGTCGCGGCCTGTGATTGGTCGTGGAGCGGTCACGTGACCGCAACGCGACCAATCACAAGCCGCGACATCATCTAAGGGCTTTCAAGCGCTTGAAAGACCTTAGATGACGTTACGGCTTGTGATTGGTCGCGTTGTGGTCACGTGACCGCTCCGTGACCAATCACAGGCCGCGACATCATCTAAGGACTTTCAAGCACTCATTCTTATGAACGGAAGCTGGCAGTTACAACCAGGGCGCGTCCGAGGGTGAGTATATCAATATTTTTTATTTTGATTCTTTATTTTACACATTAATATGGATCCCAGGGCCTGAAGGAGAGTTTCCTCTCCTTCAGACCCTGGGAACCAAAGTATCCCATTGCACTGCATTGGGTTTCATTTTTCGGCTGACCCCGACCCCGACTTTTTTATAGGATCGGCCGATTTCACTCGACCCGAATTTTGAGAAAGTCGGGTTTCGTGAAACCCGACCCGATCCTATAAAAATAAAAGTCGCTCAACCCTAATGGATAGACATATCTATAGATAGATAAATAGATAGATATATAGATCTATAGATAGATAGATAGATCTATAGATAGATAGATAGATCGATAGATGGATAGATATATTTACAGATAGAAAGATAGATCTATAGATCTATCTATTATCTATCTATATATCTATCTACCTATCTATTAATCAATCTATCTTTCTGTGTGTAAACATTATTCTTCAATGAAGTATGTAAATGAAGAGGTTGAACAAGAAATTACATTTGTCATGCACTCCTCACTGTACTTACAGACTATCCTGGTGTGAGTGCCCAGAATGACAGATTTTGGGGCTAGTTTAGGATCCCAGAGACAAGTAGCGGTGGTGGAAGAGGGATGTGCTTCAGGCGGACATTACCTGAAGCACTTGACTGCTGGAGGAGTGGCCGGGGTCGGAGACAACTTCCAGAGCTCCGGAGAGCTAGGCTCTGACGGAGAAAGAGGGAGAGCTGTCGGATAGGTGGAGGTAACAACCAGAGGAAGACACCGTTACCAGGGGGAACAGTCAGGAACGTATTCAGGGCCAGGCCAAGGCCAGAACCAGAGATAACGTAGCTGTACCAGAGGGGAAAGACAGAGCGGATAGTCAAAAGGCCAGGCAAGAGTCAATATACAAAACAGGCAAACAGTACCGAGACAGAATACCAAAACACAATCAAAGGGACAAACCGGGTCAGAGCCAAAAGATCAAGCACAAGAGCAGGCACAAAGCACAGGCACACGAGGGTCAACACACTCAGCCGAGGGCGTAAGTATAACTGACGGGGAACCTGAGCCTGGTGTGGGTATATATGTCCCTCCCAGATCCAAAAGGAGGCCTAAGACAATTAACCCCATGAGGACAGGAAAGAACCCAGACCACAAGCATGACAACAAACCATTTTTTTTTTAAATGCCTGAAAATCCGCATCAAAAATGCATCAAAGCCACACAGAATTTTACCTATGTTTTCTGCCAAGAGATGAAGAATCTGCGCAGAAAATTCCACAGGCAAATCTGCAATATATACACATACCCTAAAAGTGGACTTTAGACAAGACTTTACATGAAGACAAACCCCTCCTCCTCTCTGATTTTTATGATCCTTTCTAAACAGACTGTAACCCTGTAAGTTAACTGCCCAGTCATAGCTTTCATCTAACCATGACTCAGTTATTCCCACTATGTCACAGTTACCTGTAGATATTTCTGCTTCTAGTTCTTCCAGCTTGTTTGTCAGGCTTCTGGCATTTGCAAGCATGCAGTTTAGAGGATTTTGTTTTGCTCCAATCTCCTCCCTGTGGATTGTTTTAGAAATTTTCTTACCTCCCTTCCGAGTATGTTGTCCTGGGTCTTGTTTGCTGCACCTCATATCCTTCATCACTATATTTTCTGGCTTCATGTTTGTGTCTAACATTTTTCTTCCCATCCCCTCTTCTTCTAGTTTAACACCCTTCTGATGAGTGTAGCAAGTCTTCTGGTGAACGTGTGTTTCCCAGGTTTATTCAGGTGTAGTCCATCTCTGGCAAGGAGTCCGTCATATAGGTAATTCACACCATGGTCCAGGAATCCAAATCCTTGTTGTCTGTCCCATTGTCTTAGCCAGTTGTTCACATCAAGGATCCTGTTCCATCTCCTGGTGCCAGGCCTGTCTACTGGAAAGATAGAAGAAAAAACTACCTGTGCCTCCAGTTCCTTTACTTTCTTCCCCAACTCTTCAAAGTCCTTGCAGATTGTCGGTAGGTCCTTCCTTGCCATGTCATTGGTGCCAATATGTTTCAGAAGAAATGGGTGGACGTCCTTGGAACTGATGAGCTTTGGTATCCTATCGGTCACATCCTTGATCTTCACACCTGGGAGGCAGCATACTTCTCTTGTGGTTATGTCTGGTCTGAAGATGGCTGAGTCTGTGCCTCTCAGTAGTGAGACTCACACCACTACCATTCTTCTTTGCTTCTGTACTGTACTTTTTGTTGTCACTTCTAGGTGTTGCTGTTTGCCCTTTTCTTCTTTGCTTGCAGGTAGTGCCTCATCCTTAGGTGTGCTATCTTTGTCCTCCACAAGGTATCGGTTTCTCAGTTGTGTGGTTGGTGATGTCTCCATGATCTTTTGGTCACATGCTTCCACTCATCTGCTTTTGGAGGTTCTCTGACACTTTCTTCACCTTCTATGACCAGTAGAGATGCTTCTGTTCTGTCTAGAAAGTGTTCATTGGCTTTGAGGAGTTTCAATGTTGCAATTCTTTCATCCAGAGCCTGAACCTTTTCTTCTAAAAGGATCAGTAGTCTAGATTTCTGGAAGGTGAAGTTGGATGAAGTTGATCTGTGAACATGTAGCACATATTGCAGCTCACCATGTAGGTTGTCTCATCTGTCATGTTGCTCCAAGATCCTGCTGACTTGCTGTATGTCTTCCTTCTTGTGTAATCTACTGTGTGTAACTTTGCATAATCTGCTGTGTTTTTTCCTTCTTGTGTAATCTACTCAATCAGCCAAGTTTTCTTGTAAAAATGTCTTACAGGCAAAAATTTGTGCGCCATAAGGCATGCTGTTTGGCGATGCTTTCCAAGAAGCTGGTCCCAGCTGTACCCAACGATCTTCTTGCTGATTGAGACTCTTCGCTTTTCCCAGAAGGCACCTGGAATATGCAAATTGTCCTCCTCAAGCTTCAATCTCTGGTTTGGCAATGCTTACCAAGCAGCTGTTCCAGTCTGTACCCAATGTAAAATATGCATCTAAAGCAAACAAAAACACAGCAAAGACACATAGAAACTAGTGTTTTTTTACACAGCATTTTTCCTGCCTATTCAAATCTGCTGCAAAAACTCAATGTGTGCACATGCCCATGTGCTAGAAAAATTATCATGCAGTAAAGTCCTGCACTACAATCATTTTCTTTTGTAAGTATTGTAATTGGAGTTGGATGAAATTATTTAAGTGGATTGAATTCTATTCACTAGTGTTGAGCGATACCGTCCCATACTTGAAAGTATCGGTATCGGAAAGTATCGGCCGATACCGGCAAAGTATCGGATCTAATCCGATACCGATACCCGATACCAATACAAGTCAATGGGACTCAAGTATCGGACGGTATCCCTGATGGTTCCCAGGGTCTGAAGGAGGGGAAACTCTCCTTCAGGCCCTGGGATCCATATTAATGTGTAAAATAAAGAATTAAAATAAAAAATATTGCTATGCTCACCTCTCCGACGCAACCTGCACCTTACCGAGGGAACCGGCAGCGTTCTTTGCTTAAAATGCGCGCGTTTACTTCCTTCCGTGACGTCACGGCTTGTGATTGGTCGCGTGCCGCCCATGTGGCCGCGACGCGACCAATCACAGCAAGCCGTGACGTAATTTTCAGGTCCTCAATGCCTAATTCTAGGCATTGAGGATTTTAAAATTACGTTCCGGCTTGTGATTGGTTGCGTGCCGCCCATGTGACCGCGACGCGACCAATCACAGCAAGCCGTGACGTTATTTCAGGTCCTGTATGCCTAATTCTGCATTCAGGACCTGAAATTACGTCACGGCTTGCTGTGATTGGTCGTGTCACGGTCACATGGGCGGCACGCAACCAATCACAAGCCGTGACGTAATTTTAAAATGCGCGCGTTTCCTGCCTCCCGTGACGTCACGGCTTGTGATTGGTCGCGTCGCCCATGTGACCGCGACGTGACCAATCACAAGCCGGAATGTAATTTTAAAATCCTCAATGCCTAGAATTAGGCATTGAGGACCTGAAAATTACGTCACGGCTTGCTGTGATTGGTCGCGTCGCGGCCACATGGGCGGCACGCGACCAATCACAAGCCGTGACGTCATGGAAGGAAGTAAACGCGCGCATTTTAAGCAAAGAACGCTGCCGGTTCCCTCGGTGAGGTCCAGGCTGCGTCGGAGAGGTGAGTATAGCAATATTTTTTATTTTAATTCTTTATTTTACACATTAATGTTGTTTCGATACCGATACCCGATACCACAAAAGTATCGGATCTCGGTATCGGAATTCCGATACCCGCAAGTATCGGCCGATACCCGATACTTGCGGTATCGGAATGCTCAACACTACTATTCACATGTAAAAAAAAATCTGTAGTCTCCAGAACACAGATTTTTTTTATGTGCTCTGTCATTTTGTTGAATCATAGTGGGCCATCAAAAGGTTGAAAAACAAAAAACTAATACCACTTCACCTCTTCAGTCACCTTTGATGCTTACTGTCCACTGTATACTATTTGGCATCTCCTCTTACGTTTGCATACTGAAATCAAAGGCCTCTTTTTGGCCTAGTATAAAGATACCCAGGGTTTCAGGGCATGGTGGCGTTTGACCTCAAGGACTTTATGGGGACTGTAAGCAGCAGAGATATGTGGAGAAATGGGTGAGCATTATTTTTTTTTTACATCTTATGTTTATTATGCTCTGAGGGCTCTCCAGATCACAGTCAATTTATGGAAGTTAATTTCACTGTGAATCAATTTTTTCAGTATAATGCAAACAATTTGACAAATTCAAACCTTGCTAGATCTGCTTGTCCCTAATAGGTATGGTTAAAGTTAAGTGAAGAATTTTAGGAGTCAAGATCCCGCCTCTGCACAGGGGGAATCTCAAACTATCTCCGCTGCGGTCTCCCATTCTTCTCCAGCCGCAGTGGAGTCTACTCAGTGGAGACGTTGGCCCCAGCGTCTAGTTCAGGCTGATACTGGACAACTGGTTACTGCTGCCTTTCCAGCTTCTGCCATTGTAGCCAGTACTGGGCAGCGGCGAGCAGACATGTTTGGGACTAAGTCCTGCTCTTCCCTTTCTGAGCATGCCCAGGGCAAGATCTCTCGTTGGAGATCAAGGGTCACATGCTTAGATACTGAAGCAAATCCCATGGGTCCTTTAGGAAGGTCCTGAAGGTGTTCTTCTTCTGTGGCTGACTCCCATTGGTCCTTCTGGGAAGGGTCTGTTCTTGCTGCAGCTATAAAAGGTTCACATGGCCGCACGGCCATGCGCCAGTGTACATTTGGAATCATGTGTGTGTTGATGAGTGCAAGTCGTTCTTTAAAATCCCCTCCCTTGTGTATGATGGTTTGCAAAGGGTGGATGCTAAGCTGTCAACATAAAGACACACGATGCAGCGTCTATTGCTGTAACTGACAGTGCGGCGCTGTGCTCTTATAGAGTGCTTTCCTATCCCAAGTCTGGGTGGTTAGTGGCATCCACCAAAGCGGCACAGCACGCACTCTTGTGCTTTAAGTTATATTTTCTGTTACTTTGACACCCCATTTGCAGTGTCGAGCGCAAGTGGTCTGAACGTACTCTAATCCTGTGTCTTGGGATAGAGTCCTGAGACTCCTTGCTTGCGCTCTTGGTGCGGTACAGCGGCCCTGTGGCGCAACAGGGTTTGCTTCCTTCACACAGGGTGAAGTTAACCCATGTTGTGTATCCACATTGTACCGCCATATAGTCCGTCATTACTCAGTAGCAGGTTCCATCTCTGCACGGTGGACCCCGGGCTGCGAACGCACCTTATACCATCTCTCTTATAATCTGGTGCATTCTGCTAGCCCTAACAGAAGAATTCCTGGATTCTCTGATTTGAGGTGTAATAGCGGACTGTTTAATTGGGCCATTTAGAGCATATAACCATAGGTTCATATATTAACGGTCACCTACTTTGGAGATTGGATTACATTTGTTTAGTCTGTTCCCAAAATTAATTTACATGTACAGGACTCCTCTAAAAGCACAGTGTAGAGAGAGTGTCTTGCAAAATGTAAGAAATTCTAATATTTTTACAAAAAATGTGTTTTTATCCATTTGGATGCCCTTATTTTACGAGCCCTGAATTTCATCAATATGAAAATGAATAATAACTCATTATATTGCATAGTAGTGGGAATTGTACTTTAGAATAAGTCTACTTTTTACTTCTAAAATAAAAATAGACAATAGGTATATATATCCTCAATGAGCCTTGATGCAGAAACAGCACAATGGAACTCGATACATCCATGCAGACTGTCTGCATCTTTTTTTTTTACTTAGTGGTGGACTATATGCTAGGGAAAATTACATTGTCTAACTCAAACATCTGCAACCTTTGTAGGTCACACTGTTAGGGCTGGCAGAACGCACCGAGTAAATATAGAGATGTTATTTGGTGCGTTCGCAGCCCGGGGTCCACTGTGCAGGAAAAGAACCTGCTGCTGGCAAACGGCACAGGAATACACAGTAACTGCTGAGCAGATAGCAGCTTGTGGTCACGCAGTCAAGGAGGCAATCATACAATCTCCTCACCGGAGGAGCCAGTATTCTAAGTGGCTTATTTCAGCCGGGGCCCTGAAACCATACACACAATCTCCTCACCGGAGGTGCCGGTATTCTAAGTGGCTAATTTCAGCCGGGTCCCTGAATACACACAAGAGTGACCACATTGGCACAAAACTCATAACATGAATTGATACTAGCGCATGGCCGTGCGGCCATGCAAACCTTGTATAGATGCAGCAAGTACAGGGCCTTCCTAGAAGGACCAATGAGAGGCTGCCACAGAGCCTGAGCAACTTCTGGACCTTCCTGGAGAACCAATGGGTTTTGCTGCAGTATCTAAGCATGTGACCCTCGATCTCCAATGAGAGATCTTACCCTGGGCATGCTCAGAAGGGAAAAAGCAGGACTTAGTCCCAAAAGCGTCTGCTCGATGCTGCCCAACACTGGCTTCAATGGCAGAAGCTGGAAAAGCAGCAGTAACCCTTTGCACAGAGTCAGACTGAGCGAGATGCTGGGACTGACGTCTCCGCTGAGCACGCTCCACTGAGGCAGGAGAAGAATGTGTTATGATCCGGTGACCTTGGAGCCGCATGAGACTTTCTCAGGAGTAGGTGGAACCTGTACTGATCGCAAACCCTAAACTGTCACTGCAACTAGAAGTAGCCGTGGGGTGTACCTAACACATCCTAGACACCTCGACACAGCCGGAGGACTAAATACCCCTATAGATGGAAATGGGAATTCTATCTTGCCTCAGAGCAGAACCCCAAAGGATAGGCATCCCCCCACAAATATTGACTGTGAGTATTAGAGGAAAGAAACACGCAGGCAGAAATCAGGATTTAGCAAAAGAGGCCACGCTAGCTAAATCGAAAAGGATAGGACAGAATACTAAGCGGTCAGTATTAAAACCCTAAAAATATCCACAGCAGATGATACAAAAATTCCACCATCTAACTAAAGACATGGAATGTATATCTGCATCTCCTGAGAATCCAACTTGACTGAAATATCCAAACACAGTCTAAGCTGGACAAGAAAAAACATTGAATAGTACTGAATTGTAAAGCACACAGCATGTGTGCTGCAGAAACAAAACCAGACACTTATCTTTGCTGATTTGGCAGTAGGGCAGGAGGAACCAGACAGAGAGGCAAAACCTCCAAGAACAATGGACAACTGGCAAGGGCTAATGAATCCTGCACACCTAAATATCACAGTCAGAGCCGCAATCAGCAGGGACACCTGCCCAGGATTGCAATCCAGGGACAACTGCATTACTACCAACAACCACCGGAGGGAACCCAAGAGCAGAATTCACAACAGAATGGGAGACAGCAGCGGAGATGGCCCGAGATTCACCCTGTGCAGAGGAAAGAACTCAACCCCTAACATTACCCCCCCAGGGCCCCCCTCCTTGCACCTCGCTACGCTCGAAGGCAGCAATTAGCTGCGGAGCCTGAATGTGCTCAGCAGGCTCCCAGGACCTGTCCTCAGGATCATAACCCTTCCAGTCCACCAAATAAATTTTTTTGCCACGTACTACCTTGCACCCCAAAATAGCGTTCACCTCGTAATCGTCTGTAGACGAACCCGATGTCTCGGCAGATGACTCGGAAAACTGGGGCATGTATACGGGTTTCAAGAGGGACACATGAAAGGTGTCGGTGATACCCAGGTATGGCGGAAGGGCTAAATGGTAGACTACAGAATTAACCTGTTCGAGGACCTTGAAAGGGCCCAAGTGGCGAGGTGCAAACGTAGTGGACTCAACTCGCAGCCTGATGCTACGGGCGCAGAGCCAGACCAAGTCGCCAGGAGCAAAGGTTGGAGCGGGACACCGATGTGCATCGGCGTAGGACCTCATTCTCTCCTTGGAGGCCCGAATGGCATCCTGAGTGCAGTCCCAAATATCCTGTGCCTCCACAGCCCAGTCTGCCACCCTGGAGTCAGCGGAAGACATGGGCATAGGCACAGGTACCCGCGGATGCTGACCATAGTTAAGGAGGAATGGGGTTTGTCCAGTGGAGTTGGCTACGGCATTGTTCAGCTCAAACTCCGCCCAGGGTAGCAAGGATGCACAGTCATCCTGCCTGGCTGGGACAAAATGTCGCAGATATGTGACCAAGGTCTGGTTGGCCCTCTCTACCAACCCATTATTCTTGGGATGATATGCGGAAGAGAGACTCAACTCAATGCTGAGAAGATGACAAAGCTCTCTCCAGAACCGAGACGCAAACTGGGACCCCGGTCACTGACAATTTTGTCTGTCATACCGTGTAGGTGGAAGAGGTGTTTTATAAACAACGCTGCCAAGGCCCGTGCAGAAGTTAGCCATGGAAGAGGCACTAAATGCACCATTTTAGAAAAATGATCGGTGATAACCCAAATGATGGTACAGCCATGAGACTTGGACAAACCCACCACAAAGTCCATTCCGACCATCTCCCAGGGCCTGTCTGCCACCGGCAAAGGATAGAGTAACCCAGCTGGCCATTGTCGAGGAGACTTATTTTTGGCGCAGGAGACACACACCCGAATATAATTTCTGATGTCATGGACCATATGTGGCCACCAGTACGTCCTCGCCAGCAGTTCAGATGTCCTCTTTGTCCCAAAGTGTCCACCCACCCTGGATGAATGAGCCCAAGAGAGAACCTCCGGTTGCAAATTAATGTGTAAAAAAGTCTTGCCCGGAGGCACAGACTCTAGCGAAACCGGAGCTATGGTTCTCAGGCTCTCAGAAGGGACAATAAGCTGAGGCTCCCCTTCCTCCTCTTCAGATGACACAACTGAGCGAGAGAGGGCATCAGCATGAATGTTCTTCTCCCCAGCGAGAGAATGGAGGGTGAAGTGGAACCGGGAGAAGAACAAGGACCATCTGGCCTGGCAAGAATTTAGACGCTGGGCTGTTTGCAAATATACCAGATTTTTGTGGTCCGTGAAGACTTGAAAGGGAAAGCGAGCCCCCTCCAAAAGATGTCTCCACTCTGAGAAAGCCAATTTCATTGCTAGCAACTCCCTGTCCCCGATGGAATAATTCCTCTCCGCTGGTGTGAAGGTCTTGGAGAAGAAGAAGCAAGGATGCTTCTGACCTTGAGCATCCTTTTGGAAGAGGACTTCTCCTGCACCAACGGATGAGGCATCCACCTCCATTATAGACTGCTTATCAACATTGGGATGATGTAGGATGGGAGCGATAGCAAAATGAGACTTAATAGAAGAGAAGGCCCTGGAGACCTCTTCAGACCACAGTTTGGGATTTGCTCCCTTCTTGGTGAGGGCTACCAAAGGAGCTACCAAAGTTGAGAAGTGGGGAATGAACTGGCGATAGTAATTAATGAACCCCATAAAGAGCTGCACCGCTTTAAGAGAATGGGGTTCTTGCCAGTCAATCACAGCCTGTAGTTTGGCAGGATCCATAGCCAATCCCTGGGCGGAGATGATATAGCCTAGGAAAGGTAAAGACTCCTGCTCAAACATACACTTCTCCAACTTTGCATAAAGGGAATTTGCTCGTAAGAGGTCGAAGACTCTGCCAACATCTCTCCGGTGGGAATAAATATCTGGAGAGAAGATGAGAATATCATGCAGATAGACTACGACCGAGGTGGAGAGCATATCCTGGAAGATAACATTGACAAAGTCTTGGAAAATGGCTGGGGCATTACAGAGCCCGAAGGGCATCACCAGAAACTCATAGTGCCCATCCTGGTATTAAACGCAGTCTTCCATTCATCCCCTTAACGGCTGCGAATCAGGTTATAAGCAACCCGCAGATCTAATTTGGTAAATACCCTTGCTCCCCGTAGCCTATCAAAGAGCTCAGAAATCAGGGGCAATGGGTATTTATTCTTAACGGTGATGACGTTAAGACCCCTGTAATCTATGCAAGGATGTAATTCTCCATTCCTCTTCTGCACGAAGAAGAACCCTGCCCCTGCAGGTGACACTGACTTCCTAAAGAACCCTCTTGCCAAATTCTACTGGATGTATTGGGATATAGCCTCTGTTTCCGGGAGAAAGAGGGGATAGACCCATTCCCGAGGAGGTTCTGCTCCTGGCAAGAGATCAATAGGACAGTCAGAAGACGTCTGCATAGGACCAATAGCATTTGTGAAGGGAAGAAAGATCTGTGGGTATCTCAGTGATGGAAACCTGAACGCATTCTCTCACACATCTGCCCTTACATGATTCACTCCAACCCAATATCCTCCCAGAGGTCCACTCAATATGTGGGGAGTGGAAACGGAGCCAGGGTATTCCCAACAGAATCTCGTCCATTCCCTCGGGAAGGACAAGAAGGGAAATAATCTCCTGGTGGAAGGGGACATTGACAATGTGAAAGGGACAGTCTGGTGTGTGATTTGTGATGGAAGTGTTGACCTATTCACTACTCTAACAGTTACCGGTTTGTCGAGCATCACCAGAGGTATTGCATGGCGCAGAGCAAAAGCAGAGGACATGAAATTCCCCTCTGCTCCAGAATCCACACAAAGCTCGACTGTTAGAGAGGATGAGCCTAAAATGATTGTCCCTTTGAAGGACAGCTTGAAGGAAAACACCGCTGTGTCTAGTGAACCTCCTCCAATGGTTACTAGACACGATCGTTTCCTGTCCACCATGGACATTTATTGGCGTAATGTCCTAGCTGTTGGCAATTTTTACAAACCACGGGTACTCGAGCGGTCCGAGAATTAGGTCCCGCTCGAGAAACCTCCATGGTTTCATGGGAGTCAGATGCCTGAACAGGAGATTCTAGAGGGCTGGAGAAGGTTGGAGCCAGCCGAAACCTCTGCCTACACTGGGTCCGCTCTAACCTCCACTCGTTAAAACGGAGGTCGATGCGGGTAGATATAGAAATGAGCTCCTCCAGTGTGGCGGGAATCTCCCTGGTGGCCAAGGCATCCTTCACATGGTCTGCCAGCCCTTTCCAGAACACCGGAATAAGGACTTTTTCCCGCCACTCCAGCTCAGAGGCCAGAGTCCAGAATTGGACGGTGAAGTGGCTGACCATGGACGAACCCTGTGTTATTGCCAACAATTGGAGTGCGGTATCATGGGTGACATGAGGTCCCAAAAAGACCTGTTTCAGAGCATCCAGGAAGAGAGGAGCACTCTGCACCACACGATAATTACGCTCCCATAGCGGCGTTGCCCACTCCAACGCCCTGCCCAACAAAAGGGATAAAATAAATCCCACTTTCGCCCGATCTGTAGGAAAACGTGCATCCAGGAGCTCAAGATGCATGGAGCACTGACTCACGAATCCCCGACATAGCTTACTGTCACCAGCAAACTTGTCTGGAAGAGGGAGATGGGATAAAGTCGGAGCAGGGGTGGCAGAGGACAAACTGGCTGCAGCTACACTGGCAGCCTGAGCAGCGACTGCGGTAACATCCACAGCTGAGGTTGTGTGCTCAAGAGCCACCAACCTACCCTCCAGCTGCTGGATGTACCTCTGTAGACGCTGATCGTCCGCCATTTACCAGCCAGACCCTTGCGCTAGTATACTGTTAGGGCTGGCAGAATGCACCGAGTAAATATAGAGATGTTATTTGGTGCGTTTTCAGCCCAGGGTCCACTGTACAGGAAAAGAACCTGCTGCTGGCAAACGGCGGCACTATATGGCGGTAGAGCGAACTTTGTTGCTTCACAGAGTCGCTATAAAGAAAGGACTGTGTCCTGTTAAACTTCACAGGAATACACAGTAACTGCTGAGCAGATAGCAGCTTGTGGTCACGCAGTCAAGGAGGCAATCATACAGTCTCCTCACTGGAGGAGCCGGTATTCTAAGTGGCTTATTTCAGTCTGGGCCCTGAAACCATACACACAATCTCCTCACGGGAGGTGCCGGTATTCTAAGTGGCTTATTTCAGCCGGGTCCCTGAATACACACAAGAGTGACTAAATTGGCGCAAAACTCATGACATGAATTGATACTAGTGCATGGCCGTGCGGCCATGCAAACCTTTTATAGCTGCAGCAAGTTCAGGGCCTTCCTAGAAGGACCAATGAGAAGCTGCCACAGAGCCTGAGCAACTTCAGGACCTTCCTGGAGAACCAGTGGGTTTTGCTGCAGTATCTAAGCACGTGACCCTCGATCTCCAATGAGAGATCTTACCCTGGGCATGCTCAGAAGGGAAAAAGCAGGACTTAGTCCCAAAAGCGTCTGCTCGATGCTGCCCAACACTGGCTTCAATGGCAGAAGCTGGAAAAGCAGCAGTAACCCTTTGCACAGAGTCAGACTGAGCGAGATGCTGGGACCGACATCTCCACCGAGCAGGCTCCACTGTGGCAGGAGAAGAATGGGAGACAGCAGCGGAGATGGCCTGAGATTCCCCCTGTGCAGAGGCGGGAACTCGACCCGTAACCCACACTTTACTTTGAAATATGATAGATGGTGTTGAGCCTCAGTTAAAAATAAAAATGTTGATTAAAATGTGGCTTTCTTATATAACTTGCTCAATACCAGCCAGTGAAACATTTTTTTACCATTTCCAGTAATGTTATGACATGTGTGGTGCTGCTAGTTCACAATAGTATCAATTAACAGCATGGGAGCCAAAAGCAAGGAACCTAAGGATGTGGCCCCCGAGTCAATGAATGTAAAGACACTTGCCCGGTTACAAAGTCAGGACTTAAGTTAGGGTTTTTATTGATCAAATCCTATCTTTCATTGTCATCCATAGCTTATAGACAGAGGAAATAAAGTAAGAAATTAGTCATCTCAAATGGTAAAGTGCTTAAATAAACAAGACATACTGTACATTCTTAAATCTCCCTTTTAGGTCTATGCCTTGTATTACAATCCTATTAATTAATGTCATGTAGTCCATAATTAATGACAGTATTGGTACATTGAAATTAAATTGCATATCCACCTAATACTTTATGTCAAAGCAACAAGGATTATTCTGTTTTGAAAAATTATTAAACATGTCCATTTCCATTCATAAGAGCAATTTTCTACTTCTCATAATCCAAATTCACAATAAGAAATTTATACAATCAGAGATTTCATCTTAAATTTAATTAAAGTGTTTAAATAATTACAAGCACCTCCAATTTCATAACTCAATCTTTTTACGGTGTTTAGTCTGGTTAATTTTAGCACAAATGAGATCCATTTCATTTAAGTATCTTAAATTAAAACTTCCTGCTTGGAGATATGGTGAAATTATTTGGGCCTGTGTTTCTGTTCTAAACATGCTTTTTATAGTTTCAAAATCTAGTTTATTTCAGAGACCTAAGAGCATAGCGGCTGATTAAGTGATTTGCCACACAGGGTATTCTAATAATCCTGGGTTATTAAGAGCTCCAATCATACTGCTATCAGTTGATTACAAGCTGAAAATTATAGCATAAGTGCTGAGTTTTGAGTCTTTGCCCAAGCAGACTAGCTTTATTTTAATGGTTGTCAAACGAAACGTAGGTGCATTTCGGGAAGGACAATTAGGCTGGTTTGTGACACTAGACTCCATGGTGACAGTTTCAGAACACTGCTGTGCGTAAGCCAGTAGGACATGAATACAAGAAAACTATGTTAATTTACAAAGTTTCTCTTTCTTTCTTCACAGATTGAACCTATTACAAATGGAGATGGTGACATTTGGCAAGACAAAAATGCAAATAATGTTGACAATAACAATTCACTAATGAAAAGTCATCGCATTTTCAAATATAAATCTCGACACGGCAGAAAGTCAAATTTTCCAAATCAAAATATAACAGTTTGCTAGTTCAGGAAAAATCTATTTTTAACAATACTGTTTATATTCTGCTTTACACAAGCTTGGAAGATAGGGAAAGAGGCAATTATTTTAAGGACTGTTTCACATTACATGTGTACATTTCTATTGTCCTCCCTATTACAATGAATGGCCTTATTAGCCAGTCAAAATATGTGGATCACCATAAAACCTTTCTGCAAAGTCTTCTTTCGTAAGCTATTAAAACATCCAATGCCCTTAGATGACAACAATTTCTCTACCATTTGAAATTTCTTTTCTACCCTGCAGAGTTCATAGGGATATGCTTGGTTAAAATCAACTTATATAAAACTATGCACTGTAAATTTTGACACTTCTTTTTGAATCTCTTTTCAAACACTTGTCTTTGCTTGCCATAATAGATGTCAGTTCTTCTGATGTAGTTCAAGCATGAGCTTCATATGAAGACTCAGCTATGTCTATTGCATTTCTGAAGCTACTAGTCACTGAAGTTTTGTGCTGTTTGACATCAAAGTTAGGCAAGAATCACCTGCTGAGTTCACATGCATGGAGCAAAACATCTTCAAATCACTAGTGCTAGACAAAAGTTTTCATATTAAGGTTTCACCATCAGATGGGTTTGCAGACATGTGCAGTTCTTGTTACAGTGCCACACTGATACAATATTAAAGATAAATTCAGAGCACAAGACTAGGACTACAACATATTGTTCTTCCATCTTGTTATGATGTTTTTGTATGGAGTGTGTATACATATTTGTGTGTGTATATACAGTACATATATATATATATATATATATATATATATATATATATATATATTTATAGAAGAAGATTAGCAAAATATATTTTTTTTAAAAGTTCATTTTTTTAAATATGTAATGTATGATTATTTTCACAGATGTATTACTGCTTTGAAAATCACCATGAGAATATATGCTAATCCAGGAAGATGTATTGCTATATTGAGGGAAACAAATTCAATCTCAACTTCTTAAAGAAAAAAAAATAGTTTTTTTCTGTAACAAAAAAATTGTTTTCTAAAATATACTGCTATCCTGTTATTATAGTCTGGCAGCAAATATTAACTAATGATAGATTAATATTGTATTTATCCTTACATAATTTGAGGCTATATTGAGTTGGATCAGTGCATAAACCAAGGCTTACCTTTATGGCTTCATTGGTTGAGGTATTACTACCAGGAGGGGTGTTATGTAGAGATGAGCAATTACTTCAATGTTCAGTTCAGATTACGATCACCGAATTGGCAATATTCGCCGATTTATTCATCAAATATGCGCTGAACCTAATGCCATTCTAGTCAATGGGAGGAAAAAACAAACGCATGCACTATACCTTATAACTGCTCCAAATGCTGCCAAAACACATCAAATGAGGGATAGACACCAGGAAAGTGGCCTCAGTTCATCCGCAGTGCAAATTGTAGCATGGTACTGCAGCAATAAGCCATGCATGAGGTATCATGGTCTGGGCCAGCATTTACCGCTTTCAATTGAATGTCAAAGTAAGACGAGGAGGGTGAGGGATTGATGTAGGCCTGCTATGCTGGGTGCCCTGATACCAAATAAAAAAGCTTAACCTGCATTCATGTTGATCCACACTCAAATGCCAAAAATATCAGTTATCAGTAGACTACCATTGTCAGAAAAATCAAAGGATACAGTTGTGGCCAAAAGTATTGACACCCCTGCAATTCTGTCAGATAATACTCAGTTTCTTCCTGAAAATCATTGCAAACACAAATTCTTTAATATTATTATTTTAGTTTAATTTGTCTTAAATAAAAAAAACACAAAAAGAATTGTCCTAAAGCCAAATTGGATATAATTCCACACCAAACATAAAAAAGGGGTGGACAAAAGTATTGGCACTGTTTGAAAAATCATGTGATGCTTCTCTAATTTGTGTAATTAACAGCACCTGTAACTTAACTGTGGCACATAACAGGTGTTGGCAATAACTAAATCACAGTTGCAGCCAGTTGACATGGATTAAAGTAGACTCAACCTCTGTCATGTGTCCTTGTGTGTACCACATTGAGCATGGAGAAAAGAAAGAAGACCAAAGAACTGTCTGAGGACTTGAAAAATAAAATTGTGAGGAAGCATGAGCAATCTCAAGGCTACAAGTCCATCTCGAAAGACCTGAATGTTCCTGTGTCTACCGTGCGCAGTGTCATCAAGAAGTTTAAAGCCCATGGCACTGTGGCTAACCTCCCTAGATGTGGATTGAAAAGAAAAATTGACAAAAGATTTCAACACAAGATTGTGCGGATGTTGGATAAAGAACCTCGACTAACATCCAAACAAGTTCAAGCTGCCCTGCAGTCCGAGGGTACAACATTGTCAACCCATACTATCCGTCGGCATCTGAATGAAAAGGGACTGTATGGTAGGAGACCCAGGAAGACCCCACTTCTTACCCCGAGACATAAAAAAGCCAGGCTGGAGTTTGCCAAAACTTACCTGAAAAAGCCTAAAATGTTTTGGAAGAATGTTCTCTGGTCAGATGAGACAAAAGTAGAGCTTTTTGGGCAAAGGCATCAACATAGAGTTTACGGGAGAAAAAATAAGGCACTCAAAGAAAAGAACACGGTCCCTACAGTGAAACATGGAGGAGGTTCCCTGATGTATTGGGGTTGCTTTGCTGCCTCTGGCACTGGACTGCTTGACCGTGTGCATGGCATCATGATTCATGAAGTCTGAAGACTACCAACAAATTTTGCAGCATAATTTAGGGCCCAGTGTGAGAAAGCTGGGTCTCCCTCAGAGGTCATGGGTCTTCTAGCAGGACAATGACCCAAAACACACTTCAAAAAGCACTAGAAAATGGTTTGAGAAAAAGCACTGGAGACTTCTAAGGTGGCCAGCAATGAGTCCAGACCTGAATCCCATAGAACACCTGTGGAGAGATCTAAAAATGGCAGTTTGGAGAAGGCACCCTTCAAATATCAGGGACCTGGAGCAGTTTGCCAAAGAAGAATGGTCTAAAATTCCATTAGAGCATTGTAAGAAACTAATTGATGGTTACCGGAAGCGGTTGGTCGCAGTTATTTTGGCTAAAGGTTGTGCAACCAAGTATTAGGCTGAGAGTGCCAATACCTTTGTCTGGCCCATTTTTGAAATTTTGTGTGAAATGATCAATGTTTTGCTTTTTGCTTCATTGTCTTTTGTGTTTTTTCATTTTCATTTAAGACAGAATTGCAGGGGTGTCAATACTTTTGGCCACAACTGTAGTAGTAACATGGGTAGTTGACTCCAAATAACTGGAGGCCTGACGATCTCGGAGGCCTACTGCTACAAGCAACACACATGAAGGAGATCCAACCAGGAGTCTACACATTTTCAAAAATTAGTGCAGACACCAACAAAGTGGTATCAATTACATAACATTGTAGATTGTAAGCTCTCACGAGCAGGGTCATCTTATTTTGTTTTATTCTGCTTTATTACTGTATTGTTAACATTGTTACCTATGACTGTTGTGTTTGAAACTGTTAAACTGTAAAGCGCTGCGGAATATGTTGGCGCTATATAAATAAAGATTATTATTATTATAACAGTAAAAATAATATAATAGGGACCAACAGGTCTGCCACTATGCCCAATCCAGAAGATGGACACACAAACAGAAGTTTTCACATTTAAAAAAAATATTGGCAGACACCACCAAAGTGACATCAATTTTACCACACTATAAATAGTACAATAGGGACCTACAGGTCTTCCACTACACCCAACCCAGCAGATGAACACCCAAACAGGAGTGTTCACATTTCCAAAAATTACTGGCAGATACAACCAAAGTGGCATCAATTTCACGAGAGTAGAAATAGTATAATAGTAAACGACAGGTCTTCCACTACACCCAACCAAGCAGAAGGATAGCCAACCAGGAGTTTTCAAATTTAAAAAATGAGGGAGTGATACCACAGAAGTGGCATATATTTCACAAGAGGAGAAATAGTATAGTACGGACTGACCGGTCTTCCTCTACGCCCATTCCAGCAGATGGACACCCAACCAGAAGTGTTCACATTTCCAAAAATTATTGGCAGATACTACTAGTGTGGCATCAATTTCACCGCAGTATAAATAGTATAATAGGGACTGACAGGTCTTCCACTACACCCAACCTATCAGATGGACACCAACCTGGAGTGTTCACATTTCCAAAAATTATTGGCAGATACTACCAAAGTGACATCAATTTCACCACAGTATAAATAGTATAATTGTGAATGACAAGTCTTCCACTACAGCCAACCCAGGAGATGTACCCGAACCATGACTGTTCTCATTTCCACAAATTTGTGTTAACATCTGCAGTAGCAACAACAGGACAGGACAATTGTCTTTATCAATGCATGACATCCCTGATGGGATGTGATAGTAAGACTCTGAATGTGGCTGTTCTCACATGGTTACTGTTAGTTAGAAAAGCATTGCTATCTGTTTGGAAATTATGTATCAGTAAGCCGCTTTTGATATCACTCCAATTGGGAGAAACTAACTTAAGCCACTTCGCAATTGCCGTCAACAGCCTTTTCTTCATGTTCTCAGTCTGTTTTTAATTCACGGTGTGGGGTATAGGACTCCCTAGATACAGGATTGGTCTATGTTTAGCCCTTAGAGGACCTTCAGCAATTTACTGTGTGGTTAGAGGGGCCCAACGGATAGATCAGGGTATCCTAGGGACCCCAGGGACAGCCTACGTGGAGCGGGGGCGCCAATACGTATCCCATAGGGTGCCAACCCCCGCAGCTAAGCAGTTCTTAGCACAGATGAAATATAGGGTTATCATAGTTCCCCCACACTAGTTTTTCACGGTGTATTTTTGTGTTTTGTCTTTGGTGTAACCACAGGTTGGTGGTTGTTTAACGCTATTTATTAATAAATTGTTTTCATTTAAGTACTACATGATTATTATTAGGTTCCAAACCCTCCCTGATGGTATTGATATTCAGTTCTAGATACTCCTGCACCATCCTCTCCATTCGTTCACCACATGTAAGACTTGGACTCTGTTGTGCTGGTGCACGGGGTGGTCTAAAAGTTTCAAAGGACTCACAAAAATTGCTTCTTCCACTTACACTACTGCTGCTGCAGCAAATATTTTGGTGTTGACGAATTGACGTGCCTGAGGTTGGAAGTCTAGAGCTGAGATGCAAACTGTGTGCTTAAATGCTTTATTAAGGAAAAGCTTTCTTAAGGTTGTGTACACGCATGTTTCGATACTCCAGCATTCAATGATCATTTTCCAGGAAGCATCTGGCAAAATGTGGTTTTATAATGTGGATCTAACAGAGTGGCAACCCAGTAGTCAGCACTATTTCTAATCATAACTATAAGGGGATCATGTTGCAGATAGTGCAGCAAGAAGGCACTCATTTGTTGTGCTGTACCATGAGGTCCAAGGACATGCTTTGTTGGTGGCTTGGTAACACTGATGCTTGCTTCTTCTGTCCCCTCCCGCCAAACATGAACAACAGAGAGGGGAGGATTAGCCTCTTGATCTTGTGACAGTTGCTTGCCCATCACCTCTTCCACCCTCATTTGTTCCTTTGATCTTGCACCTTCACTAACAGTTTGTCTGTTATCACCAGCCACTCTTGATCGCCATAATCCACCCTCCCTTGGCACTCGCCTGTGTGACAACAGTTTGGAACTTAGAAACAATGTTATTTCTTCCCCATCCTCCTCTCCTTCCTCATCTTCTTTGAGGACCACAATATCCTCCCGCAGGCTATTCAAAGTCTGCTCCAGCATATAGATAACCGGAATAGTGATGCTGATGAAGGTGACATCAGCGCTAACCATCTTATTAGCCATTTTGAAACTGTGCAGAAGGGTGCAGAGGTCCTTAATCTGTGCCCACTCCATAAACGTGATAAGCGCCATATCTGTACTGCGTTGGCCCAGGCTTTATGACAAGATATACTGTGTCAGGGCTCGTTGCTGCTGCCACAGTCGCTGCATCATGTGCAGATTGGAATTTCATCATGTCCACACATCGCATATCAAACTTTTAACCGGCATGGACAAAGATCTCTGTATTAATGCAAGTCAATTGCCTGAGGGGTGCGAACAGCGGAAGTGAGCACACAGCTTTCATGCTTTTTGAAGCAGCTCACCCAGGCCAGGATAGAGGCAGAAAAAGTGCTGTAACTCCAGGTTGAGAATGTGAGCCATACAAGGCACATATATGGGCTTGCCTTACTGTAGAGCCGCCACCAGGTTCACACCGTTATCAGACACGGCCTTCCCTGAGTGCAGGTTCAGTGGAGACAGCCATTCCTCATACTTAACCTGTACAACTGCGATCTCCAAGGCATATCAATTTTAACAATGCCTAATTGTGGTGAGCCCTGGCTGTGCATTATGGAGGTGCTGTGGAATCACTCTGCACTGTTGGATCATGTGTCTTATTAACGCAAAGGTTGAGGGAGGGGGTGGAGATCTTAGAGGGGATACAGGAGGAGGCAGGAGCAGTGGAGGAAGCATTAAATGTACAGATTTGTCCTGCAAGCCTTGGGGATTCCAAAACTTGTAGAGCAGCACCTGCTCCCACAGCCACCAGGGTCACCCAGTGCCAAGTCAGCAAGATGTAAACCCCTTGGCCATGTTTTCTCTTCCAAGTGTCTGTGGTGAAATGCACCCTGGTAGACAGAGATTTAGTCAAGGAACAGGCGATGTTGTCTGCATCATGCTGGTGTAGTGCAGTCACAGCTTTCTTAGAAAAGTAATGGTGAATGGGCAAGTGGTATTTGGGGACTGCGACGGCCATCAGATTTTGAAAACTGTCTGTATCTACCTGGTGGAAAGGCAGCATTTCCATGGCCAACAGATTGGAGATAGTGGAGTTCAACCTCTTAGCTTTGGCATGGGTTGAAGGAAACAATCTTTTATGTGACCACAGCTGTTGTACCGTTGGCTGGCTGCAGTACTGAGAGATAGTGGAATACGGTGAACTGGACAAACTGCTGGACCATGAGAGAGGTGCAGGCGGAGATGTTACGGTGGATTGAGAAAGTTGTGGTGTGCTCACTCTATGAGATCAGTCAAAAACAGCAGGCATGTTCGACTCTGTTACAGCTGACAGCTGGCTCTCAGTCATATGACTGGATTGGGTAAAGAATCTGAGTTTCTGTGGTCAAGGACCTGCATTTCAATAGTTGGCATGGAAACAGAGAAGGAAGCAGCAGAAGATGCAATTGATGGGGCGGCTTATGGTTGTTGAGGTCCACTGGTCTGCATTTTAGCACAGTGGGATTCCCAGAGTAACGAATGTTGATTGCGCATGTGAAGGTTCATAAATGTAGTAGTCAAATTATTGCCTTTTTACCTCAACTCAGATTTTTTGCAAAATTGGCAGTGTGAGTTGGCTCATCCTTTGCATTGTTAAAAAAGGCCCAGGCTAGGCAACCCTTGCCAACTCTGTGAGCTGCAGACACACGGATGCTGCTGGTCACACCCACAGTTGTGGCTGAGGATGTATTGCACATCGTGGCTGCATTACTACGTGTCTGTGACATACAGTGCACCATAACCTCCTCGTTTTCTTCAACAGTAGTGTTGAGCATTCCGATACCGCAAGTATCGGGTATCAGCCGATACTTGCGGGTATCGGAATTCCGATACCGAGATCCGATACTTTTGTGGTATCGGGAATCGGTATCGGGATTAATATCAATGTGTAAAATAAAGAATTAAAATAAAAAATAGGGATATACTCACCTCTCCGGCGGCTCCTGGACTTTACCGCCGTAACCGGGAGCCGTTGTACCTATGAATGCACGCTTGAAGGGCCTTAGATGAGGTCACTGTGCTCTGATTGGTCCGTAGCGGTCGCATGACCGCTACGCGACCAATCACAAAGCAGTGACGTCACCTAAGGTCTTTCAAGCGCTTGAAATACCTTAGAAGACGTCACTGCTTTGTGATTGGTCGCGTAGCGGTCACGCGACCGCTACGCGACCAATCAGAAGCTGCGGACGTCTTCTAAGGTATTTCAAGCGCTTGAAAGACCTTAGGTGACGTCACTGCTTTGTGATTGGTCGGGTAGCGGTCACGCGACCGCTACGGACCAATCAGAGCGCAGTGACCTCATCTAAGGCCCTTCAAGCGCGCTTTCTTAGGTACAACGGCTCCCGGTTACGGCGGTAAAGTCCAGGCTGCGTCGGAGGGTGAGTATATCCCTATTTTTTATTTTAATTCTTTCTTTTACACATTGATATGGATCCCAGGGCCTGAAGGAGAGTTTCCTCTCCTTCAGACCCTGGGAACCATACAGGATACCGTCCGATACTTGGTGTCCCATTGACTTGTATGGGTATCGGGTATCGGTATCGGATTAGATCCGATACTTTGCCGGTATCGGCCGATACTTTCCGATACCGATACTTTCAAGTATCGGACGGTATCGCTCAACACTATTCAACAGATGTCCTACTCAGCTGTGTGCTCTATGTTCACGCCAACTGGGATCTACCACTTCATCATCATCATCCTCTGTGTTATCACATTCCTCACTATTCGAGTCATTTTCCTCCTCTTACTGCCCTGACAGCACAGTACAGTCTGCGAGAGATGCAGATATCTGCGTCTCATCAGGATCACCTTCCCCCTGGGTGTTAACATCTGATGACGAGGGTCGGGATGCTGCTCGGACTCTACTTTGTCCTGCCCCTAATCCAAGCTAAAAAAAAATTTGGGGCATCAGTACAGATTTCCTCCTCTTGACTCTGTAAAGCTTTTGAGCACACTTTGGATGACCATGGCATGGAGTGTGTGAACAGCTCTTCAGACTCACCCATCTGTGGTTCTATACAGTTAGATGTATGGTTGGGGAGTTGGGACACAGGGAGAAACAAGGGGAATTTGGGTGCCACCTCTGTGGACAGTACTGGGTGTGATGCTGAGGTGGGTGAAGAGGGGAGAGGGGAGAGACCACTTGAAGCTGCACTTGCCATCCACTCGGGCATGTGATCTTTCTGGGCATCATCAACAAGGCGTACCACTGTGCGTCTGCCAAACAAAAGTAGTGGAGTTACTCATCCAGTAATAGAATTTGTCAGTTGTCTTTGCATAGGACATAACGTTATTGGTTCACTAGTGCTTTCACAAACATTACCACCTACCCCAAGTACACCTTGAACACCAAGCCTAATCCCCCTTCCACCGTGGCCTCACTTTTTCCCAGTCGTGTTGCTCAGATAATGTGATAAGAACACAGTATTAGCAACAAAATATAGGCCCCTATAACAGAATAAATGCTACAAACAATTGAAAGTGAGATGTCCTCTACTATATGATGTTAGTAACAGAAAAAATTTTATGGGGCCTGTGGATCAGGCCTCTATAACAGATTAGATGCTAATCTGTTATAGAGGCCTGATCCAAGATGTCCACGGGACTTCTTCTGGGTCCTGCAGGGTGGTGGCTTGCAAGCGCCTGCTAAGAGCAGGCGCCAGCAAGCCTGCAGCACTGGCTGTCAGATCGCTGATCTGACACAGTGCTTTAAAAGTGTCAGATCTGCGTTCTGACACTATACAACCATGTCCCACCATAGGACAAAGTAAAAAAGTTAAAAATAAATATTTACATATGTAAAAAAAAAAAAATAATTCCTAAATAAAGAAACAATATATATTGTTCCAATAAATACATTTCTTTATCTAAATTAAAAAAAAAAAACAATAAAAGTATACATATTTAGTATCGGCGCATCCGTAACGACCCGACTTATAAAACTGTCCCACTAGTTAACCCCTTCAGTGAACACCGTAAAAAAAAAGAAAACGAGGCAAAAAACAATGCTTTATTATCATACTCCCGAACAAAAAGTGTAATAAGACGCTATCAAAAGACGGATATAAATAAACATGGTACCGCTAAAAACGTCATCTTGTCCTGCAAAAAATGAGCTGCCATACAGCGTCATCAGTGAAAAAATAAAAAAGTTATTGTCCTCAGAATAAAGCGATGCAAAAATTATTATTTTTTATATAAAATAGTTTTTATTGTATAAAAGCACCAAAACATAAAAAATAAAAATGAGGTACCACTGTAATCGTACTGTCTCGAAGAATAAAACTGCTTTATCAATTTTAAAATTGTGGAATGGTATAAACGCTCCCCAAAGAAAGTCGTGAATTGCTGATTTTGTTCATTCTGCCTCCCAAAAATCGGAATAAAAAGCGATACAAAAAAGTCACGTGCCCGAAAATAGTACCAATAAAAACGTCAACTCGTCCCACAAAAAACAAGACCTCACATGACTCTGTGGACCAAAATATGGAAAAATTGTAGCTTTCAAAATGTGGAGATGTAAAACCTATTTTTTGCAAGAAAAAGAGTCTTTAAGTGTGTGACAGCTGCGAATCATAAAAGTCCGCTAAAAAACCCCGCTATAAATAGTAAATCAAACCCCCTTTCATCACCCCCTTAGTTAGGAAAAAATAATAAAATTAAAAATATATATTTATTTCTATTTTCCCATTGGGTTAGGGTTGGAGCTACAGTTAGGGTTGGGGCTAAAGTTAGGGTTAGGGTTTGGATTACATTTACAGTTGGGATTAGGTTTGGAATTATGATTAGGAGTGTGTCAGGGTTAGGGGTTTGGTTAGGGTTATAGTTGGGATTAGGGTTAGGGGTGTGCTGGAGTTAGGGGTGTGGTTAGGGTTAGGATTGTGGTTAGGGGTGTGTTGGGGTTAGGAGTGTGTTCGGGTTATGGGTGTGGTTGGGATTAGGGTTAGGGGCGTGATCGGGTTAGGGGTGTGGTCAGGGTTAGAGTTGGGATTAGGATTAGGGGTCTGTTTGGTTTAGGGTTTCAGTTAGAATTGGGGAGTTTCCACTGTTTAGGCACATTAGGGACTGTCCAAACGCGACATGGTATCCGATCTCAATTCCAGCCAATTCTGTGTTGAAAAAGTAAAACAGTGCTTCTTCCCTTCCGAGCTCTCCCGTGCACCCAAACAAGGGGTTTACCCCAACATATGGGGTATCAGAGTACAGTGCACAAATTGGACAACTATTGGGGTCCAATTTCTCTTGTTACCCTGGGGAAAATAAAAATTTGGGGGCTAAAAAATCATTTTTTGTGGGAAAAAAATCATTTTTTATTTTCACGGTTATAAACTGTAGTGAAACACTTGGGGGTTCAAAGTTCTCACATCACATCTAGATAAGATCCTTGGGGGTCTAGCTTCCAATATGGGGTCACTTGTGGGGGATTTCTACTGTTCAGGTACATCAGGGGCCCTGCAAATGCAACGTGACGCCGGCAGACCATTCCTTCTAAGTCTGCATTCCAAACGTCGCTCCTTCTCTTCTGAATTCTGCCATGCACCCAAACAGGGGTTCCCCCCAAATATGGGGTATCAGCGTACTCATGAAAAATTGTACAACAACTTTTGGGGTCCAATTTCTCCTGTTACCCTTGGGAAAATACAAAACTGGGGGCTAAAAAATAATTTTTGTGGAAAAAACAATACTTTTTATTTTCACGGCTCTGTGTTATAAACTGTAGTGAAACACTTGAGGGTTCAAAATTCTCACAACACATCTAGATAAGTTCCTTGGGGGATCTAGTTTCCAATATGGAGTCACGTGTGGGGGTTTTCTACTGTTTAGGTACATCAGGGGCTCTGCAAAAACAATGTGACCCCTGCAGACCATTCCATCTAAGTCTGCATTCCAAATGGTGCTTCTTCCCTTCCGAGCTCTGCCACGCGCCCAAACGGTGGTTCCCCCCAAATATGGGGTATGAGCATACTCAGGACAAATTGGACAGCAAATTTTGGGTCCAATTTCTCCTGTTACTCTTGGGAAAATACAAAATTGGGGGGCGAAAAATATTTTTTGTGAGAAAAAAATACTTTTTATTTTAATGGCTCTGCATTATAAACTGTAGTGAAACACTTGGGGGTTCAAGTTCTCACATCACATCTAGATAAGTTCCTTAGAGGGTCTACTTTCCAAATTGTGTCACTTGTAGGGGGTTTTCACTATTTAGGCACATCAGGGGCTCTCCAAACGCGATATGGCATCCTATCTCAATTCCAGTAAATTTTGCATTGAAAAGTCAAACGGCGCTCTTTCCCTTCCGAGCTCTGCCATGCGCTCAAACAGTGGTTTATCCCAATATATGAAGAATCAGCGTACTCAGGACAAATTGCACAACAAGTTTTGGGGTCCAATTTATCCTGTTACCCTTGGGAAAATAAAAAATTTGGGGAAAAAAGATAATTTTTTGTGAAAATGAATATGACATTTTTTTTACGGCTCTACATTATAAACTTCTGTGAAGCACTTGGAGGTTCAAAGTGCTCACCACACATCTAGATTAGTTCCTTAGAGGGTCTACTTTCCAAAATGGTGTCACTTGTGGGGGTTTCCACTGTTTAGGCACGTCAGGGGCTCTCCAATCGCGACATGGGCTTCGATCTCAATCCCAGCAAATCTTGCATTGAAAAGTCAAACGGCGCTCTTTCCCTTCCGAGCTCTGCCATGTGCCCAAACAGTGGTTTACCCCCACATATGGGGTATCAGCATACTCAGGACAAATTGCAAAACAACAACTGGAGTTCAATTTTGTCTGTTACTCTTGGGAAAATAAAAAATTGGTCAAAGTACTAACCATACATCTAGATAAGTTCCTTAGGGGGTCTACTTTCCAAAATGGTGTCATTTGTGGGGGATTTCAATGATTAGGCACATCAGGGGTTCTCCAAACGCGACATGGTGTCCTTTCTAAATTCCAGTCAATTTTGCATTGAAAAGCCAACCGCGCTACTTCCCTTCCGAGCTCTGCCATGCACCCAAACAATGGTTTACCCCAATAAATTGGGTATCAGCATACTCAGGACAAATTGCACAACAAATTTTGTGGTTCAATTTCTTCTGTTACACTTGGGAAAATAAAAAATTGTGGGCAAAAAATCATTTTTGTGGAAAAATATGATCTTTTATTTTTACGGCTCTGCATTATAAACTTCTGTGAAGCACTTGTTGGGTCAAAGTGCTCACCACACATCTAGATAAGTTCTGTATGGGGTCTACTTTCCAAAATTGTGTCATTTGTGGGGGGGTTTAAATGTTTAGGCACATCAGGGGCTCTCCAAACACGACATGGCGTCCTATCTCAATTCCAGTCAATTTCGCAAAACAGTGGTTTACCCCCACAAATGGGTTATCAGGTTACTCAGGACAAATTGTACAACTTTTGCAGTCCAATTTCTCCTGTTACCCTTGGTAAGATAAAACAAATTGGACTTGAAGTACATTTTTTGTGGAAAAAAAAAATGTTCATTTTTTTAAACATTACAAAAATTCCTGTGAAACACCTGAAGGGTTAATGAACTTCTTGAATGTGGTTTTGAGCACCTTGAGGGGTGCATTTTTAAGAATGGTTTTACACTTGGGGATTTCTATCATATAGACCCCTCAAAGTGACTTCAAATGTGATGTGGTCCCTAAAAAAAATGGTGTTGTAAAAATGAGAAATTGCTGGTCAACATTTAACCCTTATAACTCCCTAACAAAATAAATTTTAGTTCCAAAATTGTGCTGATGTACACATGTAGACATGTGGGAAATGTTACTTATTAAGTATTTTGTGTGACATATCTCTGTGATATGAGGGCATAAAAATTCAAAGTTGGAAAATTGCAAAATTTTCAAAGTTTTCACCAAATTTCCATTTTTTTCCACAAATAAATGCAGGTAATATCAAATAAATTTTACAACTATCATGAAGTACAATATGTCTTGAGAAAATAATGTCAGAATCATCAGGATCCGTTGAAGCATTCCAGAGTTATAACTTCATAAAGGGACAGTGGTCAGAATTGTAAAAATTGGCCCAGTCATTAACCTGCAAACCACACCCTTGGGGGTTAAGGGGTTAATAATGGTGTTAAAATTGTATTTTTCATATAAGAACACAATAAGAAAGAAAGTTGCTGGGATAAGAAAGAGTTATTCTATTCGCAGCATCTCATGTGGATCAAACATACTGTAACAAAATTCCGCAAATCATTAATTGGCTGTAAACAAAATTACATGAAAAAGTGAAAAACATTAGACTGAAAGTATGTCACAGGGCTGCAACAGTATGCCTTTATGGAAAAGTATCTGGACCCAAAGACAATTAATGGGTTCCCTGAAAAATGCCCACAGGAAAATTACCCACAGGAAAATTGCCCACATGAAAAATGCACACAGGAAAAATGACCACAGGAAAATTGCCCACACAGAAAATTCCCCACACGGAAAATTCCCCACACGGAAAATTCCCCACATGGAAAATTCCCCACACGGAAAATTCCCCACACGGAAAATTGCCAATTACAGCATCACAAAAGTTTCAGATCTATGATATTTCAGGTGCAAGGTGAGGATGTTCACATAATATGTGATCAACTTGTTATTTACAGCTGACCTAGTGCAAAACTGCAAAAATGATGATCTGTGGTTTGTAGCAGTCTGTCATTATCAGCAATAGATAGATATAGTCTGCTCTCCTCTCTCACTGATTCTGCCTTACTCCTCCCATCAGCCCAGAGCAGCAGCACATGCAGAACCAGCAGCAGTGTGATCCAGAGGAGCCATCACTGCTATCAGTACCCACAAAAGTAGCACTGTATTATCTGTGGAGTTACATGGGACTGCAGGTCATATCTAATACATCATCTCAGTGTGAGCCCACCAAAAGCAGGGTGCTGCTGGCTGAGATAGATGGTCCTGGAAGCCCAGAAGGCACCGCAGAAAGGTGAGATTCTGTCACTTGTACCACTTTGTGTTCTTGCTGAGAATGTATGATACGCTTTTGCAGTGGAGTCCAATAGGCCCCAGTGCAAAATTTGGCCCTTCCCCCCCACACACACGCTGGTCAGATGTATGGGCCCCTGTAGTGTTCTAAATTCTATAGACGTATAGACGTATGAATTGCCCCCCTCCCCCTTCATTATGTAGTAATGTCCCCCATCCTGGTGAATATGTCTGCATCCTGGTATATATGTCCTAATGCTGGTATATATGGTCCCCATCCTAGTATGTATGGTCCACATGATCTCCATCCTGGTGTTTATGCCCCCTTTCTGGTATATATGTCCCTATCCTGGTTTACATGGTCCCCAATCCTAGGCTATGTGCACACGTAGGAAATGTGGTGTAGAATTTTCTGCACTAAATCTTCATCTCCTGGCAGAATCCACAGGTGCGTTTTTTATGCGTTTTTAGTGCGTTTTTTGTGCAGTTTTTGTCCAGATTTTACCACTGCAGATTTCTATTAATGGAGGGGTGCAGAAACGCTGCAGAAACGCACAAAAGAAGTGACATGCACTTCTTTGAAATCTGCAGCGTTTCTGCGCAGATTTTTCTGCACCATGTGCACAGCTTTTTTTTTCACATTGATTTACATTGCACTGTAAATCACAGTGCAGTTCTGCAGCGTTTCTGCTGCAGAAAAATCTGCTGCAGATCTGCACCAATTCTGCACTAAATCTGCATCGTGTGAACATACCCTATTTATGTGTCCCCGTACTGACCCTAATGCATAATTAAACACAAAATTGGGGACCATGTAACCAGGATAGGGACATATATACAAGAAAGGGGGCATAAATACCAGGATGGAGATCATGTGGACCATACATACCAGGATGGGGACCATATATACCAGCATTAGGACATATATACCAGGATGCAGACATATTCACCAGGATGATGGGCATATATACCAGTATGGGGGACATTACTACATAATGAAGGGGGAGGGGGGCAAGTCATACGTCTTTATAGAATTTAGAACACTACAGGGGCCCATATATCTGACCAACATGTGTGTGGGGGGGAAGGGCCAAATTTCGCACTGGGGCCCATCGGACTCCACTGCAAAATCATATCATACATTCTCAGCAAGAACACAAAGTGGTACAAGTGACAGAATCTCACCTTTCTGCTGTGCCTTCTGGGCTTCCAGGACCAATTATCTCTGCCAGCAGCAGAGATACTTTTGTGAGCACTGATAGCAGTGATGGCTCCTCTGGATCACACTGCTGCTGGTTCTGCATGTGCTGCTGCTCTGGGCTGGTGGGAGGAGTAAGGCAGAATCAGTGAGAGAAGAGAGCAGACTAGTAGTTATGGGCAGTCCGGCTCTTTTTGGTGATCCGGCTCTCATGGCTCCACTCACCAAAAAGAGCTGGCTCTTTCGGCTCACAAAACGGCTCTTTTTGGATCCTAAATAGATCCCTATTGAATAGCTGTTCAGGCGTCTAAAACTCCGCCCACCTACCGCAGAAACTCCGCCCACTTCTTAGAGCCAATTAAATTGAAGAGTGGGCGGGGTTTTGCTTAGGTGGGCGGAGTTACGCCTCCCGAAGTTCTGGATTTTACGCCCAGTGAGAGCCATTCAGGAATTTTAGTGGCTCTCACTGGTGTGCCAACTCCCATCGTTCACAGCAGGGAGCCGGCTCTTTGTGTCGGCTCGTTCACGAATGACACATCACTACAGACTAGATCTATCTATTGCTGATAATGACAGACTGCTACAAACCACAGATCATCATTTTTGCAGTTTTGCACTAGGTCAACTGTAAATCACAAGTTGATCACATATTATGTGAACATCCTCACCTTGCACCTGAAATATCATAGATCTGAAACTTCTGTGATGCTGTAATTGGCAATTTTCCGTGTGGGGAATTTTCCGTGTGGGGAATTTTCCATGTGGGAAATTTTCTTTGTGGGGAATTTTCCATGTGGGGAACTTTCCGTGTGGGGAATTTTCCGTGTGTGGAATTTTCCGTGTGGGGAATTTTCCGTGTGCATTTTTCATGTGGGCAATTTTCCTGTGGGCAATTTTCCTGTGTGCATTTTTTTGGTCACCAAAATATTGATATACTCACCCTCAGATGCGCCCTGGTACTAACCGGCAGCCTTCCTTCCTAAGAATGAGCGCGTGAATGACCTGCGGTGACGTCGCGGCTTGTGATTGGTCACGTGAGCGGTCACATGGGCGGTCATGCGACCAATCACAAGCCGCGACGTCACCGCAGGTCATTCACGCGCTCATTCTTAGGAAGGAAGGCTGCCGGTTAGTACCAGGGCGCGTCCGAGGGTGAGTATATCAATATTTTTTATTTTGATTCTTTATTTTACACTTAAATATGGATTCCGATACCGATTCCCGATATTGCAAACATATCAGAACTCGGTATCGGAATTCCGATACCAGATTCAGAAGATCGCCGACCTCATGGCCGACCCCACACAGGGGTCGGGTCGGGTTTCATGAAACCCGACTTTGCCAAAAGTCGGCGACTTCTGAAAATGGCCGACCCGTTTTGCTCAACCCTAATGCCAAGCAATGAAAAAATAATGCGGAATAGAGTCACTGTGCAAAGTGCAAATACAAAAATCACTAAACTCCTATATAAGATACCAGTCACCAAATGGCAATCAGTATAAGATGGCTGCTAAATAAGCATACCTACTGGGAGAATCAATGAATAAGCCTGTTGAATATAATCAGGGCTGAATACCTGTCAGCCACAACCATGGGCACAAATACTCTGGCCAAACAAGGGACAACATATAAAATTGAACTGACAGTGTAAAAATGAAACTGTACCTGTATTGCACAAGCCCGATGAACGAAGTGAAATCCCTCTGCCCCGATGCGCGTTTCACTCTGCTTCTTTGCAGCTACAGATGACTCTAGTGGCCTACGGAATGACACTTGTCTCAACTACAGTTCAATTTATAATTTAATTTTTTTTACTAATATAGCGCCATCGTATTCCAAAGTGCTTTTCTGAATGAACAAGAGAGAAATCTAAAGAAAATCGACATTTTAAAACTGCTCCAAAGCATAAATTTCTCTAAGTACACTTGCTCACTGTATTTTAAGGAACTCACCAAGGGAGATTGTTTCAAACATATTGGAGCACTAAGCACAAATTTTCTGTGAATATAAGATTACACAAATCCATTATATCTTCAGATAATCACAGATAGAGTGTCATGGGTTTGCGACGGGGTGCCGCCCCTGCACTGATAAGTAGCACTTCACCTTCATATTAAATAGTGTAAATTTATTTTAGCAGTGCAGGGGTTATTCTGCTCAGTTGAGAGCCACTCCCATCTCCTATATAATCTGGGCCTTGGTTAGCACTCATTGTCACAGATAGCTTATGCGTCATGGCTGGAAGTTGTTGTTGGTTATTATTGGAGAAGGCATTTGGTGGATTTATCTGTGATTGTAGCAAGGTTTTGAGTGTGTGATAACTCCATTTCTTCGTCTACTTTGGTTTAACCCCATCCTCCACTCCCTCGTGCATTTCTCTGTTGTTTTTGTGAGTATATTTGTATGTTTGGTGTTTTTCACTACCACTGTTTGTATTGCACAGTTAGTCTGGTTGGTGCATTACAGTACTCTACTACTGCCCTCTTCCCTGTGTGGGGGAAGGGTACAGACTGAGGGCAGATTCAAGAGCTAAGGCATGGTATGTGGCCATGGCATTTTCACCATGAGAAGTAATTCAGGGAACAGGATGAGCTACGACACCCCTATCATTAGGTACAAGGAAGGAGCACCTGGTCCCCGGACACCCAACAGCAGAGTCATGACATTAGCTCTGACTGAAACCATTTTTTGATCCATTATGGATCCTATCACTGCTGTGACAGGATAACTGCAGCAGCTAATCCTGGAGGTGGCAGATCTATGCACTGTCATTTTGCAGCACCCAAATATATCAGGCTTTGGGATTGTGACTCCCAGGCAACCCTTAATGGAGCCCAAGATCGCTTTGCCTGACAGATTCTCTGGGGGGAATTACAAGTTTTCTTATTTTCTATTTTCTATTTAATTTATTTATAAATTATACTTCAGGTTACCTCCTTGTCCCTCAGGAACCAACAAGCAAATGGTGAGAATATTAATTTTGCTCCTTCAGGTGACCAACATGCATGGGGATTCTCTCTCTCATCTGACTCCCAGTCAGCCCAGTTGGTGAAGAAATTCTTTCTGGTGCTGGGTTATATAAATGATGACTCCAATTGTATCTCCCTGGCTGAGTCCACACTATGTCAGCTTCAGGAAGGGAGACCAGCCGGCAGAGTATTGCTCCTATTTTCTGAGATGATCCACTGACACTAAATAGAATGACCCCATGCTATGTAGCCAGTTCTGGGAAGAGCTATCAGTAAGGGTGAAGGATGCCTTGGCCCTGTATGAGACTGGGCTGAGATCTCATCTCCCGAGATCTTGGTGCCAAGATCTCCATCTGCCCATGCGCCGCCCCTTTTCACCATTTTCCCAAAGTCCATTGCACAGGAAACAATGGAACTGTGGGGGGCTCTGGCCTTTCACCAAATGTTGGCAGAGCCCCCGCAGCACCGGAGACACCAGCAGCAGTACCGAACACCTGCAGCAGCACCTCTGGACACCCGCAGTAGCACCAGACACCCCCTCTTCCCAGCCTGCAGCCAGCAGAAATGGTACTGGTAAGGTATATCTACATTATAATCCAAAAAATAAGGTATATTCAGCATAAAGAAAAACAAGGAGTCCTGGAAGTGATTTTGTGGACCCCACAGTGCTCTAGTTGCAATGCCATCAATTGTGAGGAATTACATGAAGAAATAGAAGGATTTGCACCATCAGGTAGTAGATCGTTGTCACAACTCCAGTCAAGGTTGTCCAGAAACATAGCTAATAGACTTGGTGCTGCAAATCAATTTTTCAATTTGCGCTATCTCTAAATAATTAAATTAAACAAAATATATAAAGTCTTTTTCATTAAAAATGATATTTTACACTTCAGTCTTAAAGAAAGAGTATGCAGTGGTCACATCCAGTCTAATGACATCTGTACCCATAACTACCCTTTCAGTCTCTGCTTCTGTGGCACCCCACGCTCACTGCTACCAAAGAAAGGCGAAAACTTTAATTTCATTTCCTCTTGGACTTGTAATACTACCTTGTTGGGAGACTGAGAATTAAGTACTTTTAATGTTTCCTCCCTGCTGTGTTGCCTGGATGGGGCTGCAAGCTTTTAAGCTCCTGAAATTCTTTCCACTGCTAGTTACAACTTGACTAATTTCAGTGATCTTCTACGTACCTGGCTGGTGTTCTCAGTGGACATTCCTGATTTTGACCTAGTTTTTTTTACTACTCTACTACCTTACAATTTTGCCCTAGAATCAACCTCTTGGTTGCACATTGACTACCGGACTATTATTTTTGGAACACAGCACCACAGGTCAGTAGCTGACTCTGTGGCTCCAACCAAGGGCTTTGTATAAGTCCAGATTCCTGTACAGCTATTAAAGTGTGAAGGGCGTAGAAAATTTTGAGAACTGGTAAATGGAGAGGCTTGCACCAAGTCTGTCCGTGGTAGCAACTATAGCGCTGCCAGATGACCAATGACAGACCCAAAATACACAAGAGCTTTGTTTCTTTGCTAAATGTGCAAATTATAGCTGTTCACTAGTGATGAGCGAGCATACTCGATGCTCGGGTTTTCCCGAGCACGCTCGGGTGGTTTCCGAGTATTTGATATTGCGTGGAGATTTAGTTTTCGTCACCTCAGCTGCATGATTTCAGGCTGCTGGACAGCCTGAATGCATGTAGGAATTTCCTAACAAACAGGCATTCCTCACATGTATTCAGCCTGTCTAGCAGCCGTAAGGCTAGGTTCACATTTGCGGTTAAGTCCGCAGCGTATCGTCCGCAACTGCTAATGCATTCAAAAAAATGATTATGCAGCATTTTTTATCTGCATCAGGTTGCGCATGATGGGAAAAAAACGCAACGTTTGCACACGTTTGCATGCGTTTTTGCATGCGTTTGCGTTTTTTATGTGCATGCGTTTTATAGGTAAAAAATTTTCAAGAATTTCCTTGAAACAAGCCACGCCAAATGAGCGTGGCTTGTGGGATTTCTGTTTATAAACCCTTGTACAGATGAGATCCTCAGATTTTGCTCCTGTATCCTGCATCAAGATGGATCTTCGCATGGACAGTTTCTAGTGGAATCTGGATTTGGATGTCAACTTGTTTCTTTCCTTTGCATTTGCTTGTGAGCAAGAATGGAAAAGAGAAAAACAGAGAAGATGGCGTCAGCGCTTTTGACAGCACCCGATTCTTGAACTTTGACAGAGCCATGGAGCCTACCATTCCTTATTCAGTGAGCTTCGTGAAAAACTGGAAAAATATTTAGAGTACACGACGATGTCTCAAGACAGCTTCATGGAATTGCTGGTCCATGTACAAGGAGCCATCAGCAAGCAGGACACCCAGCTCCATAGAGCGATTCCTGCTGAGGAACGTCTGCTGGTGACACTAAGGTATAACATTAATGCCTGTCATAATTCTTATTGTTCTGCAATGTACTTAATATTTTTCCCTTTTTTTCTTTTGCAAAAAAACTGTCCTAAATATTATTTTTATAAAAGCCATGTCCTTTTCTTTTTTTTTTTCCTTTCTCTGTTTTGCTGGAAGTACCGAGTCTGCTGCATAGCCTGAACATAAGCAGCATTGCAGGCCTGCATCACGTTGAGCTGGAGTTCAGGCGTAAGGTATTCTGACATGCCCTGCTCTATCTTATTAAAAAAACTGATGTGCTGGTCGGCTTCCAGACAGTAAAGGTTGACATCCTGGAAAAGCGTGTTAATATGGGTCAGACCACTTTCTAGTCTATCTCCCACTGCCTTCAAGCCATTCTGGAAGACTGAGCTCAAGTGAATAAACTCTGGCATGAGTGACCTGTCTGAGGCTTTCTGCCACTGGTGGGAAGAGCCCCCAAAAATAGAGGCAGAGGACTGGGACAGGGGAACACCTGAAGGACCAGCTGCCTGTTCTCCAGCCTGTGACTCCGGCCCACTTGCTGCTTCGCTGGTGGAAGGCTGGGACTGGTCTGTGGCTGTTAGATGAGGGACCGCTCCAGAGGACGATCCAGGTTCGAGGGTGCTGCTCCAGGTTCTGTGAAAAGAAAAGAAAAGTTAAACATTACTCCAAAAAAATAACAATTGTAAAAGTGCCAACTCCTGTGGAATAGAAAAATTCAGATTAGGGAATACAACACAATGGAATACAACACAAAAATACTCTTGTTCTCTGAGCAAGGACAGGCCTCAGGAAATCCAGCACCCGGTGGAATTTGTATTTTCCTATCCTTGCTGCAGCATCGCTGCAAACTTGGATCTCCTGTCTCAGGTCCTTGTTGAAGTGATCCTTCATCGAACGCCAATGAGTTTTTACTTTGTTTACTGTGAATAGGGAAAAAAAATTGTTAAACAATGCACTTTAGGCCGGGATCAGACAACGATGCGTGATGCGAGAAACTCGCAGGAGTTTATCGCATCACACACGATTGTGTGATCCCGGCCTTCAGGTTCACTGCCGCATCAGACCACATTGCAATACTTACGAAAAGCCTTTCTGATTCGTAGCGTGGCATTGTCCCAGTCATCCATCATCGCTTAAGCCACCTCATTCCACAGCCGCTGAATCACCACAGTGTCCGAGTGTTGCTGCTCCCGGGTGTCCCACAACGTAACTCGCTCCTGCACCAAGGTGATAAGGAGGTCATTGTCAAGGAATTCCTACTCCCGTTGTGTAACCTAGAAATTAAACAAAGACATTAATGTTGAAAATATAAAACACTTAAAACGAAAACAGTAAAAAAAAAACAGTCAAGAGTACCAACAACAGTCAAGAATAAATAAAAACAGTCAAGAATACTTACACGCCATCTTGCCACCGGAACTTGGGCCTGAGCCTGCTGCTCCTGCTCATCTGCACTGGAATGGTTGTGTAAAAAGAAAAATAAATGTTTTGCCACATTTGTATAATAATGACAGTGAATACTTACCAATCAGTAGCAAATGTACTCACTTCAGTCACCTGTCCACTCTGTGAGGTCTGTTCTTCACTGGAGAACATGATGAGGAATGCTGCAAGAGAGACAGAAATGATTACAGACTGCAGGGAGAAAAACAGACAGGCAGACATATAGCTTGTATACTCACATTATAGTCTTCCAATGCTTCCAAAAAAGATGCGGCAATTATAGTAGAGTCCTGAGAGTGATGGACTTCCCCTACCCACACCTATTGTACTTTTATAAGGTTTGTTTGGGGGGTGGCTTAAAACCAGTTCCTAGACATGTTTACTCATAAGAACGCATGCGTGCGCAAATGCAATCGTACACTTGTGTACCAATGCATTACCATAAATTGTAATGCGTTTATTTGATGCACTCCTTCCGCAAGCGTCCGCATGCATATGGCGGCGGAAATTTGCAGCCACAAAAGATGCAACATGGTGCATTAGCCGCGCCCAGCCACACATCGTGAGAAAACGCATGCATAAGCAAATGTGGGCGAACGCATGCAAACGCGTGCACCTGTGTCTACAATGTTAAAGATAGGAAATCAAGACACATGCTGATGTATGCGTCTGAAACGCTGCGGAAACAACTGCAAACGTGAAACCAGACTAAATTATGCAGCTGTGGCGATGAAAACGAAATCTCTGAGCACTAACAAATACTCGGAGACCACCCAAGCGTGCTCGGGAAAACCCGAGCAACGAGTATACTAGTTCAACAGTACTGTTCACAAGCTGTCCAAAAATTATACCTTTATTTAGGTATGAAAAATAAATGTGTTGCTTTGAAAATAAATAAGCCATAACTTCTGATCTATGAGTGAAAAAAATATTTGTCTTTTAGGGATTGGAAAAAAAGGTTTTTTTTATTTTAAAGTGTCTAAAAAATTAAAAATGCATTTTTTCATGCCATTGAAAAATTCCCTTTTTAAGGAAGTAAGAACTGGCTAGCAGTTTTTAATGTTAAGAAGCAATGGCTTTTCAACAATTTTTTCAAAAAATTAGCCCGATATTTACAGTATGTATCATTAATAAAGTATGCTTCAATATAGTATTGCACTGAAAAACCCAGTGGGCAGCAAATAGATGTGGCATGACTGTGCAGTAGCAGTAATAGCAGCAGAAGTCACACGTAAAGAATTAAAATTGGGCAGGCAACCTGATGTGTGGCAGTGTAAGGCCAATAACAGCGGTCCTATCAGCAGCAGTACAAAAGTATAAATTACATTATAGATAGCAGTTGCTGCCCAGCCTAGTGTAAGCTGTGGGCACTAGTGGCAATAGAACAATGAACAAGTCAGACAATGGACAATCAGGTAGGCAGAGAGCATGACCAATTTAATCATTGCCATCAGCTGTAGGTGAGTGAATGTCGGCATTGATCCATGCCTGATTAATTTTGACAAATATAAGGATTTCTAAGTTTGCAGTAAGTAACCTGGTACGCTTGGATGTAACAAAGTCACTGGCTGTGTTGAATATCATCTCTTACTTTATTCTGGAAACTGGACATGATAATATGCCCATAACAAACTTGGCCAGTTCTTGCCACTGGTCCAATCAGAAGTCTGGGCTTTGCAAAGCACTCCTTTCTGCAAGAAATGAATGCAACTGGGTATCTTCCAGAGAGGCTGGGAGCTCCATAATTTCTCATAAGGCAGACAACTCCACAAGGTGGTATGGCAATGACTGCACCACCAGCAACTTGACTAAGTGAGAGTTAAAAACCCATGGATAACTTGGAGCACACAGTTTTAGTGGATGTAGATGATGATTATGACACCATCCAGTTACTAGTTGAAGGTGCAGCATGGCTGTCATAATGACAAACTTGATGAGAAGCATGAGGAAGACAAATCTACCAAAATACTTGTGCATGCCCTAATCTCTCCCTCCTCGACTACTGCAACATCCTCCTCTGTGGCCTACCTTCTAACACTCTCGCACCCATCGAGTCAGTCCTTAACTCTGCTGCCCGACTAATTAATCATTCTCCTCGCTACACTCCTGATCCCCTCTTTGCAAATTCCTCCATGGGCTCCCAATTTCCCAGCGTGTCCAGTTTAAACTACTAACACTGACCTACAAGGCTATCCATAACCTTTCTCCTCCGTATATTTCTGAACTAATCTCACAATATCTTCCCTCAAGTAATCTCCGGTCCTCCCAAGACCACCTTCTCTTCTCCATGCTTATTCACTCCTCACCCAATCGCCTCCAAGATTTTTCCTGAATATCCCCCATCATCTGGAATTCTGTGTCCCAGCACATCAGGTTGTCCACCACATTTGAATCCTTCAGATGGAACCTGAAAACCCATCTCTTCAAAAAAATGTACAACCTGTAATGACCACCTCAGCACCATCGGAGCTACTGCAACCCCTGACCTACTGTCTCCTTCCTCATGATCCTGTAGAATGTCAGCCTACAAGGGCAGGATCCTCTTCCCTCTGTACCAGTCTGTCATTGTTAGTTTGTTTACTGTAATTGATATTGTATTTTGATGTAACCCCTTCTCATGCACAGCACCGTGGAATTAATGGTGCTATAAAAATAAATAAATAATAATACTAATAACTTGAGTGTTGCTCTGCTGGCTGGCTTGATTTTCTCAAATGAGCAGGTAATGTCATTTCATGTGCTGACAGAAAGTCGCAGCTCCGAGTTTATACAAGCCAGGACATCAACAGCCTAATTTCCGCTCGCAGAGCTTACTGACTGAAAAACAATTCTTTGGCAGCAATATGCAAAAAAACTTCCACACACGAGATAAATTGCATGTACGTCCATCCACCACCATGACTAGACCTTTCAGGTGCCGTTGAGCCTACCACCACCAACAGCAAGTGCGGCATCATGTGTGCCAGTGCTGACTGCTGAACCAGAAGATTTTCTCTGCATGATCTTTTAGCTCTCTGATGACATCAGTCTCCTCATACCACATTTATCCCAAAGAAGTTGATAACACATTGTAACGACCATTATGCCGGTCGCTGCTCGAGAACAGAATACGGCGCTGCTATGAATGACTCAGGGCACAATATGATATTAAACCAACTTTTCTTTATAACTTATGCAAAAAATGACAATTTCTCTCCCAACACAATATGGGCCACAACAGCCACAACTCACAGAATACAAGTTATACAGCCTGAGAGACCCCAAGTGCCAGCTTCACAGAGAGGAATCAGACTACCCCACAACTATACCACTCCCTCCCTTAACTGTAACGGGCCTACACGGGGTTATACTGTGCCTGTGACACGTGGTCCTCTCAGGAATACAATCTTGCACCCGCCTCCCGCCTATTTTCCAATAAATCACGGGTACCCGGTTTTTCCCAACATATATATATATATCTCACAGTATATACTCAGTGTATACGCAGTGCATTGTCTTATTGTTGAGTGCTCAGAGTGTACTCTTTCACAATATATGCTTCAACGGTAAATAACTGAATTTGTTATACAGACGTCCAGCAGCGGATTAAATAGATATTTGAGCCACCAAATCTTCTGATGCAGATCCAGATAAAGTTCACAAATAATTCCAGGAATATCCCACAGCCAGAATCGTGAAGCGCAGGAATCCACACAGTGTCTATTAGTTGTCAGGCAATTCTTAATACAAGAGTGTCCTTTAACAGGCTGTGATTCCTATCTAGCTATCCCTAGCTAACTACACAGTCGGTGACCGGTCACACTTCTCTGTTTACTCACAAGAATAGCTTTCCTGAAATCACACAGTCCCAAACAGGAATGCCTCAAGATCTGGATTCCCCACTCTCCATCACCGCGCTGCTTCTTCTCAAACGCCCAGAAACTCTCTCTGAGGTAACTGTCCTGTTTCCAGAATCTTCTTGTCTTTTACTCATGGGTGACCTCTGGTGGCTGAACAAAATTACTGCAACAACATTGTAATTATCCTGTCTATTACTCAAGTGTGACCTCTGGTGGCTGAACACAGTTACTGTATCAACACTGTTTATGATTTTAAAAAAACCATCACCATTTTACACTCCACCCCACTTTCAATTTGGTGTCCCGACAAATGGCTTCTCACAACTCACACGCAACACATACTCATCAGGATTATATCGTATCAGAGGAATTCCGGCTGTGCTCCTCTCTGACCTCCATAAGCCAGTACCTGTCGGGTTCAACGAAACATTTGTCGTATCTGGTGGAACAGTAACATCAGTGGGCATATCTGGAGTTTGCACTGTCGGACTCTGCATTTCTGAGAGGTCGCCATCACAGTCATCCCAACAGTAACACTCAACATTGCTCGGTTGCACCATCGTTGGATCGGATGACTCAGGGGAACAGACAGGTGCGTCGGATATACACCGCTTTAACCAATTCCGATGCATCGTGCGACGAGGTCCGATACACCCCTCAGGGACCACAGTGTACACACTTCCTCCTGGGAACACCCTTTCCACTACTGTGTAAGGTGTATCCTCCCACCTGTCACTCAACTTCCCTTCTGGACGTGTAACCCGCACTAGCACCTTGTCACCCACCTGGAACTCATCCCCGTGCACTGGTTTTCGATCTCGGTGTGGATGATCCCATACTCGTTCTTTCACTATCTGATGGATCTCTCGCAGTTTTCTTCGGTGGTTCTGGACCCACTCACTGGCTGTACGATACTGCGGCTCATCCGGTACTGTCAGCCTCAGCTCTCCGATTTCTCGTCCTGGCCGGCCGAACATCATCGCATAAGGCGTGAACCCTGTAGTGTTATGGACTCTGTTATTATAAGCCCACATACGTTCAGGGAGAAACTCAGGCCATCGCCCCTTTTGCCTTTGTTCCAGCGTTCTCAGCATCAGGTCAGGAATCTCGGTATCCTCAAGGTCTTCATCCACAACATGCCGGGGAGTACCACAAGTCACTCGTGACAGTGCATCGGCATTGGAGTTCTCTTTACCAGAATGGAACCGAATCCGGTAATTAAACTTGGACATCCGTGCTACCCACCTCTGCTCTAGGGCTCCCAGCCTGGCATTCTCTAGGTGTGCCAGCGGGTTATTGTCAGTCATCACAAAAATCTCAGAGCCAGCAAGGTACTCTGCAAATTTATCAGTCATAGCCCACACTAAGGCCAACATCTACAACTTAAATGAGCTATAATTATCTGGGTTTCGCTCGGTGTCTCGTAGAGACCGACTGGCATATGCAATAACCCGTTCACGCCCCTCCTGCTCTTGGGCTAACACAGCTCCCAGGCCATGGAGGCTCCCGTCAGTGTACAGAATGAAAGGTCGGTCAAAACGTGCATACACCAACAAAGGTGCCTGCACAAGGGCATCTCGGATCTGATCGAATGCCTTTTGTTGTCGATCTGTCCATTGGATGGGTTGGTTCTTGGGCCCTCGCGCCGTCCCTCTCAACAGCTCATTCAGTGGCTCAGCCACTTTAGCAAAGTCTTTTACAAATCGGCGATAGTATCCGGCTAGACCGAGAAATGCCTGTACTTCTCTCCGGGTCTTGGATCTGGGCCACCCTTGAATGGCCTCACTTTTACTCGGTGCCGGTTGCACACCCTCAGCCGACACTACATGCCTCAGGTACTCAATCTGCGTCCGGAACAGTTGACATTTTTTTGGCTTGATCTTAAGTCCATTGTCTCTCAGTCGGTGCAACACTTGCCGCAGCTTTTTCAGGTGATCATCGAATGAATTTCCGAATACGATTACATCATCCAGATAGATCAACACAGATTCGAAATTGTAGTCACCCAAGCAATACTCCATCAATCGCTGAAATGTTCCTGGGGCATTACCCAGTCCAAAAGGCATCCGATTAAACTCGAACAGACCCATCGGCAAGATGAATGCTGTCTTCTGCCGATCTCGAGCCGCCACGGGCACCTGCCAGTAGCCACTGGCTAAATCAAGCATAGAGAAATACTTCGCCTTCCCTAGTGCAGACAAGGATTCCTCGATTCTTGGTAATGGATAAGAATCACGTACAGTATGTGCATTCAGCTTGCGGTAATCAACACAAAACCGTATGGACCCATCCTTCTTCCGTACCAACACGACTGGTGCGGCCCAAGGACTCTGACTCTGGCAGATCACCCCATTATCTAGCATTTGTGCTATCATCCGCTTAACCTCTTGATAGAGATTCGGCGGGATCTGACGATATCTCTCTCGAATCGGAGGGGTATCTCCTGTGGGTATTTCGTGTTCCACTGCCTTTGTGCAACCAAAGTCTTCATCATCCCTGGAGAAAGCAGTCTGATATTCCCACAGTGTATCCTCCAGCCTGCGCGCCTGCTCAAATGTTAACTGGGACTCATCCACCCCCATAATCTCCATGATCTTCCTGCCATTCCACGCAGGTGTGGGGGACTCTTTGGTTGTCGTCTGCATTAACAGGGTCCAGGCAGTCCTGCGGTCTGCTCTTAGTGTAAACTGACTTTTGGGAATGACTCTCTCGCCGCACACATATACATCAGCCAGCTTGGTGCCTGCCGCCAGAGTCATCTCATGATCTTGCAGATTCAAGCACCTTATTGGTACACTTCCATATCATACAACGGCCACTGTTCGGGCTACCATTAGACTATCCGTGTCTTCTGACCGACTGGTCGGTTCCAGAATCACCTCCACAGCATTCAGTTTTCTGTGTGTCCCTACCGGCATCAATACAAGCTTCTCTTGACCCGGACCGATCACAACAGCAGACCCACGTGGGACATACACCGCTCCCACTGTTCTTCCTTCTGCCGAACTCTTCTGAATGCCGCATGAACGGACCACCTGCTGTAGGACTCTCTGAGTGACTTTGTGGGGCGTCACCCGCTTCCAATAACGCGGACCATCATGTTCAAACAGAAGGGAATCCAGCTCTCTCAGGATGTTCATTCCAAGAACCACCGGAAGGTTTGGTCTTGCCTGCGTCGTCACGAGCACCACTCCCTTGGTCCCCAACTCCTGACCACACAGCTGTACCTTCATCCACGCAATGCCCGCCACTGGGATTTCCTCATTATTGGCAGCCTTCAGTTTTAATAAATGTCCCGACTCCGGTTTGACAGTCCCTTCGAAGTGCGCCTTTAAAAACTTCATTGGCATCGTAGTCACCTCCGACCCGGTATCCACCAGACATGCCACCTTCTTGCCTGCAAACTGCACCTCCAAAGTGGGACTGTCCTCAATCAGATCCTCAGAACAGACATTGGGCACTGATTTTCATTCCTGCCCCGCCGTATGCCCAACTACAGCGAGGGCCTCTCTTTTACTGATGATGAAGCTTCATCTGCCAGCTTCCTCTGGCAGTCTCGCTGCAAATGACCAAATTCCCTGCATCGCCAGCATTGCACCGGTCTTCTTGCCCAACCTCTGGATGGCCAGGGTCTTATAGCAGTCGACATTTCCCTTGAGGTATAGGGTAACCGCCCATGCAATGGAATAGAGGGGTTAGGCGGTGCCGGGTACATCGGAGGTGTTTCCCGAACCTGCATCTGCTGCATCTGCTCTGCCAGGCTTTCCACGGTTTTCTGTAAAGCTGACAGCTGTATCTGGATGGGATCTGGCCCCGGCCCTCGTGTATCAGCCACTTGCAGGTTACTCCTCTGCAGAACGGGCTTCACTTCTAAGGTCCGTGCTACTGCTTCTTCCTGAATTTCAGCGTATGTAATACCAGGAACACTTCGAGCTTTCAGTAACAATTCACTCCTTAGTGTCTCACTTTGGATCCCCTCAATGAACTGATCCCGAAGAATGCTGTCAACCTCGGCCTCAGTACCCACAGTCACAGTTGACTTCCTTTTAACCTCCTGATGCAGCTCCTCCAATGCTATAGCATACTGGATCAGACTTTCTCCATCTCTCTGGGTCTGAGCGAAAAACTGTACTCGCAGTTGCCCTGCCGCTGCCACGTGATCAAATGCATTTTTCAATATCCGAATGATGCCATCAACTGTTCTTCGCTTATCCTCGGATTTCAACAAGACAACTTTGCGGGCATCCCCCTCCAAAGCATTCAGCGCGACTTCTGGCTGCTGTCAGGGGCTAACACCGAGCAAGGCAATGGCATTCTTTAACCTGCCTTCCCAATCACTGAGCAGCAGATTGTATCCATCAAACTTGGCCAGATGATTAAGCAGCGCTCCCGTGGCAGAGCAACCCACTAATCGATCTCTACCAGAAACAATTGGGGAAGGGGGGTGAATAACTACAGCAGGAGCGACAGCGCCTTCTGTTCCATCAGTAACATCCATAGCAAGCACCGTATCCTGCCGACTACGCCAAAATGTAACGACCGTTATGCCGGTCGCTGCTCGAGAACAGAATACGGCGCTGCTATGAATGACTCAGGGCACAATATATTAAACCAACTTTTCTTTATAACTTATGCAAAAAATGACAATTTCTCTCCCAACACAATATGGGCCACAACAGCCACAACTCACAGAATACAAGTTATACAGCCTGAGAGACTCCAAGTGCCAGCTTCACAGACAGGAATCAGACTACCCCACAACTATACCACTCCCTCCCTTATCTGTAACGGGCCTACACGGGGTTATACTGTGCCTGTGACACGTGGTCCTCTCAGGAATACAATCTTACACCCGCCTCCCGCCTAATTTACAATAAATCACGGGTACCCGGTTTTTCCCAAAATATATATATATATCTCACAGTATATGCTCAGTGTATACGCAGTGCACTGTCTTATTGTTGAGTGCTCAGAGTGTACTCTTTCACAATATATGCTTCAACGGTAAATAACTGAATTTGTTATACAGACGTCCAGCAGCGGATTAAATAGATATTTGAGCCACCAAATCTTCTGATGCAGATCCAGATAAAGTTCACAAATAATTCCAGGAATATCCCACAGCCAGAATCGTGAAGCGCAGGAATCCACACAGTGTCTATTAGTTGTCAGGCAATTCTTAATACAAGAGTGTCCTTTAACAGGCTGTGATTCCTATCTAGCTATCCCTAGCTAACTACACAGTCGGTGACTGGTCACACTTCTCTGTTTACTCACAAGAATAGCTTTCTTGAAATCACACAGTCCCAAACAGGAAGGCCTCAAGATCTGGATTCCCCACTCTCCATCACCGCGCTGCTTCTTCTCAAACACCCAGAAACTCTCTCTGAGGTAACTGTCCTGTTTCCAGAATCTTCTTGTCTTTTACTCATGGGTGACCTCTGGTGGCTGAACAAAATTACTGCAACAACATTGTAATTATCCTGTCTATTACTCAAGGGTGACCTCAGGTGGCGGAACACAGTTACTGTATCAACACTGTTTATGATTTAAAAAAAAAAACATCACCATTTTACACTATTTCACCTACAGAGTATGTTTCCATATTTAATCCACAGAAGCTGATAGCACATTTTACCCACGGAGCATGTTTCAACATTTCACCCACAGAACTGATAAAAAAAATTCACTCGCAGAACATGTTTCCACATTTATTCCACAGAAGCTGAAAACAAATTTCACCCACAGAGCATGTTTCCATATTTCCCTTAGAAAGCTGATTAAAAATTTCACCCACAGAGCATATATACACTTTTCCCCCACATAAACTGATAACAAATTTCACCCACTGAGCGTGTTTTCACAATTATCCCACAGAAACTGATAACAAATTTCACTCATAGATCACGTTTCCACATTTATCCCGTAGAAACTTCTATCAAGTCTCACCCACAGAGCATGTTTCCACAGTTATCCCACATAAATTGATAGGAAATTTTAATTACAGAGCATATTTCCACATTCCCGTGAGAAATGTGTCTGCATATATTGTGTGCATCTACACACATACACTGTCTCAGATTATCGCAAAAATCCACTCCTGTTCATAACCATAAATTTAAATTTCTGAGATTACTTTTCCAAGTCAAAGAAAAAGTGAGCCACTTTTGTAATAAAACTTTTGTTTTGTACCTGCTGTAAAATGGATTTGGATCACATGGATAAAAGCTTAAATGGGTTGTCCAGGTCACTGTTTGTGACTGCAGACTTTTAAGCCCCTACAGCGTTCCCACTGCACTTTGTCAGGATTCTCTGGTACAAGCTCTCAAGGTGTGATGCAAGTATTGCGAGGATTCTGGGATTTTCATCTCAGACTTGGAAACCCCTTTAATGGATTTATGCACAATGGCTAATTTGAATAATAACATAGTTTACTACAATGGTAAAGTTACATGCATCTAAGACAGTACAAAAACATACAAGATATCAAAATATATTTTTAACAATTGACAAGACAATAACAATAAACATATATTATAGTTAACCTCCATATCTGGGGGAGCCATCTCTCCCTGTTATACAGCAAAGATCCAAATTGATGAGAGCAGACTTGCTACTGAATGTTGCAGTCTCATTTGAGTTCCACTATTCATTGTTTAATCCTAGCTTTTATTCCCCCCTCTACCCAGCACACTTGTCTCAAAACAAACATCTGTGTGATGCATTTATCCTAAAGTAATACATTAGAAATGTTGTCTGGCACCTAGTATTCCCTGATACCAACATTTACAAAAGTCAAATCAAAGCTGAAACTGAGAATATTAAAATGGTGAAATCAAGCCAAACCATTTACTTAACTCTTTGTAGTGCAGAACCACTGAGCACTTCAGTTTTAAAAAGTTTATTAAATGTTAGTTTTGATATATTCCCCCCTAGGACTATGTCCAAAAAGCAGTAAAAGAAGAAACTGGAAGATCAACTCAAGAGCTGTATTTTGATGGTGACAAGTGGGCCATTTGCTCCAGGCATTGCAGGTAGGCGAGCTGCAATTTTCCACCTAATGTGGAATTCTGAGGTATTTGCCCAATAGCGAGAATTTTCTACCCCTTCCCCCAGGAATGGAATTCTGCTGCTCTCGGAGCTGGTTATCAATCTGATAGCTGGTTCAGAGAAGTAGTGAATGGCTGAATCCCTGAATTTAATTGTATACTCATCTTTCAAGTGTGAGTATAATTGAATCCCTGACCGTTGGCACTTCCAATTTAGGGAGATGTCAGCAGCGTGATAACATCAGCTGATCATGTTGCTGACTTCACAACTGCATTGCATAGTATGTGGACAATGGCAAGGAAAGAGTTCCAATGGAGCCAAAGACAGAGGAGTTTTACTGGAGGGTGTGGATAAATATATGAGGAGACAAGAATTGGGGGGAGTTGAAAAATGTGTGAGACAACAGTATGAGGTGGTGAATGGGTAAATGTGAGAGGAGATGACAGTGTGGGGAGATGACAGCATGTGTTGAGGGGTAAATGTGTGAGGAGATGACCGTATGGGATGGGGGAATAAATGTGTGAGGAGACTGTATGTGGAAGAGATGGAGTAAATATGTGAGCAGACAATATAGGGTGAAATTGTGTGAGGTGACAGTATAGGGGAAAAATGAAAATAAACAGTGCAAGGGGAAGTGGAAGGGAGCACAGTATAGGTAGTAAGGGTAATGTGGGGAGCAGTACAGACACAAATCAGCACGGTGGGACAGTGTGAGGGCACAGGATGAAGAGGACAGTATGCAGAGTGGGGGAAGTGTGAGGAGGATGCACAGTATAGAGACTGGGCAATATAGAGGGGACACAGTGTGAGGAGACAGGAGAGGACAGTGAGGAGGGCATGTACCATAAGAGGCATAGTGCAGGGAGCACACTAAGGGCAATGAATTATGGATAGATTGCTTTTAATTTCAAAATTCTTTGTTCCATTAATGTTGCCAATCTGTCCTGGCCCAGAAGCAGACAGGTACTCTTGAAGGTAAAGAGGCCTGAGTCTCTGACCTTACCATGCTCCTTTTATCCCCTGATCTGTTCCCTCACCCCACCCCATGAGGTCTTGGACCAAAATATAAGGCAAACAAAACACAAAGACAAAACTGGGATAATAGTAGAAACAACAAATTTCTATTCAGCACAGCGTCTCCATGGAGCTAGAAAACAAAGCTTTCACTGGCAAGGTAGAGAAAATCTGGCAAGGTTTTATAGGGTGAGGTAATGACCAGATGAGAATCACCTGAAATGGATTTGCATGTTTTTGACCAGCATACAAAGGAAAACAAGTCCATTTAATGTGGGACACAAACACACAGGCTAAATGAAAGATCTGCAATTCACAATCCGTATTGATATTCTAACCCCAGGTCTCCCAGAATGACATGACTCACTTGTGACACGACCCCCCTTCTACAAGGGGCCACAGGACTTTCTGGGCTGGGTATATAAAGATAATGAAAGGACCGTATCAACCTACCAGCATTAACCACAGATGTCGGCACCCACATCCTCTCCTCCAGACCATATACCTTTAAATGTACCAGGTACTGTACAGAGTGGCAAACCATACGGAATCAATGATTTTCGCTACCTGAAATTCTAAATTGCCATCAACAATAACCATTTGTGGTGGTAAATGTGACAACTCCATAAGTGCAACAAATTTTTTGAGCAAAGACCTGTGAAAAACATTATGAATATTGAGAGTCAGCAGATGCTTGAAGCAAAAAGTTACAGGGTTGATTACAGTAAGGACCAATAAACCTAGGACCTAATTTCAAAGAAGGAACTTTACTTTCAGTTTAATATTTTTGGTGGACAGCCACACTAACTCATTCATCCCCAGGTCCGGATCTGACAATCGTTTCTTATCAGCTATACCTTTGTATTGGTCCCCCATGATGTATAAATTATTCTGAGACCCTTCCATGAAAATTGTTCCTCCCCAGGAACCACTGAAAACTCATCTTTACTGAAGGTACAGAATTGTGGATGGAAGCCAAAAAATGGTGACTTACCAGTGGACTCACTATAACGATTGCTTAATGCAAAGTCAGCCAGTGGTAGCAAAGAAGACCAATCCTCCTGGTTATCTGCCAAAGAACATCTGAGTTGAGTCTCCAAAGTTTGGTTGAGGCATTCAGTCTGGCCATTAGTTTGAGGATGTAACATCAAAGAAAAGGATAGATACATCCCTAAATGAGAAAAAGATGCCCTCCAAAAATTTAGATACAAATTGGGTCTTGCGAAGTAACACCACATCGGAGGGAACCCCATGAATAAAGCTTCATGAACTCAACGACAAACACCTGAACCAGTTTCTTGGCATTAGGGATATCAGATAAAGCAATAAAGTGTATCATTTTACTAAACCTGTCCACCAAAACTGAGATAACAGTTTTACCAGAGAATGAAGGATGATCCGTAATGAAATCCATAAATAAATAAGTCTATGGTAGGTCAGAAATGGTTAATGGTAAAAAAAGCCCAGGACGGAAGAGTATGCGGGGTCTTGAAAGATGCACAGACACAACAGGAGGACACAATGTCAACTATATCTTTCCGCAACTTTGACCACCAAAAATTACAAAAATTAGATAAAAGGTCGCCTTACCACCTCGGTGACCAGCCAGAGCTGCATTATGATGTGCCTCCAACAATTTTAGATACGGATGCACAGGTACAAACAATTTATTTGAAAGACCAGCAGGAGCATCCTGCTGAGTCTTCAGTTCCTCATCCTCAAGTTCAGAACACACTGCGGAGACACTAGAGATAATGGTGCTTAAGCAATTATTTTTGCAGAAATCACGTCACTTAATTATTTCACTGGCCTGCCAGTCTATGACCAAATTATACTTAGTCAACCATGGAGAACCCAACACAAAAGGAGAAGGAAGAACTTCCAAGAGAAGAGCTCCCTGTGAAAAGCTCCTATGCACATGTTCACATTATGCACTACTTACATAAAATCTCCCTGACTCCAATTGCAAATATGGGGATGGGCTTCCCTGGGGAACTACAGGGAAGACCAAGGTCTGGTGCGAACTGAGAATCCATCATACTGGCTCCACTACCCAAGAGAATAGATATTTTCTCAGTTTTCAAACCCGTAACAACTTCAGCAGGTAATGAAACTGAGATACTCATGGGGAGGAGATATATAAACCCAGGTTATTATCCCCCACACAACCTGGGGTTAGAAGTTTTCACATGGTTTTGTGCTTTTGGTAAAGGACAGAACCCAATGAAATGCCCCTTTGACCATAGAAAAAAACACAACCTCATTTTGCAACATACCGTAAGAGACTCATACTGAGGGGAGGCCCCTCCTAAATGCATGGGTTCTTCAGAACACACAGCGAGAACATCGGGTTTTGGAAGTTTCATGGGGGGCAGAGTCACCACAGGTCTGTACCTGAGGCATCTATCAATGAGCATGGCCAAAGCCATGGCGACCTCTAAACACTCAGGAGTTTCGTAAAGCACTAGTGCATCTTTTAATCTTTCAGACAGACACTGACAAAATTGACTCCTAAGAGCAAGATCATTCCTCGAGGTATCAGTAGCCTATCTACAGAACACTGAGCAAAATTCATCTGCCGGCTGGTCTTCCTGCTGGAGCTTATTTAGCTTAGACTCATCAAGCAAGACATGGGCTGGATTATCATACATGAGGCCTAGAACCTCAAAAAACCCATCATCCAACCGAAGGAACAGTGAGTCTGATGGAAGTGAAAAGGCTTAGGCCTCTTTCACACTTCCGTTTTTACAATCTGAACAGGATCCGTCAAAATGTTGAAAAGACCGATCCTGTGAAGATTGTAAAAAACGGGTGCGTCAAGGCTATGTGCACCTGTTGCGCATGCGTCTTCACAGCTGTTTTCCATATTTTTAACATTGTATCTTGTTACTATTGATGCTGCATAGGCAGCATCAATAGTAAAGAGAGAGAGAGAGAGAGCGAGAGAGAATTTCCCTGACTGGAAATTCTTCCACACATGCTCAGTTTCAAAAGACGGAACCCGATTTCTGCTTTTGACAGTCAGCAACGGCTCCTGCGCCCATAGGCTTCCATTATAGCCAATGACGGACAGTGCAGGATCCATCGCTGAGCGATTTTCTGACATACACAAAAAAACGTTCCTCTGTGCGTTGTCCCCCCCAACGGACAGCAATTTTCCGAGGGATCCAGTGCAGGACTGATGAAATGGATGGCCATCCATCACAATCCATCGCTAATACAAGTCTATGAGAAAAAACAGGATCCAGCAGAAAAATTTGCTGGATCCTGTTTTTTCAAAAATCGATGAATTTTGACTGGAGCTCAAAGACGTAAGTGTGAAAGAGGCCTTAGGATTAAGGATCTCCTTGAATGTACCAACCAAATGGGAATAGGACAATGAGGAAAGCATATGCTCAAAAACAGCCTGCAGGGCCGTTAACCTCTTTAGCACCACAGGAAATCAAATCCATTTAATATGAGACACAAACACACAGGTTAAATGGAAGATGTGCAATTTACAATGCGTAGTGATTTTCTAACCCCAGATCTCCCAGGAGAGCATGACATACTCGTGGCATAAACCTCTGACCGTAGGTCACCTATGACCGCGGGTCGCCGATGGGTTGGCATGATAACCTGGGGTCAGCAGGAGACCGCAATGGTTGTCATAGCCAAATAGCTATGAGTGCTGCCCAGCGGTTGGCGCTCATAGCAAGTGAGCAAATCTGCTACATAGAGCAGGGCTGCAGCCCTGGTCTATATAGAACAAGCAATCGGATGATTGCAGCTTCTAGTCTCCCATGGACACTATTGAACCAAGTAAAAAGTAAAAATGAAATATTTAAAAAAAATAAAAAAAATAAAAAATATAAAAGTTCAAATCACTCCCCTTTAGTCCCATAAAAAAAAAACAATTAAAAAAAATCAAAAAACACATATTTGATATCACTGTGTTCAGAATCACCTGGTCTAGCAATATAAAAAAAGAATTAATACAATCGGTAAACGGCTTAGCGATAAAAAATTGAAACAACAGAATTATGTCTATTTTGTTGCTGCAACATTGCAATTAAATGCAATAACAGGTGATCAAAAGATTGCACACACATCAAAATGGTATCAATAAAAATGTCAGATAAAAAAATAAGCCCTCACTTCACTCCAGATCCCGAAAAATGACACTGCAGGTCTCGGAATATGGCAACATTTTTTTTTTCCTACAAATTTTGGAACTTTGTTTCACCACTTAAATAAAAAAGAGTGCCCTATATGGTAATAGTATACACTAAAGTGTATACAGGTGCGCACTGGGTTACAGCCTCAGAGCAAGGATGGCAATAGATGGCCGCTGCGATGAAAAACACTCCAAGTCCCCCCAAAAATATGTGCTACTGTGTAAACTCCATACAGGTAGATTAAGGCAAGTAGTGACTGAATTGGTACCACTAACTAAAAGAAAGGGAAGCTAAGTAAAAAGTGGAAACAGTTCTGCCTACCTCCCAAATTGAATCATTCCAGAGCTGGAGACATGCTGCCGTAGTTCACGGGGTACTCCTGGTAAAACGAAGAAATCCAAACTGGTGGCTGCTCCGGCCGGTAGCAACCACCTGTAACAACTAACCTCCGGGTAGGGTCAGGATCCTGTGGTCGGACACCGCATGAGGAAAAGCGGTGAATCCGTACTGTGAATAGGACCTGCGATGTGTCACAGGTCACGTGACCGCTGGGCGAACCCGAGAGTGAGATGAGTACAGAGTGCAGTGAGGATCAATCAGCCAACACGTTTCGGAGACGCCTGTCTCCTTCCTCAGGGATGATCCCTGCTCCGTACTGTCATTCCTTATATAGTATATCCCTACAATGCTGAATAATTTATTGGAAACCAAAAAGTTCAGTGCCCATGTTCAGGCCTCTTGGCGCAATAGTGTCCAGACGAAAAATCCATTTTGTCTCAGTTCTGGACATAGCTTTAATATAGTTTCCACCCCTCCAGTGTCTCTGCACCGTGGCTATGCCTGAAACTTTCATATGTTGAACTTGTCCATTATGATGCTCCGTGAAATGTTGAGAGAGTGGATGACCCAAAAAAAGATTCTTGATATTCCTAATATGTTCCCCTATTCTTATTTTGAACTGGCGTTTTGTTCTCCCCACATATAGCTTCCCACAGGGGCATTCGATGGTGTATATTACCCCTGTGGTAGAGCAAGTTATAAAGTCTTTTATCTGAAATGTCGTGTCTCCTCTTTTAATATCCGTGCATTTTCGTGTAATAGTTTGTTTACACATGTTACACTTATGGCAGGGAAAAAAACCTTTTAGTTTGATGAAGGATGGAAGACTGTACTGTAGAGGATTTTTGTTGTGCCGTAGGGGCAATCAAGTTTCCCAGATTTTGGGATTTCCTATACACAAAATGGGGTTTATCCATAATCATATCCCCCAAGATTTTGTCATTTTTTAAGATGTGCCAGTGTTTACTGACTATCTTACGGAGGATGTTTGAATTAGTATTGTATTTGGTCATAATGGGGATAAAATCCGCATTTTCTGTAGGTCTGGGGACAGGATAGATGAGCTCCTGTCTCTGTTTGGTAAGGGCCGTTTTTCTTGCCTCCTCTAATAATTCCTTATCATAACCTTTTTCTAAAAATTTATTAGTTAATGTTACTGCTTCCAATTCGAAATCCTGGGGCCTAGAACAGTTGCGATGGATCCTGGTAAACTGGCTTTTAGGGATGTTAAGCAGCCAGCTGGGGAGATGACAGCTGTCTAGAGGAATATAAAATTTTTTTTTTCCTACAAATTTTGGAACTTTGTTTCACCACTTAAATAAAAAAGAACCTAGACATATTTGGTGTCTGTGAATTTGTAATGACCTGGAGAATCATAATCGCCTGCCAGTTTTAGCATTTAGTGAACATGGTAAAAAAAATCCAAAAAACAATTGTGGAATTGCACTTTTTTGCAATTTCACATAGTTTGGAATTTTTTTCCTTCTTTCCAGTACATGATATGGTAAAATAAATGGTGCCATTCAAAAAGTACAACTTGTCCTGCAAAAAAAAAGCCCTCACACGCCCATATTGACTGAAAAATGAAAAAGTTATGGCCATGGGAAGAAGGGGAGCAAAAAATGGAAACACAAAAGCGGAAATACCCCTGGTCCTTAAGGGGCTAAACCAAACTGAAGACTGACAGTGATATTCTTTTTGAAGATCAGTGGCTTTCTCTTTGCAATGATCAAAACACAATATTGGTATTTAGTGTCCTCCTTCTGGTGGACTCATGAACATTAACGCCTTCACCCCAGGACTGAATATCAATTAATAATTTTAAGCTTTGCTCCCTTTCTTCCCAGATCCATAACTTCTTAAATTCCATCAATATAGCTATATGAGGGCTTGTTGTTTTGGGGACAAGTTGTAATTTTGAATAACACAACTGATTTTTACCATATAGTGTACTGGAAAAAACATTAAAAGTGTGCTGAAATTACAAAAAAAAGTGCAATTCCACAATTGTTTGGGGGGGTTTATATTTACCATGTTCACTAAATCATAAAACTAACCTGCCATTATGATTCTCCAGGTCATTATGAGTATGCAGATACCAAACATGTATACATTTCTTTTTACTTAAGTGGTGAAAAAAAAATCCAAGAATAAAGAATAAATACACATAGGGTCTATCACATTGATCAAAAGTCAACAATCAATAAGAAAAATAGCTGTGGTTGCTGGATGCAGGTAGAAAACTGCATGCACCTGCCAGTTTACTTCAGGAGAAGGAGAAGGGAGGACGAAGGATCACAGATCAGTTACTGAGGTAACATGCGGGGCCTGGGTTTATCATTTCTCTCATGTTATATCATGTCAGAGGAGACAGAAATTATTTTTACACCAGATCTCACTTTTTTTAAGTGATCGGGGACAGGAAAACGTCCCTGATGGTGTTCTCCAGGGTCTCAGCTACCGCTAGATTTTTTGGACTTTGGTGGGGTGCGATCATTAAGGGGTTAGAGTTGGCTTTGTAACCTTTTCCAGGCAGATAAACATCAATACCATTTTTTATACTCCTTTTGTTTGTGCCGTGATACACTTCCACAAATGTGTTGTGAGGATTTGACTTTCATAGATTCCTGCTCTGTAAATAAAACATGTCTCCCACTCACATCTTATTGTTATCCTATTGATTGAAAACACCAGTGTAATTTCACCTTCCTAATTATGTGATAATCCTGCAGAATCACATACTTTTTCCACATGCTGATATTAGATCATTTTGCACAATAACAAATGACAAAGTCTAATATTTTAACTCTTTTGTTTGATTTGGTTCTTCATCTATTTTACAACCAGTGTGAAAATGTGATGTGTATCTATCATTATTTTTTCAATTTGTATATGGAGAGTTGTGTTGCATTTTTATTTTATGGGAAGCATTTGATTTACTGTGTATTGTACTTAATTATGTATCATTTTATATTTACTGATTCTTACATTGTACGGTTTCTGCTTCATCGAAAGTGTGAAATTATCAGCTATGTTGTTTAAGACATATAGAAGTTCTATATCGTGGGAAAATGTGTACTGAAAAACAGCTTTAGTTAATGTACATAATAAACACCATATGGCAGCATGTTTGTACCGTGGAACTTAATGGCATGAAAAACTTCTCAAAGATGCATTTGTCTTCTTCACAAACAGCTGTTCTATTTTAGAGTTAAAGATGGTAAATTTATGTGTGAAAACTAAGCAAAAGCCTTAAGGACAATCCATAACCAAGTAATCAAAATAAACTGTATAGTAACTGGGACACAAGTCCCTGTGGAAAACCTTTTATTTTGCATAAATGTGTGACATATATGCATGTATTGCTCTTCGAAGGTACACAAGTTTGTGATTTGGTAAAATTCATTGTGGCATTATATAATGTGCATTTCAATGATGGAGAATCCATGCAAAAGTCACATTCTGCATGGCAAACATTGTTTTACTATGGAAATAAAGGTATAATTTATGTAGCTGTATGGTAATTTGTTTTTTGCCTTTGTTTTTTTTATATATTGAATACACAGATGTAGCAGAGCTGACTTTTGATGTTATGTTTTGCGCCAAATGACAAATTCATCTTTAGTACATTTGTTTTCTTTTCTACCAGATAAGAACTTTGTCTGGATTTCCTTTAAATGATCATATACTATAGCGTATGCCCACAGTAATTACAAAGGCCATAGACCTATTGAATGATTTATCTAAGTCTCTGCATGTCTATTTTAATGTGTAAAATATTTATAAATATTAATTTCTAATTACTGTTGCCTATTATTCAATCAATAGATTTTCATAAAAATATAATAAAATAAAAATGCAATAAGTTCTGATTAGATTTCAATGTATTTTAAATCAAATTTGAAATATGAAAGCCGTAAAAGGAAAAGTGGAGATTTATGTGTCAGGTTGCATACAAATACCTGTAACTAACTGTGACATCTACTCTTGTTATACTTGTCTTTTTAGCACTGTATAATGGGCTCAAAAATAGTATATATACTGAAATATTTTATCGCATCCACTGGACAGGCAATAGATGTCAGTCTACTTTGTTTACCTTCCATGTTAGAAAGTATAATTTTTTTTTTCATTTTTTTTTTTTACATTTAATGACAAGTGACTGCATCTGACCTGTTCTGAGAGATCTCTAATAATATCTCAGTCCAGCACTGGGTCTCATTAAGGCAGAAGCAACTGTCATGCAACTTTGAATGTGCAGTAAGTGTAGAGGTAAAGATAGGAAAGTATGAAATATATTCTCCCTTCACATATTGGCACAAACCTGATATTTTGTGCCAGCAAATATAATTAAGCACACACTGAGTGTAAAACCTCAACAGTTTCTACTAAAATTTTATGAATTTAACTTCCTCAATAATTTACAGTATTAGTCGCAAATTCAGAGGTACTCAGCTAATGATTGAATGAAAACATTTATATTTAATTTGATGATTCTTAGTTGGAAAATAACATTTACATTTCCTGGCAGTAAGTATGTAGTATTGTATATAAAGGTAAACTCTACTTTTGAGGACCATTATCCAATGGTCCAATTTTACATTTTTAAATTTCTCGATTTTGCCCTGCTCTAATGTAACCATAAAAGAGCAGTGGCATATGTTGTCCACATTACATTGCTATATACACACACACATGTATACACACTCATACATGTACACTCAAGTATACATACTCATACATACATACACACTCATACAACACATACACAAACACACACATATCTCTCTCTCTCTCTCTCTATATATATATATATATATTAATACATATTAATACAAACACTCTCTATTATGTAAATATAGGGCACACAGTCTTCTAACTTGGCAGATCCTACATGATGTCCGTAACAAGACAAGGAGCTTCAGAAAGAGGACACGACTTTTAACAACTTCCTGGTCCTGCCGTCCTGCCCTCACTGTGAGCCCATGACGCTACCCTGCCTAACCCTCATCCCGACCCTGTTGATAAGGGTTGACATTTACTTTTAGGATTGCTAAGTACAATAAGCAGCACACACTAAATTTAAAGTCTCTACCTCTCTGAAAAGGTAATTTACACATTTTCCAAGAGGAGAATGGCATTGGCCTATAGGTCTCTATATGCTAGCTTGACACTTATCAGTAGGAGAGACATACACACACACACACACAAACCTGTAACCTGTCAGAAGCTTCTTGACCATCCAAACTAGACATCTGGCTTTACACTATTGTGTGACAAATACACCAAAACACTTGTCTGCAAATAGAGTGGATTGGATTTCATTCTAAGTTATGTAGCAAGGCTAGTTTAGCTAATGAACTGAGCCAAACAGCCAACCCAATTATAGACACCCCTGACACATAAAGAAGAAGAGGTATTTTTTAAAGCAGAAACTCAGAACTTCATTAATGATTTGACAAGGAATGAAATTGTGTAATCCATTGTTTCCCAACCTAAAATCTATTAGTAAAGTTATTAATTTGACATTTGCAAAATAATGATTTTTTGTTTGCATTAGACAAACCCTTTATATGTGTTTGCTACCAGAGAACTTTTTTTCTTTGTCAAATATAATTTTGTACATTGATTTTATGTTAAAATATATCCTGAATTTGATGGCATAACAAGTAATATGTTAGGGAATCACAATATCTGCAATTCATGAATCATTAGTAAAAATTAAGCTATGAAACTTTGCATCTTATATTTACCGTAGAGTTTGCTTCTTTCCCCACTTATCAGTCACGTTTTGTTTCCTGCATTGACCATTTACTCTCAGAAAGAACACAATCAAATTACACATGCTGCTAAAAAAAACTATGGAGAGGGGAAAGTAAGAAACTTAATGGAAATAAAAGCACAAGGTATAAGGAATAACTGCTACAGCTTTCCAGAGTTTCTTACATACACAAAGAAACATGAACACAATTGTTGGTAACCTTCTGTTAAAGTAAAATCCACAATGGTTACTGAAATAACTTGAATCTGGCAAAACTAATTTTCAATTTAAATGTATCTAATATCAATTAGTAAAATCAGATACTGCTTTTGAATTGTGGTTCGACAGAAAAAATAAAATAATGAAAATAGTGGTACACCTAGAAAAGATTGGAAATAATTTGACCTTAGGGACATGTTAAATTTAGATGTATTCTCTTATTAGCATAACATGTCTGCAAACTTGTAATCAGTCAGTCTGCCTATTTAAATAGTGAAAATTAGTCACTGTGCTGATGGTAGCATGTTGTGTACCGTATTGGACATGGACCAAAGAAAGCTAAGGAGATCATTGTCTCAGGAGATTATGAAGAAAATTATAGGTGATAGATGTTCCAGTTATTACAGTTGCACATATTATTCAGAGGTTTAAGGTATTTTGGAATGTAGCCAACCTCCCTGGATGTGACTGTCAGAGGAAAATTGATGACAAAGTGAAGAGACAGATATTACGAATGGTAACCAAAGAGCCCGAAACACTTTCAAAGAGATTAGAGGTAAACTCCAAGATCAAGGAATGTCATTGTAATATCACTCAATTTTTCATAGTCTTGGCCAAGGTGGACTTCATGGTAGACAAAGCAAGGAGGTAACCACTGTTGAAAGGAAATCATAAAAAGCAAGTTTGCAATTTGCTAAATGCATATTGAGAAACAAAAACATCTTTACTTGAACGCCCCTTGGTCAGATGAGGCAAAACTGAAGTTTTTTTGGCAAGTCACATCCACTCTATGTTCACAGGTAAAACAACAACAAAAGAACAATTTAGCTACTGTGAAACATGGAGGAGACTTGGTAGGCTTTGTTATGATGTGGTCTGCTTTGCTGAATTTGGCTCAAGGTCTCTTGAATTTGCTTCAGAGTACAATGAAACGTAAACAAAATCAAGGCATTCAGGCACATCAAGGAAGCGGGAGCAAAATGTGCTTCCCAGTGTCAAAAAACTTGGTGTAAGTCCTAGGTCCTCTACTAAGTAATGACCTAAAACACAGCTAAAAACATCCAGAAAAGGATAAGAGTGAAGTCTGTTTGGAAGTGACAGAAATCATTTGATTGCACCATTTTTTCCAGTCCATTTTCAATAGTTTTTTTTCTGTTGAACCACAATTCCAATGCTATGTCTGATTTTTATTACTTGATATTAAGTAAATTGAATATATAAAATTAATATAGCCAGCTTTAAGTTATTTCAGTTACCATTGTGGGTTTTTCTTACTTTAGCAGAAGAGCACTAACAATTTAGTCTATGTCTGTATATGGAAAAGTCATACTGAATGACAGGTGCACATTACAGAACAATAAGCAAAGTGGTATTTATATCATTCTGTAGACAAGGCACAGGGGACAAGTTCATGCTGCGCCCAGTTGTTTCACAGCCACACAGTACTGTGAAGAGGAAGAGTGGGGACATCATTGATCTCACATGGCACAGAGAAGTTTATTTCTCAATTTTATTTACAGCATTATCTCATTTACAAAATAAGACCAAAGGAAATAAGTTATTCAAGCAGGGGATTGCTGGGATTTTTTGTAATTGTCTTTGTCAATTTAATTGTCAAAAGTGATCAGTTAAAGGGTTTATATATGTGTATATGAAACTATATGATATGGATGTGACAAAGTGTTAACAAGTGTCAAACAATGAATCTCATGCTGTTTTGCTATGCATTATCGCATAAATTCTGCAGCATCAATTCAGGGCAAATATACATGCAGTAGCAGCTTTCTCCAGTGTTATCTTCAAATTTAAGTTTCCAGATTTCTAGCAATTAGCAATTTATTAGATGCAGGCTAGTATTACTGAAGGGTTTGCATTTGATGGTCAAAACTTCCTTGATATGGTTCATGAAAAGAAGAGTCGTCTCCGCTACAAGCAATAGTTACCTAAAGTAAGAGCAGAGAAGCGACCAGGAAAGGTATCTCATGCATTTGACAGATTGCAGATTTTTGTTTTTAAAAAAAGACATGAGCAGGAACATATTCGTATAAGGGCAATGTGTAAGTGCACATTCACACTGTGGCCATTAAACAGACAAAATCTAAGATAAAAGCAGAATGAGCAAATACCCTGTTGAAAGTAAATAAATAGTACTGGTATATATGCATAACATAAGGTTCTTAGTTTTCACTATGTTGATCAAAATAGCATAAAAGTCATCCCATAACGACATGGTGTACCCAATCAGGATGGACCTTTACTGTTGTATTGCACCTCACTATGTGTCAGAAAACCTCAAAATATGCACAAAATGAGAAAAGACCAATGCATATGAACTGTGCACACCTGTAAATAGAATATATCAAAAAAGTTATTTTTTATCACACAAGCACAAACATGATTAAAAACAAATTAAAACATGATGCTGACACTATTATCCATACAAGGATGACCAATACAATGGAGCGTCCTATACATGTACAATATACCCAAAACATGAAATGGCGCAAAAAACAGAAATACAAAGCAGTGACCCTATGTATATCTTCTTTTCCATGCATTTTGTAACACCCTGGAATATATTGTATTGTATTGTTATTATTAGGTATATTGTAGTGCACCCAATACTCTATTATTAGTACAAACCTCAAAATAGACTGGGGCAGACCTGATTCTTTTCCTTAATATGGCTGATGAAAAAGACAGTTTCCTCTGTTAAAAGGAACAGTTGTCTAAGGCTACTTTCACATTAGCGTTTTTTTCAATACGTCGCAATGCGTCGTTTTGGCAAAAAACGCATCCTGCAAAAGTGCTTGCAGGATGCGTTTTTTTCCCATTGACTAACATTAGCAATGCATTTGTGATGCATTGACACACGTCGCAACCGTCGTGAGACGGTTGCGCCGTGATGTGGCGGTCCGCCGGGAGCAAAAAACGTTACATGTAAAGTTTTTTGCTGCCGACGGTCCGCTTTTTCCGACCGCGCATGCATGGCCGGAACTCCGCCCCCACCTCCCCGCACTTCCCCGCACCTCACAATGGGGCAGCGGATGCGCTGGAAAAATGCATCCGCTGCCCCGTTGTGCGGCGCGGAGAACGCTAGCGTCGGTAACCTCGGCCCGACGCACTGCTACGGGCCGGGCCTGACGCTAGTGTGAAAGTAGCCTAAAGCAAAAGCAGAGAAGTGATGGGGAAAACTAAATTTTTATTAGGTACGGAAAGTATTCAGACCCCTTTAAATTTTTAACTCTTTGTTTCATTGCTGTCATTTGAAAAAAAAACAGAAATGTAGTAATTTTTGAAAATTTATTAAGAAAGAAAAACTGAAATATCACATGGTCATAAGTATTCAGACCCTTTGCTCATATTGAGTGGAAGCACCCTTTTGAGCTAGTACTGCCATGAGTCTTCTTGGGAATTATGCATCAAGTTTTTCACACTTGGATTTGGGGATCCTCTGCCGTTCTTCCTTGCAGATCCTCTCCAGTTCCATCAGGTTGGATGGTGAACATTGGGGGACAGCCATTTTCAGGTCTCTCCAGAGATTAACTTTATTGAATTTACCAAATGGTTGCAATGAAGCAAAGTTTCCGTACCCATTGTACCTCATACTTTTGACAGGTTACTGATTTTATCAGCCTGGGCCCAAAATGCAATCTGTAGACATTCATTACAACATTCTATAATTTGTCAATTTGTTCCAATTTAATTTTCTAGTACTTGCCAATTTCTAGTATTTAACTGCTAGCAAATCTGACAAAGTTCATTAAGAGATTATCAGTAATATCTATTAGCTGAGGGCCATGGGTGCACAACCAATGTATGCAATCTGTTTATTCTGTAAGTATTATCCTATTTCTATATTTGTATAATATGGATGCTAGTTATAACACAACAAATATCATTACAGTTTGGTTTTTTTTCGTCATCATTGTCACATTATGAGAGAAACCATAGTTTTGACTCCTTGCCAGAGAATGGATTTTTCATTGCTGACAAGAGTGGGTAGTGAACATTCCCATGTGCTGTTATGCTTCATGGCTAGTCTGCAATTGTTCTATGAGGTTGCTTTGAAGTGTGGAAAATCAGGTTAAATTATACTATAAAGTTCATTTTATGTCTGCATTTTACAGCTAGATAAGCCACATTTGAGAGAAAGAAAACCATGCAAAGATGTGCTTAAAGAAGCTAGAAGGTAACTTTGTTCAAAAGCAAATGATTATGATCATTAAGTTATATGGATAATTGCTGTAATTAAGAAAACAGTGTTATTTCTTTTAACTAAATTATATTTTATCAAACCCATCACATTATGACAAGGAAGCTATGGATACAATGACTGAGCAAACAGAATAATAACAGTTGTTCAGCTTTTTATATCCAGGTAAAGCAATCATTTTATCATATTATCTGTATTTTCTATACTAAGGTGCTATCATACAGAGAAAATCAAAACTTTTAGTATAAAATAAGAGTGCATTCATTTTCAAGTCAGTGTATATTTTCTCCTATACAGTACAGAGCTCAGACGTTTAACACCTTACATAGTATGTTTTACTGCCATTGCAAAAAACACATATATATTTATTCATTGATAGCATACAGATATTTTTATGCAGTTTTAAAAATCTGTAACACAACATATATACACAGTGATAACTATCTGAGTACAGATAATGTACTAAATGTGACATGCAGACCTATTTGCAAATTGCCTTTTCATAGAGGAAGAGTACTTGAACTCTAGTGCCACCTAATGAAAGTAACTGTTGTAAAAGTCAATATTAACCCTATAAAGAGTCTTGCCACATGACTTAAGAGAAAAGCCAAACCACAATCTCGAGTTGCAGACATTTCCGCTTCAAATTTTATCCTAAGTCATATGGCAAGGTTTGTTATAGGGTCGATATCGACTTTTAGGATTGTTACTTCCAATAGATGACACTACAGTTCATATCCTCTCTCTAAAGAGGCAATTTAGATATTTAATTTCCAAGAGATGCATTACTTGGCTGATAAGTCTCCCTACACTGGGATGTCAGGCATGTTACTTTCCTCAAGTAGAGGCATTACCCCTTAGACCTCAGTCAGAGTCAAATCTCATGCTTTGCACTGAGGAGGGGCAACACCCCGAAACACAAGTCGGCAAATTGAGATTCTGGTTTAGCCTTTATCTGACATTATATGACGAGGTTCATTAAAGGGTTCATATTGACTTTCAGGATTTTCTACTTCCAATAGGTGGCACTAGAGTTCAAGTCATCTTCCTTTCTAAAGAGGTCATTTGTGAATTTAATTTCACAGAGGAGCATTGCATGGCCAATAAGTTTCCATAAACAGTACTCTAAGGCATGTCACTCTCCACAAGAAGTTTAAAAGATATCAATGCAAGTTTAAAAGTTGTGGCGTACCGCTAATGGTGGCAGGCAATGTGGCTGATATGGGACCGCTGACATTGGGCCCCCTCTACCCATAATTGCAAGTTGGATGCTGATACAGTTGAAAGCAATAATGAAAGAGAGAGCGTCAGCTGATGCTTCCTCCTCTATCATTCATCCTCGTCATTTGATGTCTTAGCTCAGCAAGCTCGATGATGTCACAACATGGCGCCCGCTGCACTGAGATGTGCGGGTGCATCAGAATGCTAGCTGCAGAGATTGGAGCAGAAGGGGAATGAGGAGAGATGAGTATTTTTTTTTAAATCAATGAGTATATTGTGTTGGACATGATACTTTATAAACGACTTTGGGGAGTACATTATAATGTATGGACTAAGGAGGACTATGGTGAGTGCATTATACTATGTGAAGGACTATGAGGAGCATATTGTACTATATGGAGAACTATTGGGAGAACAATACTTTTTGAAAGACTGTGAGGAGTGCAATATTCTATAGAAAGGACTATGGGGAGAGAATTACACTATATAGAGGACTATGGGGAGTGCATTATACTATATAGAGGACTTTGGTGAGTGCATTGTACTATATGATGACTATAGGGAGTGCATTATACTATATGGAGGACTATGGGGATTAGAGTATACTATATGGAGGACCATGTGGGTGCATTATACCGTATGGAGGACTATTGGAACTGCAATATACTATATGAAGGACTATGGGGAGTGAATTATACTGTATGGAGGACTGTGGGAAGTGCATTATGCTATATGTAAGATTATGGGTTGCAGTATACAATATGGATAACTATAGGGTCATTATACTATATGGGGCTATTGTAATATTTGTAGGGCTATATGGGGACATTATAATATTTGTAGGGCTATGTGGAGAGTATTTTATTATTAGGATGGCAATGTTGGGGCTACTATAATATTTGGAGGGCTATGTGGGAGCATTTATATATTATGGAGGGCTATGTGGGAGCCATTATACTGTATGTAAGCAGTTATGCAGTGTGAAGTTTTGTGTGGGGTCCATCATACTGTGTGGAGGGCCGCATAAGGGTCATTATACTGTATGTTGGCCCATTATTCTGCATGGATAGTTATGTGTTGGGATCAAACTGTGTTGAGGTCACCATACTTTGCTGGGGGAGCTGAGGTGAGTTACAGTAAGGTCAACATACTGTGCGTGTGGAGGGTACTGTGGATTAATTCACTGTGTGAGTATCATACAGTGTTTGGAGGGCACTTTGTTGGCATACTTTTTGGGTGCTATGAAAAGAAAATCTGGTGCTTCAGTAGGAGGAAAATAAATTACTTTGTAAAGCCTTCAAAGCTGTAAATTATGCTCTTCTGTGACCCTGCTGGATATTAATTATTTTGTTTTATTGTTGGGGTGGCTCAATTAGAATTTCTGCTATGGGGCCCCATGACTTCAATTTATGCCACTGTGTAAAAATAAGAGTCCTATGTAATACCATAGATATCAAAACTGTAAGGTACAGGTTTTTTTGCACTTAACACAGGTGCCAGTCTGTTGTCAATGCATTGTGGAATAAAGGTTGCGTATTCATGTAACTGGATCAAGGATATTTTTTTTGGAAGCGCAGCCCATAACCATGATTTGATTTTTTTTCTCCTATCAAGCATCCTGGTGGAGTTTGTACCCTAGTCATGGTGTATCCATTATTGAGCTTTTATAGGAGTTGCACCTACATCTGGATTTACTTCAATTTTTATGAGGGTATCACCCTATGGTCTATTGCGTTCTGTTTTATTAAGGTTTGCTGCTACTTTTCTTGCTTCACATATATCCTTTATAAGTCACTGCTGAGATTGGTCTCAGAGTGCAGCTCCATGTGCTCCTCACCATAGAGCATGGTTGCAGAAGTTGCCCACTAGATAAATAATTTATGCCAGATAATTGCATGCTGTTGTTTTTTCATGAAGATCTGAGGTCCATGTGGCAAATAACCCATTTGTGGAAGGACATAGGCTAATATGGTCCCATTTGTGCTATCTGTGTGCGGTCCATTCCTAGGTAATCCTTGCCTCTTCCAGCAATATATGTCCCTTATCTTGGGCCTCTTCCTGGTATAATGTCTCAGCTCCTGGGCCCATCCGGTAATATTGCTCCTTGTTCTGCCACTGTTCTGTAACACATTACAAAAAATAACAGCTCTTTCCCCACTCCCATGTCTGGTGACATCCTCTTCTGTAGCCTTTGGCATGTTTGATATTGGTGACACATTGTTAGGTGTCGAGTTCCCACCGCTGCACAGGGGGAATCTCGAACCATGTCCTCTGTGATCTCCCATTCATCCCCAGCCACAGAGAAGCCTGTTCATCAGAGATGCCGGTCCCAGTGTCTTGCTCAACCTGATGCTGTGCATCTGGTTAACACTGTCATCCCTGGTTCTGCTATTGTAACCAACAGTGGTCAGCGGCGGGCAGATGTTCCTTGGACTAAGTCCTGCTTTTTCTCAACTGAGTATGCTCGTGGGACGACCTCCCATTGGAGGTTGGGGGTCACATGCTCAGGTCCTGAAGTGGCCCTGATTGGACCACTGGGAAGGTCCAGGAAGGACACCGCTATAAAGGGTTTGCATGGTGATATGGTTATATCGGGTGAAAGCTCCTAATCAAACCTCTCCCTAGCATTGTATGTGGTTTGGGTGTTGGAGCTGATTAGTGCCAGCCTGTACCATCCTGCACAAGGAAAGATCATACTGCGTCATCTCAGCAGTGCTAGTGCGGTGCAGTGCACATCTAGTGCACTTTCTGGTCCCTAGCTAGATCGGTTAGTGGCGTCCACCAAAATGGCGCTGCGCGCACTTAGTGCGCTAAATCTTTATTTATTATTTAGGTTTCTCCCTGGCACCACAGTTGTGGTGCCGAGCACTAGTGGATCTAGAGGGACTCTAACCCTGTGTCCTTGGGGCAGAGTCCTGTGACCTGACACTAGCATTCACTCAGCGGTATTGCGGCCCTGTGAAGCAACAGGGTTCGCCTCCTTACTTACCTGGTGAAGTTAACCCATATGTATTCACATTATACCACCATATAGTTTGCCATTACTTAGCAGCAGGTGTCATCTCTGCACAGTGGACCCCGGGCTGCGAAGGCACCATATATCTTCCTTTATATTATTTGGTGCGTTCCACCAGCCCTAACATGCATGACATCACACATGTGACTCGCACGCCGATGACAGCTTCCGGTCGTTGATTGGCCGGCAGTGTATGACAGTGTAGTTACCCAGTGGGTCTCTGAGCTGCAATACATTTCAGCTGAATGTGTGTTCTCAGATACACATTCAACTGAAATAGGCACTGGTGTCGGCTGCCTATGATGAAGCAGTGAACAAAAAATGTACCACCAGGTTTATTGGACCACTATTAACTGAATAGAGCATGGCAATGCACAAAGTATATGAAAATATTGATATAATACTCAAGTAATGCCCCAAACGATAGAATATATATACGGTATGAAAATGTATGAAACACTACAGGCACAATGCTAAGTGCTACAAAGTGCAATTAATGCCATGCACAAATGAAATGAAGTCATTCTTAATTCAAGTAAAAACTTTTGAAAGAACATTTGTGAGAATAACTGACCAGATGTCTCCATGCCTTAGTAATCGTGCAGCCTCCACTTCACCCTCCAACGCACATTTCACTGACGCTTCCATTTCAAACTAAGGTGTATCCTTTATAAAACGGATGCATAGGCTAAAGCACCCCATGGATAAGGAATATGACAGTGAACAATTACCAACTAGCTTATTTTTTTGTGTGTTTTATAACTAAACACCATAGGAGTAGGGCATATACTATTATATGTCTATTGAAAGATATTTCCTATTTTGATTGCCAGTCTCTCTTACTTTCAAAAATATTAATCCCTGGAAAGAATTGATGATAAAAAAAACTTAGCAACTACCGTACTGTTCACTTAACATCTTGAAGTCTATGATATTGCTTAGTGTTGCTTTCTTTTTTTACCATTTTACCAATGTTTCCACATATCACTCCTAGAAATGTGTGGCTTTATGATGTGACTAAGAAGGACTGACATTTCGGTATAAACTGTAATTCATGACCATACACATTGGATAACTATTCAATATTTTTGAAATTGCAAAACTTGCATTTTTAATTGCAGAACCTCATGTTATTTTTACTTTTGTAGCATGAACTTTGTTTGGATTGAGAATTTTGTTCGCTTAGCACTACATACATCTCATGTACTATTAGACCACTCACTTGCATACATAAGCAAACTCTGTGACAGGATTACACTAAATCTCACACATATTGGTTTCCTCATATATAGCAGATACACTTTTTGACCTCCAAAAGTAGAGACAGTTGGCAACCCTGAACTCTCTATAGCTATCACAGTATTAACACTCTATTATTCATTTGCATTTGAGAACTATGACACTATTATATCATTGCCAGTGGGAGACACAGGACACTGGAGAAACAATTAAGATCATGATCATCCAGTTACTAAAGGGGATCCTACAGTAATTAAAGTTTGTAAGTTATCCTTTATCCATTAGATATGGGATAATTTCCAATTGCTGGGAGGTCCAAATGCTGGAACCCCCATGAGTCCAAGAAGAATTCAGGCTCTGAAGAGTGCTGTGTAACTGGAGCAGTAGTAGATCATTCTCACATCTGTCCATTCATTCTTTATGGGAAAACTGGCTTTCAGCTGATCTTTGGCATTCCCATTTAGAATGCATGGAACCCCAGAGTCCCAATTCTAGGGATCAATGAGAATCCTAGTGATCAAGAAGTTATCCCTCTCTCCGATGAATAGGAGATCACTTTCAAACTTAAAATAACCCTTTAAAAGGTTATTACCGACACTGCCTTTCTTGGCATCCATTTCTATTTTTTATTAAAGAACTAAACTGCATCCAAACTCGCGTAAGCAAGTCAGATTATGTTCTTTCCACTATGTGGCAATGAAGGTTTTGAAAACTGATTAAAACAAGATATGACACATTTAGGAAAAAGAAACTTTGATTAAACACACACAAGCTGCATTTTACATACACCTAGCATTAATTTGGTTATTGCTACTTTATAATTATAACTATGTGAACATACACATAATTTTGCTTTCTTAACATTATTTACGGTTTGTTCTTTAGATCTGTATTTTTAAAAAGTCTCCTTCCAAAGACTGCCAATCTTTATTGCTCAATTTTTAAGTATTACTTACAGCATCTCTTTTCGTTTTGTAATTAGCTATAAATTATAAGTGCTTCCAAATGGATCTATATTTTCAGCATCAATGATCATTTTCTGCTATGTTCATATAAAACAAAATCTTCTCCACTGTGTATTAAAACTACATTTGAAGGTAAGGGCTAGAGAAAGCTAAATATCCCTTTAAACATTTCTACAGTTAACAGTGTCTTTATAAAGCACTTGTTCAATATCTCTCATAGCTTGAGAGTGATTTCTTAGATTGCCAGAGGAATGGCAAAGAAAATTTTATCCATATTAACTTTATTCCCTCAATTTAAACAAAAGTTTAAACAGAGTTCATAAAACTATTCCAATACCCAAAATAAGATCTAAGTATTAGAAGTAAACCTATTCTAGGACAAACCTATTACATTTACTTTGCAGATAATATTTGTGTAAACTTTGTTATAGTCCTCCAGTTTCCTGAAACTGCAGTATGAAATGAATCGATTGACATAAACTTTAGAGAAGCACAGTACTTAAGGGTATGAATAGGAAACTCTGGAGAATTCCCATGACACTCTCTGATTGAGAATGAGATAAAATATGTCATTTTCATTCTGCTCATTTCTATTTCCTAGGCTATATGGTCAGGAATATTCCTTTTTTATTTAATTCAAAGTAAGCAATTGTTTTCACTTTTTGGAATGAAACACAGTGAAATGAAAGGAACACACTCATCGCATTTGGAGGACGAGATTTGACGTCTTCAAAAATTATAGAGAAGGGGAACATTAAAACATAATAAGGAAGAGATTTTATTTCCCCCACAATCTAGTTTAATAAAGCTGTGATATCCTGTACTGTTCCGTTAAAAGGAACATGCTTGATGAAGCCCAGTTTATGCCAGTTGTCTGAGAGTGATCTTTGGAAATATAATTAGGAGAACCATATCTAAAGTCATGAGATGCCTATAGGGAATCTGAACTTTCAAGAAAAGGCATTGATAAAGTACAAATCACTGTAGATAATAAAGCACATCTCTTCTTCTAAATAACTATTATAGGATGAATATATTTGAAGAAAAAAAATGAAATATGAAATAAAGTGTGGAGCATTGTTCTTTCAAGGGATTTTGCCTATAATTATGAAGAAGGGCTCGTTAGTACATTTTTTTTTAGATTTTTTACTAAAGCATTGATCTACTTTAGAGCTACTTTGCAGAATTACTTAAACAGGAAGTTCCTAATATAATGTTATTAATATAATTGCTCTTTTTAACTACAAATCTCCTGCAGGGCTGACAGGGACATTTAAATTAATTCTATTTTCCTTCTCTAGCTACCAAAAGGCTATAGCTGTCAGTTTCAGCAGTCTATATTAAAGATGTGAGGCCCAGGTCTAGAATAATCTAAAAAATACCCTATTGTAATCCAGACAAGATAAAAAAATGCCAATTTAAAAGCCTGCCATGACTTGAAAGATTATTTGTCACTATCATACCAAAAAAAAGTGGTCAATTGAGGCCCAACCACTGCCATTCTCACTTATTCTTAGGCCAGTCTCACACGTCCAGATAATTCCGGTACCGGAAACAATCGGTACCGGAATTATCCGTGTCCGTGTGCCCCTACGTTTCTGGTGTACATCAATGTGGCACACATGTGCCGCCCGTGTGCCCACTGGGTACCACACGCACTGTGCTGGGTACCACACGTACCAGCATCTGGTGCTGAATCCGCGATTCATATCTTCCCTGCAGCAGCGTTTGCTGCATAGAAGATATGAATAATAGTGTTTAAAAGAAAGATCTATCTGTCCCCCGCCCTCCCACCCCCTGTGCACCCCCCCGCTGTTCTGAAAATACTCACCCTCCTCCCTCGTTGGCTGTCACTGCTTCCTGTCCTGGCCGCACCTTCTACTGTATGCGGTCATGTGGGGCCGCTCATTTACAGTCATGAATAGGCGGCTCCACCCCGATGGGAGGTGGAGCCACATATTCATGACTCTAATCGGCGGCCCCACGTGACCGCATACAGTAGAAGGTGCGGCCAGGACAGGACAATGCGAGGGAGGCGGGTGAGTATTTTCAGAACAGCGGGGGGGCGCACAGGGGGTGGGAGGGCGAGGGAAAGATAGATCTTTCTTTTAAACACTATTATTCATATCTTCTATGCAGCAAACGCTGCTGCAGGGAAGATATGAATGGCGGCTTCAGCACCATGTGGGGGGGACAGCGCTTACTGTAGCGCTGTCTCCTGCATGGCACAGGGACTGCACACGGAGAACGTCCGTGTGCGGTCCGTGTTTTACACGGACCCATTGACTTTAATGGGTCCGTGTAATACGTGCGCTCCCACGAACACTGACATGTCTCCGTGTTTGGCACACGGAGACACGGTCCGCAAAAAATCAATGACATCTGCACAGATGCATTGATTTTAATGGGTCTACGGGTGTCAGTGTCTCCGGTACGTGAGGAAACTGTCACCTCACGTATCGGAGCCACTGACGTGTGAAACCGGCCTTATAGAGAGTTTGGCAGCACTAGTGATGAGCGAGCACTAAAATGCTCGGGTGCTAATTGCTCAGGTCAAGCAGATTGGAATGCTCAGGTGCTCAGCCAGAACAACGAGCCCAATGTAAGTCTATGGGAGACCCAAGTATTTTTATTGCGATCCCCCCGGGGGTCCTTTTAAGGTCAAAAAATGTCTGAAAATGATGGAAACACTGTTTAAAAGACATAGGGACAGGTTAATGACTTGCCTGTAAGGCCAAATATTTAACCCCAGACCAAAAATTTCCTCTCCCACTTGGGCTTAGTTCAGACGCTGCGTTTTTTGAAGCGTTTTTCAACTTTAACATTGCTTTCAACCACTACAAATGCATTCACTGGGAAATGTCATTGTAACATTTAACACCCCTAGCTGGCCATGTGGTGTGTGACACTTAAGAAGACCCATCTTGTTTCATTTATGAAGGAGGGACTCTTAAAGTCACAGAGCCTATTTTTACTGGTGCATCAGGCGACATTAATTTTCTTAAAGGGCCATTATTAAACAGTGGGTCTCCTAAGCTGTTGTAGCCTATGCTGTGAGTGGATGGGCTGCCAAGAAATATGACGCACCACAATACCCCTTTCATAAGATGTACAGGGGGGACTCCTGAAAAGGTGTTGCATTGAATTTAAGGCCTGCCCTGCTACCAATTCATATGCACCCCAATAAGCCTTTGAACCCACATACTGGATGGGCTCCTGAAAATCCACTTCACAATTTGCATTTTGTACTCCTGTACTCCTTTGTTTTATACATTGGCAGCAAGGCCAGCCCTGCTATATAGTCAGTCATATGCACCCCATCAGGCCTTGGAACCCACATAGTGGTTGGGCCCATGAAAATCCACTTCACAATATGCATTTTGTACTCCATACTCCTTTGTTTTACACATTGGCAGCAAAGCCAGCCCTGCTGCATAGTCAGCCATATGCACCCCATTATGCCTTGGAACCCACATACTGGATGGGCCCATAAAAATCCACTTCACAATATGCATTTTGTACTCCGTACTCCTTTGTTTTACACATTGACAGCAAGGCCAGCCCTGCTGCATAGTCAGTCATATGCACCCCATTATGCCTTGGAACCCACATACTGGATGGGCCCATGAAAATCCACTTCACAATATGCATTTTGTACTCCAATACTCCCTTGTTTTACACATTGGCAGCAAGGCCAGCCCTGCTGCATAGTCAGTCATATGCACCCCATTATGCCTTGGAACCCACATACTGGATGGGCCCATGAAAATCTACTTCACAATATTCATTTTGTACTCCTGTACTCCTTTGTTTTACACATTGGCAGTGTTATAGAAGGGTTAATAGTTTGCCTTTAACTGCCTTGCCTTTAAGTGCCTTTTACCTTTAAGTGTTTGAATTACTAGAATCTGTTGACTCAGTAGTCTGATGGTCTCCTCTCCAAAGAGACTACACTTCTTATCATGTATGTTCTCAATAGTCAGTTACAATATGTTCTGAGCTATGGTAAATAGAATATGACCCTGGGTGCTGGTGGGGGCTACATGAGTTACATTGAAATGCATTGGATGTAAATGGTATAAAACATTGCTTTGGTTTTTCATATATCAGATAAAAGTGACGTGCTCACAGGATACGTGTGAGGTGTCTTTTGTCTCCAAGCGCTTGTCCACTAAGGGCATAAATCCACAATTAGGCCTCACTGGTGATCTGTCAGCTGGCACTGGGCCAGAACAAAAACAGCTACGACAGTTTGGCGCCCGAACGGGGACCGTGTAACCAGCCGCCTTATTCGGAATCCGTATGGGGGAGCTTCCTGAGAGATTGGACAATGCAAACAACAGCTGCAGCAAGGTGAGAAACGTTATTCTTACAATCTGTTTGCACCTGCAATCTCTCTTCCGGATTTCTCCATACCTCTGGGTAAAGGCTGTAAACACGGTTCAAAGAACCACACATCACCAGTGAGTTTTTGTGTTTGTTTTGTCCGTTGATGTCCGTATGAGAGTTGAATAATAGAGTAATAAGATGATAATTGTGATAATTGTTATCTGTATTATTTGTCAATATCCTAATTGGTTGTGTATTTGTTTAGTGTGTGTAATACAAGAGCTGGGATAGACTCTGTGCAGTGTTATTTTGGTCATTTTGGATTGGCAGTACATTATATGAAGCTATATTTTGTATAAGGCTGTGGTTTTTGTTGTTTTGCCTTAAAGTGTTTTCAGAGTGTCAATGGACACTGCTGTAGTTTTATTTATATGGAGTTGTGTTAATTCCAAAGTGCAAAATAGACAGGCTGTGTGAGCCTTGTATGTGTGTATGTTTATGAGAACCTCTGAATGAGATAAGAGGTGGAGTGATTGAGATAAGTGATTTTCTTCTTGTGAAACTCAACTAAAAAGTGAAAGGAAAAGAAAAGAAACAAACAAAAAAAAAAAATCCCTGAACACGTATGAATGAATGATCACTTAAGTATCATTACTTATCTAAGTGTTGTTGAGTGTCCAGGATGAATGAGTTGTGGATATTTTTAATGTACATTTAATTTACATCTGAGATTTAGAGAAACCTGTGTTATATATGGTTTGATACTGGATAGGTTTCTATGTATGTCTATATGTGGTTTGGCCGGACGCGGTCAGAATCAGCTTTTTCAAGTTGTGCAGTGATTTGCCTGTATAGATAAATTGTTTTAAATTCTGAGAGGATGAATGTTTTGTAAACTGCTTCTGTGTGTGTGAGGTACCAAGCTCTTATCAACGCGAAATACCAGATGGGAGGAGGGAAGTGCACCCCTGCGCTACTTGCTTGAGATTTCTCCCCTTTGCGCTGTGGGCCAGAGGAAGGGGGGGCCAGGTATTGCATTCTAAGTTTCTCTGTCCTTGGTTTGGTACACGCTGAGAGATTTGTGTTTAAAGCAATACGTACTGTATGAAATTGAAAGTGAAAAAGAACTGTGCCTATTGTAAGTTGGAAACTTGTAAGTGATTTAAAAATTGGTAAAAAGATTCACCTGCTCCAAGTTGAGTAATTGATATAGCAAATTGAGGATCAACAGAGGAGGTAGCCAACTGCATGGCTAATGTAGTAGGTGAGAGGCCTAACACAGCTGGGCCTTCCTTCTACAGTGAATTTACGGGTGAGAGGTGGCATAACCTTCCCGTCCATGGAACTGAGCTAGTGGGTCAGAGGCCTAACACATCTGGGCCTTCCTTTTCTAGCCAGCTGATCTAACGGGTGAGAGGCAGTTTTAGCCTTCTCGTTACATCCTTTAGGTTTACTGGGTGAGAGGTGGCATAACCTTCCCTCTAAATCTTGACACTCACACTGCAGGTGAGTTGTCTGAGCGGATAAGTTGAAGCCATGGGCAACTTATTCTGTGTGCAGTCAGGGCCCCCAATGGGATCCAGAAACCGCTGTATAGATTGGAAAAAAGAAGCAGTGAAAGATGTGAAACCAATATTGAAAAAGGCAAAAATGCCAGTGAGTGGGTGTTTTGTTATTCAAAAAGGCACAGACAAAGGATGAAAGTAAGGTGTATTATGAATGGTTTGATGCTTAAAAGTCCGACTATGACTGACACATTACTGCTACCATTATACCTTTGTATAACCAAGAGACCCAGACAAGACAGATGGACTGTGGTCAGACAATCCCAGATTGGAGAAATACTTGTATGATCTGTGCTGCAACCCGACCTAAGAGAATTACACTGAATCCTGTCCAGACAAGATCACATGTAGTGACATAAGAAGCTGACACGGGATTGTGGTTGGTGGATAGTGGGGACATTAACTTTTGGGAGTAGGCTGACAGTAATCCTTTCGGGAAGGAGCTGTAGACCAGCATGTCATGTCACCCCCAACCGGTCATCTAGTCACCCCCACCACAAGAGAACCAACCACATCAGGTAGGGTAGGACAGATATAGGAGTATTATCCCTGGAGGCTCTCTGACTAGTTAGCTACGCAAATACAATTGGCTGACCCTAAGAACCAACCTTTCCCATTTTTCAGATAAAGACAATATGATGGACGTATAAGTGCACCTGGGCAGGCCTAGGTAGTTAGTGAGCACAAAAGCAGGTGACTTGCTAGGACACATAATTAAGACACATACAGATGTGACAAAAGAAGAGAGTGTAGAGATGTACTTTAGACGGTTACAGCTTAAATGGGAAGACATGGGGTACAGTCCAGTAAACCCACTTGATGTTAAAGTATTGGTAAATACATTCATTGACGGTATGACCAAAGATTTACGAGACGCAGTACAGACAGCTAGACCTGAATGGAGGAATGTAGATCCAAAAGATCTCCTGAAAGTTGCTAAAGGAGTTGAACAAACTAGGACAATAAGACGACGTGTCATGTATGCTGGAGTACAAGGAAAACAGTAGAGACGTAATGAGAGACCTAAAGACTTAGAAACCGTAAAGTGCTGGAATTGTGGAGAAAATGGACACTCAGACCAATCTTCCACCTTCTTCACCTCCAGACTAGGAAACTGACAACCCAGTGACAAATGTGTGCCCTGTTCTTGTCCCCTCCGGACCTGGTCCGTCCTTGATGGCCACCATACCAATGCCGGGAGGGAAAAAGACAGAATTCTTGATTGACACTGAGGCAGCTGGAACTGTGGTACACAAAGACTTGATAATGCCAGACATGATTACTGACGAGACTGTGGAATACGTGAGTGTAGAGGGACAAGCGACTGAAGCCCCTATGACTAAACAAATAAGACTAGAATCACGAGACCGTGCTTAGAAGAGCTGCTTACAAACTTATTGTCAGTGACAATACCCCTATGGATTTGCTGGGAGCAGAGTTGAGTGCTGGCTAGGCCATCATACAGTACTCTCCTGAGGGTATTACAGTCACAAGTCCCCTTTCATATAAACACTTGGTGCAGAGGGAAGTCAGGGTCTTCCACGTGCACATTATACCACAGGTAAATCATGCCCAATTATAGTTACACTTAATTCCATTCATTTGCCAGTTTAGTAGTTTCCTTACACAAGATGGTATAGTTACCGTGTATTTCTAGGTTGTCTTCATATGATATATAGTTTTTTAGCCATTCATTATATTGGCTCAAACCATAATCACTGTTTATTTGTCCTTTCCACTTCTTATAGCTTATCGCAAGTAACTGGTATTTGGTATTTTTCAAATGCCTTCTTTTTATATTTGGAACTGTTAGTTATGGATTTACATAGGGCTACTACCTTCTTAAAATAAGCGCGTGCTTTGCTGTGGCCTATGGCATTGTGCTCTCCCATTTTATAACTCAGTATCTTTCGTAAATATATATATTTACATATATATAATTTTCTTTTGGTAACATATTCTGTGAATCAAATTTAGTTTTCTTAAGAGGTACTCTACCCAATCAAATACGGGTATAAATAGTATTTGGAAATTAGTGTCTGATTTATATAAACACTTGTGTAAATTTGCAGAAATGGTGTATATGGCAAGAGTAGTGAAAGTAATACCTGACACCAAAATGTCTGAGGACAGGGAAAAGAGTCAGGTACCAGACACCGTTTGGGCAAGGGGAAAATCTGATATGGGTCTGCTGCCCATTCCCCTTGTCATGATTAAATTAAAAGAAGGAACCACTTCTCTTTGGTTAAAGCAACACCCCCTTGAGTCTAGTCAAATCAATGTCCCAAGGGTTCCCCTGACACAGAATAGTTCAGGACTTACAGGCCATTAATGATGTTACAGTGAGTGTAATCTCAATTGTCCCTAATACACACACCGTACCGTCACAAAATGTTACAGTCATTAATTTGGCAAATGCATTCTTTTCTGTACCGCTGCACCCTGACTGACAGCATCTTTTCTCTTTTACTCGCGAAGGTAAACAATACTGTTGGACGGTCCTCCCAAAAGGGGGAAAGAACTCCCCAACCATCTATCCAACAGCGATGGCAGGGATTCTTGAGCAGTGGCAACCACCTCATCCACAGACTGTACTATTCCAGTATGTGGATGACCTCTTGCTCTGCTGCCCGGACCAGACGTCCTGCAAGGAAGCTACAATTTCCTTGCTGTGCTTTTTGGCAGAGAAGGGTTGCAAGGTCTCCCATGACAAATTACAGTATTGCAAACAGAAGGTGACATTTTTAGGGACATTGTATTGCTGAAGGTACAAGACACCTGACTGAAGACAGAAAACAGGCAATACAAAATCTCCCTTTACCCAGGTCACACCAGCATCTACGCATTTTCCTAGGTTTGGTGACTTACTGTAGGCCTTGGATAAGGTCTGCTTCACAAATGATGCAACCACTCGATGACAGGTTGTCATCAAACCCCTACAATCTCACTCAAGAAGCAATTGATTCTCTGAAGCTGCTCATTGTGCCAGCCCCGGCCTTAGGCATTCCAAACTATGATCAGCCATTTTTTTCTTATTTTGAACAGAGCAGGGAGGACATGCTACCGCAGTACTGACACAACAGCATGGAGAGAAACAGAGACCAATAGCTTACTACTCAGCACAATTAGACCCAGTGATTAGAGGGTCTCCTACGTGTGTCCGTGTTGTAAGAGCTGCTGTATTACTGTTAGGCATGTGAGCTCACACTGACTTTTTTGTTTGACAATTTGTTCCCGACATGACATTAATGCCATACTCATACAAGTACAACCAAAATACCTGTCTATGGCTAGACAGATCAGACTCGAATATGTTTCTAATACTAATTCCTGAATACGTCACCCTCAAAAGACATAGTGTTCTGAATCCAGCCACTCATCTGCCTGTGGATTCAGAAAAGGGGGAATTGGTGACAGCATTAGAAAAAAAAAAAAAAAAGTACTCTGGTACGTTGACGCACAAACATGACTGCATAGGAACTGATGAGTCAGGAGACAGTATGTTTTATACATGTTCATGAAAAACCTGTTCCTAATGCATATTTTGAAGTTTTATTTTTGTAGATGGCTCCAGATACCACCAGGATGGGCGATTCTATACTGGACATGCAGTAGTATCCTCACATGAGGTAATCCGAGTTGAACCACTCCCTCCTCACATGTCAGTGCAGGAGGCAGAGTTGAGGGCACTTACTGAGGCGTGTAGAGCTGCTGCAGGTAAAGTCACTAATATTTACACAAGATTCAAATTGTGCATGGGGAATATCCCATGATTATCACCCTGTCTGGAGAAGCAGAGCGTTTCTTACATCAGCCAGTAAGCCCATTAAAAATACAGAGCTGGTGAAACAATTAGTGGAGTCATTGACGTTACCAGTCCAGGTTGGCATCGTCAAGGTAACAGCACACACGGATGGTGACTCTGTGGAGGTAGAGGGCAACAGAAGGGCGGACGAGGCTGCTAAAGTAGCAGCAAGGCGGCCTAGGGAGCAGTGGAAGGTGGCAGAGAGTCAGCGTATTCCAGCCACACTGAGCCTAGATGTCCTGAAATCCCTCCAGCTGCCCAAACAGAGAAGGAACATGGGGGAGAATGGGAGCTGAGCTGAACTCAAAAAGAGTTTTGGGAGAATAAGGATAAATTGTATATACCAAGGTCCCTGTTCCTAATTATGGCACAAGCAACACTTGGCCCCACTCACACCTCAAAATGTCACATGTGTCCATGGTAGATGCCTTCTGGATCGCTCCTGGTTTCAGTTACGCAGCAGCAAAGCTCGTACGGTCATGCCTCATCTGTGCACAGCACAACCCTGGTAAAACAGTAAAAATCCCTAAGAAAGCGACACCCAGGCCTCTCTACCTGTTTCAGAGACTGCAGACGGGCTACATACAGCTACCCAAGGTAGGAGTGTGTGAAAAATGTCCTAGTATGTGTAGATCTCTTCTCTGGTCGGCTGGAAGCCTATCTGGTAAAAATGTGCAAATGCTAAAGTGACTGCAGACAAACTGATGAAAGAACTGATCTGCAGGTATGGTGTCCCAGAAACCATAGAGAGCGATAGGGACACACACTTCACGGGAGAAATAGTGAGGGAAGTAATGCAGGCCCTGGGAGTACAGCAAGCATATCATACACCATATAGACAACAAAGTAGTGGGAAAGTGGAAAGACTAACTGGGACACTTAAACTGAAAATTCAGAGGCCATGGCAGACACAGGAAAGAGTGGGATAGAGTGCTTGTCTCTTGCACTCTTGTCAGTCAGACACACTCCGAATAGAAAGACAGGCTTGTCCCCTTTTCAAGTCCTGTTTAGTAGTTTGCCAGAGACTGGTCTGTACTTCCCACAGGTGCTACAAATGCAACACGGTGCTATAACAGCAGCCCATATCCAGGCCTTGCAGAAAATACTTATTGTAGTGCATAAACATGTGTTTTCATCCATTCCAGATCTTAATGCCAGTGCAGACGCACATCTTCTGAATCCAGGTGATTGGGTGGTCATACACAGACACGTGAGAAGGAGCCTATATCCACGGTTTGACGTCCCTTTATAAAGTCCAGCTGACCACATTTACTTGAGGGAACTCCCACCTGGATCCATGCCAGTCACTGCAAAAAGATCTTTTCACTAGCAGAAAGACTGTTGTTCTAATCACCTTGCTGGCAGTGGTAGGATGTCTGCACCTTACAGAGACACTGGATAAACTTTTAAGTGTTGACAAGGACAACAAACTTATTCAGCATCTTGCTTTTCTTACAAGCGACGCGGAAGGACAAAAACTGCTGGACTGTTGGATCTGTATACACAGCCCAGTATTTGTAAGGGCTATGCTGTACTTAGCCTTTACCCCTGGAGCCAAGGAAGGTATTAACACCACACAGCATACCCAATGAGACTTGGACTCAGGTTTTCTAGGTTCCTTAAGGCTCTTAATGAGACTAATACAATATAGAGACTCCTTTTTAAATCCAGCCGATTGGCTTAGCGGCCTAGCAGGATGAATTATTTTTGGTATTTTTCAGACTTGTATGCAAATCTTGTTGCTTTGCTTATTGTTTTATGTAGCCGTAAAAGCGCTAATATATGTCTTACCTAAGGCTGAACCTTCTGTAGAGTATCATAGGCCCCGTATGGCCACTGCTGATGGGAAGTTGAGTGTCCACACTGAGGGTGGATGGACGAAGCAGGTAGCAAGTCCCCTTGTGGGTACTAGACCCATGAGACAGTAGCTCCTTTGTGGACATCAGCTGACCCCGTAGCAAAGGGTATACCATTTACAAAAGGGGGAAATTGTTATAGAAGGGTTAATAGTTTGCCTTTAACTGCCTTGCCTTTAAGTGCCTTTTACCTTTAAGTGTTTGAATTACTAGAATCTGTTGACTCAGTAGTCTGATGGTCTCCTCTCCAAGGAAACTACACTTCTTATCATGTATGTTCTCAATAGTCAGTTACAATATGTTCTGAGCTATGGTAAATAGAATATGACCCTGGGTGCTGGTGGGGGCTACATGAGTTACATTGAAATGTATTGGATGTAAATGGTATAAAACATTGCTTTGGTTTTTCATATAGCAGATAAAAGTGACGTGCTCACAGGATACGTGTGAGGTGTCTTTTGTCTCCAAGCGCTTGTCCACTAAGGGCGTAAATCCACAATTAGGCCTCACTGGTGATCTGTCAGCTGGCACTGGGCCAGAACAAAAACAGCTAAGACAGCAGCAAGGTCAGCCCTGCTGCATAGTCATATGCACCCCATTACACCTTGGAATCCACATACTGGATTGGCTTATGAAAATCCACTCGTATTTTTTAATGGTATGATGGTTCCCTCTTTGCAGAATTATTTACAAGAGAATTCGGCAATTTTATTTGCCATGCTAAGGTTCACATACGGCTTTAAATAAGGCTAATACTTGCAATACAACGCAATTTTATTTCATACTACAATATTCAAGGAATAGTATGATTGAATAGTGTGAGTGCGTACACTTTTGTATATGTTAACATACAAAGGTTTATAAGTACATATAATGATTAAAGACATATAGTGATTATGCATATATGAAGATTAACTACATATAGTATACTTACATCATCCACAAGAGGCTTTTAAACATCATCCATCTGGAATATCAGAGAAGCAAGACCAAGACAGAGAACCCCTGAGAGATTACCTACACTGCATGGGCGTCCCCAATTATGCAGGTATCAGCAATTGTACATGTACAGGTACCCCAGTTTTGGCATCTGTCTTAGTCATGTTTCTCTCATCTTATATAGTGATTTACACTATGTACTAACTCTACTTTCACCCAGACCTTCAAGTGGCCAGCTTTCAAGGTTGTATGAAACAGAGATATCATGGAGTCATCATATAAGGGGCCATAAACCCCTAGAAAATAAAAGCCACAAGGATTTAGATCAAACCACCACAGGCAGAGTTTCAGTAAACCTTAATATTTTACAATGACAAACAGCAAACATATAGAGGCTTAGAACTGTTTGTGAAGTGAATAAACAAACATTTCTCAAGATTGTGTCACTATGAGCATTGTCTGTCACATCTGTAAATGTTTTACAAGAAATGCAGCTATGTGATTGTCTGAATGCAGTTGGTATACAGTATTTAAATCTGGATTCCAAATCGCCACTTGTATGTTTGCTATTTGTACGTTTTAGGCAGCCAAAGTTATCACTCTCAAGGAGAGAAACTAATATAGTCGACAAACAAATATTTGTAATGAACTACTGAGACAAACTAACAGCATTGCTTTATCAAATTTATATGAAGTCTATTGTGTCCAATGTGAGCAACCAGGCAACACAAAAAGGAGCTTTTCAAGTGAGCTCTTTAACCCCTTAAGCCCCAAGGGTGTTTTTTTTTTTTACTTTGTCCCAGGGGGGGACATCACTGTATAGTGACAGATCGCTGATCTGACACTGCAGAGCACTGTGTCAGATCAGCGATCTGACGTGCCCTGCTCCTGGCTTACCAGTGCCTGCTCTGAGCAGGCACTTGGTAAGCCACCTCCCTGCAAGACCCGGAAGTAGCCCCACGGCCATTTTGGATCCGCGCTCGCAGGGAGGAGATGCTCGGTACAAGGTGAGCACATTGCCTTGTACCGATCGTCTCAGAAAAGCATGCAGGGAGCCCCCTCTGTCATGATATGTACTTTTGCCCTGTCCTGTATTTGAATAATATGCCATTTGATGTATGTAACTATCCAAATGTATAAGAAGAGAGGAACGCACTCACCGGGCAGGTAAAATCCAATCCTTTATTGCAGCATGGATAAACTTAGCAGGGAGGGGAGTAGAGGATGACGGACCTGTCCATCATCCTCCACTCCCCTCCCTGCTAAGTTTACCCTTAACATTAACCCTTCATTACCCCATATCCCACCGCTACACGGGAGTGGGAAGAGAGTGGCCAAGTGCCAGAATAGGCGCATCTTCCAGATGTGCCTTTTCTGGGGTGGCTGGGGGCAGATGTTTGTAGCCAGGGGGGGCCAATAAACATGGACCCTCTCTAGGCTATTAATATCTGCCCTCAGTCACTGGCTTTACCACTCTGGCGGAGAAAATTGCGCGGGAGACCACGCCAATTTTTTCCGCGATTTAACCCTTAAATTTAATAGCTACAGCGCCGAAATTTTGCACATACAAACTACTAACATTAGTAGTGTGGAATATGCAAAAAAAAAAGGGGGATATGACATGGTTTACTGTATGTAAACCATGTCTCATATCATGTCGGGTTTAGGCAGGAGAAATGAAAAGCCGGCAATTGAATTACCGGCTTTTCACATATATCACGCTGAAGTAAATATAAATATAAATATATGTTTCGCTCAACCCTACTCGTGTGGACTATTGCTTTGATAGCTGGCACAAGGATTATCGGGAGGTGCCCCGAATCTGTTCCGTTGGACTTATTGTGGACTTCTCATGGACTTGATGGACATTATGGATATTTGATGTTGTATGCTCCCTGCTTTAATAAATCTCATTGGATCGTCCCTCGGCCTGTTGTCCCTTCCTGCTCTGCCATACAACCCGTCACAAACTGGTTGGCAGCAGCGGGATCATAGCAGAAGGAAAGGAGGACAATGGCCCAACATTGGGAACCAACACCTCAGAGTACAAGAACTAGACTTTGGGGAGCCTACAATCAAAGGCCCGTGAAGTAGGAGTCCATTTTAAAGGACTCTCCAAGGAGCAGCTAATTGAGGCTTTGGAAGGAGTTCGCCTGCAAGATGACGCTGAGGAAGGATCCTCACAGCAAATTGAGGAAAGACTGCAGCCGGAGGTAAATACCCAAAAAAGTCAGTGGGCTGTGTGGTACGAGGAGGAGATGGCATTGCTGGGAGAAGAGGCCACCATAGACGATAAGAGGGAGGCCATTCACAGAGCTCAGGAGAGGGAGGCCATTCACAGAGCCGAGGAGAGGGAGGCCATTCACAGAGCTCAGGAGATGGCATTGCTGGATAGGCAGATCGCTTTGGAAGCAGCTAGAAGCTCCAGACAGACTGTAACCCCAGCACCCACCATGAGGGAACTCCCCAGAGTGTCCCGCAAAGACTTTAAGCTCTTTAATGAGGCTGCAGGCAACATTGAGGGCTTCTTCCAGGACTTTGAGCATCAGTGTCGATTAATGGAAGTCCCGGAAAGGGAGCGAGTCCGACATCGTGTGGGGCTCTTAGAGGGTGGAGCTGCCGAAGCCTATAGAGCTATGGACCCTCGGGGGAACCGTGAGTATGCGGAGATTAAACAGACTATTCTAGAATATTATGCTGTGACACCAGACACTTACAGGACTCAGTTCCGTACTTTAGCCTGTGATGGGGAAGTGTCTTTTAAGATATATGCTCATTGACTCAAACAAATATGTCATCGCTGGCTGGAGACAGAGGAGGCCTTAACCTGGAAAACCTTTCTCCAGGTTATCCTAAAAGAACAATTCTTTGCCCAGTGCCCCGTTGAGATCAGGGAAGGGTGCGTGAGAGGAGACCAGCAACAGTGGAAGAAGCTGCATCTCTCGCTGATGAGGCTCTCACCATCAAGCCTCAGTGGAGGGTTCTGTTAGAGGATCGAGAGAGGCCTACCAGCTCCACAACACCGGTGGCCCCCAGTTCTTCTGTCCCCATTGTTCCCCGTTCCTCTAAGCCACCACCCCATGCTGATACCCGTGTAAATGTGCCTCCAATTGCTTCTACTGCTTTTTCTGGAATACGACGAGGAGAGGAAGTAGCAGAGCGCAGGTGTTATGGTTGTGGGCATCCGGGGCATCTGCAGGCCTCATGCCCAGCCAGCCCATGGAGGAGTCGTCCTTAAACCCCTACAGCACCTTCAGGTGGGAGCCGGCCTCCAGGTTCCCTTACCCCTCGCCCAAGAGGACGCCTTGGATGGAGTGAGACCCAGCACAGATGCTATCGATGTGGGCAGCCGGGGCATCTGCCCAGCTGTTCAAATGAGGATTGATCCTGTACCCAGTCGTTTTATTAATTATGTACAGCCAAGTGCCATGGAGGAAGACGTGTCACCACTACGTGAGGACTGGCCTAGTGCCTCACCCACCCATGTTGCACCAATAGGAGTTTATGGTGTGCGACACACAGCTATGATGACTTCTGCTCATCGAGGTAAGCACTCGCAGGAGGTCGTGCTGGATGGACAGAGACTTATTGGATTTTGTGACTCAGGGGCTTTCCTCACACTGGCTGATCCCCGAGTGGTTCGGCCTGAGGCAATCCACAGAGGACCTGGGATTGTCATTGAACTGGCTGGTGGACAATGGAGGACTATTCCCACAGCCACTGTGGATCTGAACTTTGGTTTTGTGGTCAGGCGATGTGTGGTTGGGGTGATGCGTGGTCTGCCTGCAGATGTTCTCCTGGGCAATGATGTGGGAGAGCTATGATGCCAATTTGTGGCTGCATGAAGCCACATGTAAGTTACGCTCTGCCTGTGTGTACTTAACCAGCGACCTGTAGAGGCCCCAATAAATACACAAATTGGGAGGGGAAGGGATTGTCATGATATGTACTTTTGCCCTGTCCTGTATTTGAATAATATGCCATTTGATGTATGTAACTGTTCTCTGGTTTTTATTAGCTGTAATTTATGTATTTTCTTGTGCTGGGAGTTCACCTGTAACAATATGTCTCCTTCCCCCAATACTTGCAGCCCTAAGCTATAATGTAATTAAGCTTTGTCAACTAGTGAAGGAATAGCCATTCTTCCTCACAGCAGGTGGCTAGTCAAATGTACATACTAGATAGACTAAGCGGAGCCGACCAGTCTAGAATCTTCTGGTGGACCCAAATATTGAATAGAATGTGTGACCCCTACCCCCCTTCATGGGCGGATCCCAGGAGCTCAGACAATCCATTCTTATTTTTGAGATCAGATGTGAGTTGATCCTAAAAGGAGAAGGAGTGGGGATTCTTAGCTGAGGCAAGACCCCACGTCCATCTGTGACTATGGAAGCAAACGGGGCGAGACTTGAGCTGAGGACATATCTCATCATTCGTGAGATTGTTTTGGGATCCCTTGGACTCGTGTGGACTATTGCTTTGTTAGCTGGCACAAGGATTATCGGGAGGTGCCCCGAATCTGTTCCGTTGGACTTATTGTGGACTTCTCGTGGACTTGAAGGACATTATGGATATTTGATGTTGTATGCTCCCTGCTTTAATAAATCTCGTTGGATCGTCCCTCGGCCTGTTGTCCCTTCCTGCTCTGCCGTACACCCAGTCACACCCTCCCTGCGTGATGCTTCCCTATACTGCCGGAACACTGCGATCATGTTTGATCGCACTGTGCCGGGGGTTAGTGTGCCGGGAGCGGTCCGTGACCGCTCCTGGCACATAGTGCCGGATGTCAGCTGCGATAGTCAGCCACGCTCCCCCCATGAGCACGGCCGATCACATATGACGTACTATCCCGTCACTGGGAATTAAGTCCCAGGTCACCTTGATGGGATAGTATGTCATATGGGATTAAGGGGTTAAGGTACATAAATGTTATGAAGTCTTTGCCAACAAGGATGTAGTTTCACCAATGGGGGTACCTTTTTTAATAATATACTATTGCCATCACGGCCGCTCTTGCTCAAAAATCTGTGGCCTATAAAAGTACAGAACACATTCACCCAGGTCATTTCGTCGGAAATACGGAATAGACATTGCAGGAAACAGAGATAAGAAGTAGGCCAAATGTAGGGGTGTGGGTCTCTGAGACTTGTAATGGAGGGCACGAGCTGACAAACAATTCCCCAATGTGGGGTCCTTTTATTAATAAATAAAATAGTGCCATCACAGCCCCCTTGCCCAAAATTCACTGTACAGAGAAAGTTCACGCAGGTAATCTAGTGTCAGTTATATACATATTGTAGGAGACAGAGTTAAGAAGTAGGCCCAATGTAATGTAATGCCCAATTCCCCAATGTTGGGTCCTTTATTTTACTAAATAAAATAGTGCCATCACAGAGCCCTTGCCCAAAATTCACCGTACAGGGCACATTCACCCTGGTGATCTAGTGTCAGTTAAAGGACACATTGCAGGTGACAGAGTTAAAAAGTAGGCCCAATGCAATGTAATGCCCAATTCCCCAATGTGGGGTCCTTTTTTCACTAAATAAAATAGTGCCATCACAGCCCCCTTGCCCAAAATTCACCGTACAAAGCACGTTCACTCTGGTGATCTAGTGGCAGGTAAAAGGACACATTGCAGGAGACAGAGTTAAGAAGTAGGCCCAATGTAATGTAATGCTCAATTCCCCAATGTGGGGTCCAATTTTCAATAAATAAAATAGTGCCATCACAGCCCCCTTGCCCAAAATTCATCGTACAGACACGTTCACTTTGGTGATCTAGTGGCAGGTAAAGGACACATTGCAGGAGACAGAGTTAAGAAGTAGGCCCAATGTAATGTAATGCTCAATTCCCCAATGTGGGGTCCAATTTTTAATAAATAAAATAATGCCATCACAGTCCCCTTGCCCAAAATTCATTGTACAGACACGCTCACCCTGGTGATCTAGTGGCAGGTAAGGAAGAGACATTGCAGGGACAGAGTTAAGAAGTAAGCCCAATGTAATGTAATGCTCAATTCTCCATTGTGGGGCCCTGTTTTTACTAAATAAAATAGTGCCATCACAGCCCCCTTGCCCAAAATTCGCCGTACAGAGCACATTCACCCAGGTGATTTAGTGACAGTTAAAGGACACATTGCTGGAGATAGAGTTAAGAAGTAGGCCCAATGTAATGTAAAGCCCAATTCCCCAATCTGGGGTCTGTTGTGGATTCTGTTGGTGGGCTCCCTCTGGTGGTTACTGCTGGTACTGGGTGACTTTGGTGGGTTGCGGCCTTTGGTTTCCACCTGTCCATCAGAGGCTGGGTGTTTCCTATTTTACCTGGCCTTTCTGTCATTTCCCTTGCCGGCTATCAATGTGTTCAGATGTGCTCTGTTTGGTTCCTGCCTACCTGCTCCCAGATCTTTCAGGATAAGCTAAGTGCTGATTTTCAGTTGTTTGGTTTTTTGTCCAGCTTGCTTAGAATGTCTCTATGCTAGCTGGTTGCTCTAGTGGACTGAGGTTCTCCCCATGTGCCATGAGTTGGCACATGGGTTCTTGTAATCTCAGGATGTTTTTTTTTTTATTAGGGTTTTTTGCTGACCGCTCAGTCCCCTTTTGTATCATTCTGCTTTCTAGTTTTCAGCGGGCCTCTATTTGCTAAAGCTATATACATCATCTCTATGTGTGTGCCTTCCTCTCATTTCACCGTCAATACATGTGGGGGGCAACTATACCTTTGGGGTTAATTCCTCTGGAGGCAAGTGAGGTCTTGTTTTCTCTGCAGTACTAGTTAGCTCTTAGGCTGGTGCGTGGCGTCTAGAACCAACGTAGGCACGTTCCCTGGCTATCTCTAGTTGCGTTTGTCAGGCGTAGGGCAGCGGTCAGCCCAGGTTCCATCACCCTAGAGCTCGTCCGATATTTGTTATACTTTGCTTGTCCTGTGTTATCCCTAGCCATTGGGGATTCATGACAGTATAGCCGGCCAACAAAGTGTTAATTGTTTGGGCTGAAGCAGGAGGAAAAGAAGTGTTCTAGGAAATTTTTTTTTTTTTTTTCCTTCAGAGTTTTGCTGCCTAGCCCTTAATTGCTGTCTAGCTGCTTCTTACCTCCTCTTAACCCTTGAATGGCTCTGATCTTAGCTGTTTATCATGAATGTCCAGAGTTTGGCTTCCAGCCTGAGTAATCTCGCGGCAAAGGTTCAAAACATACAGGATTTCGTTGTTCACACTCCCATGTCTGAACCTAGAATTCCTATTCCAGAGTTTTTTTCTGGAGATAGATCTACCTTCCTGAATTTCAGGAACAATTGTAAATTGTTTCTCTCTTTGAAATCTCGCTCCTCTGGAGACCCTGTTCAACAGGTCAAGATTGTTATATCATTCCTACGGGGCGACCCTCAGAATTGGGCATTTGCATTGGCACCAGGGGATCCTGCGTTGCTCAGTGTGGATGCGTTTTTTCTGGCATTGGGATTGCTCTATGAGGAACCTAACCTAGAGATTCAGGCTGAAAAGGCTTTATTAGCCCTCTCTCAGGGGCATGATGAAGCGGAAATATATTGTCAGAAATTTCGGAAATGGTCGGTGCTTACTCAGTGGAATGAGTGCGCCCTGGCTGCAAACTTCAGAAATGGTCTTTCTGAGGCCATTAAGGATATTATGGTGGGGTTCCCTGTGCCTACAGGTCTGAATGAGTCTATGGCTATGGCCATTCAGATTGATCGGCGTTTACGGGAGCGCAAACCCGTGCACCAGTTGGCGGTATCTTCTGAACAGGCACCTGAGACTATGCAATGTGATAGAATTCAGTCCAGAAGTGAACGGCAAAATTATAGGCGGAAAAATGGTTTGTGTTTTTATTGTGGTGATTCAGCTCATGTTATATCAGCATGCTCTAAACGCACAAAAAGGGTTGATAAATCTTTTGCCATTGATACTCTGCAGTCTAAGTTCATTTTGTCTGTGACTCTGATTTTTTCACTGTCTTCCATTTCCGTCGATGCCTATGTGGATTCAGGCGCTGCCCTGAGTCTTATGGATTGGTCATTTGCTAAACGCTGCGGTTTTAGTCTAGAGCCTCTGGAAGTTCCTATTCCTCTGAAGGGAATTGATTCTACACCATTGGCTATGAATAAACCGCAGTATTGGACACAAGTGACCATGCGCATGACTCCCGTTCATCAGGAGGTGATTCGCTTCCTTGTACTGTATAATTTACATGATGTACTAGTGCTTGGTCTGCCATGGTTACAAACTCATAATCCTGTCCTGGACTGGAAAACAATGTCTGTGCTAAGCTGGGGATGTCAGGGGGTTCATGATGATGCACCTCCGATTTCTATCGCTTCATCGACTCCTTCGGAGATCCCTGCGTTTTTGTCAGATTATAAGGATGTTTTTGAGGAGCCTAAGCTCAGTTCGCTCCCTCCTCATAGAGAGTGTGACTGTGCTATAGAATTGATTCCTGGCAGTAAGTTCCCTAAGGGTCGTTTATTTAATCTGTCACTGCCAGAGCATACTGCTATGCGGAATTATATTAAGGAGTCCTTGGAAAAGGGACATATTCGTCCATCTTCGTCCCCTCTGGGAGCAGGTTTTTTTTTCGTGGCAAAAAAAGATGGTTCCCTGAGGCCTTGTATAGATTATCGCCTTCTGAATAAGATTACAGTCAAATACCAGTATCCATTGCCATTATTTACTGATTTGTTTGCTCGCATTAAGGGGGCTAGGTGGTTCACTAAAATAGATCTTCGTGGTGCGTATAATCTGGTGCGGATAAAACAGGGTGATGAGTGGAAAACCGCATTTAATACGCCTGAGGGCCATTTTGAGTATTTGGTAATGCCTTTTGGACTCTCCAATGCTCCGTCAGTCTTTCAGTCCTTTATGCACAATATTTTCCGTGAATATCTGGATAAGTTTATGATTGTGTATTTGGATGATATTTTGGTGTTTTCTGATGACTGGGAGTCTCATGTTCTACAGGTCAGGAAGGTGTTTCAGGTTTTGCGGGCCAATTCTCTGTTTGTGAAGGGCTCAAAGTGTCTCTTCGGAGTCCAGAAGATTTCTTTTTTGGGGTACATTTTTTCTCCTTCTACTATTGAGATGGATCCCGTTAAGGTTCAGGCTATTTGTGACTGGACACAACCTACATCTGTTAAGAGCCTTCAGAAGTTCTTGGGGTTTGCTAATTTTTATCGTCGGTTCATTGCTAATTTTTCCAGTATTGTTAAACCTTTGACTGATTTGACTAAAAAGGGTGCTGATGTTGCTGATTGGTCTCCTGCGGCCGTGGAGGCCTTTCGGGAACTTAAGCGCCGGTTTTCTTCTGCTCCTGTGTTGTGTCAACCAGATGTTTCACTTCCTTTTCAGGTGGAGGTTGATGCTTCCGAGATTGGAGCGGGGGCGGTTTTGTCACAGAGAAGTTCTAATGGCTCGGTGATGAAGCCATGTGCTTTCTTCTCTAGAAAATTCTCGCCCGCCCAGCGCAATTATGATGTGGGTAATCGGGAGCTTTTGGCCATGAAGTGGGCATTTGAGGAGTGGCGTCATTGGCTTGAGGGTGCTAAACATCGCGTGGTGGTCTTGACTGATCACAAGAATCTCATTTACCTTGAGTCTGCCAGGCGTTTGAATCCTAGACAGGCTCGTTGGTCATTATTTTTTTTCTCGTTTCAATTTCGTGGTTTCATACCTGCCAGGTTCAAAGAATGTGAAGGCAGATGCTCTTTCCAGGAGTTTTGTGCCTGACTCTCCTGGAGACACTGGGCCTGCTGGTATCCTTAGGGATGGGGTAATATTGTCCGCCGTATCCCCAGACTTGCGACGCGCATTGCAGGAGTTTCAGGTGGATAAACCGGATCGATGTCCACCAGAAAGACTGTTTGTTCCGGATGATTGGACCAGTAGAGTCATCTCCGAGGTCCATTCTTCTGTGTTGGCTGGTCATCCTGGAATATTTGGTACAAGAGATTTGGTGGCCAGGTCTTTTTGGTGGCCTTCCTTGTCTAGGGATGTGCGTACCTTTGTGCAGTCTTGTGAAGTGTGTGCTCGAGCTAAGCCTTGCTGTTCACGGGCTAGTGGGTTGTTGTTATCTTTGCCCATCCCGAAGAGGCCTTGGACGCACATTTCCATGGATTTTATTTCTGATCTCCCGGTTTCACAGAAAATGTCCGTTATCTGGGTTGTGTGTGACCGCTTTTCTAAGATGGTTCATTTGGTGCCCTTGCCTAAGTTACCCTCCTCCTCTGAGTTGGTTTCTTTGTTTTTTCAGAACGTGGTTCGTTTGCATGGGATTCCGGAGAATATCGTTTCTGACAGGGGATCCCAGTTTGTGTCTAGATTTTGGCGGACGTTTTGTGCCAAGATGGGCATTGATTTGTCTTTCTCGTCTGCATTCCATCCTCAGACGAATGGCCAGACGGAGCGAACTAATCAGACCTTGGAAACTTATTTGAGGTGTTTTGTTTCTGCTGATCAGGATGACTGGGTTGCTTTTTTGCCACTGGCTGAATTTGCTCTTAATAATCGGGCTAGTTCTGCCACGTTGGTCTCTCCTTTTTTTTGTAATTCGGGGTTTCATCCTCGTTTTTCCTCTGGTCAGGGGGAATCTTCGGATTGTCCTGGAGTGGACGTGGTGGTGGACAGGCTACATCAGATTTGGAATCAGGTGGTGGACAATTTGAAGTTATCTCAGGAGAAGACTCAGCAGTTTGCTAATCGCCGTCGCCGCGTGGGTCCCCAACTTCTTGTTGGGGACTTGGTGTGGGTGTCTTCTCGTTTTGTCCCTATGAAGGTCTCTTCTCCTAAGTTCAAGCCTCGGTTCATCGGTCCTTATAGGATCTCGGAGATTCTTAACCCTGTATCTTTTCGTTTGGATCTCCCAGCATCGTTTGCTATTCATAATGTGTTCCATCGGTCGTTGTTGCGGAGGTATGAGGTACCCGTTGTTCCTTCGGTCGAGCCTCCTGCTCCGGTGCTGGTGGAGGGAGAATTGGAGTATGTTGTTGAAAAGATCTTGGATTCTCGTGTTTCCAGACGCAAACTCCAGTATTTGGTTAAGTGGAAGGGTTATGGTCAGGAGGATAATTCCTGGGTGGTCGCCTCCGATGTTCACGCGACTGATTTAGTCCGCGCCTTCCATAGAGCTCACCCTGATCGCCCTGGGGGTTCTCGTGAGGGTTCGGTGACCCCTCCTCAAGGGGGGGGTACTGTTGTGGATTCTGTTGGTGGGCTCCCTCTGGTGGTTACTGCTGGTACTGGGTGACTTTGGTGGGTTGCGGCCTTTGGTTTCCACCTGTCCATCAGAGGCTGGGTGTTTCCTATTTTACCTGGCCTTTCTGTCATTTCCCTTGCCGGCTATCAATGTGTTCAGATGTGCTCTGTTTGGTTCCTGCCTACCTGCTCCCAGATCTTTCAGGATAAGCTAAGTGCTGATTTTCAGTTGTTTGGTTTTTTGTCCAGCTTGCTTAGAATGTCTCTATGCTAGCTGGTTGCTCTAGTGGACTGAGGTTCTCCCCATGTGCCATGAGTTGGCACATGGGTTCTTGTAATCTCAGGATGTTTTTTTTTTATTAGGGTTTTTTGCTGACCGCTCAGTCCCCTTTTGTATCATTCTGCTTTCTAGTTTTCAGCTGGCCTCTATTTGCTAAAGCTATATACATCATCTCTATGTATGTGCCTTCCTCTCATTTCACCGTCAATACATGTGGGGGGCAACTATACCTTTGGGGTTAATTCCTCTGGAGGCAAGTGAGGTCTTGTTTTCTCTGCAGTACTAGTTAGCTCTTAGGCTGGTGCGTGGCGTCTAGAACCAACGTAGGCACGCTCCCTGGCTATCTCTAGTTGTGTTTGTCAGGCGTAGGGCAGCGGTCAGCCCAGGTTCCATCACCCTAGAGCTCGTCCGATATTTGTTATACTTTGCTTGTCCTGTGTTATCCCTAGCCATTGGGGATTCATGACAGGGGTCCTTTTTTTACTAAATAAAATAGTGCCATCACAGTCCCCTTGCCCAAAATTCATCGTACAGAGCACGTTCACCCTGGTGATTTAGTGGCAGGTAAAGAATAAACATTGCAGGAGACAGAGTTAACACCTTCATGACCCAGCCTATTTTGACCTTAATGACCTGGCCGTTTTTTGCAATTCTGACCAGTGTCCCTTTATGAGGTAATAACTCAGGAATGCTTCAACAGATCCTAGCGGTTCTGATATTGTTTTTTCGTGACATATTGGGCTTCATGATAGTGGTAAATTTAGGTCGATAATTTCTGAGTTTATTTGTGAAAAAAATGGAAATTTGGCAAAAAATTTGAAAATTTCACAATTTTCACATTTTGAATTTTTATTCTGTTAAACCAGAGAGTTATGTGACACAAAATAGTTAATAAATAACATTTCCCACATGTCTACTTTACATCAGCACAATTTTGGAAACAAATTTTTTTTTTTGCTAGGAAGTTATAAGGGTTAAAATTTGACCACTGATTTCTCATTTTTACAACAAAATTTACAAATTTACATTTGAAGTCAGTTTGAGGGTTCTATATGGCTGAAAATACCCAAAAGTGACACCATTCTAAAAACTTCACTGCTCAAGGTGCTCAAAACCACATTCAAGAAGTTTATTAACCCTTCAGGTGTTTCACAGCAGCAGAAGCAACATGGAAGGAAAAAATGAACATTTAAATTTTTAGTCACAAAAATGATATTTAGCAACAATTTTTTTATTTTCCCAAGGGTAAAAGGAGAAACTGGACCACGAAGGTTGTTGTCCAATTTGTCCTGAGTACGCTGATACCTCATATGTGGGGGTAAACAACTGTTTGGGCACATGGCAGGGCTCGGAAAGGAAGGAGCACCATTTGACTTTTTGAATGAAAAATTGGCTCCAATCTTTAGCGGACACCATGTCGCGTTTGGAAAGCCCCTGTGTGCCTAAACATTGGAGCTCCCCCACAAGTGACCCCATTTTGGAAACTATACCCCCCAAGGAGCTTATGTAGAAGCATAGTGAGCACTTGAAACCCCCAGGTGCTTCACAAATTGATCTGTAAACATGAAAAAGTACTTTTTTTTCACAAAAAAATTATTTTAGCCTCAATTTTTTCATTTTCACATGGGCAACAGGATAAAATGGATCCTAAAATTTGTTGGGCAATTTCTCCTGAGTACGCCGATACCTCATATGTGGGGGTAAACCACTGTTTGGGTGCACGGCAAGGCTCGGAAGGGAAGGCGCGCCATTTGACTTTTTGAATGGAAAATTAGCTCCAATCGTTAGCGGACACCATGTTGCGTTTGGAGAGCCCCTGTGTGCCTAAACATTGGAGCTCCCCTACAAGTGACCACATTTTGGAAACTAGACCCCCCAAGGAACTTATCTAGATGCATAGTGAGCACTTTGATCCCCAAGGTGCTTCACAGAAGTTTATAACGCAGAACCGTGAAAATAAAAAATAATTTTTCTTTCCTCAAAAATGATTTTTAGCCCGGAATTTTTTATTTTCCCAAGGGTAACAGGAGAAATTGGACCCCAAATCTTGTTGTCCAGTTTGTCCTGAGTACGATCATACCCCATATGTGGGGCTAAACCACTGTTTGGGCGCACGGCAGGGCTCGAAAGGGAAGGCACGCCATTTGGCTTTTTGAATGGAAAATTAGCTCCAATCATTAGCGGACACCATGTCGCGTTTGGAGAGCCCCTGTGTGCCTAAACATTGGAGCTCCCCCACAAGTGACCCCATTTTGGAAACCAGACCTCCCAAGGAACTAACTTAGATTTGTGGTGAGCACTTTGAACCCCCAAGTGCATCACAGTAGTTTATAACGCAGAGCCATGAAAATAAAAAATAATTTTTCTTTTCTCAAAAATGATATTTTAGCCCACAATTTTTTATTTTCCCAAGGGTAACAGGAGAAATTGGACCCCAATAGTTGTTGCCCAGTTTGTCCTGAGTACGCTGGTACTCCACATGTGGGGGTAAACCACTGTTTGGGCACAAGTCGGGGCTCGGAAGGGAAGTAGTGACTTTTTGAAAAGCAGACTTTGATGAAATGGTCTGCGGGTGTCACGTTGCATTTGCAGAGCCCCTGATGTGCCTAAACAGTAGCAACCCCCACAAGTTACCCCATTTTGGAAACTAGACCCCCCACGGAACTTATCTAGATGTGTGGTAAGCACTTTGAACCCCCAAGTCCTTGACAGAAGTTTATAACGCAGAGCGGTGAAAATAAAAAAATCATTTTTCATTCCTCTAAAATTATGTTTTAGCAAGCAATTTTTTATTTTCGCAAGGGTAACAGGAGAAATTAGACACCAATAATTGTTTCCCAGTTTGTCCTGAGTATGATGGTAACCCATATGTGGGGGTAAACCACTGTTTGGGCGCACGTCGGGGCTCGGAAGCGAGGGAGCACCATTTGACTTTTTGAACGCAAGATTGGCTGGAATCAATGGTGGCACCATGTTGCGTTTGGAGACCCCTGATGTGCCTAAACAGTGGAAAACCCTCAATTCTAACTCCAGCACTAACCCCAATACACCCCAAACCCTAATCCCAACTCTAGATATAACCCTAACCCCAACACACCCCTAACCACAACCCTAACCCAACACACCCCTAATCCTAATCCCAACCCTAACCCTAATCACAACTAGTGTTGAGCATTCCGATACTGCAAATATCGGGTATCGGCCGATATTCGCTGTATCGGAATTCCGATACCAAGTTCCGATATTTTTGTGATATCGGAAATCGGAATCGGAAGTTCCTATAAGTTCCCAGGCGTGTGCGGTGCGTATGGTTCCCAGGGTCTGGAGGAGAGGAGACTCTCCTTCAGGCCCTGGGATCCATATCCATGTAAAAAATAAAGAATAAAAATAAAAAATATGGATATACTCACCCCTTCGACAGAACCTGGACCTCAGCGGTGCAACCGGCAGCCTCCGTTCCTAAGAATGCAGTGAGTGTAGGACCTGCGATGACGTCGCGGCTTGTGATTGGTCACGGGAGCAGTCACATGAGCGGTCATGCGACCAATCACAAGCCACAACGTCATCGAAGGTCCTTCACTCTGCATTCTTAGGAACAGAGGCTGCCGGTTGCAGCGGTGACAGCCAGGGCTCGTCCGAGGGTGAGTATATCAATATTTTTTATTTTTATTCTTTATTTTTTACATGAATATGGATCCCAGGGCCTGAAGGAGAGTTTCCTCTCCTTCGGACCCTGGGAACCATCCAGGATCACTTCCGATATTTGTGTGCCATTGACTTGTATTGGTATCGGGTATCGGTATCGGCGATATCCGATATTTTTTGGATATCGGCCGATCCAATCCGATACCGATACTTTCAAATATCGGAAGGTATCGCTCAATACTAATCACAACCCTAACCCCAACACACCCCTAACCCTAACCCTAACCACAAGCCTAATCTTAACCCTATTTCCAACCCTAGCCCTAATTCCAACCCTAACTCTAATTCCAACACTAACCCTAATTCCAACCCTAACCCTAAGGCTATGTGCCCACATTGCGGATTCGTGTGAGATTTTTCCGCACCATTTTTGAAAAATCCGCAGGTAAAAGGTACTGCGTTTTACCTGCGCATTTACCGTGGATTTCCAGTGTTTTTTGTACGGATTTCACCTGCGGATTCCTATTGAGGAGCAGGTGTAAAACGGAATCCGCACAAAGAATTGACATGCTGCGGAAAATACAACACAGCGTTTCCGCACGGTATTTTCCGCACCATGGGCACAGCGGATTTGGTTTTCAGTAAGTTTACATGGTACTGTAAACCTGATGGAAAACTGCTGCGGATCCACAGCCAAATCCGCTCCACGTGTGCACATAGTCTAATCTAACCTTAACTCTAGTTCTAACCCTAATTCTAACCCTAGCCCTAACCCTAACCCTAGCCCTAACCCTAACCGGGGAAGAAAAAAAATATATATTTTTTCTTTATTTTTATTATTGTCCCTACCTATGGGGGTGATAAAGGGGGGGTTAATTTACTATTTTTTTAAATTTTGATCACTGTGATAAAACCTATCACAGTGACCAAAATGCAACTGGAACAAATCTGCCGGCTGGCAGATTTGGCGGGCGCACTATGCATGCGCCCGCCATTTTGGAAGATGGCGGCGCCCATGAAGAAGACGGATGGACACTGCGAGGCTTGGTAAGTATGAGGGGGGAGATCGGAGCATGGGTGGGATCGGAGCACGGGGGGTGGATCGAAGCACGGGGGAGTGGACAGGAAGACGGGGGAGCAGACAGGAGGACGGAGGGGAGCGGACCACAGTACGGGGCAGAAAGGAGGACTGGGGAGGCGATTGATGGTGGTGGGGGGGCAGATTAGGTTTTCCAGCCATGGCCGATTATATTGCAGCATCGGCCATGGCTGGATTGTAATATTTTACCATTTTCATAGGTGAAATATTACAAATCGCTCTGATTGGCTGTTTCACTTTCAACAGCCAATCAGAGAGATCGTAGCCACGAGGGGGTGAAGCCCCCCCTGGGCTGAAGTACCACTCCCCCTGTCCCTGCAGATTGGGTGAAATTGGAGTTAAACCTTTCACCCGATCTGCAGGGACGCGATCATTCCATGACACCACATAGGCGTCACAGGTCGGATTGGCACCCACTTTCATGATGCCTACGTGGCGTCAAAGGTCGGGAAGGGGTTAAGAAGTAGGCCCAATGTAATGTAATGCTCAATTCCCCAATGTGGGGTCCAATTTTTAATAAATAAAAATAGTGCCATCACAGCCCCCTTGCCCAAAATTCATCGTACAGACACATTCACTCTGGTGATCTAGTGGCAGGTAAAGGACACATTGCAGGAGACAGAGTGAAGAAGTAGGCCCAATGTAATGTAATGCTCAATTCCCCAATGTGGGGTCCAATTTTCAATAAATAAAATAGTGCCACCACAGCCCCCTTGCCCAAAATTCATCGTACAGACACTTTCACATTGGTGATCTAGTGGCAGGTAAAGAAGAGACATTGCAGGAGACAGAGTTAAGAAGTAGGCCTAATGTAATTAAATGCTCAATTCCCCAAAGTGGGGCCCTGTTTTTACTAAATAAAATAGTGCCTTCACAGCCCCCTTGCCCAAAATTCACCGTACGGAGCACGTTCACCCCCATATAGTTCTGGCCTGATTCCTGACCTTTCTCAGAATCATCCTTACCCCACAAGGAGAGATCCTGCATGGAGCCTTAGACCAAGGAACATTGACAGTCATCTTGTGTTTCTTCCATTTTCTACAGGAAAGAAATATATCTTGGTACCGTGTTAGCCAGTAGATAGAAAAATATGTGATTCTTCAGAATTTGTATTAGTCTATGCCTGATGAAGAGACCTGTGTAGTCTCGAAAGCTTGCAATTTGTTACCATCTTTTCAGTTAGCCATTAAAAGGTATCAACCACTGAGGACTCTCAATTCCCAATATTTTTCCATTTTATAATAATTGTACCAACAGTTGTTGCCTTCTCAGCAAGCTGCTTGCCTATTGTGCTGTAGCTAATCTCAGCCTTTTGCAGGAATATAATTTTGTCCCTGGTTTTCTTAGACAGCTCTTTGCTCTTGGCAATGGCGGAGGGGTTGGAGTGTAATTGATTGAGTGTGTGGACGGGTGTCTTTTATACAGGTAACAAAACAGCCCCAAAAAGAAAATGCTTTAAACATGGCCAAGATAACAATTAAAAGATATACTGTATAAGTTTATTATAGATTTCATATAAAACATGATTATAAAAATCTGACAAACACCACAGATACAGAAAAAGAAGAAAGGTGGGTACACCTCAAAATAGTAAAAAATCCTGGTAGAACCTCCAAAAAGCAATATTTTATATATATGAGATTGTTTTTTCATGACATGTTGGGCTTCATGTTAGCGGTAAATTTAGGTCGATAGTTTTTGCGTTAATTTGTGAAAAAATGGAAATTTGGCGAAAATTTTGAAAATTTCGCAATTTTCAAATTTTGAATTTTTATTCTGTTAAACGAGAGAGTTATGTGACACAAAATAGTTAAAAATAACATTACCCACATGTCTACATTACATCAGCACAATTTTGGAAACAAAATTTTTTTTTGCTAGGAAGTTATAAGGGTTACAATTTGACCAGCGATTTCTCATTTTTACAACGAAATTTCCAAATTTTTTTTTTAGGGACCACCTCACATTTGAAGTCACTTTGAGGGGTCTATATGGCTGAAAATACCCAAAAGTGACACCATTCTAAAAACATTTTTCTTTCCTCAAAAATTATGTTTTAGTAAGCAATTTTTTATTTTCACAAGGGTAACGGGAGAAGTGGACCCCAATATTTGTTGCCCAGTTTGTCCTGAGTACGCTGATACCCCATATGTGGGGGTAAACCACTGATTGGGCACACGTCGGGGCTCGGAACGGAAGTAGTGATGTTTTGAAATGCAGACTTTGATGCAATGGTCTGCAGGCATCACGTTGCATTAGCAGAGCCTCTGATGTGCCTAAAAAGTAGAAACTCCCCACAAGTGACCCCATTTTGGAAACTAGACCCCACAAGGAACTTATCTAGATGTGTGGTGAGCACTTTGAACCCCCAAGTGCTTCACAGAAGTTTATAACGCAGAGCCGTGAAAATAAAAAATCATTTTTCTTTCCTCAAAAATTATGTTTTAGCAAGTAATTTTTTATTTTCACAAGGGTACCTGGAGAAATTGGACCCCAATAGTTGCCCAGTTTGTCCTGAGTATGCTAGTACCCCATATGTGGGAGTAAACCACTGTTTGGGTGCACGTCAGGGCTTGGAAGGGAGGGAGCACCATTTGACTTTTTGAACGCAAGATTGGCTGGAATCAATGGTGGCGCCATGCTGCTTTTGGAGACCCCTGATATGCCTAAACAGTGGAAACCCCTCAATTCTAACTCCAACACTAACCCAAACACACCCCTAAACCTAATCCCAACTCTAGCCATAACCCTAATCACAACCCAAACCCCAACACACCCCTAGCCACAACTCTAACCCCGACACACCCCTAACCCTAATCCCAACCCTAATCACAACCTAAACCCCAACACACCTGTGATAGAAATATATATATCATGTAGATCTCACTTGCATGTATACTCCTCTATAATCAAATATATACTTATATACTCTTATACTCACAGCTAATATATACATTATAATAAATGGTTTAAAATGGTTGACACGAACTAATATAACCCAGACAGATCATATGGGGTTTTCCATCCCTAAAAGCAGAACAGAGTCAGATGTTTGGTGACTGCTGATCAAATGTCTCAACTCTGTCCTACATACAGAACTCAAGTTTAGTTGCTTAATCCGCTGTCATATGAGCATTAATCACAATATTCCATATATGTTTAGATAACCAATGACAGAGGAGCTAGACAATATGGTAATTAACTAACCACCCCTGACAACCCCTAACCACTCCTTTCTATGTGAAAATATAAAACTATGTATGTACAATAAAGTACCAGTATTGATGGAATGTTATTGACACAATGATGTTGTGCAGTCTCATTCTTCCTTGAGCGCTCAAAATACTCAGTCTTATTGGGAGCGGCCACAGCACACACAGGGATATATTTATGCAACCCAAATATTTCCATAACATTAACCCCTTCACACCCGGAGCTTTTTCCGTTTTTTCGTTTTCGTTTTTCGCTCCCCTCCTTCCCAGAACCATAACTTTTTTATTTTTCCGTCAATATGGCCATGTGAGGGCTTATTTTTTGCAGGACGAGATGTACTTTTGAACAATGCCATTGGTTTTACCATGCCATGTAACAGAAAACGGGAAAAAAATTCCAAGTGTGATGAAATTGCAAAAAAAGTGCAATCTCACACTGGTTTTTTGTTTGGCTTTTTTGCTAGGTTCACCAAATGCTAAAACTGACCTGCCATTATGATTCTCCAGGTCATTACGAGTTCATAGACACCTAACATGTCTAGGTTATTTTTTATCTAAGTGGTGGAAAAAAATTCCAAAGTTTGCAAAAAAAAAAAAATTGTGCGATTTTCCGATACCCGTAGCGTCTCCAATTGTCGTGATCTGGGGTCAGGTGAGGGCTTATTTTTTGCGTGACAAGCTGGCGTTTTTAATGATACCATTTTGGTGCAGTTATGTTCTTTTGATCGCCCGTTATTGCATTTTAATGCAATGTCGCGGCGACCAAAAAAACGTAATTTTGGCGTTTTGATTTTTTTTCTTGCTACGCCATTTAGCGGTCAGGTTAATCCTTTGTTTTTATTGATAGATCTGGCGATTCTGAACGTGGCGATACTAAATATGTGTATGTTTGATTTTTTTTTTAATTGTTTTATTTTGATTGGGGCGAAAGGGGGGTGATTTAAACTTTTATATATTTTTTATTTTTTTTATATTTTTGAACACTTTTTTTTTATTTTGGCATGCTTCAATAGCCTCCATAGGAGGCTAGAAGCATGCACTACACGATCACCTCTGCTACATAGAGATGAAGTACAGATCACCTCTATGTAGTAGAAATGGTCGTGTACTTTGAACGCCGACCACAGGGTGGCGCTCAAAGCATTCGGCCATCAACAACCATAGATGTCTCAAGGAGACCTCTGGTTGTTATGGCAATGCACTGCTGACCCCCGATCATGTGACGGGGGTCAGTAGTGCGAGCATCTCCGGCCGCGCGGCCGGGAGCGCTAGTTAAATGCCGCTGTCAGCGCTTGACGGCGGCATTTAACTAGTTAATGGGCGCGGGCGGATCGCGATTCTGCTCGCGCTCATTGCGCGCACATGTCAGCTGTACAAAACAGCTGACATGTCGCGGCTTTAAGGTGGGCTCAGCGCCGGAGCCCACCTTAAATCAGGGGATCTGCCAGCTGACGTACTATTCCGTCAGCTGGCAGAAAGGGGTTAATGGCGCCCAACAGCGAGGCATGGATGAAACGCACACGGTGACCCACTACTGACCGGAAAGAAGGAGGTGTTGCCGCGGCCTTGGCACAGGGGCAGGAGACTGCGTAGCTCCATAAGTAAGGTAAGAAAATGTTATCATCTTACCTGAAAGTCCCCTGTGCCCAATCCTTGTCTATGCCTCTTGCCGGTCAGGTGTGGTCACCAATTCCCAGGTAGTGTAAAAAATCCGTAGCCACGAATCCAGACCCTGGGAGGTGTCTGCTGTGTGCCGTGTATATGTTCTGTGTTTGTGTAAGAACCGGGAGAAGGAAGGAAAAGTGACTTTTGCTTGTGGTGGCTGGGTAACAGACAGCAGGAGGTCAAATCGCTGAATAAGCTATCACAGATTCCCGTGCAATAGGAGAGACAGAAGGTCTCGGGACAGGCAGTTCCATGTTCCAGGCTCGGATGGTGATAGTTTTGACGGCTGCCACAGATTCCCGTAGCCGGCGGCCAGTCAGGACGACCGGAGCGGAGGGTGGTAGAGTCCGGCATATGCGTGCCAGTGCGATTGATAGTTGTCTGTTCCCAGCGCAACCTGCACGTGTCACAGACTTTAAAAGGGTGTCTCTCGGATTGTCTATCTGTATCTGTTTCTGTTTGTCAAGTATTGCTGCTTTAAGAAGCATACAATTGAAAAGAAAGTTTTGGGTTTTTTTTCCTTCTCTCTTGAACTTCCTCTTTTTTCAGCTGCTGAAGCAGAGATGCATTGTAAATCACACTGTCACATCTGGGTTTTTTTTCCCCTGACTGTTTTCAGCTGCAATGCTGGCTATGTGTAGCTATTTGTGAAGAAACAAATTGTATCCATCATTTTTGATGTGACATACGTGTTTTCAGATACGTGATTTTAGTGACATTGATTGCAATAGCATACGGAACGAAAAGAGGAAGTGTGTCTCTGACTGTATTTGAGCGCAGAGATTCTAAAAGAAAAAAGGAGAAGAGAAAAGCCGTTTTAATTTTTAATTTTTTTTACTCTCTTAAAGGGTCTTTTTCTTTTTGCGGCATTTTAAAGTTTTTTAATTAAGTTTTCCTCAATCTTCAATCTCTTTATCTTTTTACTTTTTTGGGGGGAAAAAGTTTTTTTCCTTTCCTTTTGTATCATAATTTTTAGTTTTTGGTTGTGAACTGAGTTTTTGACGGTTTTTCTTATCGTTTTGGGTTTTTCTTAGAGTTTTATATACTCATTTTTAGAAGTTTTTTTTTAGTACTGTTTTTTTTTCATTTTTGTGTGTTTTTCATTTTTTTGCTTTTGCCATGGGGAATAAAGTGGCTGAGCAACAGGAAAGTCTTTTTACTTCCTGATGAGCAAACAGCCCCTAAATAGTGGCAGAACATGAAGGTGTTAAGTATGTGAAGATTTTTGGAAGGTATAAAGTACGTGAAATTCATTAGAATGGCAGATTTCAAGCTGCGGAGTGGCATGACGTAGAAGGGAAAATAAGGGAAGTTAGCTGATGTTAGATTGCTGAATGCCAATACATGGTATGAAGTAGCAGCAGAGCTTACATCGTTTAGGTGGTACAGAAAGTTATGTGAGCAAACCAGGAAGTGATTTTTGTGGGTATGAGATGGGAGAATCTGCGCAGTAGGTAGTTATTTTTGCACAGTATGTGGTGCGCCCCGTCTCTCCCTACAGGGAGAGGGCATAATTGCTCCTCTCTATTATTCTTGTTGTTCTCCTCTATCCTCTTTTTTTCTCTGTCAGTCTTTTCTCTCCGCATTCTCTCTCTCTCTCTCTCCTTTCCTCTCCTCTTCCTCCACATTTTTTCTCTTCTCTCTCTTCCCCTCTCTATCTCTCCCCTCCATACCCTCCATCTTCTTCTCCCTCCTTCTCCACTCCCCCACCACACCTTTCTCCTCCTTCTTTTCCTTCTCCACACCCATCTCTCCTCCCTCTTCTCCTCACCCTCTCTCTCTCCTCCTTCTCTTCTCCTCCCTCTTCTCCACATTCTCTCTCCCCTCCTACTATTCCTTTGTCTCACTCCTCAACCCCTCCTCCTTCTTCTTTCTCTTTTTTTCCTCTTCGTTGCCGGCTGGGCCAACACCCAATTCAAACAATATGGTGCTTACAGCACAAGGTTCCCCTTCCATGTCCCTGGCACAGTCTAGCCATTGCCATTTGTGATATCGGGGAAAGAAGGTGAAAGCCCCAGACACATCAGGTAGCAGACAGCTCAGCCCTGGGTGCAGAGGGGGGAGGAATGATATCAGAACGAGCTCACTGACAGATCCTCCGTTACCTCATTTCACAGTCAAATAATATTGTAACCCTTAAGGTTTTACATGAACTTTGATATCACCATGTATTGATAATATACAACTTCAGCACCGGTCAGAGCTGCCTACATTCACACCAACATAGAACTATAAGCCTAATCCATCATAGCTTCAGCAAGGGGGGAGACATCCTCACATAAAAAAGCAACGTCTAAGTCCAATATCAGTCAGTACAAGCTATCACAACTATTCCTCTGATGAAGATGAAGAGGGAACATCATACATGCTGTCCAGTACTAGAAAAGAAACCCACAGGCACCAAGAGTGCAAGGGCAGATAGAGGCACCACCATTACACTATGTGCACTGCACTTCAAGTCAGGTGACAATCTTCCAGACCCAGGGATGCATCCCATGCCATTTTACCAAAGAATGTAGCAGAAGCAGTAAACATATGCAGCCACCTGGAATGATCTCTGGGCCATGAATGAAAATAGAAGCAGGTGATGCACTCTGGCCAATCATGAAGGAACAATTCAAACTTCCAGCAGAATCAGACGTACACGCTTGGGAGTCAGGGCCACAGCTAATTGAACAGCTCAGAGAGTGGGCCAAAGGCAGATTGGCAGGACAAGCATTTACATGAGCCAAGATAAGACAGAGTCTGTAAAGAAGTTTCATTGCAGAGTAATGCAAGTATTCCAAGACTTGGGCTTCACCATTCATGACCAGATACACAGGCAAATGTTGGCACAGGTCTTTGGGCATGGACTGAGATAGCCAATCAGGAAACCACTGATAGTGGCTAGGCCTAGGAACAGGTCAATAGCAGTGGACTGACCCAGAAAAAATGTTTTATGTGCGCCTAGGAGACTGTTTATTGCCGATTGTCACCAAAACTGCCGCCATTATAGCACCACAAAGAGCGCAAAGAAGGAAAAGGGTGCCGTGTTGCTGAGAACACCAGAAGGGAAGCCAGAGGTGAAGATGCTGCAAAGTGCCGATCAACACACCGGAAGAACCGCTGCAGACTCCAGAGAGGAGACACCGACCTCAATAAGGTTAGCAAAGGGGAGAAGCTATGTCGGAGCAGGAGGAAGAAGTGATGGCAGATGCAGCCACAGCCGCTGTAATGCCCCAAGACCTTGGGTTGGATGCAGCCGCCGGTCTCATGGCACCCCGGGCCTCGCCACGAATGCACCTGCAGGCCCCGTCTTACCACCGCAGCTTCAATCAGCAGGCCGGACCCCGCTGCCGCTGCAGTACCCATCATGTTGTCCACAGTAGCCAAAGGGATTGAGTCCCAACCAGGGGTGCAGAAGACAGCCCCTCTCATGGTGACCACTGACCTGGAAGCGCAACCACCCTACGAAGACAGAAGAAGTGTCAAGTGTTACATCTGTGGCAAGTTTGGCCATTTCCAGAACCAGTGCAGGGCACCCACGCCCCCGAAGAGACTGGACCCATGCAACCCAAGAGTTGGTCCAGAGAAACAGGTCAAGGAAGAAGTGCAGAAAGCAGTGAAGTACCCCGTCCATAGGACAGAGGCAAGCAAGCCAGGCCCGCAAGACACTATGCTCCTGACATGTAAAACTTCATCTGCAAGACCACTACCTCAAATTACCCTTAAAATGGATGGCGTTGTCAGATCCAAAGTGGTGCAGCCAGAAGTGTGATGACACCTGTGGAACTCACTGATCCCACCTGCCTATCAGAATCCTCTGTGTCTCGCATGGGCATTGATGGTCAAGTCAGACATTCTCAGCTTACAAAGCCACTGAGCATGTGCACTCAGCCAGGACACTCTATCCTGTCCCAGTTTGTGGTGTAAAGGACCTGCCACTCAACCTGCTGGGAGCGAACCTACTGCAGAAGCTGAAGGCAACCACAGTGACCTGAGAAGAGTCATGCTGGCGGCCCTACAAGAACATTAAACAATCGATGAGGCCTACCCAGGGAGGTACTGGATGTAGTACCAGAAAGTCTATGGTCTAAGGGACCCCAGCACGTGAGAAAACCTCAAGTTGCCTCAGTACGGGTGTCACTCAAGCCATGTACCCCGTACCCTCGTAAGGCCCAGACCAGGCCTAGAGTCAAGCTGCCTCTGACCAACTGAAGGTCTACCTGGAAATAGGAATCATTGTTCCTCGCACATCGCCTTGCAATACCCTGCTCTCCTTTTCCCCGTCAAGAAAAAGACTGTAAAAGGAGAGCCAGCCAAGTTCAGAATGGTATATGACCTGAGAGCTGTGAATGACACCACGGTGTTTGAAACTGCAATTATGCCGAATCCGCACACTCTGCTCTCAAATGTGCATGCCACAGCAAAAGTGTTCACAGTGAACAACCTGGCTAATGTTTTCTCCAGTGTTCCCCTTCATCCGGAAGACCAGTTCCTGTTTGCCTTAATGCACCAGGGGGGACACCACACATGAACAGTGATGCCACAGTGGGCCCAGAACAGCCCTCCACAGTTCACCAAAGCAATGTCCACAGTCCTCACCAACTGGGTCACAGAACATGCAGAAGTAACCCTGCTACAATACATGGACGATCTACTCCTTTGTGCAGTTGACTTTGACACATGTAAAGCCCATTCCTTGTATCTCCTACTCTACCTGGCGGAGCAGCACTGCAAGATCTCAAAGAACAAAGTCCAGTGGTGTCTGAAGCGTTACGTTGCAGAGACACTGTATTGCTCACCAGGCGAAACGCCTGACAGATGACCGGAAGACCACAGTGGAGAAGATGGTTCCACAGGCCTTCCTCGGCCCCGTTCCTCCTGACTGATGCAGCCTTCAGCTCGTTCAAGAAGTTAAAAGGCACAGTAGTCTCAGCGCCAGCACTAGGCCCATCTGACTACGAGAAGCCATTCCGTCTCTACTTGATGAGAAAAGAAGGCCTTGCTACTGGAGTCCTGACACAGCTTCAGGGGGGAAAGCAGAGACTTTCGGACTACTTTTCAGCTTGCCTGGATCCAGTTGCAAGGGAAGCCTCTTCCTCCCGCATGAGAGCAGCAGTTGCAGCACACGCCCTCCTGGACAGGACTACTGACATCAGTGGAAAAAACCATTGGAAATCCTGGCTCTGCATGACATCTCAGCAATCCTCAACCAAACCCAGCTAAAACATCTCTCCACCGCCAGGCATCTTCGCCTCCAGTGCTCTCTACTCCTGCCCAACAATGTCACCATCTCCAGATGCACAGTCCTCAATCCGCCCACTCTACTCCCACTCCCAAGGGGGGATACAGATACGGATCATCAGATAAAAAGTTTGATCAAAATCTGCATGATACCTTCTGCAGGGATCTGAATTTGCTCCAGACGGATGACCATGATTGCTTCAGCATCATGCAACAGGAAACAGCAGGACTACCCAAGGTGGCAGAAGAGCCACTGACCAACCCAGAGTTGATCCTCTATGTGGATGGCTCCAGATTCGCAGATGATGAAGGAAGATTCCACACGGGATGTGCAGTGACCAGCAATCAAGAGATCCTGTGGTCCAGAAGTCTGCTGCCCAGTCTGTCAGCCCAGGAAGCAGAACTGATAGCGCTGATGAAGGCCTACCAGATGGCAGAAGACAAGACTGAGAAAATGTATACCGATTCAAGGTACTCGCATGGCATAGCACACGACTTCGGACCCATCTGGGCTGCAAGGGATTTCATCACAGCAAGCAGAACAACCGTGAAGCATCATGGAGCCATTAAGGACCTGCTGAACACACTTCAACTTCCAAAAGTGGTGGCAGTACTAAAAGTCAAAGCGCATGGAAAACTAAACACAGTAGAGGCACGAGGCAACAACATGGCGGATATGGCAACCAAAGAAGCAGTCAAAGTAAGACAATATGGAAAAGTGGAAGAGGTCGTAGAGCCGGACGGCTACTACAGGACGGCTGAAGACAGGAAATCTGACAAGATGACGTCCTGTGATCTGCTCAAAAAAGCTGCAAGAGCAAGCCCCAAAGGACAAGAAGGAATGCTGTATGCAGAAGAGAGCAGCACATGAAGAAGGAAGGGTATACTCAATGGACTACAAACCCTGTTTACCCCGAAGCATGTACCTTATCGTGGTCCAGTGGGCACATGGGCCCACACACAGATTAAAGGCACAGATGAATGATCCGATTGGTGCTTACTGGTTCGCCCCAGAAATCTCCACCCTAACAGCCAAGTTCATAAACAGCTGTCTGACCTGGGGCAAATGCAACCCTGGAAGGATGAAGAAAGTTCCCACACATAGTTTTGCCAGACCACTGTACCCCTTCCAGAGGATCCAGATAGACCACATCCAGATGCCGCCAAGTGGAGGTTTCAAATATGCCCTTGTGGCCGTGGACATGTTCTCAGGATGGCAGCCAGAAGCTTTCCCAGTGAAGAACCAGTCAGCAAAGACTACTGCAAAGAAGCTACTCTCAGAGACGAGATATGCAGCTATGGGGTCCCAGAAGTGATAGAGAGTGACCAGGGACCCGCATTCACAGCAAATCTCACACGAGAGATCTAGTCAGCAGTAGCGTCAGACTTAGGCCTACACACTCCCAATCACACTACTTAGTGTAAGGCATACTTCCAGAGGCCCAGAAAAGCTGTCATTATATGAAATTTTGTTTGTGTCTAGTCCCAGGTTAGGGGTATATTTTCCCTCAGCAGCTGACCATGTAATATGATATTTTGTCTGCTTATGTAATTGAAACCACCAAGAAACTTGCTAACATCCATTCTCGAGTTTTTTTCTTCATTCCCAGATCCAGATTCAGTGTCCGGTATGCACTCCTAGAAGCCAGGAGACTGGGTGTTGGTGAAAAAGTTTGAAAGGAGAACACCACTCGATCCCAGATTTGATGGTCCTGCTCAAGTGCTGCTGATGACACCAAACTCTGTGAAACTGGAGGGAAGACCCACTTGGATCCACTCATCGCATGGCAAGAAAGCTCCCCTACCAGAAGATGACACCCAAGCCAGAATGATGTTGCGGCCTGACCGAAAAGATGACCTACCTGATAAAGACTATACATCGCTCACTACACATGCTATTGACTAAGAGACTGATTGCAACGAACCCCCGTTAGGGACAGATCTCCTGACCGCCCATGTGCGAAAAGTCTGTACGGAGTGGGGCACAGGCGTTAGGCTTGTGTCAGTTCGCCGACAGCACAAAAGAGTTGCAGCGCTTTGGGACAGGAGGCTAGGATTAGGGCAAGTGATATCTAAGGGGGGCTTGTGATAGAAATATATATATCATGTAGATCTCACTTGCATGTATACTCCTCTATAATCAAATATATACTTATATACTCTTATACTCACAGCTAATATATACATTATAATAAATGGTTTAAAATGGTTGACACGAACTAATATAACCCAGACAGATCATATGGGGTTTTCCATCCCTAAAAGCAGAACAGAGTCAGATGTTTGGTGACTGCTGATCAAATGTCTCAACTCTGTCCTACATACAGAACTCAAGATTAGTTGCTTAATCCGCTGTCATATGAGCATTAATCACAATATTCCATATATGTTTAGATAACCAATGACAGAGGAGCTAGACAATATGGTAATTAACTAACCACCCCTGACAACCCCTAACCACTCCTTTCTATGTGAAAATATAAAACTATGTATGTACAATAAAGTACCAGTATTGATGGAATGTTATTGACACAATGATGTTGTGCAGTCTCATTCTTCCTTGAGCGCTCAAAATACTCAGTCTTATTGGGAGCAGCCACAGCACACACAGGGATATATTTATCCAACCCAAATATTTCCTTAACACACCCCTAACCCTAACCATAACCCCAACCACAAGCCTAATCTTAACCCTATTTCCAACCCTAGCCCTAATTCCAACCCTAACCCTAAGGCTATGTGCTACGTTGCGGATTCGTGTGAGATTTTTCCGCACCATTTTTTAAAATTACGCAGATAAAAGGCACTGCATTTTACCTGCAGATATACCATGGATTTCCAGTGTTTTTTGTGCGGATTTCATAAGCGGATTCCTATTGAGGAACAGGTGTAAAACGCTGCAGAATCCGCAAAAAGAATTGACAAGCTGTGGAAAACACAATGCAGCGTTTCCACGCTGTATTTTCCGCACCATAGGCACAGTGGATTTGGTTTTCCATAGGTTTACAAGGTACTGTAAACATGATGGAAACCTGCTATGAATCCGCAGCAGCCAATCCGCCGCGGATCCTGTTATGATCCTAAGTGGCTGAGGATCACAAATAGACCAGCAAGTGAATAAACTTAGGACAAGCTCTAGGGAGATGGTAACTGGACTGATCGCAAATCTGAACCTATCCAACACAACTAGAGGTAGCCGGTGAACGTGCCTAAAAAATTCCTAGACGTCTCGAGCCAGCCTGAGGAACTAGCTACCCCTAAAGAGAAAGAAAGACCTCGCTTGCCTCCAGAGAAATAATCCCCAAAGATATAGAAGCCCCCAACAAATATTAACGGTGAAGTAAGAGGAAGGCACATACATAGGGATGAAATCAGATTCAGCAAAAGAGGCCCACTAGTACTAGAAAGCAGAAAATAGAGCAGGGGTCTATGCGATCAATAAAAAACCCTTACAAAATATCCATCCTGAGATTTCAAGAACCCACGCACCAACTAACGGTGTGTGGGGAGAAACTCAGTCCACTAGAGCAACCAGCAAGCGAGGGAATCACATTTTTAGCAAGCTGGACAAGAACACATGATAAACACTGCTGATCAAAAAATGAGCAAACAAAACTTAGCTTGTCCTGGATGGACTGGGAGCAAGGTAGTCAGAAGGAATCTTAGTAGCACTGATTACATCGACAGCCGGCAACAAGTGGAAGTGAAACAGAGCTATATAGGAACCTCCCAGAGGATAACAAACCAGCTGATAGCCAGAGACCAGCAGGATAACAAACAAAGCCACCAGGGGGAGCCCAAAGCAAAAGTCACACCATACCACCAGTGACCACAAGAGGGAGCCTGAAAACAGAGATCAAAACAGTAACCCCCCTTGAGGAGGGGTCACCGAACCCTCATGAAAACCCCCAGGGCGATCAGGATGAGCCACATGGAAGGCACGAACCAAATCGGCCGCATGAACATCAGAGGCGACAACCGAAGAATTATCCTCCTGACCATAGCCCTTCCACTTAACCAAATACTGGAGCCTCCGTCTAGAAATACGAGAATCCAAGATCTTCTCCACCACGTATTCTAATTCTCCCTCAACCAGCACTGGGGCAGGAGGCTCAACCGGAGGAACCACAGGCACCACATACCTCCGCAACAACGAGCGATGGAACACATTATGAATAGCAAATGATGCCGGGAGGTCCAGACGAAATGACACAGGGCCAAGGACTTCCAGAATCTTATAAGGACCGATAAACCGAGGCTTGAACTTAGGAGAGGAGACCTTCATAGGATCGAAGCGAGAAGACAACCACACCAAGTCCCCAACGCGAAGTCGGGGACCCACACAGCGACGGCGGTTGGCAAAGAGCTGAGCCTTCTCTTGTGACAGCTTCAAATTGTCCACCACATGATTCCAAATCTGATGTAACCTATCCACCACAACATCCACTCCAGGACAGTCAGAAGGCTCCACCTGACCCGAGAAAAACGAGGATGAAACCCCGAATTACAAAAAAAAGGCGAAACCAAGGTAGCAGAGCTAGCCCGATTATTAAGGGCAAACTCGGCCAACGGCAAAAAAGTAACCCAGTCGTCCTGATCAGCAGAAACAAAACATCTTAAATAAGTCTCCAAGGTCTGATTAGTTCGCTCGGTTTGGCCATTCGTCTGAGGATGGAAGGCCGACGAAAAAGACAAATCAATGCCCAACTTAGCACAAAAGGTCCGCCAAAATCTAGACACAAACTGGGATCCTCTGTCAGAAACAATGTTCTCAGGAATCCCATGCAAACGAACTACATTTTGAAAAAACAGTGGAACCAACTCGGAGGAGGAAGGCAACTTCGGCAAGGGCACCAAATGGACCATCTTAGAAAAACGATCACACACCACCCAGATGACAGACATTCTCTGAGATACAGGGAGATCTGAAATAAAATCCATGGAAATGTGCATCCAAGGCCTCTTCGGGACAGGCAAAGGTACCAGCAAACCACTGGCACGAGAACAGCAAGGCTTAGCCCGAGCACAAATTCCACAAGACTGCACAAAGGAACGCACATCCCGCGACAAGGAAGGCCACCAAAAAGACCTGGCCACCAAGTCTCTGGTACCAAATATTCCAGGATGGCCCGCCAACACCGAAGAATGAACCTCGGAGATGACTCTGTTGGTCCATCTATCCGGGACAAACAGTCTCTTCGGTGGACAGCGGTCAGGTCTATCCGCCTGAAACTCTTGCAGCACACGTTGCAAATCTGGGGAGATGGCAAACAAAATCACCCCTTCTCTAAGGATACCAGCCGTCTCTGAATCTCCAGGAGAGTCAGGCACAAAACTCCTAGAAAGAGCATCAGCCTTCACATTCTTCGAACCAGGCAGGTACGAGACCACGAAATCAAAATGAGAGAAAAACAACGACCAACGAGCCTGTCTGGGATTCAGCCGCTTGGCCGACTCGAGATAAATCAAATTCTTGTGATCAGTCAAGACCACCACATGATGCTTAGCTCCCTCGAGCCAATGTCGCCACTCCTCAAATGCCCACTTCATAGCCAACAGCTCCCGATTACCGACATCATAATTCCGCTCGGCAGGTGAAAACTTTCTTGAAAAGAAAGCACATGGCTTCATCACAGAGCCATCAGAGCTTCTCTGCGACAAAACAGCCCCCGCTCCAATCTCGGAAGCATCAACCTCCACCTGGAAGGGAAGTGAGACATCTGGCTGACATAAGACCGGAGCCGAAGAAAACCGACGCTTCAGCTCCCGAAAGGCCTCCACAGCCGCAGAAGACCAATTAGTCACATCAGAACCTTTCTTGGTCAAATCCGTCAAAGGCTTAACAACACCAGAAAAATTAGCTATGAAGCGACGGTAAAAATTAGCAAAACCCAAGAACTTCTGAAGACTCTTAACAGATGTAGGCTGTGTCCAGTCATGAATAGCCTGAACCTTGACTGGGCCCATCTCAATAGTAGAAGGAGAAAAAAATGAAACCCAAAAAAGAAATCTTCTGGACTCCAAAAAGACACTTTGAGCCCTTCACAAACAAAGCATTGTCACGCAGGACCTGAAAGACCATCCTGACCTGCTTAACATGAGACTCCCAATCATCCGAAAAAAACAGAATATCATCCAGATACACAATCATAAACTTATCCAGATATTCACGGAAGATGTCGTGCATAAAGGACTGAAAGACTGAAGGAGCATTAGAAAGTCCAAAAGGCATCACCAAGTACTCAAAATGGCCTTCAGGCATATTAAATGCAGTGTTCCATTCATCAACCTGTTTTATACGCACAAGGTTATACGCACCACGAAGATCTATCTTGGTGAACCAACTAGACCCCCTAATGTGAGCAAACAAATCAGTTAACAATGGCAAAGGATACTGAAATTTGACCGTGATTTTATTCAAAAGGAGATAATCAATACAAGGTCTCAGGGAACCATCCTTCTTAGCCACAAAAAAGAATCCTGCACCAAGAGGGGATGAGGACGGGTGAATATGTCCCTTCTCCAAAGACTCCTTTATATAACTCCGCATGGTAGCATGCTCCGGCACAGATAAATTGAAAAGTCGTCCCTTAGGAATCTTACTACCAAGAATCAAATTTATAGCACAATCACAGTCCCTATGAGGAGGTAGAGAATTGAGTTTGGGCTCCTCAAATACATCCTGGTAGTCTGACAAAAACGTAGGGACTTCAGAAGGAGTGGACGAAGCAATTGACACCACAGGAGCGTCACCATGAATTCCCTGACAACCCCAACTTGACACAGACATAGCTTTCCAATCCAGGACTGGATTATGAGTCTGCAACCATGGTAGACCCAATACGACAACATCATGCAAATTATGCAGTACAAGAAAGCGAATCACCTCCTGATGAACAGGAGTCATGCACATGGTCACTTGTGTCCAGTACTGAGGCCTATTCGTAGCCAATGGTGTAGAATCAATTCCCCTTAGTGGAATAGGGAATTTTAAAGGCTCCAAATCAAAACCACAGTGCCTGGCAAATGACCAATCCATCAGACTCAGGGCAGCACCTGAATCTACAAAAGCATTAACCGGGTAAGATGACAGGGAACAAATCAGGGTAACAGACAAAATGAACTTAGGCTGTAAAGTACCAATGGTGACAGGTTTATCAACCTTTTTTTTTGCGCTTAGAGCATGCTAAGATAACATGAGCTGAGTCACCACAGTAAAAGCACAACCCATTTTGCCGTCTATAATTTTGCCGTTCACTTCTGGTCAGAATTCTGTCACATTGCATAGATTCAGGTGTCTGTTCAGAAGACACCGCCAAATGGTGCACAGGTTTGCGCTCCCGCAAACGCCGATCAATCTGAATGGCAAGAGTCATTGACTCATTCAGACCTGCAGGCGTAGGGAACCCCACCATGACATTCTTAATGGCTTCAGAAAGACCTTCTCTGAAATTTGCAGCCAGGGCACACTCATTCCACTGAGTAAGCACTGACCATTTCCGAAATTTCTGGCAGTACACCTCTGCTTCATCTTGCCCCTGCGAGAGGGCCAATAACGCTTTTTCAGCCTGGTTCTCAAGATTAGGTTCCTCATAGAGCAATCCAAGGGCCAGAAAAAACGCATCCACACTAAGCAATGCAGGATCCCCTGGCGCCAATGCGAAGGCCCAATCTTGAGGGTCACCACGCAAAAAGGAAATGATAATCTTAACTTGCTGAACGGCATCACCAGAGGAACGAGGTTTCAAAGAAAGAAACAACTTACAATTGTTCTTAAAATTCAGGAACCTGGATCTATCTCCAGAAAACAACTCCGGAATAGGTATTCTAGGCTCTGACATAGGACTGTGAACAACAAAATCCTGAATACTTTGAACCCTAGCAGCAAGATGATCCAGACTGGAAGCCAAGCTCTGGACATCCATGTCAGCAGCTGAACTCAGAGCCACACCAAGATTAAGAGGAGGAGAGAAGCCAGCCACAGCAGCTAGACACACGGCAACAAAAAAAAAAAAAAAATTTCTCAAGGCTTCTTTTCTCCTGCTTCTGCCATGCAATTAACACTTTTATGGCCGGCTGTACTGTTATGATCCTAAGTGGCTGAGGATCACAAATAGACCAGCAAGTGAATAAACTTAGGACAAGCTCTAGGGAGATGGTAACTGGACTGATCGCAAATCTGAACCTATCCAACACAACTAGAGGTAGCCGGTGAACGTGCCTAAAAAATTCCTAGACGTCTCGAGCCAGCCTGAGGAACTAGCTACCCCTAAAGAGAAAGAAAGACCTCGCTTGCCTCCAGAGAAATAATCCCCAAAGATATAGAAGCCCCCAACAAATATTAACGGTGAAGTAAGAGGAAGGCACATACATAGGGATGAAATCAGATTCAGCAAAAGAGGCCCACTAGTACTAGAAAGCAGAAAATAGAGCAGGGGTCTATGCGATCAATAAAAAACCCTTACAAAATATCCATCCTGAGATTTCAAGAACCCACGCACCAACTAACAGTGTGTGGGGAGAAACTCAGTCCACTAGAGCAACCAGCAAGCGAGGGAATCACATTTTTAGCAAGCTGGACAAGAACACATGATAAACACTGCTGATCAAAAAATGAGCAAACAAAACTTAGCTTGTCCTGGATGGACTGGGAGCAAGGTAGTCAGAAGGAATCTGAGCAGCACTGATTACATCGACAGCCGGCAACAAGTGGAAGTGAAACAGAGCTATATAGGAACCTCCCAGAGGATAACGAACCAGCTGATAGCCAGAGACCAGCAGGATAACAAACAAAGCCACCAGGGGGAGCCCAAAGCAAAAGTCACACCATACCACCAGTGACCACAAGAGGGAGCCTGAAAACAGAGTTCACAACAGGATCCGCAGCCAAATCCGCACCATGTGCACATAGCTTAATTCTAACCATAACCCTAATTCTAACCCTAACCCTAGCCCTAACACTAACCCTAGCCCTAACCCTAACCCTAGTTCTAACCTTAACCCTAGTTCTAACCCTAACCCTAGTGGAAAAATAAAAGTAATTATATTTTCTTTATTTTTATTATTGTCCCTAACTATGGGGGTGATAAAGAGGGTTCATTTACTATTTTTTATTTTGATCACTGTGATAGGTTTTATCGCAGTGATCAAAATGCACCTGGAACAAATCTGCCAGCTGGCAAATTCGGTGGGCGCACCGCGCATGCGCCCGCTATTTTGGGAGATGGCGGCACCCATGGAGCATACGTACGGACACCGGGAGGCTCGGTAAGTATGAGGGAGGGATTGGAGCACGGGGGGATCAGAGCACGGGGGTGGGATCGGAGCATGGGGGGAGCAGACAGGAGGACGGGGGAGCAGACAGGCAGACGGAGGGGAGTACGGGACAGAACGGAGGACTGGGGAGGAAATCGGTGGTGGTGGCGGGGGGCAGATTAGGGTTTCCAGCCATGGCCGATGATATTGCAGCATTGGCCATGGCTGGATTGTAATAGTTCACCAGTTTTCATAGGTGAAATATTACAAATAGCTGATTGGCTGTTTCACTTTCAACAGCCAATCAGAGCGATCGTAGCCATGGGGGGGTGAAGCCACCCCCCCTGGGCTGAAGTACCACTCCCCCTGTCCCTGCAGATCAAGTGAAATTGGAGTTAACCCTTTCACCCGATCTGCAGGGACGCGATCCCTCCATGACGCATACGCTGCGTCAGAGGTCGGATTGGTACCAACTTTCATGATGCAGCGTATGCGTCATAGGTCGGGAAGGGGTTAAAAATAAATTTCTTATATTCACATGTAGGCTTTTCTCCACCAAACTGTGGAGCAGTGAGCGATTTCACCAAGATATTTCTGCTGGAGAAAAGATATCAAGGAAAATGGAATCCATCAATGCTTGCAGATTACTGTTGGACAATTGTATGAGATGATCCGATGCAGAGTAAAAGAGACAAGTAAAAAAGAATTGACTCCCAATGAAAACTAAAGTCTGCAGTACAATTTCTGTAACTGTTTAGAATTTGCTATAGTGTTCAGACATGCTTTAACCCCTTTCTGCCATCCGACGTACTATTCCATACATGTGACCTGGGCCCTAATTCCCATTGACGGAATAGTATGTCACATGCAATCAGCCACGTTCACGGGGGGAGTGGGGCTGATTACAGCTGCTTGTCAGCTGATTATCACAGCTGACACCCGGCACTTTAACCCCTGGAACACTGTGATCAAACAAGATCACAGCGTTCTGGTGGCATAGGAGGCATCCCTGCGTGCTTCCCTGAGACCCTCAGAACAACGCAATGTTATCGTGTTGTTTTGAGGGTCTCATGCAGGCCCTCAGATCTAAGATGGCTGCTGGGTCCTTCCGGGTCCTGCAGGGATGTGGCTGACACAGTGCTGTGCAATGTATCACATCAGCGATCTGACTTTATACAGTGATGTCCCACCCTGCGACAATGTAAAAAAGTAAAAAAAAATATTATACTGCATAAAAATATATATTTTTTAATTTCTAAATAAAGAAAAAATAAATAAATATTGTTCCAAGAAATACATTTCTTTATGTAAATAAAAAAACCATAAAAGTACACATATTTAGTATTGACCCAACCTATAAAACTGTCCCACTAGTTAACCCTTTCAGTGAACACCATAGAAAAAAAATTAAGGCAAAAAACAATGCTTTATCATCATACTGCCAAACAAAAAGTGGAATAACACGCGATCAAAAATACGGATATAAATTATCATGGTACCACTGAAAACATCATCTTGTCCCACAAAAAATGAGCCACCATACAGTGTCATCAGCGAAAAAAAAAAGTTATAGCTCTCAGAATAAAGCGATGCAAAAGCAACTATTTTTTATATAAAATAGTTTTCATTGTTTAAAACATGAAAAAATTATATAAATGAGGTATCACTGTAATCATACTGACCTGAAGAATAAAACTTCCATATCAATTTTACCACGTGCGGAACGGTGTAAACGCCTCACCCAACAGAAATTCATGAATTGCTGGTTTTTGGTCATTCTGCCTCCAAAAATCATAATAAAAAGCGATCAAAAAATGTCATGTGCCCAAAAATGGTACCAATAAAATCATCAACTCGTCCCGCAAAAAACAAGACTTCACATGGCTCTGTGAGCCAAAATATGGAAAAATTATAGCTCTCAAAATGTGGTGATGCAGAAACTATTTTTTGCAAAATTAAAGTGTCTTTTAGCATGTGACAGCTGCCAAACATAAAAACCCACTATAAAAACCTGCTATAAATAGTAAATCAATCCCCCCTTTATCACCCCCTTATTTAGGTAAAAATAATAAAATAAAAAAAGTATTTCCATTTTCCCATTAGGGTTAGGGTTGGGGCTAAAGTTAGGATTAGGGTTGGGATTACGTTTACGGTTGGGATTGGGGTTAGTGGTGTGTCAGGGTTAGGGGTGTGGTTAGGGTTATGGTTAGGGCTAGGATTAGGGTTAGGAGTGTTTTGGGGTTAGAGTTGGAGTTAGAATTGGGGGGTTTCCACTGTTAAGGCACATCAAGGGCTTTCCAAACGCGACATGGTGTCCGATCTCAATTCTAGCCAATTCTGCGTTGAAAAAGTTAAACGGTACTCCTTCCCTTCAGAGCTTTGTCGTGTGCCCAAACAGTGGTTTACCCCCACATATGGAGTATCAGTGTACTCAGGACAAATTGAATAACAACTTTTGCTGTCCAATTTCTCCTGTTGCCTTTGTGAAAATAAAAATTTGGGGGCTGAAAAAAATCATTTTTGTGGGGAAAAAATGATTTTTTTTATTTTCGCGGCTCTGCATATAAACTTTAGTGAAACATTTGGGGTTCAAAGCTCTCACAACACATCTAGATAAGTTCCATGTGGGTCTAGTTTCCAAAATGGCATCACTTGTGGTGGGCTTCTACTGTTTAGGCACATCAGTGGCTCTGCAAATGCAACATGGAGCCCGCAGACCATTTCATCAAAGTCTGCATTCCAAAACATCACTACTTTCCTTCCGAGCCCCGACGTGTGCCCAAATAGTAGTTTTCTCCCACATTAGGAGCATCACCATACTCAGGAGAAATTGAACAACAACTTTGTGGGTCCAATTTCTCCTATTACCCTTGTGAAAATACAAAATTGGGTCTAAAATATCATTTTTGTTGATAAAAAAATATTTGTTATTTTCACGGCTCTGCATTATAAAATTTTAGTGAAAAACTTGGTGGTTCAAAGTTCTCACAACACATCTAGATGAGTTCCTTGGGGGGTCTAGTTTCCAATATGGGGTCACTTGTGGGGAGTTTCTACTCTTTAGGCACATTGGGGCTCTGCAAGCACAACATGACGACACAAAAGAGCACAGTGAGGTCAAAAATATTCTGTTGTAAAAAAAAAAAAAAAAAAATCAGTAATCAGCAAGTGCTAGTCAAAATATGTAAAGAAAACAGGGTATTTAGTTGATACGTTTTTTTGCAAAAAAATGTATACTAAGCTGCTCCACCAAATCGTCAAGGTATACCCTTATAGAGCTGTCCTACACAACGCACAACATGACGCCCGCAAACCATTCCATCAAAGTCTACATTCCAAAATGGCACTCCTTCCCTTCTGAGCTCTGCCATGCGCACAAACGGTGGTTCCCCCATATATGGGGTATCAACATACTCAAGACAAATTGCACCACACCGTTTTGGGTCCAATTTCTCCAGATACCCTTGGGAAATTAAAAAAATTGAGGGCTTAAAGATCATTTTTGTGGAAAAAAATAATGATTTTTTTATTTTCACGGCTCTACATTATAAACTTTAGTGAAATAATTGGGGGTTCAAAGTGCTCACCACACATCTAGATAAGTTGCATGGGTGGTCTACTTTCCAAAATTGTGGTACTTGGGGGGATTTCCACTGTTTAGGCACATCAGGAGCTCTCCAAATGCGGCATCCGATCTCAATTCCAGCCAGTTTTGCATTGAAAGTCAAACAGAGCTCCTTCCCTTCCGAGCTCTGCCATGCACCCAAACATTGGTCTACCCCCACATATGGGGTATCAGCATACTCAGGACAAACTGTATAACAACTTTTTGGGGTCCAATTTCTCTTTTTACCCTTGGGAAAATAAAATAAATTGGGGCAAAAAGATAATTTTTGTGAAAATAATATGATTTTTTATTTTTACGGCTCTACATAATAAATTTCTGTGAAGCACTTGAGGGTTCAAAGTGCTCACCACACTTCTAGATAAGTTCCTTAGGGGGCAGGGCCAGCTCCAGGTTTTTGAGGGCCCCAGGTGAAAGAGTCTCAGTGGGCCCCCCTTTTAACACATACCACGATTCATGATGCACAGATACAGCAGAGAAATATAGGTATAGTACAATGCTAGATTTAACTTCTTACAAGAGTGATAGCAATTCTAAATTCTGCAATACCATACAGCAGAGGGGCTTTATAAAAGTCAACCCCTTATATGCCAATTTTTGTGACCTATGTACTCCCTCTTCCTCAGTTACCAGTAGGCATTTTATTGTTAGCTAAACTTGCTGCAAAGAAAAAACTGCATACATTGAATATGAAAATTTTTAATGGAAAATGTTTTAAAGTAAACATTAGAAAGTATTAACATAGAACATTTGTAAAAGTGCAAAATGTGTAGCATATAGCACAGCCACGTAGGATATTTCACAGCCCAGTGGTATATAGCACATCCCACATAGTATATAACACAGCCACGTAGTATATAGCACAGCCACATAGCATATAAGACAGCCCACATAGTATGTAACACAGCCCACGCAGCATATAGCACAGCTACATAGTATATAGCACAGCCACGTAGCATGTATCACAGCCAATGTAGTATATAACACAGCCCACGTAGCATACGGTACAGCCACATAGCATATAGCACAGCCATATAGCATATAACACAGCCCACGTAGCATATAGCACAGCCACGTAGCATATAACATAGCCCACATAGTGTATAACACAGCCCATGTAGCATATAACACAGCATACATAATATATAGCACAGCCACATAGTATATAGCACAGCTACATAGCATATGGCACAGCCGCGTAGTATATGACACAGCCACATAGCAAATAACACAGCCCACGAAGTATATAACACAGCCCACATAGTATATAACACAGCCCACAAAGCATATAGCACAGCCCACGTAGCATATAACACAGCCCACATAGTATATAGCACAGCCACGTAGTATATAACAGCCACGTAGTATATAGCAGCCACGTAGTATATAACACAGCCATGTAGTATATAGTAGTGTAGTCACCATAGCCCTGTTAAAAAAGAGTTAAAATAAAAAATAGTTATATACTCACCTTCTGGCGGCCCCCAGATCCAGCCCAGGCCTTAGCGATGCTCCCACCATCTCCTGTTCCCAGTGATGCTTTGCGACAATGACCTGTGATGACTTAGCAGTCTCACATGATCCTATGTCATCTGGGGTCATTTTGCAAGGCATCACTGGGAACGGGAGCTGCCGGGAGCATCATGAGGTTCAGGAAGGCTGCGGGGGACACCGGAAGGTGAGAATATCACGATTTTTTATTTTTTTTAATTATTTTCTACATTATATCTTTTTACTATTGATGCTGCATAAGCAGCAGCATCAATAGTAAAAAGTTGGTCATACTTGTCAAAATGGGCCCCCCATCTTGCTAGGGCCCCTGCACTTGCCCAGGTGTGCCGGATGCTGACGCCAGCCCTGTTAGGGGGTCTACTTTCCAAATTGGTGTCACTCAGGGCCGGACTGGCCATAGGGCAGTTCTGGCAAATGCCAGAAGGGCCGATGGCAGTAGTGGGCCGCTCGAATGTGCCGCTGCCGGCACACTCCCCACGCTGTCGCGGCACACTCCCGGCCCCGCATTCAACTATACCGGCGTCATAGACGCCGGTACAGTTGAATGCAATGATGGAGGAGAGAGCGTCTGCTGACGCCCCCTCTCCCATCATTCCCCGCTCTGCCTGCCGCTGACACTGCGGGTGCGCGATGACGTCATATCATCGCGCACCTGCTGTGTGACGGGGCGGGCAGACTGCGACTGCTGAGAGAGACCAGAGCCAGAGAAGCGTGGGACACGAGGAGAGAGGTGAGTAGAGTGTTTTGTTTTTTTTTATCAACGAGTGATGACTGGATTGTGGAGCTATTGGGGGGGGGGGCTGCCTGCCTGCATTACTTTCTATGGGGGCTGCCTGCCTGCATTACTTTCTATGGGGCTGGCTTCCTGCATTACTTTCTATGGGGGCTGCCTGCATTACATTCTATGGGGGCTGCCTGCTTGCATTACATTCTATGGGGGCTGCCTGCCTGCATTACATTCTATGGGGGCTGCCTGCCTGCATTACTTTCTATGGGGGCTGCCTGCCTGCATTACTTTCTATGGGGGCTGCCTGCCTGCATTACTTTCTATAGGGGCTGCCTGCCTGCATTACATTTTATGGGGGCTGCCTGCCTGCATTACATTCTATGGGGGCTGCCTGCCTGCATTACATTCTATGGGGGCTGCCTGCCTGAATTACATTCTAAGGGGGCTGCCTGCCTGCATTACATTCTATGGGGCTGCCTGCCTGCATTACATTCTATGGGGGCTGCCTGCCTGCATTACATTCTATGGGGGCTGCCTGCCTGCATTACATTCTATGGGGGCTGCCTGCATGCATTACATTTAATGGGGGCTGCCTGCCTGCATTACATTCTATGGGGGCTGCCTGCCTGCATTACATTCTATGGGGGCTGCCTGCCTGCATTACATTCTATGGGGGCTGCCTGCCTGCATTACATTCTATGGGGGCTGTGCTGCATTATATTGTATGGTGTCTGCCTGCATTATATTCTATGGGGGCTGGCTGCATTCCATTCCATGGGCCTGTGCTGCATTATATTCTATGGGGCTGGCTGCATTCCATTACATGGGCCTGTGCTGCATTATATTCTATGGGGCTGGCTGCATTCCATTCCATGGGCCTGTGCTGCATTATATTCTATGGGGCTGGCTGCATTCCATTCTATGGGCCTGTGCTGCATTATTTTCTATGGGGCTGTGCTGCATTACATTCTATGGGGCTGTGCTGCATTACATTCTATGGGGCTGTGCTGCATTACATTCTATGGGGGCTGCCTGCATTACATTCTATGGGGGCTGCCTGCATTACATTCTATGGGGGCTGTGCTGCATTATATTGTATGGTGGCTGCCTGCATTACATTCTATGGGGGCTGGCTGCATTCCATTCCATGGGCCTGTGCTGCATTATATTCTATGGGGCTGGCTGCATTCCATTCCATGGGCCTGTGCTGCATTATATTCTATGGGGCTGGCTGCATTCCATTCTATGGGCCTGTGCTGCATTATATTCTATGGGGCTGGCTGCATTACATTGTATGGTGGCTGTGCTGCATTATATTGTATGGGGCTGTGCTGCATTATATTCTATGGGGCTGTGCTGCATTATATTCTATGGGGCTGTGCTGTATTACATTCTATGGGGCTGTGCTGCATTTAATTCTATGGGGCTGGCTGCATTACATTCTATGGGGGCTGTGCTGCATTACATTCTATGGGGCTGGCTGCATTACATTCTATGGGGGCTGTGCTGCATTACATTCTATGGGGACTGTGCTGCATTAAATTCTATGGGGCTGTTCTGTATTACATTCTATGGGGCTGGCTGCATTACATTCTATGGGGGCTGTGCTGTATTACATTCTATGGGGGCTGTGCTGTATTACATTCTATGGGGGCTGTGCTGTATTATATTCTATGGGGGCTGTGCTGTATTACATTCTATGGGGGCTGTGCTGCATTACATTCTATGGGGACTGTGCTGCATTAAATTCTATGGGGCTGTTCTGTATTACATTCTATGGGGCTGGCTGCATTACATTCTATGGGGGCTGTGCTGTATTACATTCTATGGGGGCTGTGCTGTATTACATTCTATGGGGGCTGTGCTGTATTACATTCTATGGGGGCTGCGCTGTATTACATTCTATGGGGGCTGTGCTGTATTACATTCTATGGGGGCAGTGCTGTATTATAGTCTATGGGGGCTGTGCTGTATTATAGTCTATGGGGGCTGTGCTGTATTACATTCTATGGGGACTGAGCTGTAATGCTGGATACAGCTGTAATTATATGTTATATAGTCGTGTTACACTCCCCTCACTTCTTGTAGCCTACAAGTGTACAGAGATATTATACAGTCACCATGCGACAAGTGGGCCTGTGTGACTTCAAATGCCAGGGCTGAATTTTAGTCCCAGTCCGGCCCTGGTGTCACTTGTGGCGTTTCCAGTGTTTAGGCACATTAGGGGCTCTCCAAATGCGACATGACGTCTCATCTCAATTCCAGCCAATTTAGCATTGAAAAGTCAAATGATGCTCCTTCCCTTCTGAGCTCTGCCATGCACCCAAACAATGGTTCCCCCACATATTTGGTACCTGCATACTCAGGACAAATTGCACAATAATTTTGGGGTCCAATTTCTCCTGTTACACTTGGTAAAATAAAACAAATTGGATCTGAAGTAATTTTTTTGTGAAAAAAAGTTAAATGTTCATTTTTTTTAAACATTCCAAAAATTCCTGTGAAGCACCTGAAGGGTTAATAAACTTCTTGAATATAGTTTTGAGCACCTTGAGGGGTACAGTTTTTAGAATGGTGTCACTTTGGGGTATTTTCTAATTTCTAATTCTAATTTCTAATAAAATTTTCAAATTTTTTGCCAAATTTCCATTTTTTCCCACAAATAAACGCAAGTCATATCAAAGAAATGTTACCACTTTCATGAAGTACAATATGTCATGAGAAAACAATGTCAGAATCATCAGATCATTGGAAGCGTTCCAGATGTATAACCTCATAAATGGACAGTGGTCAGAATTGTAAAAATTGGCCTGGTCATTAACATGCAAACCACCCTTGGGGTTTAAGAGGTTAATTATTTGAATTGTTGCTAAGTTTTCTCTAAATTAATATCAGAAAATTGGAATAAAAAATATTCTGCATATTTATATTTGCAGCAAAAATAAAGTTTGAAAGTATGAAACTTTTTTTTTCTTTATATATCGCCAACATATTCCACAGTGCACATCGCACACATCATTGCTGTCCCCAATGGGGCTCACAATCTGAATTCCCTATCAGTATGTCTTTGGAATGTGGGAGGAAACCGGAGAACCAGGAGGAAACCCACGCAAACACGGGGACAACATACAAACTCCTTGCATATGTTGTCCTTGGAGGGATTTGAACCCAGGACTCCAGCGCTGCAATGCTAACCACTGAGCCACCATGCTGCCCATGTATTAACTATATGTAGCAGTAAGTGGAAAACTCTTTCATGTCATAGAAACAAGAGCCAACTAATAATTTCATTTGTTTGATTTGAATTCAGAAGGTCAAAATCATTTAGAAATGGCTTATTTCAGCTGAACCTGACAAATTTTGAAAGTATGTAGAACAGTGATCAGTGTAAATGTGAATCTAGCACTGGATTTAGGGTACTGTCACACAGTGCCATTTTGATCGCTACGACGGTACGATTCGTGACGTTCTAGCGATATCGTTACGACATCGCAGTGTCTGACACGCAGCAGCGATCAGGGATCCTGCTGAGAATCGTACGTCGTAGCAGATCGTTTGGAACTTTCTTTCGTCGCTTGATCACCCGCTGACATCACTGGATCGTTGTGTGTGACAGCAATCCAGCGATGTGTTCGCTTGTAACCAGGGTAAACATCGGGTAACTAAGCGCAGGGCCGCGCTTAGTAACCCGATGTTTACCGTGGTTACCGGCGTAAAAGTAAAAAAAACAAACAGTACATACTTACATTCCGGTGTCTGTCCTCCGGCGTCTCAGCTTCTCTGCACTGTGAGCGCCGGCCAGCCAGAAAGCGAGCACAGCGGTGACGTCTGACGTCACCGCTCTGCTTTCTGGCTATGGTGCTTACACAGTGCAGAGAAGCACAGCGCCGGAGGACAGACACCGGAATGTAAGTATGTACTGTTTGTTTTTTTTACGTTTACGCTGGTAACCAGGGTAAACATCGGGTTACTAAGCGCGGCCCTGCGCTTAGTAACCCGATGTTTACCCTGGTTACCCGGGGACTTCGGCATCGCTCCAGCGCCGTAATTGCAACGTGTGACCGCAGTCTACGACGCTGGAGCGATAATCATACGATCGCTGCAACGTCACGGATCGTGCCGTCGTAGCGATCAAAATGGCAGAGTGTGACGGTACCCTTAGGTAAAAAACCTGATAAAGGCTTTGCATGATCTTTCTGCGCCTCTCTCTGTCTTTTTTCCTAACAATGTTCCTCATTACTCCTCCCCTCTTCAAAGAGTATAATGGGCTCTATTATGTGACAACACAATGGGCTTGTCTGAGCTAGGTGGATTTGTGCTGATTTTATCAGTGTTAATAAGTAGTGATGAGCGAATATACTCGTTACTCGAGATTTCTCGAGCACGCTTGGGGGTCCTCCGAGTATTTTTTAGTGCTCGGAGATTTAGTTTTTCTTGCCGCAGCTGAATGATTTACATCTGTTAGCCAGCATAAGTACATGTGGGGGTTGCCTGGTTGCTAGGGAATCCCCACATGTACTTATGCTGGCTAACAGATGTAAATCATTCAGCTGCGGCAAGAAAAACTAAATTTTCGAGCACTAAAAAATACTCGGAGGACCCCCAAGCGTGCTTGAGAAATCTCGAGTAACGAGTTTATTTGCTCATCGCTATTAATAAGTTGAGGGGTAGTGGTGAAAGGGAGAAGTTAATAGTTAGTTGGGACATCAGTAGATTTCCCTTACAGGATACATTACATATTTTCTTATATTCTCCTGTTCTGTTGATTTATTTAAAAACTAAAAGTACGGTTCTAATTTAAAAAGTTAAACTAAAGCCAGACATTAACCCTCTTTATTCTAAATGTATTTGACTTCTATATTGTTTAGATGTTTTAACTGTGTTGTCCTTAACAAAATCATTCTTACCTTTGAGTGGTAGCTGATGTTCATCTCAAGTTTAGATTATAAAAAGTTTTAAACTGCAGGTTTATTATAAATATAAAAGTAAGTCAAAAAACAGTCTGAATATCACTCTGCTATCTAGTCTTTTTATGGACTCTTACTAATATATATCTTGTGTGATGCATCATAAAAATAACTTGCTAAGTTCTACTCAATGAACAGTTAATATATAATATACAGTCTTTTCTTAGGCCATTCATTTAAAAGCCTATATTTAAGTTGACATTTTCTAGTGCAATTGCTCAAATTTTGTTCAACATAGTATGGAAGCTGTCTATTTGATACTTGAAATGCCTTGATCACATAAGTACTTCCACCATTGATCTGCCACAGTGTGATGGCATAGCACATTGATTCATTAATGCCTTAACCTTCTATCCCTGACAATCTATGCATTAATTTACCATATCTAATTCACTGCTAGTAAATACTCACACTACTTTATGAATGAAGGCACATTTTTTAAGACTTTGATAGTGCTTATTCGGGGTATTTTGGTATGCAAATTTTTTTGGGGTGTAGAACCTTATGTTTTTCTTATTGAAACTCATGCTATATGTTTTCTAACTGAGTACTTCCTACATGTAATGAATGCCTTAAAGGGAATACATAATTTGTATAATTTTTACTGATTAAAAAAAGAAAGGGTTCTCTTTTCCGTTTTTGTCTCCTGAGTGAAGATATGTTTTCTTATATTTTCTTCATATGATTTTGACATCTTACAGTTTGCCTGTGCTTCAGTTAACAGCACTTTACAGCAAATACAGGGATAACAGGAAACAATACACTGGAGTTGTACAGGGTGGGCCATTTATATGGATGCACCTAAATAAAATCGGAATGGTTGGTGATATCAACTTCCTGTTTTTGGCACATTAGTACATGGGAGGGGGAAAACTTTTCAAGATGGGTGGTGACCATAGCGGCCATTTTGAAGTCAGACATTTTGAATCCAACTTTATTTTTTCAATAGGAAGAGGGTCATGTGACACAAACTTATTGAGAATTTCACAAGAAAAACAATGGTGTGCTTGGTTTTAACGCAACTTTATTCTTTCATGAGTTATTCACAAGTTTATGACCACTTATAAAATGTGTTGAAAGTGCTGCCCATTGTGTTGGATTGTCAATGCAACCCTCTTTCCCCACTCTTGACACACTGATAGCACCACCGCAGAAGAAATGCTAGCACAGTCTTCCAGTATCCATTATTTCAGATGCTGCACATCTCGTATCTTCACAGCATAGACAATTGCCTTCTGATGACCCCAAAGATAAAAGTCTAAGGGGGTCAGATCGGGAGACCTTGGTGGCCATTCACCTGGCGCATGATGACTAATCCACTTTCCAGGAAACTGTTCATGTAGGAATGATCAGACCTGACAACTATAATGTGGTGGTCTATGTTGTGAAGATACAAGGGTACTAAGAGCTCATGATCTGCTCCTGGCACTTTAACCCCCGAAACACTGTGATCAAACAAGATGGTAGTGTTCTGGTGGCATAGAGAAGCATCGTGCAGGGAGGGGGCTCCCTGCGTGCTTCCGTGAGACCCTCAGAACAACGCCATGTGATTGCGGTGTTCCGAGGGTCTCCTCCCTGCAGGCCCCCAGATCCAAGATGGCCACGGGGTCCTTCTGGGTCCTGCAGGGTGGAGGCTTCTCAGTGCCTTCTGAGAGCAAGCACCGCAAGCCTCCTTCACTGCCTGTCAGATCGCTGCTCTGACACAGTGCTGTGCAAAGTGTCAGATCAGCGATCTGATTTTATACAGTGATGTCCCACCCTGGGACAATGGAAAAAAGTTTATATATATATATATATATATATATATATATATTATACTGTGTAAAAAATAGTTTTTCAAAAATTCCTAAATAAAGAAAAAGTATAAACATTGCTCCAAAAAATACATTTCTCTATGTAAATAAAAAAAAATAAAAGTACACATATTTAGTATCGCCACGTTCGTAACGACCTGACCTATAAAACTGTTCCACTAGCTAACCCTTTCAGTGAACACCGTAAAAAAAATGAGACAAAAAACAATGCTTTATCATCAAACTGCTGAACAAAAAGTGGAATAACACGTGATCAAAAGGACAGATATAAATAAACATGGTACCACTGAAAACGTAATCTTGTCCGGCAAAAACTGAGCCACCATACAGCATCATCACCAAAAAACATAAAAGTTATAGCTCTCAGAATAAAGTGATGCAAAAACAATTATTATTCATATAAAATAGTTTTTATTGTATAAAAGCGCCAAAACATAAAAAAAATTATATAAATGAGGTATCGCTGCAATTCCAAAAGAAATTCATGAATTGCTGGTTTTTGATCATTCTGACACCCAAAAATTGTAATAAAAAGCGATCAAAAAATGTCATGTGCTCGAAAATGGTACCAATAAAAACGTAAACTCATCCTGCAAAAAAAAGCCCTCACATGACTCTGTGAGACAAAATATAGAAAAATTATAGCTCTCAAAATGTGGTGATGCAAAAACTATTTTTTGAAATAAAAAGCGTCTTTTAGCGTGTGACAGCTGCCAAACATAAAATCCCGATATAAAAAACCTGCAATAAAAAGTAAAACAATTTGGGATAGTGTTAGGGTTGGGGCAAAAGTTAGGGTTAGGGTTGGGGCTAAAGTTAGGGTTAGGGTTGTGGCTATAATTAGGGTTAGGGTTTGGATTAGGTTAGGGTTGGGCTTAGAGTTAGGGTTGGGATTAGGGTTAGGGGTGTGTTAGAGTTAGGTTTGTGGTTAGGGTTATGGTTAGGGCTGGGATTCGGGTTAGGGGTCAGTTGGGGTTAGGGTTGGAGTTAGAATTGGGGAGCCTCCACTGTTTATGCACATCAGGGGCTCTCCAAACGTGACATGGCATCCGATCTCAATTCCAGCCAATTCTCCGAGCTCTGCTGTGCGCCCAAACAGTGATTTACCCCCACATATAGGGTATCAGCGTACTCGGGACAAATTGGACAACAACTTTTATGGTCCAATTTCTGCTGCTACCCTTGTGAAAATAAAAAATTGGGGGCAAAAATATAATTTTTGTGAAAAAAATATGATTTTTATTTTTACGGCTCTACGTTATAAACTTATTTGAAGCACTTGGGGGTTCAAAGTTCTCACCACACATCTAGATAAGTTTCTTAGGGTGTCTACTTTCCAAAATGGTGTCACTTGTGGGGACTTTCCACTGTTTAGTCACATTAGGGGCTCGCCAAACGCGACATGGTGTCCAATCTCAATGCCAGCCCATTTTAGTTTGAATACAGTCAAATGGCACTCCTTCCCTTCTGAGCTCTGCCATGTGCCAATTCAGTTTCTCCTGTTACCCTTGGCAAAATAAAAATATTGGATCTGTAGTACATTTTTTGTGAAAAAAAGTAAAATGTTCATTTTTTTTTTAAACATTCCAAAAATTCATGTAAAGCACCTGAAGGGTTAATAAACTTCTTGAATGTGGTTTTGAGCACCTTAAATGGTGCAGTTTTTAGAATGGTGTCACTTTGGGGTATTTTCTATCATATAGACCCCTCAAAGTGACTTCAAATTTGATGTGTTCCCTAAAAAAATAGTGTTGTAAAAATGAGAAATCGCTGGTAAACTTTTAACCCCTTACTAAAGAAAAGCTACCCTATTAAAATATAACCTTTATTAAGTGAACATAATAAAAGAATCCCAACAGCGGGATTTGTTCCTTATAATTAAATTGCCTAGGAAAAACCGGGCTTGTAAAAATACAAGAGAGCAGACCAAAAAATAGAAGCTCTCTACCTGACTAATCAATGTAAATAATGATATACCGGAAAAGACTAGAAAAAATGTTAGGAAAAAGACCCCTCTAACATCATAGAAGTATGCCCAGTCAAAAAATCTCAACAAGCAGAACTGCCAGCACCTAAATGGTTAACAACTACAAGGTTAGTGCAACTATGTCATAAACTCACTAAACCAATGTGAAGAAATGAGTGACCTCTTCCTGGATACCACTTCTATCTGAGCACCTACCTAGATGCAGAGGTTGGCACCCTAAGAAAAAGCGAGATTGGCGCCCCCGCTCGTATGATGGCTGTACTTGAACTCCTATAAAGACCTTATAAGGCTGATAGTCAGAAACAGAGGGCCAGACGGCCTGTAATCATTGTATGATATCAAGATGACGTGGTGTCAGTGTATGATAACACAGGCCAAAAAAAAGTGTGAATATATACAAAGGAGAGATTACAATCAACTTAAGTCACTCAAAACAAATATGTTAGAATACTAAAAGATATATCATAGCTGCAATAGCAATACCCCAATATGAAAAGGATTAGACCAGTGCTGACACACAATGACCCTGATAAATATTCCAGCAAATATGCAAAATAACAGTCAGCATAGTATAAATGCATAGATGTTACCACACACATGCTTCAACCCCAAAATATTCCAGTTTACAAAATGACAAAAAGGGGCACAAAAAGATATAACCCCAAAATACATCATACTCATCTGACATAGTGTGGAACTTCATGCAGATAGCTGGAAATGATGATAGCCTAGATCCTTAGAGGAAGAGGACAGGCTCACAACACACTCTCGACGCGTTTCCCCCACCTGGGTTTATCAGGAGAGACTACTTGTGTCTTGGCAGTGAAGGATCATGATAGAAATGAGTCAACTTTTAACCCTTATAACTCCCTAACAAAAAAAAATTGGTTCCAAAATTTTAATGTTTTTTGTGTGACATCTGTGTGATTTAAGGGTATGAAAACTCATAGTTAGAAAACTGAGAAATTTTCTAACTTTTTGCCAAATTTCTATTTTTTTCAGAAATAAACACAAGGCATATCAAAGAAATTTGACCACTTTCATGAAGTACATTATGTCACGAGAAAACAATGTCAGAATCACCGGGATCCGTTGAAGCGTTCCAGAGTTATAACCTTATAAAGGGACAGTGGTCAGAATTGTAAAAATTGGCCCAGTCATTAACGTGCGTGCAAACCACCCTCGGGGGTAAAAGGGTTAAAATTTAGATAGTGACATGGAAATGTAAAAAATGAAATACATTACAAGTAATTTTTGAAAAAATATGTCCAACATTAAAACTTAATTTAAGCAATAGTTCTTTTTCTAATGACACATTTCATATAACATATTGACTTAAACACAGGCATCACTGCTTTCTAATTGGTTATTACAATGGCTAGCCTAAGACTTTTATTTTATGTCACATCTTTCAACAACAATTGCAGCTGTCATTGTTGAATGTACAGTGGGAATGGAAAGTATTCAGACCCCTTTAAATTTTCCACTCTTTGTTTCATTGCAGCCATTTGGTAAATTCAAAAAAGTTCATTTTTTTCTCATTAATGTACACTCTGCGCCCTATTCTGACTGAAAAAAAAACAGAAATGTAGCCATTTTTGCAAATTAATGAAGAAAGAAAAACTGAAATATCACATGGTCATAAGTATTCAGACCTCATTTATCAGGAGGACAATGAGTAAGTAACATACCAAAACCAATAATTCAAATTTAATAGCTCTTTTTATTTACTGCCATAAAAATTAAACATAAATACATAGGTCTTTAGTACAAAATCATGTGAATCACTCTAAAGTGTTAAATGTGACACAGGGTGGAGTATATCAGACTGAAAATACTAAATGAGCAATGAGGGATCATCACACTGCTTATATACTAGGTGCCTGTATGATCAAGAAGAGGGGGCCCCCTGAGGAAGCGACATACTTTTTATGCAAAACGCGCGTTGGGGATTCTGACGCAGGCTGGAGAAGGACGTCTGACCTTACTATGGGTAAATTAAGCTGTCCTTTCTGTATACGAATGAGGGATTAAGCTGTTTGCAGCATATGGTGTGGATACTGTGTTAGAAATGGGAATGACTATAACTGCAACCGGCAATTTACTCTCTTCAGTTATCCACAGCATATGGTGTGAGTGCGGCAATATGAGTGGGAGGGAATGTGCTTGCAGGCAGTAATATACCTATCTTGTTGATCATACAGGCACCTAGTATATAAGCAGTGTGATGATCCCTCATTGCTCATTTAGTATTTTCAGTCTGATATACTCCACCCTGTGTCACATTTAACACTTTAGAGTGATTCACATGATTTTGTACTAAAGACCTATGTATTTATGTTTAATTTTTATGGCAGTAAATAAAAAGAGCTATTAAATTTGAATTATTGGTTTTGGTATGTTACTTACTCATTGTCCTCCTGATAAATGATAAGCTTATGAGTTGTTATACCTACATGGGTCCGTGGTAATTTCTGGTGTCGTATAGAATAAAGTATTCAGACCTGTTGCTCAGTATTGAGTAGAATCACCCCTTTGAGCTAGTAGAGCCATGAGTCTTCTTGGGAATGATGCAACAAGTTTTTCACACCTGGATTTGGGGATCATCTGCCATTCTTCCTTGCAGATCCTCTCCAGTTCTGTCAGGTTGGATGGTGAATGTTGGTGGACAGCCATTTTCAGGTCTCTCCAGAGATGCTCATTTGGTCTTAGGTCAGGGTTCTGGCTGGGCCAGTCAAGAATGGTCACAGAGTTGTTCTGAAGCCACTCCTTTGTTATTATAGCTGTGTACTTAGGGTCATTGTCTTGTTGGCAGGTGAACCCTTGGCCAAGTCTTAGGTCCAGAGTACTCTGAAAGAGGTTTTCATCCAGGATATCTCTGTACTTGGCTGCATTCATGTTTCCTTCAATGAAAACCAGTCGTCCTGTCCCTGCAGCTGAAAAACAACCTCATAGCATGATGCTGTCACCACCATGTTTCACTATTGAGATTGTATTGGGCGGGTGATGAGCAATGCCTGGTTGTCTCCATACATACATACCGCTTAGAATTATCAACAAAATGGTCAATCTTCATCTCATCAGACCAGAGAATCTTATTTCTTGTAGTCTGGGCATCCTTCACGTGTTTTTTAGCAAACTCTATGCTGATTTTCATATGTCTTGCATTGAAGAGAGGCTACCGTCGGGCCACTCTACCAAGAAGGCCCGACTGGTGGAGGGCTGCAGTGACAGTTGACTTTGTGGAACTTTCTCCCAGCTCCCTACTGCATCTCTGGCGCTCAGCCACAGTGATCTTGGGGTTCTTCTTTACCATTATCACCAAGGCTCTTCTCCCATGATTGCTCAGTTTTGCTGGGCTACCAGGTCTAGGAAGACTTCTGGTGATCTCAAACTTCTTCCACTTAAGGATTATGGAGGCCACTGTGCTCTTAGGAACCTTGAGTACTGCAGAAATTCTGTGTGCCTTGCCACAATTCTGTCTCTGAGCTCCTTGGTCAGTTCCTATGACCTCATAATTCTCATTTTGTCTGACATGCACTGTGAGCTTTGAAGTCTTATATAGACAGGTGTGTGCCTTTGCAAATCAAGTACTATCAATTTAATTAAACACAGCTGGTCTCCAATGAAGGAGTAGAACCATCTCAAGGAGGATCACAAGGAAATGAACAGCATGAAACTTAAATATGAGTGTCTGAGCAAAGGGTCTGAATACTTATGACTAGGGTTGAGCGAAACGGATCGTTCATTTTCATAAGTCGCCGACTTTTGGTAAAGTCGGCGTCTCATGAAACCCGACCCGATCCCTGTGTGGGGTCGGCCATGCGGTACGCGATCTTGGCGCCAAAGTCGCATTTCGTATGACGCGTTTAGTGCCATTTTTACAGCCAATGAAGGAGCGTGGGCAGAGTGATGACATAGGGGTTAGGGCGTGCACGCCTATCATCATTTTATCGCTTGTGCGCAGTAGCGATTTGGAATGTGTAAAACGAAATTTTCAGTGCTGGGACGGAGGGGGAGAGAGAGAGAGAGAGAGAGGGAGAGAGAGAGAGAGAAAAAAAAAACCCCATTGACGTGCATAGGGTTTCGTGTTCCGGCCGATCCTCGACTTTGCGCAGTAATCGGCCGATTTCGCCCGACTCGACTTTTCCAATAGTCGGGTTTCGTGAAACATGACTCGACCCTAAAAAAGTCAAGGTCGCTCAACCCTACTTATGACCATGTGATATTTCAGTTTTTCTTTTTAATTAAATTTGCAAAAAATTCTACATTTCTGTTTTTTTCAGACAAGATGGGGAGCAGAGTGTATAATAATGTGAAACAAATGAACTTTTTTAAATTTACCAAATGGCTGCAATTAAACAAAGAATGAAAAAATTAAAGGGGTCTGAATGCTTTCTGTACCCACTGGAAATAATTAAAAAAAAAAGCTTGGGTTCCCCTGTATTTTTGATAATCAGCCAAGCGAAACTCACAGCTGGGGGCTGCAACCCTCAGCTGTCTGCTTCAGCAAGGCTCTTTGTCAAAAATAGAGGGGTCCCCACACCGTATTTTTTAATGATATACAATGCCTTGCGAAAGTATTCGGCACCCTGGAACTTTTCAACCTTTTCCCACATATCATGCTTCAAACATAAAGATACCAAATGTAAATTTTTGGTGAAGAATCAACAACAAGTGGAACACAATCGGGAAGTTGAACAAAATTTATTGGCTATTTTAATTTTTTTGTGGAAATTCAAAAACTGAAAAGTGGTGCGTGCAATATTATTCGGCCCCTTTACTTTCAGTGCAGCAAACTCACTCAAGAAGTTCACTGTGTATCTCTGAATGGTCCAATGTTGTCCTAAATGCCAAATGATGATAAATATAATCCACCTGTATGTAATCAAGTCTCCGTATAAATGCACCTGCTCTGTGGTAGTCTCAAGGTTCTGTTTGAAGCACAGAGAGCATCATGAAGACCAAGGAACACAACAGGCAGGTCTGTGATACTGTTGTGGAGAAGTTTAAAGCAGGATTTGGATACAAAATGATTTCCAAAACTTTAAACATCCCAAGGAGCACTGTGCAACGATCATATTGAAATGGAAAGAGTATCATACCACTGCAAATCTACCAAGACCTGGCCGTCCCTCTAAACTTTCATCTCAAACAAGGAGAAGACTGACCAGAGATGCAGCCAAGCGGCCCATGATCACTTTGAATGAACTGCAGAGATCTACAGCTGAGGTGGGACAGTCTGTCTATAGGACAACAATCAGTTGTACACTGCACATATCTGGCCTTTATGGAAGAGTGGCAAGAAGAAAGCCATTTCTCAAAGATATCCATAAAAAGTGTTGTTTAAAGTTTGCAACAAGCCACCTGGGAGACACACCAAACATGTGGAAGAAGGTGCTCTGGTCAAATGAAACCAACATCAAACTTTTTGGCAACAATGCCAAGCGGTATGTTTGGCGTAAAGGCAACAAAGTTCATCACCCTGAACACACCATCCCCATTGTCAAACATGGTGGTGGCAGCATCATGGTTTTGGCCTGCTTTTCTTCAGCAAGGACAGGGAAGATGGATAAAATTGATGGGAAGATGGATGGAGCCAAATACAGGACTATTCTTGAAGAAAACCTGTTGGAGTCTGCAAAAGACCTCAGACTGGGACAGATATTTGTCTTCTAACAAGACAATTATCCCAAACATAAAGCAAAATCTACAATGGAATGGTTCACAAATAAACCTATCCAGGTGTCAGAATGGCCAAGTCAAAGTCAAGACCTCAATCCAATCGAGAATCTGTGGAAAGAGCTGAAAACTGCTGTTCACAAACGATCTCCATCAAACCTCACTGAGCTCAAGCTGTTTGCCAAGGAAGAATGGACAAGAATTTCAGTCTCTCGATGTACAAAACTGATCGAGACATACTCCAAGCGACTTGCAGCTGTAATCGCAGCAAAAGATGGCTCATCAAAGTATTAAGTTAAAGGGGCCGAATAATATTGCACGCACCACTTTTCGGTTTTTGAATTTCCACAAAAAATTAAAATAACCAATAAATGTAGCTCAACCTCACAATTGTGTTCCACTTGTTGTTGATCCTTCACCAAAAATTTTCATTTGGTATCTTTATGTTTGAAGCATGATATGTGGGGAAAGGTTGAAAAGTTCCAGGGGGCCGAATACTTTCGCAAGGCACTGTAAATAAATAATTAATAAAATGGTGTTTGGTCCTCCCCTTTTGACAGCCAGTCAAGCTGGTTGTCATCCTTCTGGGAAATCATCTTATGGACAGATGAGACAAAGAGAGAGCTTTTTGGTAAAACACATTATTCTACTGTTTACTGAAAGCAAAATAAGGCCTACAAAGAAAAGAACACAGTACACACAGTCAAATATATTGGAGGTTCAAAGATGTTTTTAGTTTGTTTTGCTGCCTCTGATACAAAGTGCCTTCACTTCATGCAAGCATTATGAAATCTGAGGATTACCAAAGGATATTGGTGGCAATGTAGTGCCCAATGTTAGAAAGCTGGGTTTGCATCCTCTGTCATAGCCCTTGCAGAAGGACAATGACCTCAAATATATTTTAAGAAGCAGCAAGAAATGGATGGAAACAAAGCCCTGGAAAGTTCTGAATTGGCCAGAAATGAGTCCGGAGCTAAATTCCATTGAACACCTGTGGAGAGATCCTAAAATTGCTGTTGGGAGAAGCCAACCTTCAAATATGAGAGACCTGGAGCAATTTGCAAAAGAAGAGTGGTCCAAAATTCCAGTTGAGAGGTGGAAGAAGCTTGTTGGTGGTTATAGGAAGTGATTGATGGCAGTTATTTATTCCAAAGGTTGTGCAACCAAATATTAAGTTGAGAGTGACAACAATTTTGTCTTGCCCATTTTGGGGGTCTCTGTGAAATGATGTCTAATTTGCCTTTTCTAGTTTTTTTGTATTGTTCCAACACACGCAAAGAAAATAAACATGTATAACAAAACTTGTGTAATTGTAATAATTTTCTGTGACAAATCCTTAGTTTTCTTCAACAGTTTCAAGGATGCTAATACTATTAGTCATGACTGTATATATGTTTTATATACAGTACAGACCGAAAGTTTGGACACACCTTCTCATTTAACCCCTTTCTGACCTCAGACAGGATAGTACGTCCGAGGTCAGAAGCCCCGCTTTGATGCGGGCTCCGGCGGTGAGCCCGCATCAAAGCCGGGACATGTCAGCTGTTTCTAACAGCTGACATGTGCCCGCAATAACTAGTTCCGGGCGGCCGGAAATGAGCGCATCGCCAACCCCCGTCACATGATCAGAGGTTGGCGATGCTTCTCCATTGTAACCATAGAGGTCCTTGAGACCTCTATGGTTACTGATCACCGGTAGCTGTGAGTGCCACCCTGTGGTCAGCGCTCACAGCACACCTGCAATTCTGCTGCATAGCAGCGAACATCAGATCGCTGCTATGTAGCAGAGGCGATTGGGTTGTGCCTGCTTCTAGCCTCCTATGGAGGCTATTGAAGCATGGCAAAAGTTAAAAAAAAGTAACAAAATGTGAAAAAAATAAAAAATATATAAAAGTTTAAATCACCCCCCTTTCGCCCCATTAAAAATAAATCAATAAAAAAAAATCAAATCTACACATACTTTGTGCAAAAAGAAAAAAAAAAAAAAAAAAAGAGCATGAACAGCACATCCCAAAATCATACGTTGATCTAAAGCTGCTAGGCAAAAATTTATATACTGAACATGAGGTTTTCAGTTTAACATTCTGATCAGACTGTATGAAGCCCACTGCCACTTCACGGCAAACCTCGTAGTGGGTCCTACCGCCCTAACAGAGCGGAGCCATGCGGCGACCACCGCCGCAGCGGCCACGCACCAGCAGGGTGGACGGCCTGTTGCCCCACAGCACCCATGCTGCGAGACTGAGCCCCCATGACTCCAGACCGCGCCGCCCCACCAGCACAAAGCCACAGCAACAATGGCCGCCACACAGCACCAGCACCAAAATGAAAGGAGCATTTAAACTCACCTTCCTCCAGCTCTTCAGTGAGAGCCAAAATGGGCTAGACCCCTTACTTTGCAGAACATGAGGTTTTCAGTTTAACATTCTGATCAGACTGTATGAAGCCCACTGCCACTTCACGGCAAACCTCGTAGTGGGTCATACTGCCCTAAGGGAGCGGAGCTAGACCCCTTACTTTGCAGTCTCCTGCTAATTAAAATCACCTATTCTACACATATTTGGTATCGCCGCCTTCAGAATCACCCGATCTATCAACAACAAAAAAGCATTAACCTGATTGCTAAACAGCGTAGCGAGAAAAAAATTCAAAACACCAGAATTATGTTTTTTTTGGTCGCCGCGACATTGCATTAAAATGCAATAACGGGCGATCAAAAGAACACATCTGCACCGAAATGGCAGGCAAAAAATAAGCCCTCAACTCACCCCAGATCATGAAAAATGGAAACGCTACGGATATCGGAAAATGGCGCAATTTTTTTTTTTTTTTTTTTTTTAGCAAAGTTTTGAATTTTTTTCACCACTTAGATAAAAAATAACCTAGTCATGTTAGGTGTCTATAAACTCGTACTGACCTGGAGAATCATAATGGCAGGTCAGGTTTCGCATTTAGTGAACCTAGCAAAAAAGCCAAGCAAAAAACAAGTGTGAGATTGCACTTTTTTTTTAATTTCACCGCACTTGGAATTTTTTTCCCATTTTCTAGTACATGACATGCTAAAACCAATGATATCCTTCAAAAGTACAACTCGTCCCGCAAAAAATAAGCCCTCACATGGCCAAATTGACAGAAAAATAAAAAAGTTATGGCTCTGGGAAGGAGGGGAGCGAAAAACGAACACGGAAAAACGGAAAATCCCAAGGTCCTGAAGGGGTTAAAGATTTTTCTGTATTTTCATGACTATGAAAATTGTACATTCACACTGAAGGCATCAAAACTATGAATTAACACATGTGGAATTATATACTTAGCAAAAAAGTGTGAAACAACTGAAATGATGTCTTATATTCTAGGTTATTCAAAGTAGCCACCTTTTGCTTTGATGACTGCTTTGCACATTCTTGGCATTCTCTTAATGAGCTTCAAGAGGTAGTCACCGGGAATGGTTTTCAATTCACAGGTGTGCCCTGTCAGGTTTAATAATGGGATTTCTTGCCTTATAAATGGGGTTGGGACCATCAGTTGTGTTGTGCAGAAGTCTGGTGGATACACAGTTGATAGTCCTACTGAATAGACTGTTAGAAGTTGTATTATGGCAAGAAAAAAGCAGCTAAGTAAAGTAAAACGAGTGGCCATCATTACTTTAAGAAATTAAGGTCAGTCAGTCTGAAAAATTGGGAAAACTTTGAAAGTGTCCCCAAGTGCAATGGAAAAAAACATCAAGCGCTACAAAAAAATTGGCTCCCATGAGGACAGCCCCAGGAAAGGAAGACCAAGAGTCACCTCTGCTTCTGATGATAAGTTTATCTGAGTCACCAGCCTCAGAAATCGCAGGTTAACAGCAGCTCAGATTAGAGACCAGGTCAATGCCACACAGAGTTCTAGCAGCAGACACATCTCTACAACAACTGTTAGGAGGAGACTTTGTGGAGCAGACCTTCTTGGTAAAATAGCTGCTAGGAAACCACTACTAAGGACAGGCAACAAGCAGAAGAGACTTGTTTGGGCTAAAGATAACAAGGAATGGACAGTAGACCAGTGGAAATCTGTGCTTTGGTCTGATGAGTCCAAATTTGAGATCTTTGGTTCCAACCACTGTGTCTTTGTGCGACGCAGAAAAGGTGACTGGATGGACTCTACATGCCTGGTTCCCACCGTGAAGCATGGAGGAGGAGGTGTGATGGTGTGGGGTGCTTTGCTGGTGACATTGTTGGGGATTTATTCAAAATTGAAGGCATACTGAACCAGCATGGCTACCACAGCATCTTGCAGCGGCATGCTATTCCATCGGGGTTGCGTTTAGTTGGACCATCATTTATTTTTCAACAGGACAATGACCCCAAACACACCTCCAGGCTGTGTAAGGGCTATTTGACCAAGAAGGAGAGTGATGGGGTGCTACGCCAGATGACCTGGCCTCCACAGTCACCAGACATGAATGCAATTGAGATGGTTTGGGGTGAGCTGGACCGCAGAGTGAAGGCAAAAGGGCCAACAAGTGCTAAGCATCTCTGGGAACTCCTTCAAGATTGTTGGAAGACCATTCCCGGTGACTACCTCTTGAAGCTGATCAAGAGAATGCCAAGAGTGTGCAAAGCAGTCATCAAAGCAAAAGGTGGCTACTTTGAAGAACCTAGAATATAAGACATAATTTCAGTTGTTTCACACTTTTTTGTTAAGTATATAACTCCACATGTGTTAATTCATAGTTTTGATGCCTTCAGTATGAATGTTCAATTTTCATAGTCATGAAAATACAGAAAAATCTTTAAATGAGAAGGTGTGTCCAAACTTTTGGTCTGTACTGTATATATATATATATATATATATATATATATATATATATATATATATATATATATATACACAGCTCAAAAAAATAAAGGGAACACTAAAATCCCACATCCTAGATATCACTGAATGAAATATTCCAGTTGTAAATCTTTATTCATTACATAGTGGAATGTGTTGAGAACAATAAAACCTAAAAATTATCAACATAAATCACAACTAATATCTCACAGAGCTCTGGAGTTTGAATGATGCTCAAAATCAAAGTGGAAAATGAAGTTACAGGCTGATCCAACTTCAGTGGAAATGCCTCAAGACAAGGAAATGATGCTCAGTAGTGTGTGGCCTCCATGTGCCTGTATGACCTCCCTACAATGCCTGGGCATGCTCCTGATTAGGCGGCGAATGGTCTCCTGAGGAATCCCCTCCCAGAACTGGACTAAAGCATCCGACAACACCTGGACACTGTGGTGCAATGTGACATTTGTGGATGGTGCAAGACATGATGTCCCAGATGTGTTCAATCAGATTCAGATCTGGGGAACGGGCGGGCCAGACCATAGCCTCAATACATTCATCTTGCAGGAATTGCTGACACACTCCAGCCACATGAGGTCTGGCATTGTCCTGCATTAGGAGGAACCCAGGGCCAACCGCACCAGCATATGGTCTCACAACGGGTCTGAGGATCTCATCTTGGTACCTAATGGCAGTCAGGCTACCTCTGGGGAGCAAAAACAGTTCTGTCCAGCCCTCCAAAGAAATGTCACCCCACACCATTACTGACCCAAAGCCTAACCGGTCATGCTGAAGGATGTTGCAGGCAGCAGATAGCTCTCCACGGCGTCTCCAGACTCTGTCACGTCTGTCACATGTGCTCAGTGTGAACCTGCTTTCATCTGTGAAGAGTACAGGGTGCCAGTGGTGAATTTGCCAATCATGGTGTTCTGTGGCAAATGCCAAGCATCTATTTGTGGATGTCGGGCACTCACAACATTCTCATGGAGTCAGTTTTTTTTTTTTTTTTTTTCTCTTTGCATATACATTCTCATGGAGTCAGTTTCTAACCATTTTGTGCGGACACATGCATATTTGTGGCCTGCTGGAGGTCATTTTGCAGGGCTCTGGCAGTGCTCCTCCAGTTCCTCCTTGCACAAAGGCTGATGTAGTGGTCCTGCTGCTGGGTTGTTGCACTCCTATGTCCTCCTCCACGTCTCCTGGTGTACTGTCCTGTCTCCTGGTAGCCCCTCCAGCCTCTGGACACTATTCTGACAGACACAGCAAACCTTCTTGCCACAGCAATGATGTGCCATCCTGGATGAGATGCACTACCTGAGCCACTTGTGTGGGTTGTAGAGTCCGTCTCATGCTACCATGAGTGTGAAAGCACAACCTGTTAGGGCTAGCGGAACACACCTAGTATAGATAGGTAGCTACAAGATGCGTTCGCAGCCCGGGGTCCACCGTGCAGAGATATCTGCTGCAATGTAATGGTGGATAACCTCTGAGCTCACAGAGTCGCGCTGTACACAAAACTATTACCCTAACTAAGAGTTGTGCTTGCTCTGGAACTCTTCTGTGCTAACCGCACACTTGAAGAAACCAGATGCTATGCCAAAGCTAATTGCCCCCACTGATGCTAGCTGCCTGCCTGAGTGTACAGTCCCAAAGCTGCAGCCTCACACCACATATGCATACAGTGGTATAGTATCCACTGGCATAAGCCAAACACATTTGATACTAGCGCATGGCCATGCGGCCATGTGATCCTTTTATAGTTGCAGCTCTACAGGATCTTCCTGGTGGACAAATAGGTGCTGCAACAGGGCCTGAGCGTGTGACCCCCAACCTCCAATGAGATGTCCTCCCGGGGGCATGCTCAGTCTGTGAAAAGCAGGACTTAGTCTCAGAAAAGCCTCCTCTGTTGTGAATTCTATTTTTGGGCTCCCTCTAGTGGTCACAAGCGGTACTGTGTAGTGTTGTCTTTCTGCAGGTTGGCTGCATCAGCTGGTTCGTTATCCTTGGTTGGTTTCCTATTTAGCTCACCTGGAGACTCAGTTCCTTGCCTGCTATCAATGTATTCAGTGCTCTTCAGACTCCTTGTGTCTACCTTGCTCCCAGTCCCAGACAAGCTAAGTTTTTGTTTGATCATTTTTGATTATCAGTGTTCATTATGTTTTTTTGTCCAGCTCGCTAAAATGTGATTTCCTCGCTTGCTGGTTGCTCTAGGGGACTGAGTTTCTCCCCCCACACCGTTAGTTGGTGTGGGGGTTCTTGAAATCTCAGAGTGGATATTTTGTAAGGGTTTTTTACTGACCGCATAGATTCTCTTTTCTATTTTCTGCTATCTAGTATTAGTGGGCCTCATTTGCTGAATCTGCTTTCACCCCTGTGTATGTGCCTTCCTCTTACCTCACCGTTATTATCTGTTGGGGGCTTCTATATCTTTGGGGATTATTTCTCTGGCGGCAAGAGAGGTCTTTATTTCTCTCTAGGGGTAGTTAGTTCCTCAGGCTGGCTCGAGACGTCTAGGATTTTTAGGCACGTTCACCGGCTACTTCTAGTGTGTTTGGATAGGTTCAGATTTGCGGTCAGTCCAGTTTGCCACCTCCCTAGAGCTTGTCCTAGGTTTGTTACTTAGCTGGAGTAATTTGTGATCCTCAACCACTAAGGATCATAACACTCCTCGCCACTGACCAGTGCTGGCTACAAGGGCAGAGCCTGGAAAGGCAACAGTAACCATATGCACAGTATTAGGCTGAGCCAGACCCTGAGACCGATGTCTCCACTGAGCAGGTTCCACTGCGGCTGGAGGAGAATGGGAGACCACAGCTGACATGGTTTGAGATTCCCCCTGTGCAGCAGCGGCAACTCGACACCTAACATTACCCCCCCCTCCTAGGGCCCCCTCCTCCTTGAGCCTCGCTACGCTTAAAGGCTGCAATGAACAGCAGAGCCCGAATGTGCTCCACTGGTTCCCAGGTTCTGTCCTCTGGGTTGACCCTTCCAGTCCACCAGGTAGTACTTCTTGCCATGTACCACCTTGCACCCCAAGATAGAGTTCACCTCGTACTCATCCGAGGATGAACCCAATGTCCTGACAGATGACTCGGAAAAGCGGGACATATAGACTTGCTTCAAGAGGGAAACATAAAAGGTGTCGTGATACCAAGGCGCAGAGGAATAGGCAAATGGTATACAACAGGGTTATCCTGTTCCAGAACCTTGAAAGGACCAATGTAGCGAGGTGAAATCTTTGTGGACTCAACTCGCAGCCTGATGTTATGGGCGGAGAACCACACTATGTCACCAGGAGTGAAGGTCGGAGCGGGGCACTGGTGTGCATCGGCACAAACCCTCATTCTCTCCTTGGAGGCCTGAATGGCATCCTGTGTGCAGTCCAAAATGTCACGTGCCTCCACTGCCCAGTCTGCCACCCTGGAATCAATGGATGACACGGGCATGGGCACAAGGACATGCAGATGCTGGCCGTAATTAAGGAGAAATGGAGTCTGCCCAGTGGAGTCGGCTACGGCGTTGTTCAAAGCAAATTCTGCCCAAGGTAGTAAAGATGCCCTGTCATCCTGCCTAGCCTGAGACAAAATGTTGCAGGTATGTCACCAGAGTCTGGTTGGCTCTCTCTACCAACCCATTCGTCTCAGGATGGTATGCAGAAGAGAGATTCAGCTCAATGCTGAGTAAACAACAAAGCTCTCTCCAAAAGCGAGACGCGAACTGGGACCCCGGTCACTGACAATTTTGTCAGGCATGCCATGTAGACGGAAAATATGATTAATGAACAACGCCACCAAGGCCCTTGCAGAAGGTAACCATGGAAGCGGCACCAAGTGCACCATTTTAGAAAAATGATCGGTGACTACTGATATAGAAGGGTTAATAGTTTGCCTTTAACTACCTTGCCTTTAAGTGCCTTTTGCCTTTAAGTGTTAGAATTACTAGAATCTGTTGACTCAGTAGTCTAACGGTCTCCTCTTCAAGGAGACTGTACTTCTTATCATGTATGTTCTCAATAGTCAGTACAACATATTCTGGGTTATGGTAAATAAAGTATGACCCTGGGTGTTGGTGGGGGCTACATGAGTTACATTGAAATGCATTATGTGTAAATGGTATAAAACATTGCTTTGGCTTTTTATATATCAGATAAAAGTGACTTGCTCACGGGATACGTGTGAGGTGTCTTTTGTCTCCAAGCGCTTGTCAACTAAGGGCGTAAATCCACAATTAGGACTCACTGGTGATCTGTCAGCTGACACTGGGTCAGAACAAAAACAGCTACGACACTACCCAGCTAATGGTGCAGCTACGAGACATAGGTAAGCCCACCACGAAGTCCATCCCGACCATCTCCCAGGGCCTGTCTGCCACTGGCAGGGGGTAAAGTAGCCCAGCAAGCCATTGCCGAGGAGACCGATTCTTGGTGCAGGAGACACACGCCCGAATATAATCCCCGACATCACGAGCCATATGCGGCCACCAGTATGTCCTCGCCAGAAGCTCAAATATCCCCTTGGTCCCAAAATGTCCACCCACCCTGGACGAATGAGCCTAAGAGAGATCCTCCGGTCGCAAATTTGATGGTACAAAAGTGTTGCCCGGGGGCACAGACTCTAGCGAAACCGGAGCCACGGTTCTCATGCTCTCAGAAGGGACAATAAGCCGAGGCTCCTCTGATGATGATGATGATGATACTACGGAGCGGGAGAGAGCATCGGCATGAATGTTCTTCTCCCCGGAGAGAAAATGGAGGGTAAAATGGAACCGGGAGCAGAACAGGGACCATCTGGCCTGGCGAGAATTTTAGCCGCTGGGCTGTCTGTAAGTACACAAAATTTTTGTGGTCTGTAAAAACCTGGAAGGGAAAGCAAGCCCCCTCCAGGAGGTGTCTCCACTCTGAGAAAGCCAACTTCATAGCTAGCAACTCCCTGTCCCCAATGGAATAATTCCTCTCTGCTGGTGAGAAGGTCTTGGAAAAGAAGAAGCACGGATACTTCTGACCTTGAGCATCCTTTTGGAAGAGGACTGCTCCAGCACCAACGGATGAGGCATCCACCTCCATTATAAATGGCTTATCTACATCGGGGAGATGTAGGATCGGAGTGCTAGAGAAGTGTGACTTAATAGCGAGAAAGTCCTCGGAGACCTCCTCCGACCACAATTTGGGATTTGCTCCCTTTTGGGGAGGGCAACCAAGGGAGCTACCAAAGTTGAGAAGCGTGGAATGAACTGGCAATAGTAATTAATGAACCCCATAAAGCGCTGCACCGCTTTAAGAGAATGAGATTCCTGCCAGTCCATCATAGCCTGTAGCTTGGCAGGATCCATAGCCAATCCATGGGCAGAGATGATATAGCCAAGGAAATGCAAGGACTCCTGCTCAAACACACACTTCCCCAACAAGGCATAGAGGGAGTTTTCCCGCAAGAGGTTGAAGACTTTGCAAACATCTCTCCGGTGGGAGTCAATATCTGGAGAGTAGATGAGAATATCATCCAGATAGACTGTGACCGAGGTGGTGAGCATATCCCAGAAGATGTCATTCACAAAGTCTTGTAAAATGGCTGGGGCATTACAGAGCCCAAAGGGCATTACCAGATATTCATAGTGCCCATCCCTGGTGTTAAAAGCCATCTTTCATTCGTCCTCCTCATGGATGCAAATCATGTTGTAAGCACCCCACAGATCTTATTTAGTAAATACCCTTGCTCCCCATAGCCTATCAAAGAGCTCAGATATCAGGGGTAGTGGGTACTTATTCTTAACGGTGATGGCGTTAAGACCCCTGTAGTCTTTGCATGGACGTAATTCTCCACTCTTCTTCTGCACGAAGAAGAACCCAGCCCCTGCAGGTGACACTGACTTCCTAATGAATCCTCTTGCCAAATTCTCTCGGATGTACTGGGACATTGCCTCTGTCTCCGGAAGAGATAATGGATAGACTCGACCCCGGGGAGGCTCTGCACCAGGCAAGAGATCAATAGGACAGTCATAGGGGTGGTGAGGCGGAAGGGCCTCCGCAGCCCTTTTGGAAAACACGTCCGCATAGGGCCAATAGTGTTTGGGGAGAGAGGAAAGATCTGCGGGTACCTCAGTTGTAGCAACCTGAACGCATTTCATTTGACATCTACCCTCACAGGATTTACTCCATCCCATAATTCTCCCTGAGGACCACTTTGTATGATGAGAGTGGTAGCGTAGCCATGGTATCACCAACAAGACCTCATCAATTCCCTCGGGAATGACTAATAGGGAAATAATCTCCTGATGAGATGGAGACATGGAAAGAGTGAATGGAATGGTTTGGTGTGTAATCTGTGAGGGTAGTTTTGACCCATTTACCACTTGAATGGTCACAGGTTTGGCGATCATCATCAGGGGTATTGCGTGCCGTTGGGCGAAAGCAGATGACATAAAATTGCCCTCCGCCCCGGAGTCCACGCAAAGCTCTACCATAAGAGTGGATGGGCCTATGGTAATTGTCCCCTTGAAGGACAATTTGGAGGAAAACGTTGCTGTGTCTATTGTACCTCCTCCGACTACCACTAGACGCTGACGTTTTCCTGACAGCTGAGAACACCTGGAGGCAAGGTGTACTGACTGCTGGCAAACATGACAGACCTTAAGTGCACAAGCGGTCCAGGACTTAGATCCCACTCGTGACACCTCCATGGCCTCATGTGACTCGGATGCCGGGACCAAAGATTCCAGAGGTTTGGCGAAGGTGGGAGCCAGCCAAAACCTCTGCCTACACTGGGCTCGCTCCAACCTTTGCTCATTAAAACGAAGGTCAATGTGAGTTGATACTGCTATGAGCTCCTCCGGTGTGGCGGGAATCTCCCTAGTGGCCAAAGCGTCCTTCACATGGTCAGCCAGCCAGCCCCCTCCAAATTCCCGGGATGAGGGCTTTATCCTGCCACTCCAGCTTGGATGCTAAAGTCCGAAAGTGGATGGCAAAATGGCTGACCATGGACGAACCCTGAGTCAATGCCAGCAGTTGGAGCGCCATATCATGGGTGACTCGAGGTCCTAAAAAGACCTGTTTCAGAGTGCTCAAAAACCGAGAAACACTCTGCACCACATGATCGTCGCGCTCCCACAGCGGCCTAGCCCACTCCAACGCCCTGTCTGACAGAAGAGAAATAATGAATCCCACCTTTGCCCGCTCTGTGGCAAAACGTGCAGCCAGGAGCTCAAGGTGCATACCGCACTGGCTCATGAAACCCCTACATGATTTACTGTCACCAGAGTATTTCTCTGGCAGTGGAAGGTGGGATAAGGTTGGAACAGGGGTGGCAGTGGTTAAAGTTGCTGCAAGCACGCTAGCAGCCTGAACAGCTATTGCGGTAGCATCCACAGCTGAGGTTGCATGCTCGAGAGCCACCAACCTTCCCTCCAGCTGCTGGATGTACCCCTGCAATTGCTGTTTGTCCGCCATTACTTAGCCAGACTCTGGTGCTAGTATACTGTTAGGTCTAGCGGAACGCACCGAGTACAGATAGGTAGCTACAAGGTGCGTTCACAGCCCGGGGTCCACCGTGCAGAGATATCTGCTGCAAAGTAATGGCGGATAACCTCTGAGCTCACACATGGGTTAAGCTTCACCCTGTGTGAACTGGAAGCGATCTCTGTTGACTCACAGTGTCGCAGTGTACACAAAACTATTACCCTAACTAAGGGTTGTGCTTGCTCTGGAACTCTTCTGTGCTAACCGCACACTTGAAGGAACCAGATGCTAAGCCAAGGCTAATTGCCCCCAATGATGCTAGCTGCCTGCCTGAGTGTACAGTCCCAAAGCTACAGCTTCACACCACATATGTATAGAGTGGTATAGTATCCACTGGCATAAGCCAACCAAACACATTTGATACTAGTGCATGGCCGTGTGGCCATGAGATCCTTTTATAGTTGCAGCTCTACAGGACCTTCCTGGTGGACCAATAGGAGCTGCAACAGGGCCTGAGGGTGTGACCCCCCAACCTCCAAAGAGAGGTCCTCCCGTGGGCATGCTCAGTGCGTGAAAAGCAGGACTTAGTCCCAGAAAAGCCTGCTTACCACTAACCAGTGCTGGCTACAAGGGCAGAGCCTGAAAAGTCAACAGTAACCATACGCACGGTATCAGGCTGAGCCAGACGTTGGGACCAACGTCTCCGCTGAACAGGTTCCACTGCAGCTGGAGGAGAATGGGAGACCACAGCAGACATGGTTAAAGATTCCCCCTGTGCAGCGGCGGGAACTCAACACCTAACACAACCAACATTCAAAAGTGTCCAAAACATCAGCCAGAAAGCATTGGTACTGAGATGTGATCTGTGGTCCCCACCTGCAGAACCACTCCTTTATTGAATGTGCCTTGATAATTGCCAATAATTTCCATCTGTTGTCTATGCCATTTGCACAACAGCATGTGAAATTGATTTTCAAACAGTGTTGCATCCTAAATGGACCGTTTGATTTCACAGAAGTTTTACTTACTTGGAGTTATATTCTGTTGTTTAAGTGTTCCGTTTATTTTTTTGAGCAGTGGAATTATTAGGCAAGTTGTATTTTGATCACATGATACTTTTTATGCATGTTGTCCTACTCCAAGCTGTTCAGGTTTGAGAGCCAACTGCCAAATAAGTAAATCAGGTGATGTGCATCTCTGTAATGAGGAGTTGTCTAATGCCATCAAAACCCTAAGTACGGTGTGCTTAATTATTAGGCAACTTCCTTTCCTTTGACAAAAAGGGTCAGAAGAGAGATTTGACGGGCTCTGAAAAGTATAAAATTGTGAGATGTCTTGCAGAGGGATGCAGCAGTCTTGAAATTGCCAAACTTTTGAAACGTGATAACCAAACAATCAAGTGTTTCATGGCAAATAGCCAAAAGGGTCGCAAGAAGCGTGTTGGGCAAAAAAGCTGCAAAATAACTGCTCATGAATTGAGGAAAATCAAGTGTGAAGCTGCCAAGATGCCATTTGCCACCTGTTTTGCCATGTTTCAGAGATGCAACGTTACTGGAATAATAAAAAGCACCTGCGCCAAGAAATATCTTAAGACTGACTTTTCAAAGGTTTTATGGACTGATGAAATGAGAGTGACTCTTGATGGGCCAGAGGCTGGATCAGTAAAGGGCAGAGAGCTCCACTCCGACTCAGACACCAGCAAGGTGGAGGTGGGGTACTGGTATGGGCTCGTATCATGAAATATGAACTTGTGGGACCTTTTCGGGTTGAGGATGGAGTGAAGCTCAACTCCCAGACCTACTGCCAGTTTCAGGAAGACAACTTCTTCAAGCAGTGGTACTGGAAGAAGTCGGTATCGTTCAAGAAAAACATGATTTTTATGCAGGACAATTCTCCATCACATGCCTGCAACTACTCCACAGCGTGGCTGGCCAGTAAAGGTCTCAAAGAAGAAAAAATAATGAGATGGCCCCCTTGATCACCTGATCTGAACCCCATAGAGAACCTGTGGTCCCTCATAAAATGTGAGATCTACAGGGAAGGAAAACAGTACATCTCTCGGAACAGTGTCTGGGAGGTTGTGGTGGCTGCTGCACGCAATGTTGATCTTAAACAGATCAAGCAACTGACAGAATCTATGGATGGAAGGCTGTTGAGTGTCATCATGAAGAAAGGTGGTTATATTGGTCACTAATTTTGGGGGGTTTTGTTTTTGCATGTCAGAAATGTTTATTTCTAAATTTTGTGCAGTTATATTGGTTTACCTGGTGAAAATAAAGAAGTGAGATGGGAATATGTTTGGTTTTTATTAAGTTGCCTAATAATTCTGCACAGTAATAGTTACCTGCACAAACAGATATCCTCCTAAGATAGCCAAATCTAAAAAAAAACACGCCAACTTCCAAAAATATTAAGCTTTGATATTTATGAGTCTTTTGGGTTGATTGAGAACATAGCTGTTGATTAATAATAAAAATAATCCTCTAAAATACAACTTGCCTAATAATTCTTCACACAGTGTATATATATGCTGTATATATATATATATATATATATATATATATATATATATATATATATATATATATATATATCTCATCCATAGCAGTCCATATCAAATTTGTTGCTGTGAGCAACTGCACCAACATATCACTCTTGGGTGCATCAATGGCTTTGCTTTGCTTTCTTTGGCTTTGACCTGTGTTCATTCTCACACAGACCTGTCCTACACAGAGCTCTTGCTCTGATGCTTGCAAACCAAAACTGACCCACCCAAACCTAACTTAAAGTTTAAATGGAAATAGTGGACATGGGCCACTCACAAGACCCAGAGTGGAAGGAGAGATCTGACCTACTACCATCCTGGAGATCTTTCCAAAAATGAAATCCCGTGTCAGGTTTTCCTAAATCTGACTTGGTCAAATAGCTTGTCCAAGTTGACACTCTCTTTTGTTTTGCATTGTAACCCCAGCAATGACTGTAATTACAGTGCTGTCCAGGTGGGTTTATTATATTTCTATGCACATCCTGTGAGACGCGTAACAACCCTTGCATATGATACCCCTCACTGCCTCACAATATATATATATATATATATATATATATATATATATATATATATATATATATATATATATATATATATATATATATATATATATATATATATATATATATATAAATATAGAGAGATTTATAGATATATACATATATATACCTCGCCCCCTCTCTGTCGGAGTCCCGCAAGGTACCGTCCTAGAGCCCCTGCTCTTCTCCATTTACAACTTTGGTCTGGGACAGCTCATAAAATCTCATGGCTTTCAGTGTCATCTCTATGCCAATGACATACAGATCTACATCTCTGGACCAGATATCACCACCCTACTAACCAGAATCCCTCATGTCTGTCAGCTATTTCATCCTTCTTCTCCGCTAGATTTCTAAAACTTAACATGGACAAAACAGAATTCATCATCTTTCCCCATCTCACAAAACCTCCCCAATGGACCTATCTATTAAAGTAAACAGCTGCCCACTCTCCCCCGTCCTACAAGCTCGCTGCCTTGGGTAATCCTTAATAAAAGAGATGCAACACGGCACTCGTACTAATATGTAAGCTAGGTGCTCAAGTAGGGTATCCAGCCAAAATAGTCCAAAATCAGAAAAAACTTAGCACTCAAGAAGAACTTTGAAGTGAAAAAGGACATTTTTTAATGTGCATCCATAAAGACAAAAGTTGAATGTTTTCAGTCCACATCCGGACCTTCATCAGAACAAATTTACTGGTATAATATGAAGAGCATGTATAACGTCAATGTTGGTTCCAACTGGGTTATTCAAATGGCCTGGATGCAGTGAGAGATCCTGTTAGAGTCAGTGCACGTGGAATGCGGCGGAAGTCGCTTGGTGAGCGTGACTCAGGATTCAGAAAGGTAATATCCAATGTGGACACTCAGCATAGAATGGCTTTTATGTGCACGGCTCACAAGGACCAGGTTTTTAAATACATCAGATAGGGATTACATACATTAGTTAGGACTGCTCTAATACAGGTACTTTGACGTTTGGTATAGCGGCTTAATATAAATTTTTTGCAAAAAATGTATTAACCAAATACCCTGTGTTTTTCCTTCTTTTTATTAGCAATTGCTGTTTACTGTTTTGTTTTGTTTTTTGCAACAGAGTATTTTTTGGTTTTACTATGCTTTTTTTGTGTGGTTTGCCTCCTGATGGTGTGAACAATGTCCCTACAGGCTTCTTCGCTGTGTGCACGGCTCATGTGTTTCTGTTTTAAATGATGCTGATATCTGCATCAATATAAATGGGGTGAGTCAAGTTTTATATGTCCAAGTATGTCCAAATATGAAAATATTAAATTTTCAAAACTATAATTATAAAAGACTCAGAAAAAAAACCAAAAAGCCAAAGATGCCACTTGTTCAGTTATGGCCCTTCCCAACAAAAATACAATAAGAAATAATTAAAATGTCATATATACCCCAAAATAGCATTAAAGAAAATAGCTTATCACACAAGAAAAACAAGCTTTTGCAAATTTTACAATTTTTTTTTAAGGCAAATGGATTGAGCCTGTGTCAGCTGGATCCTTTTAATACAGATAACAGATTGATCTTGTTTATTAAAATTAGCTTTTGTCAAATGGAAACTTTTCATAGCTATACTTATTAGTATAGTAACAGGTTTGAAAACTATACTGTTTATCAATAAGTCTGAGCTGTGCTATATATAGCAAGAAATATACACTAGAAATATTGTTTCTTTTTAATTGATAGTTTTCTTTAAAAATGGAAATCATAAGTGTGACAATTTTACCAAGGATGTTTGAATTTATTCATTAATCTTCCAGACTTCACTAGATTCATTCAAACTAAGTTTAGTAGAAAAAATAAATATATAAAACAATGCAGTGAATATAATTTTTACATAAGACCTACATTAAAATAAAAAATTCTAAAGAAAATAAGCCCTCACCTTTTCTTTTTCTTATAAGGTTGCAGTCACACATCGGAGTACAGACCATGATTGATGGACTGACCAAGGGTAAACTGATCTGAACTTGACAGCCTCATATATACATATGAAGCTGTTAGGGTATGTGCACACGCTGCGGATTTTGCTGCGGAACTGCAGCGTTTCCGCAGCTGCGGGTCTGCAGCGGTTTCCCATGAGTTTACAGTATAATGTAAAGCTATGGGAAACGAAATCCGCAGTGCACATGCTGCGGAAAAAAACGCGTGGAAACGCAGCGATTTATATTCCGCAGCATGTCAATTCTTTGTGCCGATTCCACTGCGGGTTTACACCTGCTCCAATAGAAAACTGCAGGTGTAAACCCGCAGCGGAAACCGCAATAGAAACAGCGATAAATCCGCAGGAAAAACCGCAGCAGTTTTGCACTGCAGATTTATCAAATCCGCTGCGGAAAATTCCGCAATGGATTCCACAGCGTGTGCACATACCCTTAGGTGACTCGTCTGTGAACCAGGGTCTGTAATTGGACCATGACACATGGATGTGCGAATGTGGCTTAAAGCTTTGTATAACATAAAAGCAATGTGTGAACATAGCCTTATGAATCTCAATTATCCAAAATGAAAACGATTCTGATTAATTCTATAATCTTAATTTACAATAGATTAAATGTTTGATACATTTACATGATTTCTGAGCATCATACTGGATTTCCATAAAGGAGAAGGTAGATGTAGCACACAATTTTGGTTGCCCTGGGTGGGGAACATTTAATTTATTTCCTCTAGACCTCAGAGATAAAAGATCATTGATCTCAGTTATTGGCTAAAGTGGTGATGCACAGTGTTGATGTGACATCACCACTTCATCCAAGGAACTGAGGCTGGTGTAGCAGCAGAGATCTATGACTGGACCCAGCAAGAGTACGTACCTGCTCTGTTTGCTATTTTAAGTATTTTAGAGCAATTTGGATCAACTTTAATCAACTATGGGAGAAAGCACTCAAAGACCTCCAACACAACGTTTGATAGAAATGCTCAGATTAGCTTTTTGTAGAAAAGTTTACATATTGCTCCAACAAGTGATTAGCTCATGTATAAAAATATTTAATAAAAATTGACACAATAAAATGCATCTATCACTTCAGTTTAAAGGTGTGATCACATTTTGTAGATTTGTTGAATTGTATGAAACAGAGAATTAGAAGTATGAAACAGTTAAATTACTATACAGTTGGTGTTTGAAAGTGTTTGAACCCTTCAAAATTTTCCACATTTCTGCACACATTTAACCTAAATCGACATCAGACTTTGACATAAATCCTAAATGTAGATAAAGAGAACCAAATCAAAATTCTTAGATTTTATTGTTTTTATATGAGAAAAATTATCTAAAATCACATGTCTATAAGTGGCAAAACTAAGTGAACCTTTACAATTAGCATATAATTTGAAAGTGAAATTAAATACAGATTTTAATCAATGGGATGACAAACATATATGAGTTAGCCATTTATTTTAACTATGGCCTGTTTCACACGTCAGTGGCTCCGGTACGTGTGGTGACAGTTTTCTCACGTACCGGAGCCATTGACTCACGTAGACACATTAAAATCAATGTGTCTCTGCACATTTCAGCGTGTTTTCACAGACCGTGTGTCTGTGTGCAAAACACGGAGACATGTCAGTGTTCGTGGGAGCGCACGGATCACATGGACCCATTAAATTCAATGGGTGCGTGTCAACACGTACCGCACACGGATGCCGTCCGTGTGCTGTCCGTGTGCCGACTGAGTACCACACGGACCGTGCAGGAGACAGCACTATGGGAGGTGGAGCCGCATATTCATCCCTGTAATGAGCGGCACCACGTGACCGCTCATACAGGACAAGCTGCGGCACTGAAAGGAAGCATCGAGGGAGCTGGGTGAGTATTTTAGTGCAAGAGGGTGGGCGCACAGGGGGTGGGAGGCAGGAGGTGACCGGGAAATTTATTTTAAAAACAAAAAAATAAAAAAAACATGATTTTTCATTCCTTCTCTCCAGCGAATGCTGCTGGGGAGAAGGAATGAATGGCGGCTTCAGCACCACATGCAAGGGGGACAGCGCTTACTGTAGCGCTGTCTCCTACACAGTCCGTGTGGTACTCAGTCGGCACAAGGGTAGCACATGGCTGCCGCTCGTGTGCCATACTGATGTGCCACGTGAGCTCACAGACACACGAACACGGATAACTCTGGTACCGATTTTTCCGGTACTGGAATTATCTGGACGTGTGAGTCTGGCCTAAAGAACAGGGATTTATCAATAGCTGTTCTTTACAACACATGTTCATGAAAGTGTATCATGTGACAGCGAAAGGAGATCTCTGAGGACCTCAGAAAAAAGAGTTGTCGGTGATCATCAGGCTACAAAAAGATACAAAGCCATCTATAAACAACCAATAATAATAATTCCAAAAATATATTTATAAATAATCCAAAATAGTCATAAACAAGTATAATGACAAAATCAAACATGAAGAAAGCCCCACCGAGGAAGCCCAAAAGAAACGTAAGTCAGGGTTGTGGATACATGGCCCAGATACAGGGAACAATGAGTTAGCAGGATGGTGCTGTTTAAACTTATAGTGTGCCTTATGATCTTTAGATTTACCTATGTTTGATTACTATTTGCTTGATCTGAGGGGTTTTTTTGCACTGATTGTTACCGCCATCAATCAGTACAGTGCCTTGCGAAAGTATTCGGCCCCCTGGAAGATTTCAACCTTTTCCTACATATGATGCTTCAAACATAAAGATACCAAATGTAAATTTTTGGTGAAGAATCAACAACAATTGGAACACAATTGTGAGGTTGAAAGAAATTTATTGGTTATTTTAATTTTTTTGTGGAAATTCAAAAACTGAAAAGTGGGGCGTGCAATATTATTCAACCCCTTTACTTTCAGTGGAGCAAACTCACTCCAGAAGTTCATTGTGGATCTCTGAATGATCCAATGTTGTCCTAAATGCCTAATGATGATAAATATAATCCACTTGTGTGTAATCAAGTCTCCGAATAAAGGCACCTGCTCTGTGATAGTCTCAGGGTTCTGTTTGAAGCACAGAGATTATCATGAATACCAAGGAACACAACAGGCAGGTCCGTGATACTGTTGTGGAGAAGTTTAAAGCAGGATTTGGATGCAAAATGATTTCCAAAACTTTAAACATCCCAAGGAGCACTGTGCAATCGATCATTTTGAAATGGAAGGAGTATCATACCACTGCAAATCTACCAAGACCCGGCCATCCCTCTAAACTTTCATCTCAAACAAGGAGAAGACTGATCATAGATGCAGCCAAGAGGCCCATAATCACCCTGGATGAACTGCAGAGGTCTACAGCTGAGGTGGGACAGTCTGTCCATAGGACAACAATAAGTCATACACTGCACAAATCTGGCCTTTATGGAAGAGTGGCAAGAAGAAAGCCAATTCTCAAAGATATCCTTAAAAATTGCTGTTTAAAGTTTTCAACAAGCCACCTGGGAGACACATCAAACATGTGGAAGATAGTGCTGTGGTCAGATAAAACCAAAATTGAACTTTTTGGCAACAATGCCAAACGATATGTTTGATGTAAAGGCAACACAGCTCATCACCCTGAACACACCATCCCCACTGTCAAACATGGTGGTGGCAGTATCATGATTTGGGCCTGCTTTTCTTCAGCAGGGACAGGTAAAATGGTTAAAATTTATGGGAAGATGGATGGAGCCAAATACAGGACCATTCTTGAAGAAAACCTGTTGGAGTCTGCAAAAGACCTCAGACTTTGATGGAGATTTGTCTTCGAACACGACAAAGATCCCAAACATAAAGCAAAATCTGCAATGGAATGGTTCACAAACAAACGTATCCAGGTGTTAGAATGGCCAAGTCAAAGTCCAGACCTCAATCTAATCGAGAATCTGTGGAAAGAGCTGAAAACTGCTGTTCACAAACGATCTCCATCAAACCTCACTGAGCTTGAGCTGTTTGCCAAGGAAGAATAAGCAAGAATTTCAGTCTCTCGATGTACAAAACTGATAGAGACATACCCCAAGCGTCTTGCAGCTGTAATCGCAGCAAAAGGTGGCGCAACAAAATATTAAGTTAAAGGGGCCAAATAATACACGCCCCACTTTTCAGTTTTTGAATTTCCACAAAAATTTAAAATAACCAATACATTTCGTTCAACTTCACAATTGTGCTCCACTTGTTGTTGATTCTTCACCAAAAATATACATTTGGTATCTTTATGTTTGACTCATGATACGTGGGAAACTTTTGAAAAGTTCCAGGGAGCCGAATGCTTTCGCAAGGCACTCTATATGTATTTTACCACCCATGCTGATCCTTCCTCTACCTCATTGTGTTGACCCTGTTCCACTCTTGCTATACCTGAGTCTTCATCTCTGTTTTTATGATTACACTTGTTCGTGACTATTTTGAATTATTTAATAAAGATTTTTTTATTATTATTATCGGTGAATCTCTAAATTCATGGTCACATTGTAGGATATAGAATATTATAGGAGCCCCCCCCCCCCATTTATTAGCATTTGCTTCACCTATGGCCATTTTCCTTTCAATTAGGTTAAATACTTTAGTTCGGAATGTATTGATTCTACCATCTATAAACATACAGTATTTAGAAGGTCAGAAAAAAAAACAGTCTAATCTCAAAGCAACTAAAAGCCTCTCTTGCCTTAATTAATGTTAATGTTTTTGAGTCCTCCCTCAAGAGGACACTGAACAACAATGGTGTGCATAATAAAATTGCTAAGAGAAAGCCTCTACTCTGCAAAATGCTGCTCATCTCCAATGTGCTAAATGTCATCTGAACAAGAGTTTTTGTGTGTATGGATAAGACTAAAATAGATATTTAGGCTTGAATGAAAAGCCTCATGGAAAAGACAGACTGTGTCACGGGGATACCGCGACAAAGTGTCTGGCTTCATGAACTCCTGCACTGGTTAGAAGTACTTCACCATCGTATTAAACAGTGCAGGTTTTCTTCCTTGCTAGCAGTGCAAGGGATAATTTGTTCAGCTTAAGCTCCTGGAGCTTTCCTTCTTGAATTTTCTCAGCTATATAGTGTTGGCCATATACGCTCGCCTCTGGCACTTAGGGATTGCCAGTGTTAGTTCTTGCGCCCTGTTTCTGGATTTGAAGGTTGTGATTGGAGTTGATATTTGAAGTTTGTTCGGAAAATTGTTGCTTAGTGTTTTATCTTTCTGCCCATCCTCATCCTCCCCATTTGGATTCTGCTTCCTTTTACACCCCTGTGTTCCACTCTGTTGTTTGGTGTATTTTGCATGGTTGTCATTTTCAGTTAAACCTTTCCGCCTTCCCTTGTTTGGTTATTGTGTTCCTATACACTTCAGTTTCCCACTACCCTGGGTGGGGGAGGGGAAAGATGAGTTCTGATATAGGAGCATAGCAAGGCACATGAACCCAGCATCTCCACATTCAGTGGAAATACAAGAGACAGGGATAGACAATGGCACCCTTATTTCTAGGGACGTTGTTAGTGCCCATAGCCACAAAACCATTGTGACACACTGAACTACAGCATTAAACCTCATAAAATTTGTGAATCACAGTGGTAGTAGTATCATGGTTTAGGCCTGTTTTGCTGAACCTGAGCCAGGAAGGCTTGCCATAGATTGGACAATGAATTCTTAATTATACCAACTGATTTTAAAATAAAATGTCTGGATATCTGCCCATGAGCTAAATCTCAAAAAAATATTGGTCATGCAGAAAGACAATAACTCAAAGCACACAGGTTGTGCTAACAAAGAATGGTTACAGGAGAATAATGTTAACATTTTGGAATGGGTGATTCAAAGTCCAGACCTTCATGTTATAGAAATTTTTTGTATGGCCCTGAATTGAGCAGTTGGTGAGCGAAACTCAACAGCATAACAGTTGCAGCTGTTTTGCATGGAGAAATGGGCTAAAATTAAATAAAATAATTACAGCAAATCTGTCTTCAAGATATTATATCCTTAACTAATGACATGTAAGTTAAGAGTTAGAGAGTAAATCCTGAAGAGTTCACAAAATTTCAACACCAGAGTATGTGAATCAATATTTATGGCTGTGAAGGGTTAACCTAAGAAAAATTAAAGCAGGCTTCATTTTATGCTTTTCAACTCCATCTTGCTGTTTTGAGATAAATATTTGTTATTAGGTAAAAGTTCATAGTTGTTATGAGACCTTGATTATTCCAGCCCGAACAAGATATGACACTGAGGGTGTATTGTTCTACGAGGCCTTGACGTACATGCTGGTATGCTTCTCTCTATTCTACGTAGACATGGACATATTTGTAGTTTCCGGGTCTCCTGAATTCTTATAGGTTAAGAACTGTGAGCGTGTTCTTATGTTCATTGGTTGAAGTATAATTTGTTAAGATTATAAAAAGTGTAACACAATAAACGGGGGGTCAGAGATCTGCTCGATCCCCCCAAACAGAGACATACATCTCTGTCTGGTCATTTTCAGTTGCCGGCAACACCCTGTGGATCAATTTGAAAATCACTGAGTCAACCGTGAAGGGTCACTACAGATCCTTCCTCAACACTGCTAAGTGCGTTAGCAAAATAATTAAAGCGAACCAAACTTTAAGAAATTACATCCCTAACTAATATCTTATAATTAACCCCTTCAAGACTTTTGACAAGTATTTAAATCAAAAGTTGTGTCCCTGCCCTTGATCTGGGCTCAAACACCAAGCCCACATCTTTCTCTGCACATGATAGCTGATTTAATCTTTAATTTTTAACTGGACAGGAAGTAGCAAACCTCAGTCTCTGTGGGGCAATGTTAACATTTTTATGTTATTCATTTATTTTCTATTTTACCATTATTGCTATGGTGAAATAACTCCTCAAAGTCATTTTCCTATCCTCATCCATTTGTTTGCAGGGCAATTGTTTTGCTTTTACCCCCATTTTGCTTCCTTTTGCAGCCCCTATCCCTTATTAAAAACCCTTTTATAGTTATTTTACAGTTCTGAAGTTTGGTCCCCATGCACCTATATGGGGTTCGGTGTCTGGGGTCAAGTTTGGTTCAAGTTCGCAACTCAACTTGTTATATCTAGTTGTAATATCCTTATGGCAGTTTTAGTTTAAATGCTTTTAGATTTCTTATAAGGCTGGATTCATGCAGTCAGTTTCTTATGCAGTTTTTATTTTAGGAATGAATAGTAATGAAAATTAAAAATTAAGCAACAAGGCCCCAATTCGTCATTGTGTTTTTTTTTTTTTTTTCCTGAAGTAAAATGTTTCTAAGGGCTCCCTCACACCACCTTATAAATCAGATGACTGCTTTCCAACCAATGTAATTCTATATGATGGTGCGGATTACCACTTTTTCATTGACAGAATCCATCTGTGAAAAAATTACAGCATGATCTGATTTCACTCCGAAATCTGATGGGTGCAAGAAAAAAATTGGATGTCGTACAGAACCACAGCAAAGTGTCTGATTTTGGCAGAAACATTGTAATTCTGTAGCATAGGAAATTGTAAATGGTCCTGTAAATGATTAACAGCTACTGAGGAACAAAATGATAGCACACGGAAAACACACGGATGACAGTGAGAAGAAAGTAATTCCACTTTTCTGGATAAAAATTGGATCAATGTTTATTATACTCGTGTGACCCTAGCCTCGTGTGACCCTACGCATCGGGTATTCTAGAATATGCAGGTCCCCGTAGTATATGGACAATGATGATTCCAGAATTCGCGGCAGACTGTGCCCGTCGCTGATTGGTCGAGGCAACCTTTATGACATCATCATCGCCATGGCAACCATTATGACATCTACGTCGATACTGTGCCCGTCGCTGATTGGTCGAGGCCTGGCGGCCTCGACCAATCAGAGACGCGGGATTTCCAGGACAGACAGACAGACAGACAGACGGAAAAACCCTTAGACAATTATATATATAGATGGGGTGAAATGGGGGTGATTTAAACTTTTATTTTTTTATTTTTTTCATATTTTTAGTCACTTTTTTTTATCTCTTGGCATGCTTCAATAGTCTCCATGGGAGGCTAGAAGCTGCTACAACTTGATTTGCTCTGCTACATAGAGGTGATGCTCAGATTGCCCCTATGTAGCAGAATAACTGCATTGGTATGAGCGCCAACCACAGGGTGGTGCTCACAGCAATCGGGAATCAACAACCATAGAGGTCTCATTGACCTCTGGTTGTCATGCCAACGCACTGCTGACCCCCGATTACATGACGGGTCAGTGGTGCACGTATTTCTGGCCCGATTGCCGGAAGCACGCGTTAAATACTGCTGTGAGAGTTTGACAGTGACATTTAACTAGTTACAAGGCATGGGCGGATCACAATTCTGCCCACAACTATTGCAGGCACATGTCAGCTGTCAGTCAGAGCCCACCTCAAAGCGGGGCTTCTGACATCGGACGTGCTATCCCGTCCATCAGAAATTGGTTAAAATGGTATCACTTTTGGGGGTTTCCAATATATAGGACCCTGAAGTCAGTTCAAAACTTAATAGATCCTTAAAAAAATAAGTTTTATGCACTTCCTTGACAAAATTTAAAATGACTGCTGCATTTTTAAACCTCCTAAAAGGCTAACAAAATGAAATAACATTTTACAAATGGTCCTGATGTAAAGCAGACATGAGGAAAATGTTATTTATTAATGTTTTTGTGTGATGTGACTGGGTTAAAGGGACAATCACTTAAAGTTTGAAAATTGTAATTTGTTTTACATTTTTATAGCATTTCTGATATTTGTATAAATAAGCAAAGAAAATATCAACATCAATTTACCATTATTATAAAGTTCAATATGTCACGAAAAAACAATCTCAAAATCAATAGGATATGTTAACGCATTTCAGAGTTATTAGCACATAAATTGACACTGATTAGATTTTTAAAAAATTGCTCAGTCACTAAGGGGTTAAAGTTTGTGCCTTATACATTATTTAATTTGCATCTTTCTTAAGTTAACTTTCATTGGATTGTCTGCTTTTTACAATGTGGGAGTACTTTTTTTATTTAGAGCTTTTCGTCTAATTCATCTCATGTTACATTGAAAAGTTGCAATTTTTTTTCGCATTTGTATACCCGTACCCCACTGGAGTACAAAAAAGTGTGTTGTTTTATTTTTTGCAGTTTGAAGACTAATGTGCAGCATTTTAAAAACAATAAATTGTTTTGAGAAGAAGAACCTGAGTCATGGTTATATAAAAATTATAAAGATTTTATTATTGCATCAAAGTTATCAATGTTGAAGATTATAGAAATTACTATGGGTACAAAAGTTTTGATTAGTAGGTGAGATGAAAGAACAGTGGTCGGAGGCCAGGTCAGGATTAATTATATAGTAAGAAGCATGCGATCCACCCATAAAATTTTAAATTTAAAAATCTACACAGGAGACATCAGCATCATTTGGCATTCTCATGTCACATTATTTCATTTGTTGCCCCATACCAAATTCTGCAAAAGAGCAATCTACAGTAGTATGGCTGCTATGATTCAGAGTCTATTGTGAAATCTAAAGTATGTATCTGGTGCACGCTATACATGTAGCACAATAACATTAAATAAAAGGTTAATTACCCATTAGATGAAAGATCTTGTCTGGACTGCGGCCACGTACCCCAACGCGCGTTTTGCATGGATGTCACTTCCTCAGGGGGCTCATGTGACTTTTTGCATTAACCCCTTCATGACCCAGCCTATTTTGGCCTTAATGACCTTGCCGTTTTTTGCAATTCTGACCAGTGTCCCTTTATGAGGTAATAACTCAGGAACGCTTCAACGGATCCTAGCGATTCTGAGATTGTTTTTTCGTGACATATTGGGCTTCATGTTAGTGGTAAATTTAGGTCGATAATTTCTGAGTTTATTTGTGAAAAAAACGGAAATTTGGCGAAAATTTTGAAAATTTCGCAATTTTCACATTTTGAATTTTTATTCTGTTAAACCAGAGAGTTATGTGACACAAAATAGTTAATAAATAACATTTCCCACATGTCTACTTTACATCAGCACAATTTTGGAAACAAATTTTTTTTTTGCTAGGAAGTTATAAGGGTTAAAATTTGACCAGTGATTTCTCATTTTTACAACAAAATTTACAAAACCATTTTTTTTAGGGACCACCTCACATTTGAAGTCAGTTTGAGGGTTCTATATGGCTGAAAATACCCCAAAATGACACCATTCTAAAAACTGCACCCCTCAAGGTGCTCAAAACCACATTCAAGAAGTTTATTAACCCTTCAGGTGTTTCACAGCAGCAGAAGCAACATGGAAGGAAAAAATAAACATTTAACTTTTTAGTCACAAAAATGATCTTTTAGCAACAATTTTTTTATTTTCCCAAGGGTAAAAGGAAAAACTGGACCACGAACGATGTTGTCCAATTTGTCCTGAGTACGCTGATACCTCATATGTGGGGGTAAACCACTGATTGGGCATACGGCAGGGCTTGGAAGGAAAGGAGCGCCATTTGACTTTTTGAATGAAAAATTGGCTCCAATCTTTAGCGGACACCATGTCGCGTTTGGAGAGCCCCCGTGTGCCTAAACATTGGAGCTCCCCCACAAGTGACCCCATTTTGGAAACTAGACCCCCCAAGGAACTTATCTAGAAGCATAGTGAGCACTTTAAACCCCCAGGTGCTTCACAAATTGATCCGTAAAAATTAAACAGTACTTTTTTTTCACAAAAAAATTATTTTAGCCTCAATTTTTTCATTTTCACATGGGCAACAGGATAAAATGGATCCTAAAATTTGTTGGACAATTTCTCCTGAGTACACTGATACCTCACATGTGGGGGTAAACCACTGTTTGGGCACATGGTAAGGCTCGGAAGGGAAGGAGCGCCATTTGACTTTTTGAATGAAAAATGATCTCCATCGCTAGCAGAGACCATGTCACGTTCGGAGAGCCCCCGTGTGCCTAAACATTGGAGCGCTCCCACAAGTGACCCCATTTTGGAAAGTAGACCCCCCAAGGAACTTATCTAGAAGCATAGTGAGCACTTTAAACTCTCAGGTGCTTCACAAATTGATCCGTAAAAATTAAAAAGTACTTTTTTTTCACACAAAATTTCTTTTAGCCTCAATTTTTTCATTTTCACATGGGCAACAGGATAAAATGGATCCTAAAATTTGTTGGGAAATTTCTGCTGAGTATGTTGATACCTCATATGTGGGGGTAAACCACTGTTTGGGTGCACGGCAAGGCTCGGAAGGGGAGGCGTGCCATTTGACTTTTTGAATGGAAAATTAGCTCCAATCGTTAGCGAACACCATGTCGCGTTTGGAGAGCCCCTGTGTGCCTAAACATTGGAGCTCCCCTACACGTGACCCCATTTTGGAAACTAGACCCCCCAAGGAACTTATCTAGATGCATAGTGAGCACTTATAACCCCCAGGTGCTTCACAGAAGTTTATAACGCAGAGCCGTGAAAATAAAAAAATAATTTTTCTTTCCTCAAAAATGAGTTTTAGCCCAGGATTTTTTAATTTTCCAAGGGTAATGGGAGAAATTGGACCCCAAATGTTGTTGTCCAGTTTGTCCTGAGTACGATGATACCCCATATGTGGGGGTAAACTACTGTTTGGGCACACGGCAGGGCTCGGAAGGGAAGGCACGCCATTTGGCTTTTTGAATGGAAAATTAGCTCCAATCATTAGCGGACACCATGTCACGTTTGGAGAGCCCCTGTGTGCCTAAACATTGGAGCTCCCTAACAAGTGACCCCATTTTGGAAACTAGACCTCCCAAGGAACTAATCTAGATGTGTGGTGAGCACTTTGAACCCCCAAGTGCTTCGCAGAAGTTTATAACGCAGAGCCGTGAAAATAATAAATGTGTTTCCTTTCCTCAAAAATATTTTTTTAGCCCAGAATTTTTTATTTTTGCAAGGGTAACAGGAGAAATTGGACACCAAAAGTTGTTGTCCAGTTTCTCCTGAGTACGTTGATACCCCATATGTGGGGGTAAACCACTGTTTGGGCACATGCCGGGGCTCGGAAGGGAAGTAGTGACGTTTTGGAATGCAGACTTTGATGGAATGCTCTGCGGGCGTCACGTTGCATTTGCAGAGCCCCTGATGTGCCTAAACAGTAGAAACACCCCACAAGTGACCCCATTTTGGAAACTAGACCCCCCAAGGAACTTATCTAGATGTGTGATGAGCACATTCAACCCCCAAGTGCTTCACAGAAGTTTACAACGCAGAGCCGTGAAAATAAAAAATCATTTTTCTTTCCTCAAAAAAGATGTTTTAGCAAGCAATTTTTTATTTTCACAAGGGTAACAGGAGAAATTGGGCCCCAATGTTTGTTGCCCAGTTTGTTGTGAGTACAGTGATACCCCATATGTGGGGGTAAACCACTGTTTGGGCGCACGTCAGGGCTTGGAAGGGAAGTAGTGACATTTGAAATGCAGACTTTGATGGAATGGTCTGCGGGCGTCACGTTGCATTTGCAGAGCCCCTGATGTGCATAAACAGTAGAAACACCCCACAAGTGACCCCATTTTGGAAACTAGACCCCCCAAGGAACTTATCTAGATGTGTGATGAGCACATTCAACCCCCAAGTGCTTCACAGAAGTTTACAACGCAGAGCCGTGAAAATAAAAAATAATTCTTCTTTCCTCAAAAATTATGTCTTAGCAAGTAATTTTTTATTTTTGCAAGGGTAACAGGAGAAATTGGACCCCAACAGTTGTTGCCCAGTTTGTCCTGAGTACGCTGGTACCCCAAATGTGGGGGTAAACCACTGTTTGGGCACACGTCGGGGCTTGGAAGGGAGGGAGCACCATTTGACTTTTTGAATGCAAGATTGGCTGGAATCAATGGTGGTGCCATGTTGCGTTTGGAGACCCCTGATGTGCCCTAACAGTGGAAACCCCTCATTTCTAACTTCAACACTAACCCCAACACACCCCTAATCCTAATCCCAACTGTAGCCATAACCCTAATCCCAACCCTAACCCCAACACACCCCTAACCACAACCCTAACCCCAACACACCCGTAACCCTAATTCCAACCCTAGCCCTAATTCCAACCCTAACCCTAAGGGTATGTGCCCACGTAGCGGATTCGTGTGAGATTTTTCCGCACGACTTTTGAAAAATCTGCAAGTAAAAGGCACTGCGTTTTACCTGCGGATTTACAGCAGATTTCCAGTGTTTTTTTGTGCGGATTTCACCTGCGGATTCCTATTGAGGAACAGGTGTAAAACGCTGCGGAATCCGCACAAAGAATTGACATGCTGTGGAAAATACAACGCAGCGTTTCTGCACGGAATTTTCCGCACCATGGGCACAGCGGATTTGGTTTTCCATAGGTGTACACGGTACTGTAAACCTGATGGAAAACTGCTACGAATTCGCAGCGGCCAATCCGCTGCGGATCCGCGGCCGATCCGCTGCGGATCCGCGGCCGATCCGCTGCGGATCCGCGGCCGATCCGCTGCGGATCCGCGGCCGATCCGCTGCGGATCCGCGGCCGATCCGCTGCGGATCCGCGGCCGATCCGCTGCGGATCCGCTGCCAAATCCGCACATGCCATAACCCTAACCCTACCCGTAACCCTAACCCTAGTTCTAACCCTAACCCTAGTTCTAACCCTAACCACAGTGGGAAAAAAAATAAATATATATTTTCTTTATTTTATTATTGTCCCTATCTATGGGGGTGATAAAGGGGGGGGTTTATTTATTATTTTTTTTATTTTGATCGCTGTGGTAGAACCTACCACAGCGATCAAAATGTACCTGTAAGGAATCTGCCGGCCGGCGGGCGTACTGAGCATGCGCCCGCCATTTTGGAAGATGGCGGCGCCCAGCGAGGAGACGGCCGGACACCGGGAGGATCGGTAAGTATGAAGGGGTGGTGGGGGGGTGGATCTGAGCACAGGGGGGGTGATCGGAGGACGGGGGGAGCGGACAGCAGGACGGGGGAGCGGGCAGGAGCACGGGGCAGCGGAGCACAGGACGGAGGGGACCGGACCCCATAACGGAGCAGTGGGGGGGCGATCGGTGGGGTGGGGGGTGGTCACTTCAGGTTTTCCAGCCATGGCCGATGATATTGCAGCATCGGCCATGGCTGGATTGTAATATTTCACCTGTTTTTTAGGTGAAATATTACAAATCGCTCTGATTGGCAGTTTCACTTTCAACAGCCAATCAGAGCGATCGTAGCCACGGGGGGGTGAAGCCACCCCCCCTGGGCTGAAGCACCACTCCCCCTCTCCCTGCAGATCGGGTAAAATAGGAGTTAACCCCTTCACCCGATCTGCAGGGACGCGATCATTCCATGACGCCACATAGGCGTCATGGGTCGGATTGGCACGGGTTTTCATGACGCCTATGTGGCGTCATGGGTCGGGAAGGGGTTAAAAAAAGGTGGAAGAAAAAAAGAGCATTTTTTTATTTTGCTCAATATTCATCAACCTACATGCATCACTTTGAAGAATTTGATGAGGAAAATTGTAATGAATACCACAAGACAAGAAAAAAGTCACTTGAAAACTAACAAATGGTGAATCAAGTATCGGCACACTTTTGTGTATCTTCATATATTTGATTTAAAGCTCTATAAAATATTTCTCGTTTAGATATTCAAGAACTTTCTCCTCTTTTTTTGTGATACCTGAGGCTTTATTTATTGTCACTGTCATATTTAATCTCTTACTTTTCTTTTCTTGATATCGGGCAAAATCGATTTAAAAATAAGGGGAAAAAGTGTATTTTTTAAATTTATTTCTTTACTATATATGACCATATAGGACCACTAAAATACATTTAAAATGTTCTCCCCATTCTGTAACAAATACTTTTCATTTATTTTGCACATTGTACCCATAAAAGGCCTTTGAGGGGCATGTAAATATTGAAATATTTTTATTTTCATTCTATTTCCCTTGTAACTGGGGCTGATATTTTAGTTCCAGTTACAAAGGAAAGGTAGTCTCCAGACTGTCTAGGTTTCTCATGACCCAGTAACTCCTGCTCCCTCACTTTGCACAGTGATCATATGACTGTGTATGGAGGGGGTCATCGCTAGCAATTCCTATGACTGTGTGCACAGCTCTTCTTTAATTCTGTCTATACATTGATGGAAAAGGCACAGGCGGTAATGAACCATCTTTGCCGACTCTATGAGGATCTAGCTGTCAGAGACTTCCACAGCTATGTGATCACGAGTAGCTGAACTCCGATGCCGTGATATTTTAGAATATCACTGTAGAGTAGGAGTCATATTGCCTGGACATCAATTTTCAAAGGGTAGTCAGTAGGGTTGAGCAACTTTTACTTTTTTGGGGTCGAGTCGGGTTTTGCGAAACCAGACTATCTCAAAAGTCGAGTCGAGTGCAATCGGCCGATTATCGCAAAAAGTCGGGGATCGACAGAAACACGAAACCCAATGCAAGTCAATGGGGAAGCATAGTCGGCAGTGAGTGGGGGCCAGGAAAACACATACAGTGCCCATTTTAATGGCAAAAACATCCATTCTTGTTTCTGAAGCTTGTCAATCTTAATTAACTTTATAATAATAGTTGGGCATTGGAAATTGGGGGTCATTTGGCTAAAGTTGTGGGGGGTAGGGCTGGTTCAAGTTTTTAGTGGGCCCAGGAAACGTGGACTACGTCACGGCGGTGGAGCAGTGAGAGGTAAGTATTTCCACTTTGCAAGTGCTGTGATCCTGAGCAAGCAAGGGGGGCCCACTCGTTCGCATTGGGACTGGCACAGGGCCCCTCAAAGTACGGCGGTGTGTTTGCACGGCGGGGGCGCCTCCCACCGGCAGTGACACTTCTGCGTACTCTGAGGGGCCCTGTGCCTGTGACGTCGCCAACGAGTATGCCCCCCCACCTGATGAAGGAACCTGCACTTTCATCTGCACCTTCCTCTTTGTCCCTGTGTAAGGTGGTATAGTATGCGGGAAGGGGAACCTGACTTTCAGCAGGGTCAGATTGTGGCTGTGTAGCGTGCAAGGGGAATGTAGTGGTCTGGGTCAATGTACCACAAGACTCATCTAGCACTGGCTGGGCAATGGGCAGGATGAGGAGGAAACACAGATATAGGCCCAAATAATAAAGTGGGCTAAATGCAGTTCAAAATTGGTAACAGGACTAACCAGGCGGCATTGGTTTGTTCAGTGGAGTAGAAAACCCAGGAGCGGCAGACACCGTTTTAACGGCCCAACCACAGTAGTAGGCCCAATGCAGTTTAATATTACAAATAAAGGCCGAAAGCCTGAAGATTGAAGCTCGGGAAAACAAAACAGGAGAAAACCCAGGAGCGGAAGACACCGTTTTAAGGGCCCAACCACACTAGTAGGCCCAATGCAGTTTAACCCCTTCATGACCGTGGGATTTTTCATTTTTCCGTTTTCGTTTTTCACTCCCCTCCTTCCCAGAGCCATAACTTTTTTATTTTTCTGTCAATTTGGCCACGTGAGGGCTTATTTTTTGCGAGACGAGTTGTACTTTTGAATGACACCATTGGTTTTACCATGGCGTGTACTAGAAAATGGGAAAAAAATTCCAAGTGCGGTGAAATTGCAAAAAAAGTGCAATCCCACACATGTTTTTTTTTTTTTTTTGCTAGGTTCACTAAATGATAAAACTGACCTGCCATTATGATTCTCCACGTCAGTACGAGTTCATAGACACCAAACATGTCTAGGTTATTTTTCACCTAAGTGGTGAAAAAAAATTCCAAACTTTGCAAAAAAATAAATAAATAAAATTGCGCCATATTCCGATACCCGTAGCGTCTCCATTTTTCGTGATATGGGGTCGGGTGAGGGCTTATTTTTTGCGTGCCAAGCTGGCGTTTTGAATAATAGCATTTTGGTGCAGATATGTTCTTTTGATCGCCCGTTATTGCATTTTAATGCAATGTCGCGGCGACCAAAAAAACAAAATTCTGGCGTTTCGATTTTTTTTCTCATTACGCCGTTTTGCGATCAGGTTAATGCTTTTTTTTATTGATAGATCGGGCGATTCTGAACGCGGCGATACCAAATATGTGTAGATTTGATATTTTTTTTATTAATTTATTTTGATTGGGGCGAAAGGGGGGGGATTTAAACTTTTATTTTTTTTTTATTTTTTTCACATTTTTTTTTACTTTTTTTTTTTTTACTTTTGCCATGCTTCTATAGCCTCCATGGGAGGCTAGAAGCAGGCACAGCCCGATCGGCTCTGCTACATAACAGCGATCATCAGATCGCTGCTATATAGCAGAATTGCAGGTGTGCTGTGAGCGCCGACCACAGGGGGGCGCTCACAGCCACCGGCGATCAGTAACCATAGAGGTCTCAAGGACCTCTATGGCTACAATATACAAGCATCGCCGACCCCCGATCATGTGACGGGGGTCGGCGATGCGCTCATTTCCGGCCGCCCGGCCGGATGCGGTAGTTAAATGCCGCTGTCTGCGTTTGACAGCGGCATTTAACTAGTTAATAGCGGCGGGTGATCGCGATTTCAAACTAAAAAACAGCTGACATGTCACGACTTTGATGTGCGCTCACCGCCGGAGCGCACATCAAAGCAGGGGACCCGACATCGGATGGTATAGTACGTCCGATGTCGGGAAGGTGTTAATATTACAAATCTAGCCCGAAAGCCTGAAGATTGAAGCTCTGGAAAATAACACAGGACAACTCCAAGGTGTGGCAGACACCGTTACTAGGCCCAACCAAAATAGTAGGCCAACTGCAGTGTTGTATAAACAACAACTTAATGAGAGCCTGAAGATTGAAGCTCAGCTCTGTTCAGTGGAGAACAGAAAGCAGCGGCAGACACCGTTAGCAGGCCCCAACCACACTAGTAGGCCAACTGCAGTGTTATATTAACAACAACTACTTAATGAGAGCCTGAAGATTGAAGCTCAGGCAAGTAAACCTGGAGAACACCTTGGAGCGGATAACCGTTAGTAGGCCCCAAACAAAATAGTAGGCCAACTGCACTGTTATCTTAACAACAACTACTTAATGAGAGCCTGAAGATTGAAGCTCAGCTTTGTACAGTGGAGGACAACACCAGGGAGCGGCAGACACCGTTAGTAGGCCCCAACCACACATATTAACAATTACTTAATGAGAGCCTGAAGATTGAAGCTCAGCTTTGTTCAGTGAAGGACAACACAAGGGAGTGGCAGACACCGTTAGTAGGCCCCAACCACACATATTAACAACAACTACTTAATGAGAGCCTGAAGATTGAAGCTCAGCTTTGTACAGTGGAGGACAACTGTAATGGGAGACAGACACAATAAGTAGGCCTAAATAAGCAATTAGGCAAAATGCAGTTCAAAATTGGTAAGTGGAGTACACTTGCAGCATAGCGTGGTTCAGCGGAGGAGGGCATGTGTAATTAGTGGCTCTGACACAGGAAGTAGGCCTAAAATAAAAATGAAGGCTATATTAAGTTCAAAATTGGTAAAAGGAGTACACAAGTGGCATAGCTGGGTTCTGTGGTGAAGGACAACTGTTATGATTGGCTTACACAGTTACTAGGCACAAAAAAGTAAGTAGGATACATGCAGTTCACAATTGGTCACAGGAGTACACAGGCGGCATAGCTTTGTTCAGTGGAGGACAACTGCAAGGAGTGGACTGGTCGAGACAGACACAGGTAGTAGGCATACAATAGAAAGTAGTCTCTATGCAATTTAAAATAGGCTACAGGGGTACACAGGCAGCATTGTTGAGGACAGCGGAGGACGATTTCAAGGAGGGACCGCAGACAGACTTCCTAGGCATAAAATAATAAAGCAGGCTCGATGCGGTTTAAATTAGGCTACAGGGGTACACAGGCAGCATTGGTGTGCTCAGCGGAGGACAATTGGAAGGAGGGACCGCAGACAGACTTATTAGGCCTAAAATAACAAAATAGGCTCTATGCAGCTTCCATTATGTGGCAGGGCTACACAGGCAGCATTGGTGTGCTGAGTGAGGGACAATTGCAAGGAGGGACCGCAGACAGACTTAGTAGGCCTAAATAACAAAATAGGCTCTATGCAGCTTCCATTATGTGGCAGGGGTACACAGGCAGCATTGGTGTGCTCAGTGGAGGACAATTGGAAGGAGGGACCGCAGACAGACTTAGTAGGCCTAAAAAAACAAAATAGGCTCTATGTAGCTTCCATTATGTGGCAGGGGTACACAGGCAGCATTGGTGTGCTGAGTGGAGGACAATTGGAAGGAGGGACCGCAGACAGACTTAGTAGGCCTAAAAAAACAAAATAGGCTCTATGCAGCTTCCATTATGTGGCAGGGGTACACAGGCAGCATTGGTGTGCTCAGTGGAGGACAATTAGAAGGAGGGACCGCAGACAGACTTAGTAGGCCTAAAATAACAAAATAGGCTCTTTGCAGCTTCCATTATGTGGCAGGGGTACACAGGCAGCATTGGTGTGCTCAGTGGAGGACAATTGGAAGGAGGGACCGCAGACAGACTTAGTAGGCCTAAAAAAACAAAATAGGCTCTATGCAGCTTCCATTATGTGGCAGGGGTACACAGGCAGCATTGGTGTGCTCAGTAGAGGACAATTAGAAGGAGGGACCGCAGACAGACTTAGTAGGCCTAAAATAACAAAATAGGCTCTATGCAGCTTCCATTATGTGGCAGGGGTACACAGGCAGCATTGGTGTGCTCGGCGGAGGACAATTGGAAGGAGGGACCTCAGACAGTAAGTACTTCAAAAAACTAAATAGATGTTAATGTCTCGCCAAAAAAAAAAAAAAAAAAAAAAAGGTGCCATACTTAGGTAAAGGGGTGGCCTCCTATGCTGACTTTCAGACATTGTAATTTGGCGCAAAGTATTTACTGGTGTAAATGTAGGACAGGGCCCCTGCCTATTTTAAATAGCATCATACATGTCAAACAAATGGTTATTGTCAGTGCCAGGCATTGAAGGATTTCAGCGCATAGACTAAACAGTGGTGGAGCAGCGAGAGATAATTTTGCAAGTGGTAGAGCACTGTTTGACCTGTGGGGGGACACTCTCTCGTGGCCGGCGGTACAGGCCCAGGGCCCCTCATGTTACAACGGTGTGTCTGACGTTGGCTGCGCGCCACCACCGCCAGAGACACTTCATTGTACTATGAGGGACCCAGTGGCAGTGCCGTCGACCAAAACTGGGCACACCCACCTCTTCAGACAAACTGCACTCTGACGGGTGCTTGCGCCAAGTGGCGAGACCACGGTCCTGTGGGGGGAGTTAGGCCATTTAGGGAGGTGTAAACATGTCGTATGCTGTACAAACAGCAGCTGCACATTAAGAGATTGGAACAGTCAGTAACACCAGTCCCAAAGCAAGACCTTTTTTCAGGAAAGCTAGGTTTCAGCCGGGAAAGGTGGGGCAAAATGATTAGAAATCCATGAGTGGTTCATTTTAATGAAGGTTAGATCATCAACATTTTGGGTGGCCAGACGAGTCCTTTTTTCGGTCAGTATTGAACCAGCAGCACTGAATACTCTTTCTGATAGCACACTAGCTGCTGGGCAAGCAAGCTCCTGCAATGCATATTTGGCCAATTCAGGCCAGGTGTCTATTTTGAATGCCCAGTAATCAAAGGGGAATGACGGTTGAGGGAGAACATCGATAATGGAGGAAAAATAGTTAGTAACCATACTGGACAAATGTTGTCTCCTGTCACTTTGAATTGATGCTGCAGTACCTGTCGTGTCTGCGGTCATTGCAAAATCACTCCACAACCTGGTCAGAAAACCCCTCTGTCCAACGCCACTTCTGATTTGTGCACCTCTAACACCTCTGCCCTGTTGCCCCCTGCAGCTCGTGTGAGAACCATCACCGGCGCTGTGTGCTGGGAATGCCTGAATCAAACGGTCTACAAGAGTAGCTTGTTTGGTTGCCAATATTTGTTCAAGGTTCTCATGTGGCATGATATTTTGCAATTTGCCTTTATAGCGAGGATCAAGGAGGCAGGCCAACCAGTAATCGTCATCGGTCATCATTTTTATAATGCGTGGGTCCCTTTTGAGGATATGCAAGGCATAATCCGCCATGTGGGCCAATGTTCCAGTTGTCAAATCAGTGCATGTGCTGGGTTGAGGAGCACTTTCGGGCAAATCAACGTCACTTGTCTCCCTCAAAAACCTGAACCCGGCCTTGCAAAGACAGCACTTTCTATTGCCCCCTGAGAAGCTTCCACATCCAAAAAATACTCATCCCCATCATCCTCCTTGTCCTCCTCCTCTTCACCCCCCAGCTCGTCCTGTAGACTTCCCTGAGCTGACAATGGCTGACTGTCATCTAGGCTTCCCTCGTCCTCAGCTGCAGACGCCTGCTCCTTTATGTGCGTCAAACTTTGCATCAGCAGGTGCATTAGGGAGATGCTCATGCTTATTATGGCGTTGTCTGCACTAACCAGCTGTGTGCATTCCTCAAAACACTGAAGGACTTGACACAGGTCTTGTAGCTTCGACCACTGCACACCTGACAACTCCATGTCTGCCATACAACTGCCTACCCGTGTATGTGTATCCTCCCACAAATACATAACAGCACGCCTCTGTTCGCACAGTTTCTGAAGCATGTGCAGTGTGGAGTTCCACCTTGTTGCAACGTCAATGATTAGGTGATGCTGGGGAAGTTTCAAAGGCCGCTGATGGTTCTGCATACGACTGGAGTGTGCGGGCGAACGGCGGATGTGCGAGCAAAGTCTGTGCACTTTCAGGAGCAGGTCGGGTAACCCCGGATATCTTTTCAGAAAGCACTGCACCACCAGGTTTAAGGTGTGAGCCAGGCAAGGAATGTGTTTCAGTTGTGAAAGGGCTATGGCAGCCATAAAATTCCTTCCGTTATCACTCACTACCTTGCCTGCCTCAAGATGTACAGTGCCCAGCCATGACTGAGTTTCTTGCTGCAAGAACTCGGACAGAACTTCCACGGTGTGTCTGTTGTCACCCAAACACTTCATTGCCAATACAGCCTGATGACGCTTGCCACTAGCTGGTCCATAATGGGACACCTCATGTGCAACAGTGCCAGCTGTGGAAGGAGTGGTCGTGCGACTGTGGTCTGTGTACGAGCTCTCACTTCTGCTGGAGGACGAGGAGGAGGAGGGGGGACGAATGCAAACAGCCAACTGTTTCCTAGACGGTGGGCTAGGAAGAACTGTCCCAATATTGCTGTCCCCTGTGGACCCTGCATCCACCACATTAACCCAGTGTGCCGTGATGGAGACGTAACGCCCCTGGCCATGCCTACTGGTCCATGCATCTGTTGTCAGGTGCACCTTTCTACTCACAGATTGCCTGAGTGCATGGACAATGCGGTCTTTTACATGCTGGTGGAGGGCTGGGATGGCTTTTCTCGAAAAGAAGTGTCGACTGGGTAGCTCGTAGCGTGGTACAGCGTAGTCCATCAGGGCTTTGAAAGCTTCAGTTTCAACTAACCGGTAGGGCATCCACTCTAACGAGATTAGTCTAGCAATGTGGGCGTTCAAACCCTGTGTACGCGGATGCGAGGATGAGTACTTCCTTTTCCTAACGAGAGTCTCATGTAGGGTGAGCTGGACTGGAGAGCTGCATAGGGTGGAACTAGCGGGGGTGCCGGTGGACATGGCAGACTGAGAGAGGGTTGGTGATGGTATTCTTGCTGTTGCCCTACATACAGTGTTTCCTACCACGAACCTGGTGATTCCCTGACTGTTTTGGCCTTGCGACGAAACCGCCACATTTACTGCAGGTGGTGTGGTAAACTGTGGGCTTACAGTGAGGGAAGGGATGTAGCGTTGCTGACTAGCTTCATTGTGAGAAGGTGCTACAACGTTAAGGGACGTTTGGTAGTTAGTCCAGGCTTGCAAGTGCATGGTGGTTAAATGTCTACGCATGCAACTTGTATTTAGATTTTTAACATTCTGACCTCTAGGTCCTTGAGCATTTCTTACAGATGACTTTGCACTGATCATTTGGATCTTGGTTAAAAAAATGCCAGACTGCACTCTTCCTACTATTGGATACCTTTTCAGGCATTGCACACTGAGCTACTTTAACCGGATGGCCATGCTGTCCTACAACTGGTTTTGTTTTTGCCACACATTTTTGACCAGATACGGGCCTGCCAGATGGAACCTGTTGCGATGTTGATGCCTGCTGCGGCTTCTCCTCCTCCGCTTCAGAGCTACTGCCGCCTGCACCCTGTTCCCCCAAAGGCTGCCAATCGGGGTCAACAACTGTGTCATCTATGACCTCCTCTTCTATGTCCTGGGCACCTTCCTCTGGGTCATCTTGTAAGCCGGTGCTATAGCATTCGTTACGGGGCTTAATAGTCTCATCAGGGTCAGATTCTGGATCAGTACACTGCGAGGGCAATGTTCTGATCTGAGTCAAAGGAACAGCATAATAATCTGGCTGTGGCTGTGCATCTGTGCACTCCATGTCCGATTCATCTTGTAATGGGCATGGCCTGTTAACAATTTCCCTTTCTAACCCAGGAACGGTATGTGTAAAGAGCTCCATGGAGTAACCTGTTGTGTCGCCTGACGCATCCTTCTCTGTTGCTCTGGGTGAAGAACACAAGGAAGCGACTTGTCCTTGACCAGGAACATCCACAGATGACGCGCCGCTTTTACATTTTGCACTTTCCGAGGAGGAGGCGAAAGAGCTAGAAGCAGAGTCAGCAAGGAAAGACAAAACTTGTTCCTGCTGCTCCGGCTTTAAAAGCGGTTTTCCTACTCCCAGAAAAGGGAGCGTTCGAGGCCTTGTGTAGCCAGACGATGACGCGGGCTCAACAACTCGAGACTTAGGGTCTATATTGCTTTTCCCACGACCATCTGAAGCTCCACGACCACCACCACTAACATCATTACCAGCTGGCAATGACTGCCCACGGCCACGACCTCTACCACCAGACTTCCTCATTCTTGGAAAAATGAAACCAAACTAACAACCGTTATGTGGTCCTGTACAACCAGGTAGAAGGTGTGCGTAAACTTGTTGTGAATTTAAATCTCCCTTTTTTATGTGTGGGAGAATGCAGGAAAAAATCAGGCCCACTGTATTACACTACACAGTTTGATTGGCAGAAAGATGCTGGCAGATATGCCACTAACAGGAGTGACGCAGATGCACACACTGGCAATAGAAATCTCCCTCTTTATGTGTGGGAGAATGCAGGGAAAAATCAGGCCCACTTGATTACACTACACAGTTTGATTGGCAGAACGAGGCTGGCAGATATGCCACTAAAAGGAGTGATGCAGATGCACACACTGGCAATAGAATTCTCCCTCTTTATGTGTGGGAGAATGCAGGGAAAAATCAGGCCCACTGGATTACACTACACAGTTTGATTGGCAGAAAGAGGCTGGCACATATGCCACTAGCAGGAGTGACGCAGATGCACACACTGGCAATAGAAATCTCCCTCTTTATGTGTGGGAGAATGCAGGGAAAAATCAGGCCCACTTGATTACACTACACAGTTTGATTGGCAGAAAGAGGCTGGCAGATATGCCACTAACAGGAGTGATGCAGAGGCACACACTGGCAACAGAAATCTCCCTCTTTATGTGTGGGAGAATGCAGGGAAAAATCAGGCACACTGTATTACACTACACAGTTTGATTGGCAGAAAGAGGCTGGCAGATATGCCACTAACAGGAGTGATGCAGAGGCACACACTGGCAACAGAAATCTCCCTCTTTATGTGTGGGAGAATGCAGGGAAAAATCAGGCACACTGGATTACACTACACAGTTTGATTGGCAGAAAGAGGCTGGCAGATATGCCACTAACAGGAGTGACGCAGATGCACACACTGGCAATAGAAATCTCCCTCTTTATGTGTGGGAGAATGCAGGGAAAAATCAGGCCCACTGGATTACACTGCACAGTTTGATTGGCAGAAAGAGGCTGGCAGATATGCCACTAACAGGAGTGACGCAGATGCACACACTGGCAATAGAAATCTCCTTCTTTATGTGTGGGAGAATGCAGGGAAAATCAGGCCCACTGGATTACACTACACAGTTTGATTGGCAGAAAGAGGCTGGCAGATATGCCAGAAACAGGAGTGACGCAGATGCACACACTGGCAATAGAAATCTCCCTCTTTATGTGTGGGAGAATGCAGGGAAAAATCAGGCCCACTGGATTACACTACACAGTTTGATTGGCAGAAAGAGGCTGGCAGATATGCCACTAACAGGAGTGACGCAGATGCACACACTGGCAATAGAAATCTCCCTCTTTATGTGTGGGAGAATGCAGGGAAAAATCAGGCCCACTGGATTACACTACACAGTTTGATTGGCAGAAAGAGGCTGGCAGATATGCCACTAACAGGAGTGACGCAGATGCACACACTGGCAATAGAAATCTCCCTCTTTATGTGTGGGAGAATGCAGGGAAAAATCAGGCCCACTGGATTACACTACACAGTTTGATTGGCAGAAAGAGGCTGGCAGATATGCCACGAACAGGACTGACGCACGCAGATGCACACACTGGCAATAAAAATCTCCCTCTTTATGTGTGGGAGAATGCAGGGAAAAATCAGGCCCACTGGATTACACTACACAGTTTGATTGGCAGAAAGAGGCTGGCAGATATGCCACGAACAGGACTGACGCACGCAGATGCACACACTGGCAATAGAAATCTCCCTCTTTATGTGTGGGAGAATGCAGGGAAAAATCAGGCCCACTGGATTACACTACACAGTTTGATTGGCAGAAAGAGGCTGGCAGATATGCCAGTAACAGGAGTGATGCAGATGCACACACTGGCAATAGAAATCTCCCTCTTTATGTGTGGGAGAATGCAGGGAAAAATCAGGCCCATTGGATTACACTACACAGTTTGATTGGCAGAAAGAGGCTGGCAGATATGCCACGAACAGGACTGATGCACGCAGATGCACACACTGGCAATAGAAATCTCCCTCTTTATGTGTGGGAGAATGCAGGGAAAAATCAGGCCCACTGGATTACACTACACAGTTTGATTGGCAGAAAGAGGCTGGCAGATATGCCACGAACAGGACTGACGCACGCAGATGCACACACTGGCAATAGAAATCTCCCTCTTTATGTGTGGGAGAATGCAGGGAAAAATCAGGCCCACTGGATTACACTACACAGTGTGATTGGCAGAAAGAGGCTGGCAGATATGCCACGAACAGGACTGACGCACGCAGATGCACACACTGGCAATAAAAATCTCCCTCTTTATGTGTGGGAGAATGCAGGGAAAAATCAGGCCCACTGGATTACACTACACAGTTTGATTGGCAGAAAGAGGCTGGCAGATATGCCACTAACAGGAGTGACGCAGATGCACACACTGGCAATAGAAATCTCCCTCTTTATGTGTGGGAGAATGTAGAGAAAAATCAGGCCCACTGGATTACACTACACAGTTTGATTGGCAGAAAGAGGCTGGCAGATATGCCACGAACAGGACTGACGCACGCAGATGCACACACTGGCAATAGAAATCTCCCTCTTTATGTGTGGGAGAATGCAGGGAAAAATCAGGCCCACTGGATTACACTACACAGTTTGATTGGCAGAAAGAGGCTGGCAGATATGCCACTAACAGGAGTGACGCAGATGCACACACTGGCAATAGAAATCTCCCTCTTTATGTGTGGGAGAATGCAGGGAAAAATCAGGCCCACTGGATTACACTACACAGTTTGATTGGCAGAAAGAGGCTGGCAGATATGCCACTAACAGGAGTGACGCAGATGCACACACTGGCAATAGAAATCTCCCTCTTTATGTGTGGGAGAACGCAGGGAAAAATCAGGCCCACGATATCACAGTATAGTTTCTGTGGCACAAAATGACTGCCAGATACTACAGACAGTACTGGCACAGATGTACAGATTTGGCAATATTATTCTCCCTTTATTTTAATTTTTTTTATTTATATGGGAAACATGTGATTTAATCAGGCCCACTATATCACAGTATATTTTCTGTGGCACAAAATGAATGACAGATACCACAGACAGCACTGGCACAGATGCACAGATTTGGCAAGATTATTCTCCCTTTATTTTTATTTTTTTTATGGGAGACAAGTGATTTAATCAGGCCCACTATATCACAGTATAGTTTCTGTGGCAAAAAATGAATGACAGATACCACAGACAGCACTGGCACAGATGCACAGATTTGGCAAGATTATTCTCCCTTTATTTTAATTTTTTTTTTGTGATATGGGAGAAAAGTGATTTAATCAGGCCCACTATATCACAGTATATTTTCTGTGGCACAAAATGAATGACAGATACCACAGACAGCACTGGCACAGATGCACAGATTTGGCAAGATTATTCTCCCTTTATTTTTTTTTTTTATGGGAGACAAGTGATTTAATCAGGCCCACTATATCACAGTATAGTTTCTGTGGCACAAAATGAATGACAGATACCACAGACAGCACTGGCACAGATGCACTGATTGGCAATATAAATCTCCCTTCTTAGGTGTGGGACAGTGCAGAAAAATACAGGCCCACTGTTTTACACTACACAGTTTCAGGGGCTGAAAGTGGCTGGAAGATATTAAAAAAAAAAATGGACTGTACTACAATTACTATCTCCCTACAATAGTCTCTGAAAAGTATGGCAGGCAGCAATAAAAAGGACTGCTGCACACAAAAAATGAGGACAAACAAACAAGATAGCTGTGCAGAAAGGAAGGAGCAACAGGATTTTTGCTTTTAAAAAAGCAGTTGGTTTGCACAGCGGCGTACACACAGCAACGCAGCGATCAGGGAGCCTTATAATCTACAGAGCTGTTGCACAGAAATCTTGCCTCCACTGTCCCTGCAAAGAAAAGGTGGTGTTGGACAGTGGAAATCACTACAGCACAAGCGGTTTGGGGGTTAATTTACACTGCCTAATGCTATCCCTGCTTCTGACGAAGCGGCAGCATCCTCTCCCTACGCTCAGATCAGCAGCAGTAACATGGCGGTCGGCGGGAACGCCCCTTTATAGCCCCTGTGACGCCATAGAAAGCAAGCCAATCACTGCCATGCCCTTCTCTAAGATGGTGGGGACCAGGACCTATGTCATCACGCTGCCCACACTCTGCGTGCACCTTCATTGGCTGAGAAATGGCACTTTAAGCATCATATGAAACGCGACTTTGGCGCTTAGATCGTGTACCGCATGGCCGATCCCACGCTGGGATCGGGTCAGGTTTCATGAAACCCGACTTTGCCAAAAGTCGGCGACTTATGAAAATGACTGATCTGTTTCGCTCAACCCTAGTAGTCAGAAAGCGGTTAAAGAAGATCTTTTGTCAGGTCAAAAAAGGCCAGTTTTTGCTCATATTTTATTTCCGCTGCTCCTCTTATTATATTGTTCTTTTTTTTTAAATCTGCCAAATGTTCCAGAGTTATGGGCCTTTTTATTTAATGCGATCAATATGCTAATTTTTATTGTGTACATGGATGCAGTGCAGCTTACAGACACTTCTTCATATGTGCTTCCAACCTTAGAAGGACCACTGATATTATGGCTGAAGAACTAGTTACACACATTCAGCTATAACAGGTGACGTGAAGATCATCAAATTATATCTTCATGATTTAAAATTCTTTTACACAGGTAAAGTACAGACCAAAAGTTTTGACACACCTCATTTTTTTTTTTTATTCGTTTATTAATTCCAGAATAAAACAAACATTACACACATTTGCATTTGTCATTATCAATTATACCATAGAATACAAATAATTGCAGAGTATCATCATGTCCAAAGTTTACAGGGGTAATAAACTGTGCATGTTAAATCACTAGTACCCCTTATAAAATACCTATTGTACAACATTAACTACTTTAACCATCAATAGTAAGTCGCCAAAAGGAAAATCATACATAAATCCTGCTCTGTAAGCGATGCCCCCAAAACCACATGTCCACCTTCTTGTGTAAGTATCTAGTCAGTGTAGACTATAGAGTATGATAAGAGGAATTCCATCTACCCCAAATCTTTTCGAATTTACCTGGACATCCTCTATTTTGGTACAGTGTTCTTTCATACGGGATAATCGAATTCACTAAATCGATCCAAGCTCTGAGAGACGGGGGAGAACCACCCATCCACCTTAACGCCAGCACCTTCCGTGCCGGAAAGAGCGTCTGTCGAAGAAAGATCCCAGTATAATGTATCCCACACCCCAAATAAGCAGGTCAATGGCTCAAGTGGGACAGGGGTTGACAATAAAGATGTTAGTAATGTCGTCACCTCTTTCCAGTAATGAAGAACTACCGGGCACCTCCAAATCATAAGAATAAAAGCTGCATCATGTGTATGACACCATAAGCAATCTGACAAGTGGAGGTGACCCATTTTGAAGAGTCGTGTCGGGGTCAGATAGGTCTGATATATAATATATAACTGGGTCATCCTATTATTAACTGAAGGAGAAACTTTAGTTGGAGATTCCAGAATATCTTCCCATTCCTCTCCCAGTACATCGGGAAGAAGTCCCTCCCACTTCCCTTTGATAGAATTGATGGTAGACCCAACTCCCACGGATAATAAATATGTATATAAAGAGGAAATGAGTCCTTGAGGACCCTGTGATTTGAGGATGCCTATCAAAGGTAAAGATGAAATCACTCGACCTGTACCCACATTTCGTATGTGCGATTGGAAAGCTGATCTTAGCTGTAAATAACGGAAGAATTGAGATCTCAGGATGTTGTAAGTATTCTGTATTTGTTCGAAGGATACAAAAACCCCCTGGTCATGTATGTCGCCTACCAAGAGAACACCACACGAGATCCAAAAATCAGTAGATGGGTGATTCAGTAGCTCTGGGAAACAACTATTATTCCACAATGGCATTTCGGCTACTATATCTACAAATTTAATAACTCTTTTAATTTGTCTCCATATTAATCTCGCCAGTCGGAGTAAAGGTAGCAGACGAGGAGCGCTAACTTTCTCCATCTCCAAGAACCCCAGTGGACAATCAATCCTGGCAGAATGAAGTAAATGACTCTCAGAATTAGGTAGGGAGTTATTGGGCATCCATTTGTTTATCGCCTTAGCTTGCCCGGCAAGGTAGTGCAAATAAAAATCTGGCAGGGCCGCTCCACCCCCCCTATTTCGGTCTCTGTAGAGCAGATAACTTAAGTTTGGGCCTGGTCTTCCCCCATATAAAGGATGTGATTAAGGAGTTTAAATTCACAAAGAAAGACTTGGGTATTGGCACAGCACTATGTTGAAAGCAGCAATTAAGTTTGGGAAGCAATATCATTTTAATTAGATTAATGCGGCCTGCAACAGAGAGAGGGAGTTTGCTCCAGGTTATGAATTTAGATTTGACCAAATCTAGTATTGGATAAATGTTAAGTTGAAGGTCCAGCCGACTACATTGAGACATATGGATACCTAGATATTTGAAATTAGAGACGATAGGTAGCGACGAGTGTGTTTCGAGACAGGGCATCGGAGCATGAGACAGAGGCATCAGGGCAGATTTATCCCAATTTATATAAAGACCGGAGAATTTACTAAATTTATCTTTGGTCGTTATTACGTGTATTAATGTTTCTTCTATTTTATCCATAAATATTATCATGTCATCGGCATAGAGACCGATAGTATCCACATGGTCCGCAATATTTATTCCCTTAATATCCATGGAAGACCTTATGCCTATTGCCAAAGCCTCTATCGCAAGGGCAAAGAGAGCCGGGGACAGAGGACATCCTTGACAGGTTCCCCTATGCAAGGCAAAAGAATCAGAGATGGAGTTATTCACAATTATACGTGCCTTGGGATTCCTATATAGTGTGCCTGTCCCTCTAATAAATTTATCCCCAAAACCGTATTTCTGTAGAAATGCAGATAGGAAAGGCCACTCGAGAGAGTCGAACACCTTGGCCGTGTCTAGCGATGCTAGTGCCCAAGTATTATCCGACTCTAGAGAACTATATTGAATCACTGATTGGACCCGCCTGATATTGATGGAAGTACTTTTCCCAGGCATAAAGCCGGTTTGGTCTGGGTGTATAAGGTCTAGTATGATCGTGTTCAGCCTAGTAGCCAAAATTTTGGTGAAAATTTTATAATCTACGTTCACCAGTGATATGGGGTGATACGATCCACATTCCAAAGGGTCCTTCCCCTCCTTCTTAAGTACAATAATATTTGCATTGTAAAATGTTTCAGGCATGGATTCTCCCTCCCATATACTCCGGAGCACCTTCAGTAAAAGTGGTGCCAGGTGACCTCGATATTTTCTATATAACTCAACGGGAAATCAGTCGGGTCCAGGGGCCTACCCAGTGGCCATATCCGTGATAGCATGCTCTACTTCCTCCAAAGTAAACTCAGCCTCCATAAAGGCTTGCTGGGCTGGACTCAGTGAGGGGAACGCTATGTCTGATAAATAGTCTAAACATTCAGGGACAACAAGACCACTACCAGACTTGTATAATGATTTATAGTAATCATGAAAACACCAGAGAATTCCCTCAGTAGAAGATACCAATGAACCATCAAGTGCCCGGATCTGTAGTATTGTATTAGAGGTGTTATGTTGGCGTACTAAAAAAGCTAGAAGTGTACTGGCCTGATTCCCCAATTCGAAATAGGATTGACAGGTAAAGAATAATTTGCGTTTTGATTTAGTGTTTATATGTTGAGCATATAACCTCTGGGAAGTAAGCCACTCCACCCTGTTGCCACTGGTTTGATTAGTTACATAAGCGGCCTCCGAGTCCCTCAGCCGCCGCTCCATCTCATCATCTTCCCCTGCCGTTATCCTTTTGATACAAGAAATTGTGGAGGACAGACAACCCCTTAGGTATGCTTTTAGAGTATCCCAAAACAAACTAAGATTTGGAGGGTCTAGATGGGTAGAGATAAAGCAGTTCAGCTGATCAACCGTTCTATCACTAGAGTCTATTAATTTCAACCAGAAGGGATTCAATTTCCAGGGTATATTATTATTTGATTGACCGTATTTAAGTTTAAGAATAACTGGACTGTGGTCCGATATCCCCCTATTGCCCTGCTCAACACTATCCACCCACAATGCCAGGCCACTAAATCCAAATATGTAGTCAATATGAGATAGAGGATAGAGACCACCTAGTTGATGAGTGGCAAGTATATTTCCTTATCTCAGGGTGACGTATTCTCCACAGGTCCAGCCATCCGCTACCACCCATAAACAGTGCCAATTGGGAGGGGGATTGAGGAGGAGGCCCCCCAGATATCACGTCATCTAGTCTCAATCTATCCATGGAATTATCCATGACTAAATTAAAATCTCCCATACAAACAACACTAGCATCAGGATAATTTAGGGAGAAACCCATTGCCATGCGGAGAACCGATATATTAGCCGGGGGGGGTTATATACACATAGTATCACATATTTCCGTGTGTTAATAAAGGTGTGCACAAAAACAAAGCGACCCTTGGGATCCCGTCGTGCCTCCCTAGCCTCCCATCTAACATTCCTATGTATCAGCAGAGAGACCCCTCTTGAATAGCTGGTATGGAATGCGTGAAGGGACCCCTGCACCCACGGCTTTTGTGTACATTTAGCTGTGTCTCTGGTCAGATGTGTCTCTACAAGAGCTACAACATGGGGATGATAACGTTTAATCTGCAAAAATACCTTGATTTTCTTTCGGGGAGTCTTAATAACCCGTATATTCCACGTCATGCATATAATCTCAGACCCCATATCCACACTTAGGAAAAGGAATAATATACACCATAACTTGAGCAGGGATCAGGGACATCACGCAGAGCACAAAATTACCAATGGCGACTAACGAACATATCAAACAATCAAAACTGGTGTAAAAACCCAAACAGAACAGAGCTTGAACAGTGGAGGAGTATAATCCTACACTCCTACAGTCAGATAGAGAAGGGGATACCCTCACTGGAACCAGCATCCGGTATTCTTGATAAGCTCAGCACCTATACGGAGAGCTCCAATTTGTGTTGCCATTAGACAAGGAGAACAACTTAGGAGTCCGGCACACTAGACACCTTGTATGACCGCAACCATTCGGCTACCTCCGCCGGATCTGTAAAGAACAAGGAAGAGCCTTAATGGACAATGCGGAGCCGAGCTGGGTAAAGCATGGAATAAATTATGCTTTTATCTCTGAGCTGCTTCTTAACTTCCAAAAATCGAACCCGCTGTTTTTGGAGCTCCATGGAAAAATCTGGGAAAATTGATATAGTAGCGTTATTGAACTTAATAGGGCCCTTCTGCCACGCCAAGCGAAGAATCGCATCCCTGTCTCTACAATTGAGGAGACGCGCCAAAAAAGGCCGGGGTGGAGTTCCGGGGGGAAGAGGTCTCGTTGGAACCCTATGGGCCCTCTCCACAGAAAATGTTGAGGAGAATCCATCTCCCAGGGAGGTTTTAAGCCAGTCCTATAGAAATTGCTCAGGTTGCTGACCCTCTGAGCGCTCCGGCAGGCCGATAATTCGAATGTTATTGCGTTGCAATCTGTTTTCCAGGTCATCTGCTTTTTGTTTCCAGGAATTCACAGAGCCGGTGGCCTTTGACAGCCTAGCTTCCATAGGGGTAATGGTGTTTTTCTATATGAGACACTCTTGTTTCAACGTCCGAGATACGCCCTCTCATAGCTTGCATATCATGTCGTAAACGACCCACTTCAGTATGTACGTCCTCTATTTTTTCAGTAAGAGAAGATCTAGTGAGGGATATAGCCTGCATCAACTGCTCAGACGCTTGTTTAAGAGTCAGTTTGTCTTGTTCTCCCTCCTCATTACTGTCAGAAAGACGATTTTTACGTTGGTTCTGCGTGGGATTATTTCTGAGAGTGTGTACATTATCAGGGGCATCCTCTCTGGCATATTTCTTTAATTTGTCAGCAGCCCCCTCTCCTTTGGAATGATGCATGGCGATCAACAGAAGGACCCCACAAAAGGACGACACTCGTAGTGATGGCTGGTCTATTCCCCAACAACAGTCCCGGCAGAGTCAAACACTGGTGTTGTGAATTTGGTTTCTGGGCTCCCCCGGTGGTTTCTGGTGGTACTGCACTTGTGTGCTTCATCTCCTCTGTTCACCTGTTTTCCATCTGGATGTGGGAGTTTTCTATTTAGCCTTGCTCCTCAGTCATTTCTATGCCGGCCAACAATGTTACCAGAAGCCTTTCTGTTGCATGTTCCTGCTCCTAGACAACTATCAGCTAAGTTGGACTTGTTGTCCTAAGTTTGTTTTGCATTTTTGTTCCAGTTCTCTGTGATTGAATATTTCTGAGGCTGGAAGCTCTTGTGAGCTGAAATTGCCACTCTGGTGTCATGAGTTGATATTAGAGTCTTAAAGTAATTTCAGGATGGTATTTTGAAAGGGTTTTCAGCTGACCGTGAAGTTCCCTTTTCTGTCTTCCTACTATCTAGTAAGCGGACCTCAATTTGCTAAACCTATCTTCATACTTCGTATGTCAATTTCCTCTAAAATCACCGCCAATATATGTGGGGGCTACTGTCTGCCTTTTGGGGAAAATTTCTCTAGAGGTAAGCCAGGTCTGTATTTTCCTCTGCTAGGGTCAGTCAGTTCTCCGGCTGGCGCTGGGCGTCTAGGGATAAAACGTAGGCACGCTACCCGGCCACTGTTAGTTGTGCGGTAGGTTTAGCTCATGGTCAGCTCGAGTTCCCATCTTCCAAGAGCTAGTCCTTTTGTATGCTTTATTACGTTCTCTTGCCATTGAGAACCATGACAGTTTGGCCGGCCAAGAGTTAAAATAATTGGCAGAAGAAAGGAGAGAAAAGAAGTCTGCAGAGATTTTTTTTTTTTTTTTCCTGAGTTTGCTCATTAGTTGATTCACTAGCATCTCTGCTTACTGCAGCCTTCGTCTCTCTCTCCTTCTAACCCTTGAATGGTTCTGATTTCACCTGATTAATATGGATCCTCAGAGTTTAGCTACAGGTTTGAATAATCTCGCTATGAAGGTTCAAAGCTTACAGGATTTCGTTATTCATGCTCCTACATCTGAACCTAGAATTCCTTTACCTGAATTTTTCTCTGGGGATAGATCTCGCTTCCAGAATTTCAAACATAATTGTAAATTATTTTTGTCTCTGAGATCTCGCTCCGCTGGAGATCCTGCACAGCAGGTCAGGATTGTAATTTCCTTGCTCCGGGGCGACCCTCAGGATTGGGCATTTGCTTTGGCACCAGGGGATCCTGCGTTGCTCAATGTGGATGCGTTTTTCCTGGCTTTGGGGTTGCTTTATGAGGAACCTCATTTAGAAATTCAGGCTGAAAAAGCCTTAATGGCCCTGTCTCAAGGGCAAGATGAGGCTGAAATATACTGCCAAAAATTTCGTAAGTGGTCTGTGCTTACTCAGTGGAATGAGTGCGCCCTGGCGGCGAAATTCAGAGAGGGTCTCTCTGATGCCATTGAAGATGTTATGGTGGGGTTCCCTGTGCCTACAGGTCTGAATGAGTCCATGACAATGGCTATTCAGATTGATCGGCGTTTGCGGGAGCGCAAACCTGTGCACCATTTGGCGGTGTCTACTGAGAAGACGCCAGAGATTATGCAATGTGATAGAATTCTGTCCAGAAGCGAACGACAGAATTTTAGGCGAAAAAATGGGTTATGCTTCTATTGTGGTGATTCAACTCATGTTATATCAGCATGCTCTAAACGTACTAAGAAGGTTGATAAGTCTGTTTCAATTGGCACTTTACAGTCTAAGTTTATTCTATCTGTGACCCTGATTTGCTCTTTATCGTCTATTACCGCGGACGCCTATGTCGACTCTGGCGCCGCTTTGAGTCTTATGGATTGGTCCTTTGCCAAACGCTGTGGGTTTGATTTAGAGCCTCTGGAAGTTCCTATACCTCTGAAGGGTATTGACTCCACGCCATTGGCTAGTAACAAACCACAATACTGGACACAAGTAACTATGCGTATTAATCCGGATCACCAGGAGATTATTCGCTTCCTTGTGTTGTATAATCTACATGATGTGTTGGTGCTTGGATTGCCATGGCTGCAATCTCATAATCCAGTCCTCGACTGGAAAGCAATGTCTGTGTTAAGCTGGGGATGTCAGGGGACTCATGGGGACGTACCTTTGGTTTCCATTTCGTCATCTATTCCCTCTGAGATTCCGGAATTTTTATCTGATTATCGTGACGTTTTTGAGGAGCCTAAACTTGGTTCACTACCTCCGCACAGAGATTGCGATTGTACTATAGATCTGATTCCGGGCAGTAAGTTTCCAAAGGGTCGTTTATTTAATCTATCTGTGCCTGAACATGCTGCTATGCGGGAATATATTAAGGAGTCCTTGGAAAAGGGACATATTCGTCCTTCGTCATCTCCCTTAGGAGCCGGTTTTTTCTTTGTAGCTAAAAAAGATGGCTCTTTGAGGCCGTGTATTGATTATCGGCTTTTGAATAAAATCACGGTTAAATATCAGTATCCTTTGCCACTGCTTACTGATTTGTTTGCTCGAATAAAGGGGGCCAAGTGGTTCTCTAAGATTGATCTTCGTGGGGCGTATAATTTGGTGCGAATTAAGCAGGGGGATGAGTGGAAAACCGCATTTAATACGCCTGAGGGCCATTTTGAGTACTTAGTAATGCCTTTTGGTCTTTCAAATGCCCCTTCAGTCTTTCAGTCCTTTATGCATGACATTTTCCGTGATTATTTGGATCAATTTTTGATTGTGTATCTTGATGATATTTTGATTTTTTCGGATGACTGGGACTCTCATGTCCAACAGGTCAGGAGGGTTTTTCAGGTTTTGCGCTCTAATTCCTTGTGTGTAAAGGGTTCTAAGTGCGTTTTTGGGGTTCAAAAGATTTCATTTTTGGGGTACATTTTTTCCCCCTCTTCCATTGAGATGGACCCTGTTAAGGTTCAGGCTATTTGTGATTGGACGCAACCCTCTTCTCTTAAGAGTCTTCAGAAGTTTTTGGGCTTTGCTAATTTTTATCGTCGATTTATAACTTGTTTTTCTGATGTTGCTAAACCGTTGACTGATTTGACTAAGAAGGGTGCTGATGTTGCTGATTGGTCCCCTGCTGCTGTGGAGGCCTTTCGGGAGCTTAAGCGCCGCTTTTCTTCCGCCCCTGTATTGCGTCAGCCTGATGTTACTCTTCCTTTTCAGGTTGAGGTTGACGCTTCAGAAATCGGAGCTGGGGCGGTTTTGTCGCAGAAAAGTTCCGACTGCTCCGTGATGAGACCTTGTGCGTTCTTTTCTCGTAAATTTTCGCCCGCTGAGCGAAATTATGATATTGGTAATCGGGAGCTCTTGGCTATGAAGTGGGCTTTTGAGGAGTGGCGTCATTGGCTTGAGGGGGCTAGACATCAGGTGGTGGTATTGACCGACCACAAGAATTTGATTTATCTTGAGTCTGCCAGGCGCCTGAATCCTAGACAGGCGCGCTGGTCGATATTTTTCTCTCGGTTTAATTTTGTGGTTTCTTACCTACCAGGTTCTAAAAATGTGAAGGCGGATGCCCTTTCTAGGAGTTTTGAGCCTGATTCCCCTGGTAATTCTGAACCTACAGGTATCCTTAAGGATGGAGTGATATTATCTGCTGTTTCCCCAGACTTGCGACGGGTCTTGCAGGAGTTTCAGGCGAATAGACCTGATCGTTGCCCGCCTGGTAGAATGTTTGTTCCTGATGATTGGACCAGTAGAGTCATCTCGGAGGTCCATTCTTCTGCGTTAGCAGGTCATCCTGGAATCTTTGGTACCAGGGATTTGGTGGCTAGGTCCTTCTGGTGGCCTTCCCTGTCGCGAGATGTGCGAGGTTTTGTGCAGTCTTGTGATGTTTGTGCTCGGGCCAAGCCTTGTTGTTCTCGGGCTAGTGGATTGTTGTTATCCTTGCCTATTCCGAAGAGGCCTTGGACTCACATCTCCATGGATTTTATTTCTGATCTCCCTGTTTCTCAGAAGATGTCTGTCATCTGGGTGGTGTGTGACCGTTTCTCTAAGATGGTCCATTTGGTTCCCTTGCCCAAATTGCCTTCCTCATCCGAGCTGGTTCCTCTGTTTTTTCAAAATGTGGTGCGCTTGCATGGTATTCCGGAGAATATCGTTTCTGACAGGGGAACCCAATTCGTGTCTAGATTTTGGCGAGCGTTCTGTGCTAGGATGGGCATTGATTTGTCTTTTTCGTCTGTTTTCCATCCTCAGACTAATGGCCAGACCGAGCGAACTAATCAGACCTTGGAGACTTATTTGAGGTGTTTTGTGTCTGCGGATCAGGATGATTGGGTTGCCTTTTTGCCCTTGGCGGAGTTTGCCCTCAATAATCGGGCTAGTTCTGCCACCTTGGTTTCTCCTTTCTTCTGTAATTCGGGGTTTCATCCTCGTTTCTCTTCCGGTCAGGTGGAGTCTTCGGATTGTCCTGGAGTGGATGCTGTGGTGGAGAGGTTGCATCAGATTTGGGGGCATGTGGTGGACAATTTGAAGTTGTCCCAGGAGAAGACTCAGCATTTTGCCTACCGCCGTCGTCGTGTTGGTCCTCGTCTTTGTGTTGGGGACTTGGTGTGGTTATCTTCTCGTTTTGTCCCTATGAAGGTTTCTTCTCCTAAGTTTAAGCCTCGGTTCATCGGCCCGTACAAGATATTGGAGATTCTTAACCCTGTGTCCTTTCGTTTGGACCTCCCTGCATCTTTTTCTATTCATAATGTCTTCCATCGGTCATTGTTGCGCAGGTATGAGGTACCGGTTGTGCCTTCCGTGGAGCCTCCTGCTCCGGTGTTGGTTGAGGGTGAGTTGGAGTACGTTGTCGAGAAGATCTTGGACTCCCGTGTTTCCAGACGGAGACTTCAGTATCTGGTCAAGTGGAAGGGCTACGGTCAGGAGGATAACTCTTGGGTTACTGCCTCTGATGTTCATGCCTCCGATTTGGTCCGTGCCTTTCATAGGGCTCATCCTGATCGCCCTGGTGGTTCTGGTGAGGGTTCGGTGCCCCCTCCTTGAGGGGGGGGTACTGTTGTGAATTTGGTTTCTGGGCTCCCCCGGTGGTTTCTGGTGGTACTGCACTTGTGTGCTTCATCTCCTCTGTTCACCTGTTTTCCATCTGGATGTGGGAGTTTTCTATTTAGCCTTGCTCCTCAGTCATTTCTATGCCGGCCAACAATGTTACCAGAAGCCTTTCTGTTGCATGTTCCTGCTCCTAGACAACTATCAGCTAAGTTGGACTTGTTGTCCTAAGTTTATTTTGCATTTTTGTTCCAGTTCTCTGTGATTGAATATTTCTGAGGCTGGAAGCTCTTGTGAGCTGAAATTGCCACTCTGGTGTCATGAGTTGATATTAGAGTCTTAAAGTAATTTCAGGATGGTATTTTGAAAGGGTTTTCAGCTGACCGTGAAGTTCCCTTTTCTGTCTTCCTACTATCTAGTAAGCGGACCTCAATTTGCTAAACCTATCTTCATATTTCGTATGTCAATTTCCTCTAAAATCACCGCCAATATATGTGGGGGCTACTGTCTGCATTTTGGGGAAAATTTCTCTAGAGGTAAGCCAGGTCTGTATTTTCCTCTGCTAGGGTCAGTCAGTTCTCCGGCTGGCGCTGGGCGTCTAGGGATAAAACGTAGGCACGCTACCCGGCCACTGTTAGTTGTGCGGTAGGTTTAGCTCATGGTCAGCTCGAGTTCCCATCTTCCAAGAGCTAGTCCTTTTGTATGCTTTATTACGTTCTCTTGCCATTGAGAACCATGACACACTGGAGTAGATCCCAGAAAGGTTACTGGCCAGGCAAAAAGAATGTCAGGGGTTTATAAAGCAGCAACTGAGGATTCACCCAGGCACTGGGCCCCAGAGCAGCCTCACAGCCCCCACAGGCAGAGCAGCAGGGAGGGGGTTAATCCCTCCAGAGATAATGGCACCGGCAGGAGTTTGTCTGATAAGGGGGTGCAGGGCCCAATCTTCCAGGGCACACACCGCACCACCCCTCTACTGTCTCAGGCTACTAGCTCACCTCCTGAGCTGTACCGCAGTTATACTGTAAAGCGCCGCTCCCCTTGCTGCTGGAGTGTGCGCTGCAACAATGGCCGCTGCCTCCCCAGGCACCACCGACCGCTCCAGACCCCAGCACCTGTATTCCAGTGTTCCACAGCGCTCCCCCGCTGCAGTGTAGGCATCTGCCGTGTCTCAGGGGAAGATACCCAGCTTCGGCAAACGCCAGTGCTGTGTCCTGTTCGTCGGAGCGCACGCTCAAAGATGGCCACCACTGCTCAGGGATTCTGCTGCCCGTCCAGGCCGCCCCAGTGTCTGACATCCCAGGGCTCCAAAACTGCCGTCCAAGGAGATCACCGGGCTCCTGAGGTCCCGAGGGCACCGTTCCAGCCAGTACAATCAGTGAGTCAGGGGGTTTTATGGCAGGATAAGGATCAGGATGGTCGGAGCTCCCACGAGGTGCGTCCTCTCTCCTGTATTACATAGCCACGCCCCCCTGACACACCTCATTTAATGATATTTTTCTGAATTTTCATGACTATGAAAATTGTACATTCACACTGAGGGCATCAAAACTATGAATTAACAGTTGTGGAATTATATACTTAACAAAAAAGTGTGAAACAACTGAAATGATGTCTTATATTCTAGGTTATTCAAAGTAGCCACCTTTTGCTTTGATGACTGCTTTGCACACTCTTGGCATTCTCTTGATGAGCTTCAAGAGGTAGTCACTGGGAATGGTTTCCAATTCACAGGTGTGCCCTGTCTGGTTTAATAAGTGGGATTTCTTGCCTTATAAATGGGGTTGGGATCATCAGTTGTGTTGTGCAGAAGTCTGGTGGATACACAGCTGATAGTCCTACTGAATAGACTGTTAGAATTTATATTATGAGCTTCAAGAGGTAGTCACCGGGAATGGTCTTCCAATCTTGAAGGAGTTCCCAGAGATGCTTAGCACTTGTTGGCCCTTTTGCCTTCACTCTGCGGTCCAGCTCACCCCAAACCATCTCGATTGGGTTCAGGTCTGGTGACTGTGGAGGCCAGGTCATCTGGCGTAGCACCCCATCACTCTCCTTCTTGGTCAAATAGCCCTTACACAGCCTGGAGGTATTTTTGGGGTCATTGTCCTGTTGAAAAATAAATGATGGTCCAACTAAACGCAAACCGGATGGAATAGCATGCCGCTGCAAGATGCTGTGGTAGCCATTCTGGTTCAGTATGCCTTCAATTTTGAATAAATCCCCAACAGTGTCACCAGCAAAGCACCCCCACAACATCACACCTCTTCCTCCATGCTTCACGGTGGGAACCAGGCATGTAGAGTCCATCCGTTCACCTTTTCTGCGTCGCACAAAGACACAGTGGTTGGAACCAAAAATCTCAAATTTGGACTCATCAGACCAAAGCACAGATGTCCAATGGTCTAATGTCCATTCCTTGTGTTCCTTACCCCAAACAAGTCTCTTCTGCTTATTGCCTGTTTTTAGCAGTGGTTTCTTAGCAGCTATTTTACCATGAAGGCCTGCTGCACAAAGTCTCCTCTTAACAGTTGTTGTAGAGATGTGTCTGCTGGTAGAACTCTGTGTGGTATTGACCTGGTCTCTAATCTGAGCTGCTGTTAACCTGCGATTTCTGAGGTTGGTGACTCGGATAAACTTATCCTCAAAATCAGAGGTGACTCTTGGTCTTCCTTTCCTGGGGTGGTCCTCATGTGAGCCAGTTTCTTTGCAGCGCTTGTTGGTTTTTTGCCACTGCACTTGGGGACACTTTCAAAATTTTTCCAATTTTTCTGACTGACTGACCTTCATTTCTTAAAGTAATGATGGCCACTCATTTTTCTTTACTTAGCTGCTTTTTTCTTGCCATAATACAAATTCTAACAGTCTATTCAGTAGGACTATCAACTGTGTATCCACCAGACTTCTTCACAACACAACTGATGGTCCCAACCCCATTTATAAGGCAAAAAATCCCACTTATTAAATCTGACAGGGCACACCTGTGAATTGAAAACCATTCCCGGTGACTACCTCTTGAAGCTCATGAAGAGAATGCCAAGAGTGTGCAAAGCAGTCATCAAAGCAAAAGGTGGCTACTTTGAATAACCTAGAATATAAGACATAATTTCAGTTGTTTCACACTTTTTTGTTAAGTATATAATTCCACATGTGTTAATTCATAGTTTTGATGCCTTTAGTGTGAATGTACAATTTTCATAGTCATGAAAATACAGAAAAATCTTTAAATGAGAAGGTGTGTCCAAACTTTTGGTCTATACTGTATGCACAGATCTTCCTTACTCAGGCTAAAGAGAGAGAGAGGGAGATGGGGATATTGATGTTCTTAGCTGTATTTCTATTCAAAACACAGTTAATAGTCAGTGAGACTGGGGATGTGCTGCTGGTGCCACCCCCTGCCTAAAACTGAAAACTGCCTACTGAGGTGAAATGCTCGACCTACCTCATGTCAGTAATGTCCCTGAGTGTGATACATTAGGTATCAAGTCTCATATGGCCAAATTATGATGGCTAGGATTACTGGGTCACACCATCTATAAAATGGCAGGCCTTGTGGTATGTTCCAGGTAAGAAACTACCTAGTAGCTACAGCAGTACAAATTAGTGAAATAGCAAATGCTGGCTGTGATAGAACGGTGTCAGAATACTCAGGTCAACAGAGCCACAGACCAGTCATAGTGCTCATGCTCAACTCTATCATTGACAGCACCTACCATAGGCACGTAAGCATCAGAACTGAAAGATGGAGGAATTGAAAATATTGCATTGTTCTGATACATCACATTTTCTTCTTTGTCTTGGAGATGGCAGGGTATTTGCAGGTTTCTTGCCGTGAGTTGACACTTAGATGTGCTATGGTAAGAAGATGATCTAATAGAGACAGTGATGATTTTCTACTAGGAAACCTTGGGGCTTGGCATTTATGTGGATGATACTTTGACAGATGCCAGATGCCCAAACAATGCTAGAAACCAAAATACCCCTTCTTGTAATTACCATTAACTAACAAAAGCCCAGTATCACTTTTGAGCAGGTTAGTGCTCCCATCTACACTGCAAAATGACTAAGAGGTCAGAGAGTTTACTCAGTCTCCAAATTCCTCAGATCTCATTTCAAATGAGAATCTGCAGAACATGCTGGAATAACAAGTCTAGTTTGTGGGAGACCCAGCTTGTAACTTAAAGGACTTATAGAGCTCAATGCTAGTCCATGGCATTAATTGCTACAAGGCACCTTCAGAGATCTTGTGGAGTCTTGCTTTGAAGGTTGTTTTGGCAGTACACAGGGAAACAACACTATTAGACAAGTGGTTTTAATGCTATGGAAGATCAATGTATGTGGTCTATAACTTTTCAAGTCTGATATAAAATCAGCTAAACGTGAGTGGAAAAAGGGCAAGATTAAATGCTGAACTACTTTTATTTCCACTATTCATAAATAATATTTTTCATTTCGAGCTACATGATATGAACTTATGTTCCAAGTATTGTCCTGAATATGTGAACTTCATTTATGTATTATTTCATGAAGCATTTTATGTGTGGAAAAAGTGCTAGTTGTTTGTACATGCTGCTTATGTGGCAACCTTCATTCATTACATGATTTCATGCTTTGCTGATGGAAAATTAGACCCCTGTGTATTAAAGAAGAATAGATGATAGCTATAGAATCATGATGTGATTGCCTTAGGACATTCTGTTGACAGCTAGAAATATATACAGACAAAGCAATGTCACTGGATGCTAATGTGTGCTACAGAACTTGATGAGTACAATAAATTCTCAGAAATAAAGAAAAAATATCAAAACCATTTATTTCAGGGTTACCTGTAAGTTCTGTCAAAGAGCAAAAAAAATCTGAGCACCTGGATTGAATTTGTAACTGTATTCTAATATGTCTTACTTTTTTATGTGTCACAAAACTTGCTAATTTTTTATGTAGATATCAACATTAATGTAAAATTAACAATCCATATACCGTATATACACGAGTGTAGGCTGACCCGAGTATAAGCCAAGGCCCCTAATTTTGCCACAAAAAAAAGGGAAAACTTAATGACTCGAGTATAAGCCTAGGGCGGGAAATGCAGCAGCTACTGGTAAATTTCAAAAATAAAAATAGATATCAATAAATGTAAAATGAATTGAGAAATCAGTAGGTTAAAGGTTTTTTGAATATCCATATTGAATCAGGAGCCCCATATAATGCTCTATGCAGTTCATGATGGCCCTATAAGATGCTCCATACAAAATACACCCCATATAATGCTCCATGCAGTTCATGATGGACCCCATAAGATGCTCTATATTAATATATGCCCCATAGAATGCTGCACAAAGGTTAATGATGGTCCCATAAGATGCTCCATATTAAAATATGCCCCATATAATGCTCCATAAAGTTTGAGGGCCCCATAAGATGCTCCATTTAATAATATGCCCCATCTAATGCTCCATAAAGGTTGATGGCCCCATAAGATGCTCCATAGAATAATATGCCCCATATGCTGTTGCCGCGATTAAAAATAAAATGACATACTCACCTCTGATCGCTGGGCACCAAGTGCCTGGGGCCTGAGCAAGTGGGGACAAAGGGCGCGCTATGAGGGTCAGGTGCCGGAGTCGCCGCTGGCTCAGGACACCGGCACTTGCGATATTCCCCTGTCCCCGCTCCACCGCAGTGCGCCGCTGTGTCTTCTGGGTCTCCGCAGTGACCATTCAGGCAGAGGGCGCGCACTAACCCCGTCATCACGCCCCCTGACCTGAACATCACAGCCAGAGGATGCAGAAGACAAAGCCTAGCGGTGGAACGGGGATAGGTGAATATCACATGGCTCACCCTCCCCATCATACTCACCCCCTCCTGGCACATCCCTGCTTCTCCGTTATCCCAGGCTGGCAGCTCCTTCCAATGCTGAGTGGTCACATGCTATGGCTCATTAAAGTAATGAATATGCCCTCCACACCTATGGGAGTGGAGATGCGTCCATATTCATTACTTTAATGAGCGGTACCACATGACCACTGAACAAGGGAAGAGTTGCAGGCAGGCACCAGGACAACAGAGTGATGCAGGGAGGACTTGCAGCGATCGAACGAGGAGTGGGTGAGTATGATGTGACAGCTGCCGGTTCCTGCTGCTCCCCCTCCCCAGCTGACCCCTGGGAGGACTCGAGTATAAGCCAAGAGGGGCACTTTCAGCCTAAAAATATGAGCTGAAAATCTTGGCTCGAGTATATACGGTAGTCTATTGTATTTTTCAGGTTAAGCATGCAATGTGTAAGAGTAAAACATGACATTTTGGAATAATATAAGATGTAAGACATGCATAGTCTAGGTCTTCCCAAAAATAGCAAGCACAATGCCATTTCCATACACTCATTTTTGAAAATTGTATTCATATTCTGTATAAGACCTCATTCAGGTGTTCATTTTTCACGTTAATGTCTTTGTGTCCATGAATATCATGGGCAGCACACAGATGTCATTCATGTGCAATCCGTGTGCGTTTTAAACATTGTAATGGGTAGGAAAAGCTTTCCAATTATTATTTTTGCATGCAAGAAACTCATTGATGAAAAACTGTTGGTAAAAACTAACACACTAACCAAATAAAAAAAAAATCTGGTTCAAAACAGTGATGAGCATGAAAAATTTCTTACATCTGAAAAAGGTCTAAGACATCCTGCACAAGGCATGGACGTGTGCAGAAGGATGTATGGGAGCGTGTGAAGTCCCTATGGATGATTACCACTTTGGTATGGACTTAAGTCTTGCAGTCACTCATTGCTTTAGCCTTAGCTAGGGTTACTTATTTTCATTTAAGAAGTAAGAGCAGAAGAATCCTGGCCTAATCAGGGATAAAACGGCATGAAACTGAAGGCGAGCAAAGCTTCATTAACTAAGACTAGCAAAACTCATGATGGCACATAGTTATCCTGACACTGGCATTCCGGCTATTCCAAGTGATCACCACAATAATATGCTCAAAAACATCTATCCACTGCTCAAAATCAATCTAAAACATACAGGTTTCATGTATTATACATTACACATACATGGTAACCATCCAAATATCCATTTACAGTGTAAGCAGCCTTAAAACTGACACATGCATCCAACAACATGAGTGGAAATCCCAGGTTATAATATGGAAGTGATGCATTGATTTTCATACGTTCACAAAATAATGCTGTTTTCCCAATGTGACAAAATAGTCAATAGAGAAAGTGTCAGTAGCTGAACAATTACCCAGCTGCTATTGCATGTTTCAGCAATAGGCTTAAGCTATTGGTGTGGTTCTGAAGCAGTATTTTTTGTTGAAAAGGTTTCAAACACATGTTTCATCTGCCAATTAAACTTTGCGCTAAAGTGTAATTTATATCATTGACTGCTTCTTTAACTAAACTTTTAAGCACCATCACAACAGGTTTACATTAATCAATAAGTGAAACCATTAGTTAATGGAGTACCACAACTAAATACTATTAGATGGTGGAAAGATTGTAATAAGAATAATATCATAATCATCACATTTATTTATATATCGCTAAAATGTTCTTCAGGATATCATACTTCAGAGGTAATAGATGCAAACCAAATCAGACATTACAATTAGTAACATGACAATGGTTGAAAGACGATGGACTCATGAAGGATAGATTGGAGAGAGGGGAGGACAACAGATTAGTATTGGGTTCCATAGTTAAGACAATAATTACAATATTAAAAATAATAATTACAACATTATTAAGAGTTTGGAATATTTCCACAATAGGAAAAGGATGGATTTTGTGGAAGTTTTGAGGGGTATGGTCACATGTGTATGAAAGTGATTTACAGTCAGGAAAAAAGTATCAAAGTCAAACCAAACCACAAGATAGCAATAGTATAATGCACTTCTCACTGAAATGTAACCATTACATAAAGATACTAAATCCAATAAGTCACAGAAAACAACATTCACAGTAGATTTTACTTGGTTTTGTGGTAAACTGCAGAATAAAATCGAAAGGATTGCAAACTTTTCATGCTTAATTCCTGCAGGAAAGTAGGAACTTTCTCCTGAGAAATACTCCATTAGTCTATATAAGCACCAGCTCATGTTTGGATGGGTATTGTGAGGACACAGCATTTTTTCTTAATTAACCAGATGTCTATTTTCAGCAAGCCAGGAGAAATAGACTGTTGTCTATATGTTGACTTTTGAATTTATGTGTTTCTTTCTGTTGGTCAAGAAAACACAGACTTTTGTTCATATAAACCTCTATATTGACTTGTAAGTTGACATTTGATCTAACATATTGTGATGTTATCCTGGATGACTAGGGATTCAGGGTCATGGAACAATGAAGTTTTGCTGATATGCTAATTACACATTGTTCAGGCCAGCTGGTTTGTTGACTTACAAAACAAAGGAGGAAAATGCAAATAGACTAAATAATCAAATAACGGGAGTTGATAGCAATTCTCCCCTTTACCTGTGAATGCTGGATCGGAGGAGATTTGTTAAGTATAAAAAGAAGTTATTTGCATCTGTAACATGAGACAGAGATTCAGCCAAGACATCCAAACATCAAAAGAACCAGAAACTCTCTACAGGACAGCAGCCAAGACATCATCACTCCATCACAAGGGACACAAATTTCTCATTTTACAGGATGCCAGCTTAGGAGACCACGGCCACAGTTGGAAGAATATAGATCTGCTCCATTGACCATCATGAATCCTTGATTATATTTGGGGTAGTCAGGATTTGTACCCACTGGTCATGTGAGCCCCATGGATATGTTTCTGGGGGCCCAGAATGGGACTTGCTGGTCACCTGGCTCCATGGAGATGTTTGGAGAGGCCAGGTTGTGACATTCCAGTCAGCTGGCCTTTAATCTCAATGCACTGTCATCTTCCTAAGCTTGAAATTAGCTCTTCTCTGTGTGTGCCACAGGGGGTTTAGTCAGTCCTGAAAGCTCTGAAGTCACAGCTGCTCTTATCCTGATGAGTCAGCCAAAGGGTGAGACTCTGTAACGTGCAACATCTAGGTTATTTTTCTGCAACTGTCCTATGTGATATATGCCTGTTTTGTGGTTCAATAAAGTAGAGAGACCACTTTTTCCTCACATACAGGATTTTGGCATATAGAGAGGTCATACCCTGCCACTGCAGGTGACCTCGTTTGTTACTTCTAGCCTGGATAAACTTCCCCTGATGAACCCCCTAAACGGGAGGGGAAACGCGTAGGGAAGATACATCTTTTAAGGGAGGCTATATTTGACCATGGGCACTACAAAACAGGCTCACACTTGGGTACTGCCCTTGTAAGGGCGGGAGTTGATTGCAGAGGGCACAACAGGGTAAACAGGCCCCCATAGCCCCCTCCTACCCCCCTCCATTGTTTTTTGGTCTTGATGTCCTTTCCACCCATGGTCTGGTCCCGTGATATGGGAGCAAAAATCCGAGGGCCAGCATACAGCAAATTGGGTGAGATTGTGCCATTTTTTATCTAGTGCACTGATAATCACGAGCACTTTATGTATAATGTCTATTTGTGTTCCTTTTAGGTATATATATTAAATGTTAAGTTTTAATTTATATTTAAGGGCTGACTTTGCTGCATTTAGTTCAATAAAGTATTGCCACAATGTTTTACCCTCTCTCTGTGTGGTCTGAGTAGTAATACGCCAACATTAAAAAGAGAGCGGTCGTTCGGTGTGATGATCCCTGGTCCATGTGGCTTCGGGTAGCGGACCAGGGCACCCACTGACCCTCCGTGTCTCCACAGGAATCGAGAAAGAAAATAAAAATCACAGTTGAAGTAAGGATGAGATTAGTCGGGATTCATTTGTAACTCTTATTCAGTCAAAGGGCTAGGCAGGCAAAAACAAGAATAACAAATTAAAAAAAAGAACTAGGTAAATGCTAGACTGAGCAGGAATACCAGACCTTTGAATACTTTCTGAATCAAATAGAGAAGAGGGTTCTTAATGAGACTATGGTCACTGGATGTGAGTAGAAATTAGAGGCTATTAACACATGTATGCCTCTCAAGAAGCCTTAAGCCAGCACATTCCTATGACCTGGAGTATACAGCAAAATGCAGAGGGATAACAGTGTTATTGTGGCATTCTCAAGTTTGAAGTTATCCTTTATCCTAATTTCCTGAATGTCATGGATCCAACAGCTGGGATCCTTACTGATATGTCTGAGTGGAATGGGGGTGAATAATGCTCACCATGCTCCATTCTTTCTTAATGGCACCACCACATATACAGGTCCTTCTCAAAAAATTAGCATATAGTGTTAAATTTCATTATTTACCATAATGTAATGATTACAATTAAACTTTCATATATTATAGATTCATTATCCACCAACTGAAATTTGTCAGGTCTTTTATTGTTTTAATACTGATGATTTTGGCATACAACTCCTGAAAACCCAAAAAACCTGTCTCAATAAATTAGCATATTTCACCCGGCCAATCAAATAAAAGTGTTTTTTAATAACAAACAAAAAAACCATCAAATAATAATGTTCAGTTATGCACTCAATACTTGGTCGGGAATCCTTTGGCAGAAATGACTGCTTCAATGCGGCGTGGCATGGAGGCAATCAGCCTGTGACACTGCTGAGATGTTATGGAGGCCCAGGATGCTTCAATAGCGGCCTTAAGCTCATCCAGAGTGTTGGGTCTTGCGTCTCTCAACTTTCTCTTCACAATATCCCACAGATTCTCTATGGGGTTCAGGTCAGGAGAGTTGGCAGGCCAATTGAGCACAGTAATACCATGGTCAGTAAACCATTTACCAGTGGTTTTGGCACTGTGAGCAGGTGCCAGGTCGTGCTGGAAAATGAAATCTTCATCTCCATAAAGCATTTCAGCCGATGGAAGCATGAAGTGCTCCAAAATCTCCTGATAGCTAGCTGCATTGACCCTGCCCTTGATGAAACACAGTGGACCAACACCAGCAGCTGACATGGCACCCCACACCATCACTGACTGTGGGTACTTGACACTGGACTTCAGGCATTTTGGCATTTCCTTCTCCCCAGTCTTCCTCCAGACTCTGGCACCTTGATTTCCGAATGACATGCAAAATTTGCTTTCATCAGAAAAAAGTACTTGGGACCACTTAGCAACAGTCCAGTGCTGCTTCTCTGTAGCCCAGGTCAGGCGCTTCTGCCGCTGTTTATGGTTCAAAAGTGGCTTTACCTGGGGAATGCGGCACCTGTAGCCCATTTCCTGCACACGCCTGTGCACGGTGGCTCTGGATGTTTCCACACCAGGTCTGGAATCGGTCCTTCTCCACAATCTTCCTCAGGGTCCGGTCACCTCTTCTCGTTGTACAGCGTTTTCTGCCACATTGTTTCCTTCCAACAGACTTACCATTGAGGTGCCTTGATACAGCACTCTGGGAACAGCCTATTTGTTGAGAAATTTCTTTCTGGGTCTTACCCTCTTGCTTGAGGGTGTCAATGATGGCCTTCTTGACATCTGTCAGGTCGCTAGTCTTACCCATGATGGGGGTTTTGAGTAATGAACCAGGCAGGGAGTTTTTAAAAGCCTCAGGTATCTTTTGCATGTGTTTAGAGTTAATTAGTTGATTCAGAAGATTAGGGTAATAGGTTGTTTAGAGAACCTTTTCTTGATATGCTAATTTATTGAGACAGGTTTTTTGGGTTTTCAGGAGTTGTATGCCAAAATCATCAGTATTAAAACAATAAAAGACCTGACAAATTTCAGTTGGTGGATAATGAATCTATAATATATGAAAGTTTAATTGTAATCATTACATTATGGTAAATAATGAAATTTAACACTATATGCTAATTTTTTGAGAAGGACCTGTAGCTTAGCACTGCCATTGGTTGTTCTTCGGTACTCCCATAAGAATGAATGGAGCAGGAAAGCGTACGATTGACAGCTGCTCCATTCAGATGGAGCTTTTCAGTGCCTCGCTCCTCCGGATTGATGAGAGTCCCATATGTCAAATCTTGAAGTTATGTCCTATCCCATGGAAAGGGTATATCTTGCAAACTTGAAAACATTTAAAAAGCCGGATGTTTGCTTTCATAAGAGCAAATTAATTATCACATTTTTTACATAGTATTAATGTTTTTTTTCCCATGTAAGAGCTAAGACAAGATCCTGCTTGCTTCTAACCAGCATGATATTCCAGCATTATGGAATAATCTAGCATTAGTGTGAATGTTTAGCTATGCAGCCCACATATTACGCATTACTGGCAAATATCCAACTGGCAATGTACCAAACAAGAATATTTGATTGAAAAGGAAAAACAATGCTGTAAAAAAGTTGAGTTTAGAAAACACAAGCACGTAAGTGATTACAAGGATGAATAGTCTTTTGTTTCTTCTACTTTTTTGTTCACATATTTATGAATCCTATTATCATTTTAGTTGGTGGCAGGCAGCCAGAAGGAAGCTATAAGAGAAAGAAGAAATCCATGTTATACAATTTTAATATACTTGTATCCTACACCATTCAGATCATGGTGCATGTTACTACCACTTTAGGAAAAATGTAATTCCTATGCTTAACCCTGAATACAATGATTTAAGATATTTGAGAGTATCTATCAAAAAGCCACAGTTCCATGTCCTCATTTGTGAGGCAATCAAGTGGTTTACAACGTGGAAATGAGCTGATTTGAAAAGACTGTTCTATTTGTGATTGACCATTGTCCATTGTCCATTGGCCTGGATTACCACCTCCATGTTTCTGCTTACATCTCAAATACATTCTCTGAAGTATGACTTACATGACCTGTATGAAATTCTCAGGCCCATTAGTTGCTTTGCACTTGATACTATTACACTATTTTTATCTTACTTTATTCTATTACTAATTAGAAAAATAAATGATTCTTCATTCATCTACATCTTCACCAGAAGCCTCTAGGCATCTTTTTTAGCGCAGAAGATAAAAATGATATTCATTGTCTTAGAGGACCATCACTTTATCTGTACTACAGAACTTGTGGGAATTAGATGAATAAACTGCTGCTGGTAGATGTGCAGTGGGAATTAAGTCATGTGTAAAAGAGCAAACTCCAAGTATGCATTCATTTCTACATGGGAAAATGGGAAGGGGTATAGTCATACGGAATGTCATGATCTGAATCATAGAAAGAAAAAAATGACTTTTGGCACACTTTTTTTATGCATAAATCTATAGAAACCAGCAAGAATAAACTCATGATAGATGAGCAGATCTGTTGAGATTTGAGTTTGGTAAATCAGCCGATTTTATAGGGAAATTCGATTTGAACCAAAGCTATTCGATGTGAATTGAATGTTCATTATTATGCTTTGGGGTCTATTATGGAAATCTGCTGCAGTTTACAGTACCGACAGCATAAGATATTTTTATAAATCTCATGCACATGCTGAGAAATATATCCACAAATTAAAAAGAGTTGCAGGATTAAGATCTTTAGGCTAAGTTTACATGTTCAGTAACCATCCATTAGGACGAACCCAGCAGCAATCCATTGGCAAAAAAGTTGTACAGACACAACTTTTTGTCCAGCTAAAAAAACACTGATTTCAACTTGATCCGTATTTTTAACATTGAAGCATATGGCAAACTGATCAGTTAAATAGTAGAGATGAGCGAACCTGAGCATAAATGTTCGGTGTTCGTATCGAACACCGAGTGTCAGGTTCTAAACGTTGAACACAAACTTCTTCTGGAAGTTTATTTTAATGTTGGGATTTCCTTGGGAAGTTTGAACAAGAGACAGAATAAAAGAAGAGAGAAAATTTTCCTGCTTCAAAGTTGGAGTTCCTGTTGTTTTAAATGGGGTTTTGTGTCTGGTTCAAGTCCAGGTACAGCTATGGTAAAGTGTGAAATGTGTGGCTTCTCTGCACCTTCTTCACTTTGATACTTAGAGTGAAAAATGTGACAGCGAGTGCGGAACTGCTTCTGTAGGAGATCTGTGGGAGATAAGTTTTATTGGAAAATTAACTTGAAGCGTTATCTAGAATGGGACAGCATTTTTTTAAGTATTTTCACACGTTAAGAAAAACTCAACCTTTTGAATGCGATTCTCCTGCCATTTTGGCAATTTTTTTTAAGCAATAAAAGCTACAAATTCATGCTATCTGTATTTCAAAAGGAAAATATAAAAAAGCTAAATATAGTGAGTGTTTTGTGCTATTTGCAAATTGTTGGTGTGTTTTTTTGGGGGGTCCACAGTGTTTTTTCCTTTCGTTTTTTTTTTTTGCTTGTTTTTTTCTTGAAGCTTGACATTTTTCCATAGGTTTCTTTATAGGAAAAAAATAAAATGTATTTTAAAAATTAATGCACACAAAGAAGCCACCAAAAATTACAAGTAAAAAGGCATACAATTCTTGGTGTATAAATTGAACGTGTGCTAGCCAATATTTAATCAGATAGCACACTGACCCATGTTATTCAATAGGTCTATTCAGATTAATGATCTTTTTTCAGTCTGACTCTACATGAGAAATAAAATCGCAGCATGCACTACTTTCATCCAAGTCTCAGATGACACTCACCCAGTAAAGTCTATGTGTGTGAAAAAAGTCAGACCTCACAGAGACCATGAATTTGCAGGGTATCTCAAGAGTGCTGCATCCGATCAACAGCTGATAGTCAACTGCAACACTCCAATTTTGTCTAAGCAGAAAAAGCAGAATTTATTTCTGGCTCAGACAAAATATCAAAGCAGCAACCAATCAGCTCTCATGTGATGGGTGAGTAAAGGAAGTGAGTATAATTTTTTTTCATCCAGTATTTCACAATACTCATTATGGTATTACCATTATCTTTAAAGAATAGGAGTTGGAGGCGTAAACATGTGTAATTCAATATATTGGAATAGTTTAACACAATTTGTTATTTACCAATTATTGGTGTTGTGTAATTAGTTACAGAATATTTTTCTAACAATAAAACTTCACATCAATTATGTTTATCAAGCACAGTTTCATATTTTCATCAATAAGTGCAGAGCTATTTTACAAGGTAGTAGATGACAAATTGCTTTGTGAATGCTACACTAGCTAGACAATTTAAAATCAGCCCCATATTTCTTCCCTGGATGTTCCTGATTATGCTGTGCAAATAATACAGAAAGAACTTTTTATATTTCAATTTCCGAATGCAGCTCTGAGTAACAAAGCAATCAAGTGTGTAAATAACGCTTTAGGCCAATGTTTCCCTTTACATAGATCAGCTGTTACAGCTCCCCTAATGATTACTTTGCAAAGTTGATTGTTATCGTCATTTTGATGTAGATCCCTGACATATTATCAATATCCCAACATTTACAAGGAGCAAACAAGAAAAGCAATGTGCCACATTGATGTGTGTTTATTAAATGCAGAATTAAACAGATGATAGAATTGAGCAATACAAACCAATGTTAATTTCCTTTTTTATTTAGTCACATTTATTACTACAATCAGGGACACTGACTCTTCGCCAATTTCAGACCCTACCATACTAAAGAGATATTAGAAGTGTTACCTTGAAACTGTGTAAACCTCCTTGCATAGTTTTATTATATGCAAATTAAAAGCATCTGATTAGGTCCTGAGGCAGCTTCACCTAGTTGTTCTGAAGAATAGCAATGGGAACAGAGTAAAAATATTTCATAACTGAAGTGTCGATCCCCTTGGGGAATGCCACCATTTGATTTTGACATTTATTTGTCCTGTGCTGTAAAGGACAAAACTACAATTACACTTTTTTTTTCCTCCTGTGCAGTGGGCATGATGTCAGAAAATATTAACCCCTTCACCCCGAAGCCTGTTTTCACCTAACTGACACGGCCAATTTTTACAATTCTGACCACTGTCACTTTATGAGGTCATAACTCTGAAACGCTTCAACGGATCCTGGTGATTCAGAGATTGTTTTCTCGTGACATATTGTACTTTATGATAGTGGTAAAACTTCTTCGATATGACTTGCATTTATTTGTGAAAAAAACAGAAATTTGTCGAAAATTATGAAAATTTAGCAATTTTCAAATTTTTCGTTTTTATGCCCTTAAATTAGAGAGTTATATCACATAATATAGTTAATAAACAACATTTCCCACATGTCTGCTTTACATCAGCACAATTTTGGAAACATAATTTTTTTTTGTTAGGGAGTTATAAGGGTTAAAAGTTGACCAGCGATTTCTCATTTTTGCAACAAAATTTGCAAAACCATTTTTTTTACGGACCACCTCACACTTGAAGTGACTTTGAGGGGTCTATATGACAGAAAATGTCCAAAAGTGACACCATTCTAAAAACTGCACCCCTCAAGGTACTCTAAACCACATTCAAAAAGTTTATTAACCCTTCAGGTGCTTCACAGGAATTTTTGGAATGTTTAAAAAAAATTGAACATTTAACTTTTTTTTCACAAAATTTTTACTTCAGATCCAATTTGTTTTATTTTACCAAGGGTAACAGGAGAAATTGGACCAAAAAAGTTGTTGTACAATTTGTCCTGAGTACGCCGATACCCCACATGTTGGGGTAAACCATTGATTGGGCACATGGCAGAGCTCGGAAGGGAAGGAGCGCCATTTGACTTTTCAATGCAAAAGTGGCTGGAATTGAGATCGGAACCCATGTCGTGTTTGGAGAGCCCCTGACGTGCCTAAACAGTGGAAACCCCCACAAGTGACACCATTTTGGAAAGTAGACCCTCTAAGGAACTAATCTAGATGTGTGGTGAGCACTTTGAACCTCCAAGTGCTTCACAGAAGTTTATAATGTGGAGCCGTAAAAAAAATTAATATTAATTTTCACAAAAAATGATCTTTTTGCCCCAAATTTTTTATTTTCCCAAGGGTAGCAGGATAAATTGGACCCCACACGTTGTTGTGCAATTTGTCCTGAGTACGCTGATACTTCATATATGGGGATAAACCACTGTTTGGGCGCATGGCAGAGCTCGGAAGGGAAGGAGCGCCATTTGACTTTTCAATGCAAAAGTGGCTGGAATTGAGATCGGAACCCATGTCGTGTTTGGAGAGCCCCTGACGTGCCTAAACAGTGGAAACCCCCACAAGTGACACCATTTTGGAAAGTAGACCCTCTAAGGAACTAATCTAGATGTGTGGTGAGCACTTTGAACCTCCAAGTGCTTCACAGAAGTTTATAATGTGGAGCCGTAAAAAAAATTAATATTAATTTTCACAAAAAATGATCTTTTTGCCCCAAATTTTTTATTTTCCCAAGGGTAGCAGGATAAATTGGACTCCAAAAGTTGTTGTGCAATTTGTCCTGAGTAAGCTGATACTTCATATATGGGGATAAACCACTGTTTGGGCGCATGGCAGAGCTCGGAAGGGAAGGAGCGCCATTTGACTTTTCAATGCAAAATTGGCTGGAATTGAGATCGGAACCCATGTCGTGTTTGGAGAGCCCCTGACGTGCCTAAACAGTGGAAACCCCCACAAGTGACACCATTTTGGAAAGAAGACCCCCTAAGGAACTTATTTAGATGTGTGGTGAGCACTTTTAACCCCCAGTTGTTTCACTAAAGTTTAGAATGTAGCGCTGTGAAAATCAAAAAATCATTTTTTCTTTCCACAAAATGATGTTTTAGCCCGCAATTTTTTTTCCCCCAAGGGTAACAGGAGAAATTGGACCACAAAAGTTATTGTCCAATTTGTCCTGAGTACGCTGATACCCCATACATTGGGGGGAACCACTGTTTGGGCACACGGCAGAGCTCGGAAGGGAAGGAGCGCCGTTTGAAATGCAGACTTAGATGGATTGGTCTGCAGGTGTCATGTTGCATTTGCAGAGCCCCTGATGTACCTAAACAGTAGAAACCCCCCACAAGTGACCCCATATTGGAAACTAGACCCCCCACGGAACTTATCTAGATGTGTTGTGAGAACTTTGAACCAACAAGTGTTTCACTACAGTTTATCACGCAGAGCCATGAAAATAAAAAATATTTTTTTTTCCACGAAAATTATATTTTAGCCCCCACATTTTTATTTTCCCAAGGGTAACAGGAGAAATTGGACAACAAAAGTTGTTGTCCAATTTGTCCTGAGTACGCTGATACTTCATATATGGGGATAAACCACTGTTTGGGCGCACGGCAGAGCTCGGAAGGGAAGGAGCGCCGTTTGAAATGCAGACTTAGATGGATTGGTCTGCAGTGTCATGTTGCATTTGCAGAGCCCCTGATGTACCTAAACAGTAGAAACCCCCCACAAGTGACCCCATATTGGAAACTAGACCCCCCACGGAACTTATCTAGATGTGTTGTGAGAACTTTGAACCCCCAAGTGCTTCACTACAGTTTATAACGCAGAGCCGCGAAAATAAAAAATATATTTTTTTCCACGAAAATTATATTTTAGCCCCCATGTTTTTATTTTCCCAAGGGTAAGGCTGGTTTCACACTTGCGTTTTTTTTAAAAACGCATGTGTGAAAAAACGCATGTAATCGCGGTAAAACGCATGCGTTTTTTTAGACGCATGCGTTTTTATAGAAAAACACAAGAAAACAAGAAAAAACCAAAAAACCCTAACCCTACCCCTAACCCTACCCCTACCCCTAACCTGAAATACGTGGCACTGAAATACGCGGCACTGAAATACGTGTATATACGTATATACGTATATAAGTGCCACGATATTTCAGTGGCCACGTATTTAAGTGCCACGTATTTAAGTGCCACGTATTTAAGTGCCACGTATTTCACGTAAATGCCACGATATTTCAGTGCCACGTATTTCACTGAAATACCGTGGCACTGAAATATCGTGGCACTGAAATACGTGGCACTGAAATACGTGGCACTGAAATACGTGGCACTGAAATACGTGGCACTGAAATACGTGGCACTATGACTGTCAGAAAATGTTCATTAAACGGTTAGGGATGAGTTTAGGGGTAGGGTTAGGGTTAGGGTTTGGATCCCTTTATCACCTTGATGGTGGTGGGTGACTTTTCAGTGTGTGTTCTGTTTTTTTTCTATAAAAACGCATGCGTTTTTAACGCAAACAAACGCGTTGAGATCGGACGCCATGTCGCGTTTGGAGAGCCCCTGATGTGCCTAAACAGTGAAAACTCCCCAATTCTAACTGAAACCCTAACCCCAACCCTAACCCTAGTCCTAACCCTAGCGCTACTTTCACACTAGCGTTTTTTTGCATACGTCGCAATGCGTCGTTTTGGCGAAAAAACGCATCCTGCAAAGTCATCTGCAGGATGCGTTTTTTCCCCATAGACTAACATTAGCGACGTATTGACACACGTCGCAAGCGTCGTGCGACGGTTGCGTCGTGTTGTGGCGGACCGCCGGCAGCAAAAAACGTTACATGTAACTTTTTTTGTGCTGACGGTCCACCATTTCCGACCGCGCATGCGCGGCTGGAACTCCGCCCCCACCTCCCCGCACCTCACAATGGGGCAGCGGATGCGTGGAAAAACAGCATCCGCTGCCCCCGTTGTGCGGCGCTTGCACAGTATGCGTCGGTATGTCGGGCCGACGCAGCGCGACGGCCCCGTACCGACGCTAGTGTGAAAGTAGCCTAACGGGAAAATGGAAATAAATATATTTTTTAAAATTTTATTATTTTTCCTAACTAAGGGGGTGATGAAGGGGGATTTGATTTACTTTTATAGCGTTTTTGGGCGGATTTTTATGGTTGGCAGCCATCACACACTAAAAGACGCTTTTTATTGCAAACAATAGTTTTTGCATCACCACATTTTGAGAGCTATAATTTTTCCATATTTTGGTCCACAGAGTCATGTGAGATCTTGTTTTTTGCGGGACGAGTTGACGTTTTTGCTGGTACCATTTTTGGGTACATGACATTTTTTGATCGCTTTTTATTCTGATTTTTGGGAGGCGGAATGAACAAAAACCAGCAATTCCTGAAATTCTTTTAGGGGGTGCGTTTATACCGTTCCGCGTTTGGTAAAAAGGATAAAGCAGTTTTATTCTTCGGGTCAGTACGATTACAGCGATAACTCATTTATATAATTTTTTTATGTTTTGGCGCTTTTACACAATAAAAACTATTTTATATAAAAAATAATTGTTTTTGCATCGCTTTATTCTGAGAGCTATAACTTTTTTATTTTTCTGCTGATGATGCTGTATGGCGGCTTTTTTTTGCGGGACAAGATGACGTTTTCAGCGGTACCATGTTTATTTATATCCGTCTTTTTGATCGCGTGTTATTCCACTTTTTGTTTGGCGGTATGAGAATAAAGCGTTGTTTTTTGCCTCGTTTTTTTTTTTTTTTTTTTACGGTATTCACTGAAGGGGTTAACTAGTGATATAGTTTTATAGGTGGGGTTGTTACGGACGCGGCGATACTAAATATGTGTACTTTTATTGTGTGGTGTTTTTTTTATTTAGATAAAGAAATGTATTTATGGGAATATATTTTTTTTTTTTTTCTTTATTTAGGAATTTATTTTTTTTTTTTTTTTTTACACATGTGGAAAATTTTTTTCTTTACTTTTTTACTTTGTCCCAGGAGGGGACATCACAGATCGGTGATCAGACCGTGTGCATAGCACTCGGTCTGATCACCGATGTGCCAGGCACATTGCAGGGGCTTGCCGGCGCCTGCTATGAGGATTCTCAGCAGACGCCGGCAAGCAGGGTCATCTTATGACCCGGAAGGAGTCCCGCGGCCATCTTGGATCCGGGGACTTCTTCCAGGTCACCGGAGCAGCGCGATCTCATCGCGCTGCTCCGGTGGGAGAGCGCAGGGAGCCCCCGTCCCTGCGCGATCCCCCTCTATGCCGCTGTCACTATTGACAGCGGCATCAGAGGGGTTAAATGCCCGCGATCGGCGACAGCGCCGATCGTGGGCATTGCTGCGGGGTGTCAGCTGTCATATACAGCTGACACCCGCACCCGATCACCGCGGCGCTCAGCGTGAGACCGCGGTGATCGGGGCGCCGTACTAGTACTGCGGCTGTCAGTAACGCAGTGCCGGCAGCGCAGTACTAGTACGGCGCATGTCGGGAAGGGGTTAAATCAAAGGGTGTGTATGCACAAGGAAAAACAACAAATGCTAACATTTCAACTTAGAAAAATCTATACTGAAAATCCAGCAGTGCTATACTACTCCTTATAATAGATGAATAAAAATATAGGCCACTCTTAATCACCTTTTCGAAATTGCAGCATTACATATTTTGTTTGGATATTCTCTGGTATATATTTATTATGTTAATAAAATATTAGAATATCCATACCATAAAACATTCAAACTATGAGTTCAGTTTAAAAAAAATCCTTTTTAAATTAGCATAGAGACTTCTTTTTATCTAAAGCACTTTTCCATATATAACTAGTTTCTAAAACAAAAACAAAAAAATGCATCCCTCCTCTCTATGTTTTAAGGCTGCAAACCCTTAAATGTGACTGTTGATGGAAACTAGGAATATAGACAAGCGTGGCTCTACATTTAGGGTACCGTCACACAGTGGCATTTTCATCGCTACGACGGTACGATTCGTGACTTTCTAGCGATATAGTTACGATCTCGCAGTGTCTGACACGCAGCAGCGATCAGGGACCCTGCTGAGAATCGTACGTCGTAGCAGATCGTTTGAAACTTTCTTTCGTCGCTGGATCTCCCGCTGTCATCGCTGGATCGTTGTGTGTGACAGATCGTTGTGTGTGAAAGTGAGAGCAGATCACAGCGGTGACGTCACCGCTGCACTCTGCTCTCACTGTACGGCGGCACTCAGTCAGAGCGGGAAGCAGACGGCAAGGGACCTGACGGACATCAGATGGTGAGTATGTACGTTTTTTTTTTTTTTTACTTTTACGCTGGTAACCACGGTAAACATCGGGTTACTAAGCGCGGCCCTGCGCTTAGTAACCCGATGTTTACCCTGGTTACCAGCGAACCTCGGCATCGTTGGTCGCTGGAGAGCGGTCTGTGTGACAGCTCCCCAGCGTCCACACAACGACTTACCAACAATCACGGCCAGGTCGTATCGCAGGTCGTGATCGTTGGTAAATCGTATAGTGAGACGGTACCCTAAGGCTATGTGCGCATGGTGAGTATTTGCATGCAGAAATTTCAGCAAGGTTTCTGCATCTCTTGGTAGGAAAACCACTGCGGCAAAAACGTGCATTTTTGCATACTTTTTGATGCATTTTGTGCATGCGTTTTCGTATGCGTTTTTGTACAGCAATGAAGGCTTTTTGAGCTAAATAAAGATGTTTTTTAAAAATGTAATTTCTTGGTTCTACACCACCTATTTCATGCTGATGCAGTTTCATCAGAATAATGGGATTAGGGCTTGGTGTCAGCAGCTGTCATTGACACCTAACCCTAGGCCTAGTAATGCAAAGGTGTCAGCCCAACACCCTCATTACTAAGCCGATAAGTAAACACAGTGAATTGCAGAATGCTCTGGTCACATGGGCGCGTGTCCTGGTTCTCAAGGGCAAGAGAACGTAATAAAGCATACAAAAGGACTAGCTCTTGGAAGATGGAAACTCGAGCTGACCATGAGCTAAACCTACCGCACAACTAACAGTGGCCGGGTAGCGTGCCTACGTTTTATCCCTAGACGCCCAGCGCCAGCCGGATAACTGACTGACCCTAGCAGAGGAAAATACAGACCTGGCTTACCTCTAGAGAAATTTTCCCCAAAAGGCAGACAGTAGACCCCACATATATTGGCGGTGATTTTAGAGGAAATTGACATACGAAGTATGAAGATAGGTTTAGCAAATTGAGGTCCGCTTACTAGATAGTAGGAAGACAGAAAAGGGAACTTCACGGTCAGCTGAAAACCCTTTCAAAATACCATCCTGAAATTACTTTAAGACTCTAATATCAACTAATGACACCAGAGTGGCAATTTCAGCTCACAAGAGCTTCCAGCCTCAGAAATATTCAATCACAGAGAACTGGAACAAAAATGCAAAACAAACTTAGGACAACAAGTCCAACTTAGCTGATAGTTGTCTAGGAGCAGGAACATGCAACAGAAAGGCTTCTGGTAACATTGTTGGCCGGCATAGAAATGACTGAGGAGCAAGGCTAAATAGAAAACTCCCACATCCAGATGGAAAACAGGTGAACAGAGGAGATGAAGCACACAAGTGCAGTACCACCAGAAACCACCGGGGGAGCCCAGAAACCAAATTCACAACAGGTGCGCCCAAGACACAGATGAAGCTTTAGTGAACTTAGGTCCCTATTATGCACTATGAGAAAGTGTTTTAACAGGCTATGCATTAAATACACATTCCGGGTATAGCTTACTATTATAGATCAGGTACCAAATGATTTGCCTGATCGTTTTACTAATTTAGTAAGAAGAGAAAGTTATTGGATTTTTAAACTCGGCACACTGGCACCTGAAGGGTTAAATCTCATTATTGAAAAAGTCACTTAATGGCTGCATTTTTGCCCCGTCCTTTTATTATTTTTATGTATTTTATTGCTTTTTATTATATTTGATTTTACATAATTATTTTGCTATATCCTGTCTTTTTTACCTTGCCTACCTTTTTTCTTTCTACATATACATGTTTTTAAACTGTGTTTGCCACTTGTATCCTAATTAATCATGTGATCCCATTTAATCATATGTTCCAAATAATTGCTCAATAAATTTCATTGGCTGGTGTTCCTTTATATATGTACCTACTCATGCCCACTCTTTGTGTACTGCCACCTGATAAAGATGGAGCTGTTCCATCGAAACTCGCTGTGGATTTTAATAAACAAAGAAACTTTTAATCTCTTCATCTGTGTCCTGTGTGCTCCCATGTGACCAGAGTATTCTGCAATTCACTGTCTATTCCTTTCCTGAGGCACCCAGAAGGAGCTTCGTCGGACCTCTCTCAATCAACATCCCCCCTGACCGCCAGCTCAGCACTCCGTTAAGGCCCCGTCTCACTAAGCGATTTACCAACGATCACGACCAGCGATGCGACCTGGCCGTGATCGTTGGTAAGTCGCTGTGTGGTCGCTGGGGAGCTGTCACACAGACCGCTCTCCCCAGCGACCAACGATCAGGGGAACGACTTCGGCATCGTTGAAACTGTCTTCAACGATGCCGAAGTCCCCCTGCAGCACCCGGGTAACCAGGGTAAACATCGGGTTACTAAGCGCAGGGCCGCGCTTAGTAACCCGATGTTTACCCTGGTTACCAAAAAAAACAAACAGTACATACTCGCCTTTCGGTGTCCAGGTCCCTTGCCGTCTGCTTCCTGCTCTGACTGAGCCGCCGTACACTGAGAGCAGAGCGCAGCGGTGACGTCACTGCTGTGCTCTCACTTCTCACTGTACGGCCGGGAGTCAGTGAGAGCAGGAAGCAGACGGCAAGGGACACCGAAAGGCGAGTATGTACTGTTTGTTTTTTTTGGTAACCAGGGTAAACATCGGGTTACTAAGCGCGGCCCTGCGCTTAGTAACCCGATGTTTACCCTGGTTACCAGTGAAGACATCGCTGGATCGGTGTCACACACACCGATTCAGCGATGTCAGCGGGGCCTCAACGACTAAAAAAAGGTCCAGGCCATTCTGACACGACCAGCGATCTCGCAGCAGGGGCCTGATCGCTGGTACGTGTCACACATAGCGAGATCGCTATGGAGGTCGCTGTTGCGTCACAAAACTTGTGACTCAGCAGCGATCTCGCTAGCGATCTCGCTATGTGAGACGGGGCCTTTAGCCTGTCTTCTCTGTACCTAGCTCTGATAAGTAAACACAAACACACATACCTACACACACACACTGTCACCAGCCTACCTAGGAGCATTAACAAAAGTACATAGGCTGTGACCAGACAGCAACTGAAGAAAAAAATGAAAAAAAAAATTGTGTGGGCTCCCGCTTAATTTTAATAACCAGCAGAGGAACAGCCGATGGCTGGGGGCAGATGTTTACAACCTGGGAAAGAGGTAATACCCATCAAGCTCCTCAGGCTATTAATATCAGCTCACAGCTGTATACCAAGCCTTTACTAGCTATTCAAATGGGGACTCCCAAAAAATGACTTGGGGTCCCCTATAATGAATAACCTGCAAAAGCTATGCAGACAGATGTGGGCTGATATGAGTAGCCTAGGATGGAGCCATGGAAATTGTCCCCCAGGCTAAAAATATCAGCTCTCAACCGTCCAAGAAAAGGTGCCTCTATTAAATGCACCAAATCTGGCGCTTAGCCACGATCTTCCCACTTGCCCTGTAGCTGTGGCAAGTGGGGTTCATATTTGTGGGGTCAATGTCACCTTTGTATTGTCAGGTGACATCAAGCCCACAGGTTAGTAATGGAGAGGAGTCTATAAGACACTTATCCATTAGTAACCCCATAGTGATATTGTATAAAAACACAGATACCCAGAATAAAGTCCTTTATGTGAAATAATGACAGACTCCTTTAATGAATCTTAATTAAACCATACTCCTTGAATTCCTAATCCACCGACGCCAATGTCTACTGCAACAAAAATAAAATAATTAACCACAATATACTTAAACTGTTCTGTCCGCAGAAAAGATAATCCATAATGTCCCAAGACAATCCTGATCATTTTGAGAACAGTCACATCACTGATGTGACTGCTCTCAAAGACAGCTGGCGATACACTGACAGGAGGTATTGTATCACTGGGGCACCATGAGAGAGTTCACAGGAATTCATCAGCTGATCAGCTCTGGTGGTCTCCTTTACGGCACCACTTCTGCATGGGAAAGTTCTCACGCAGTGTGCCGGAGGTGAGAGAGCACCGGAGCTGATGAACTCCGGTGAACTCTCACGGCAGCTCAGTGATACACTGTGGGAGCGATTGCCTCCTGTCAGTGTATCGCCGCATGCTGGGTAGCACAGTCACATCTCCCGATGTGACTGTTCTAAATGTGAGATCGCCATGGGACACACTGGATTTCCTGGAATACGGCAGACAGGTGAGTATACGGTGGTTTATTATTTTACATTATTTCTAGGAGACAAGGATATCAGAGATTTGGGGTTAGGTGAGTATAATGGATTTTTATTTTTATTTGAATATGTATGTAATTTTACTTTTTTTTAATTGTGAGCACAGGCACCGGCAGATGATACTACAACTCCCATCAGCGGCACCTGCTGTCACTGTTATTAGTGACAGCAGACGTAGCCCGATGGGAGCAGTAGTCTCATCAGCCCACGCCTGCTGACCTGCAGTAAGCTTTTTACCCCAGATCATAGCTGCGGGTCACAGTCAGCTGCGAGATCACACTGACATCTGATAGCATGATCCTGAAGCTCTCTGAATGACAGTACCAGCAGCAATGTTACCGTGGGTGACAGTCACAGCTGCGGGGTCACGCTGACATCTGCCAGTCTGATCCTGCAGCGCTCTGACAGATGGTCTTACTGGCAGTAGCATTACCACCGATAAGAACTACCGCACCAGTGTTTTCCACATTGTCACACAGATAACAGAGTGGGAAACACCACAGGAAGCCAGGCAGCATGATAGTGGTAAAATTTCTTCGATATAACTTGCGTTTATTTGTGAAAAAAATGGAAATTTGGCGAAATTTTTGAAAATTTCGCAATTTTCCAACTTTGAATTTTTATGCCCTTAAATCACAGAAATATGTCACACAAAATACTTAATAGGTAACATTTCCCACATGTCTACTTTACATCAGCACAATTTAGGAACCAAATTTTTTTTTTGTTAGGGAGTTATAAGGGTTAAAAGTTGATCAGCAATTTCTCATTTTTACAACACCATTATTTTTTAGGAACCACATCTCATTTGAAGTCATTTTGAGGGGTCTATATGACAGAAAATACCCAAGTGTGACACCATTCTAAAAACTGCACCCCTCACGGTGCTCAAAACCACTTTCAAGAAGTTTATTAACCCTTCAGGTGTTTCACAGGAATTTTTGGAATGTTTAAATAAAAATGAACATTTAACTTTTTTTTACACAAAATTTATTTCAGCTCCAATTTGTTTTATTTTACCAAGGGTAACAGGAGAAAATGGACCCCAAAAGTTGTTGTACAATTTGTGCTGAGTACGCTGATACCCCATATGTGGGGGTAAACCACTGTTTGGGCGCACCGCAGAGCTCGGAAGGGAAGGAGCACCATTTGACTTTTCAATGCAAAATTGACTGGAATTGAGATGGAACGCCATGTTGCATTTGGAGAGCCCCTGATGTGCCAAACATTGAAACCCCCCAGAAGTGACAACATTTTGGAAAGTAGACCCCCTAAGGAACTCATCTAGATGTGTGGTGAGCACTTTGACCCACCAAGTGCTTCACAGAAGTTTATAATGCAGAGCCGTAAAAATAAAAAATCATATTTTTTCACAAAAATTATCTTTTCACCCTAATTTTTTATTTTCCCAAGGGTAAGAGAAGAAATTGGACCCCAAAAGTTGTTGTGCAATTTGTCCTGAGTATGCCGATACCCCATATGTGGGGGTAAACCACTGTTTGGGCACATAGCAGAGCTCGGAAGGGAAGGAGCGCCATTTGACTTTTCAATGCAAAATTGACTGTAATTGAGATGGGACGCCATGTTGCGTTTGGAGAGCCCCTGATGTGCCTAAACATTGAAACCCCCCACAAGTGACACCATTTTGGAAAGTAGACCACTTAAGGAACTTATCTAGATGTGTGGTGAGCACTTTGACCCAACAAGTGCTTCACAGAAGTTTATAATGCAGAGCCGTAAAAATAAAAAATCATATTTTTTCACAAAAAATAATTTTTGCCCCCAATTTTTTATTTTCCCAAGGGTAAGAGAAGAATTTAGACCACAAAAGTTGTTGTGCAATTTGTCCTGAGTACGCCGATACCCCACATGTGGGGGTAAACGACTGTTTGGGCGCATGGCAGAGCTCGGAAGGGAAGGAGCGCTATTTGACTTTTCAATGCAAAATTGACTGGAATTAAGATGGGACGCCATGTCACGTTTGGAGAGCCCCTGATGTGCCTAAACATTAAACCTCCCCACAAGTGACACCATTTTGGAAAGTAGACCCCCTAAGGAACTTATCTAGATGTGTTTTGAGAGCTTTGATCCCCCAAGTGTTTCACTACAGTTTATAACGCAGAGCCGTGAAAATAAAAATTCTTTTTTTTTTCACAAAAATGATTTTTTAGCCCCCAGTTTTGTATTTTCACAAGGGTAACAGGATAAATTGGACCCCAAAACTTGTTGTCCAATTTGTCCTGAGTACGCTGATACCCCATATGTGGGGGGAACCACTGTTTGGGCGCATGGCAGAGCTCGGGAGGGAAGGAGCGTCATTTGGAATGCAGACTTAGATGGATTGGTTTGCAGGCGTCACGTTGCATTTGCAGAGCCCCTGATGTACCCAAACAGTAGAAACCCCCCACTAGTGACCCCATATTGGAAACTAGACCTCACAAGGAACTTATCTAGATGTGTTGTGAGAACTTTGAACCCCCAAGTGTTTCACTACAGTTTACAACGCAGAGCCGTGAAAATAAAAAACATTTTTTCCACAAAAATGATTTTTTTAGCCCCCAGTTTTGTATTTTCCCAAGGGTAACAGGAGAAATAGGACCCCAAAAGTTGTTGTCCAATTTGTCCTGAGTATGCTGATACCCAATATGTGGGAGGGAACCACTGTTTGGGTGCATGGCAGAGCTCGGAAGGGAAGGAGCACCATTTGGAATGCAGACTTAGATGGATTGGTCTGCAGGCATCACGTTGCATTTGCAGAGCCCCTGATGTACCCAAACAGTAGAAACCCCCAAAAGTGACCCCATATTGGAAACTAGACCTCCCAAGGAACTTATCTAGATGTGTTGTGAGAACTTTTAACCCCCAAGTGTTTCACTACAGTTTACAACGCAGAGCCGTGAAAATAAAAAATCATTTTTTCCCACAAAAATAATTTTTACCCCCCAAATTTATATTTTCCCAAGGATAACAAGAGAACTTGGACCCCAACAGTTGTTGAGCAATTTGTCCCAAGTATGCTGATGCCCCATATGTTGGGGTAAACCCCTGATTGGGTGCACAGGAAAGCTTGGAAGGGAAGGAGCACAGTTTTACTTTTTCAATGCAGAATTGGCTGGAATTGAGATCGGACGCCATGTCGCGTTTGGAGCGCCCCTGATGTGCCTAAACAGTGGAAACTCCCCAATTCTAACTGAAACCCTAATCCAAACACACCCCTAGCCCTAATCCCAATGGTAAACCTAACCACACCCCTAACCCTGACACACCCTTAACTCTATTCCCAACCCTAATCCCAACTGTAAATGTAATCCAAACCCTAACCCCAACTTTAGCCCCAACCCTAACCCTATCTTTAGCCCCAACCCTAACCCTAAATTTAGCTCCAACCCTAGCCCCAACCCTAACCCTAGCCCTAACCCTAGCCCTAACCCTAGCACTAACCCTAACCCTAGCCCTAACCCTAGCCCTAACCCTAACCCTAACCCTAGCCCTAACCCTAGCCCTATCCCTAGCCCTAACCCTAACCCTAACCCTAGCCCTAACCCTAACCCTAACCCTAGCCCTAACCCTAACCCTAACCCTAGCCCTAACCCTAGCCCTAACCCTAACGGGAAAATGGAAATAAATACTTTTTTTTTAATTTATTATTCTTCCCTAACTAAGGGGGTGATGAAGGGGAGTTTGATTTACTTTTATAGCGTTTTTTATATCGAATTTTTATGATTGGCAGCCGTCACACACTAAAAGACGCTTTTTATAGCAAAAAAGTTTTTGCGTTTACACATTTTGAGACCTATAATTTTTCCATATTTTGGTCCACAGAGTTATGTTAGGTCTTGTTTTTTGCGGGACGAGTTGGCGTTTTTAATGGTAACATTTTCGGACACGTGACAGTTTTTGATTGCTTTTTATTCCGATTTTTGTGAGGCAGAATGACAAAAAAACAGCTATTCATAAATTTCTTTTGGGGGAGGCGTTTATACCGTTCCACGTGTGGTAAAATTGATAAAGCAGTTTTATTCTTCGGGTCAGTACGATTACAGCGATACCTCATTTATATCATTTTTTTATGTTTTGGCGCTTTTATACGATAAAAACTATTTTGTAGAATAAATAATTATTTTGGCATCGCTTTATTCTGAGGACTATAACTTTTTTATTTTTCTTTGATGATGCTGTATGGCGGTTCGTTTTTTGTGGGACAAGATGATGTTTTCAGCGGTACCATGGTTATTTATATCCGTCTTTTTGATCGCTTGTTATTCCACTTTTTGTTCGGTGGTATTATAATAAAGCGTTGTTTTTTGCCTCATTTTTTTTTTCCCCCCTACGGTGTTCACTGAAGGGGTTAACTAGTGATATAGTTTTATAGGTGGGGTCGTTACGGACGCGGCGATACTAAATATGTGTATTTTATTGGTTTTTTTTATTTAGATAAAGAAATGTATTTATCGGAATAACATATATATTTTTTTTTCTTTATTTAGGAATTTTTTTTTTTTTTTTTTTACACATGTGGAAATTTTTTTTTTTAACTTTTTTACTTTGTCCCAGGGGGGACATCACAGATCGGTGATCTGACAGTTTGCATAGCACTCTGTCAGATCACCGATCTGACTTACAGCACTGCAGGCTTACCAAGCGCCTGCTCTGAGCAAGCACTCGGTAAGCCACCTCCCTCCCTGCAGGACCCGGAGGCCATGGCCATCTTGGATCCGGGACCTGCAGTGAGGAAGGAGGTAGGAGACCCTCGGAGCAACGCGATCACATCGCGTTGCTCCGGGGGTCTCAGGGAAGCCCACAGGGAGCCCCCTCCCTGCGCGATGCTTCCCTGTACCGCCGGCACACCGCGATCATGTTTGATCGCGGTGTGCCGGGGGTTAATGTGCCGGGGGCGGTCCGTGACCGCTCCTGGCACATAGTGCCGGATGTCAGCTGCGATAGTCAGCTGACACCCGGCCGCGATCGGCCGCGCTCCCCCCGTGAGACCACCGATCGCGCTGGACGTACTATCCCGTCGGTGGTCATACGGGCCCACCCCACCTCGACGGGATAGTACGTCCAATGTCAGAAAGGGGTTAAATGTGTCAATATATCAGATCTTACTTTTTATAACAACTATATAATTTTAAGAATAGATTAGTTTTCTTAGTTTAAAAAATAATCTATGGAGTCTTATCTGTTCAAAATTACATTAGGTTGACCAGTTTTTGCACAGAGGAATGGAATAACATTTAGGTTTAACATTTTCATCTGTCACACTTCACAGCCACAATTTTGCTAACAGATCACATTACTAAAGTTGGGCAGATCATTTAAAAATAAAATTCCCCAGCCTTGCAGAATTTTACCCCAAAAAATGTATTAGGGCAAAACAATTCTACACAAATCACATTACTGAAAAACATTTAACCCCTTTACCCCCCAGGGTGGTTTGCACGTTAATGACCGGGCCAATTTTTACAATTCTGACCACTGTCCCTTTATGAGGTTATAACTCTGGAACGCTTCAATGGATCCCGGTGATTCTGACATATTGGGCTTTATGATAGTGGTAAAATTTCTTTGATATTACCTGCGTTTATTTGTGAAAAAAATGGAAATTTGGCAAAAATCTTGAAAATTTCGCAATTTTCCAACTTTTAATTTTGATGTCCTTAAATCACAGAGATATGTCACACAAAATAATTAATAAGTAACATTTCCCACATGTCTACTTTACATCAGCACAATTTTGGAACAAATTTTTTTTTTTGGTAGGGAGTTATAAGGGTTAAAAGTTGACCAGCAATTTCTCATTTTTACAACATCATTTTTTTTTAGGGACCACATCACATTTGAAGTCATTTTCAGGGGTCTATATGATAAAAAGTAACCAAGTGTGACACCATTCTAAAAACTGCGCCCCTCAAGGTGCTCAAAACTGCATTCAAGAAGTCTATTAACCCTTCAGGTGTTTCACAGGAATTTTTGGAATGTTTAAAAAAAATGAACATTTATCTTTTTTTCACAAAAAATTTATTCAGCTCCAATTTGTTTTATTTTACCAAGGGTAACAGGAGAAAATGGACCCGAAAAGTTGTTGTACAAATTGTCCTAAGTACGCCGATACCTGATATGTGGGGGTAAACCACTGTTTTGGCGCATGGCAGAGCTCGGAAGGGAAGGAGTGCCATTTGACATTTCAATGCAAAATTGACTGGAATTGAGATGGGACGCCATGTTGCGTTTGGAGAGCCCCTGAGGTGCCTTAACATTAAACCCCCCCACAAGTGACACCATTTTGGAAAGTGAACCCCCTAACGAACTTATCTAGATGTGTGGTGAACACTTTGACCTACCAAGTGCTTCACAGAAGTTTATAATGTAGAGCCGTAAAAATAAAAATAAAAAATTTTCCCACAAAAATTATTTTTTAGCCCCCAGTTTTGTATCTTCCCAAGGTTAACAGGAGAAATTGGACCCCAAAAGTTGTTGTACAATTTGTCCTGAGTATGCTGATACCCCATATGTGGGGGAAACCACCATTTGGGTGCATGGGAGAGCTCAGAAGGGAAGGAGCGCCATTTGGAATGCAGACTTAGATGGAATGGTCTGCAGGCATCACATTGCGTTTGCAGAGCCCCTAATGTACCTAAGCAGTAGAAACCCCCCACAAGTGACCCCATATTGGAAATTAGACCCCCCAACGAACTTATCTAGATGTGTTGTGAGAACTTTGAACCTCCAAGAGTTTCACTACAGTTTATAGCGCAGAGCCGTGAAAATAAAAAATCTTTTTTTTCCACAAAAATTATTTTGTAGCCCCCAGTTTTGTATTTTTCCAAGGGTATCAGTTGAAATTGAACCCCAAATTTGCTGTCCAATTTGTCCTGAGTACGCTGATACCCCATATGTGGGGGGAACCACCGTTTGGGCGCATGGCAGAGCTCGGAAGGGAAGGAGCGCCATTTGGAATGCAGACTTAGATGGATTGGTCTGCAGGCATCACGTTGCATTTGCAGAGCCCCGGATGTAACTAAACAGTAGACACCCCCCACAAATGACCCCATATTGGAAACTAGACCCCCCAAGGAACTTATCTAGATGTGTTGTGAGAACTTTGAACCCCCAGGTGTTTCACTACAGTTTATAATGCAGAGCCGTGAAAATAAAAAATAAAAAACTTTCCACAAAAATTATTTTTTAGCCCCCAGTTTTGTATTTTCCCAAGGTTAACAGGAGAAATTGGACCCCAAAAGTTGTTATAAAAATTTGTCCTGAGTAGGGTTGAGCGAAACGGGTCGATCATTTTCAAAAGTCGCCGACTTTTGGCTAAGTCGGCGTCTCATGAAACCCGATCCGACCCCTGTGCTTGTCGGCCATGCGGTACGCGACTTTCGCGCCAAAGTCGCGTTTCAATGACGCGAAAAGCGCCATTTCTCAGCCAATGAAGGTGAACGCAGAGTGTGGGCAGCGTGATGACATAGATCCTGGTCCCCACCATCTTAGAGAAGGGCATTGCAGTGATTGGCTTGCTGTCTGCGGCGTCACAGGGGCTATAAAGGGGCGTTCCCGCCGACCGCCATCTTACTGCTGCTGATCTGAGCTTAGGGAGAGGTTGCTGCCGCTTCGTCAGAAGCAGGGAGAGCGTTAGGCAGGGTCCACTAACCACCAAACCGCTTGTGCTGCAGCGATTTCCACTGTCCAACACCACCTTCGGTGTGCAGGGACTGTGGAAGCTATTTTTTTTTTTTTTTCCCCTCAGCGCTGTAGCTCATTGGGCTGCCCTAGAAGGCTCCGTGATAGCTGTATTGCTGTGTGTACGCCACTGTGGAAACCAACTGCTTTTTTCAAAGCACATATCCTCTTGTTCCTTCCTTTCTGCACAGCTATCTTTTTTGTTTGTCCACACTTTTTATTTAATTTGTGCATCAGTCCACTCCTATTGCTGCCTGCCATACCTGGCTTACATTACTGCAGGGAGATAGTAATTGTAGGACAGTTTTTTTTTTTTTTTTTTTTTTTTTTTGTGGGAGATTAAGATTGGCATTTCTGCTACAGTGCCATCCCTGTGTGTGCCATCTCTCACTGAGTGGGCCATAGAAAGCCTATTTATTTTTTCCGTGATTTGTGTTCTAAAATCTACCTCAACACAAAAACACTACATCAATCAGTGGGAGAAAAATATTGGCCTCAGTCAGGGCTTGTGTGCCACTGCTGTGTGTGCTATCTCTCATTCAGTGGGCTATAGCAAGCCTATTTTTTTTTTTTTTTTTTAATATTATTTGGTTTCTAAAGTCTCCCTGAAAAAAAAAAAAAACCTAAAAAAACAGTGGGAGAGTAATATTGCCCTTTCAGCTTGTGTGCCAGTCTTGACTCCTGGGTGTGCCACCTCTCTCCCTCTCATTCAGTGGGCCATAGAAAGCCTATTTATTTTTTTTAAAAAATATTATTGGGTTTCTAAAGTCTCCCTGAAAAAACAAAAAATACATAAAAAAACAGTGGGAGAGTAATATTGCCCTTTCAGCTTGTGTGCCAGTCTTGACTCCTGGGTGTGCCACCTCTCTCCCTTTCATTCAGTGGGCCATAGAAAGCCTATTTATTTTTTCCGTGATTTGTGTTCTAAATTCTACCTCAACACAAAAACACTACATCAATCAGTGGGAGAAAAATATTGGCCTCAGTCAGGGCTTGTGTGCCACTGCTGTGTGTGCTATCTCTCATTCAGTGGGCTATAGCAAGCCTATTTTTTTTTTTTTTTTTTTTTTTTTAATATTATTTGGTTTCTAAAGTCTCCCTGAAAAAAAAAAAAAAACCTAAAAAAACAGTGGGAGAGTAATATTGCCCTTTCAGCTTGTGTGCCAGTCTTGACTCCTGGGTGTGCCACCTCTCTCCCTCTCATTCAGTGGGCCATAGAAAGCCTATTTATTTTTTTTTTTTAATATTATTTGGTTTCTAATTCTCCCTGAAAAAAAAAAAAAAACCTAAAAAAACAGTGGGAGAATAATATTGCCCTTTCAGCTTGTGTGCCAGTCTTGACTCCTGGGTGTGCCACCTCTCTCCCTCTCATTCAGCGGGCCATAGAAAGCCTATTTATTTTTTTTTAAAAATATTATTGGGTTTCTAAAGTCTCCCTGAAAAAACAAAAAATACATAAAAAAACAGTGGGAGAGTAATATTGCCCTTTCAGCTTGTGTGCCAGTCTTGACTCCTGGGTGTGCCACCTCTCTCCCTTTCATTCAGTGGGCCATAGAAAGCCTATTTATTTTTTTTTTTAAATATTATTGGGTTTCTAAAGTCTCCCTGAAAAAAAAAAAAAAAACCTAAAAAAACAGTGGGAGAGTAATATTGCCCTTTCAGCTTGTGTGCCAGTCTTGACTCCTGGGTGTGCCACCTCTCTCCCTCTCATTCAGTGGGCCATAGAAAGCCTATTTATTTTTTTTTTAAAATATTATTGGGTTTCTAAAGTCTCCCTGAAAAAAAAAAAAAAAACCTAAAAAAACAGTGGGAGAGTAATATTGCCCTTTCAGCTTGTGTGCCAGTCTTGACTCCTGGGTGTGCCACCTCTCTCCCTCTCATTCAGTGGGCCATAGAAAGCCTATTTATTTTTTTTTTTAAATATTATTGGGTTTCTAAAGTCTCCCTGAAAAAACAAAAAATACATAAAAAAACAGTGGGAGAGTAATATTGCCCTTTCAGCTTGTGTGCCAGTCTTGACTCCTGGGTGTGCCACCTCTCTCCCTTTCATTCAGTGGGCCATAGAAAGCCTATTTATTTTTTCCGTGATTTGTGTTCTAAATTCTACCTCAACACAAAAACACTACATCAATCAGTGGGAGAAAAATATTGGCCTCAGTCAGGGCTTGTGTGCCACTGCTGTGTGTGCTATCTCTCATTCAGTGGGCTATAGCAAGCCTATTTTTTTTTTTTTTTTTTATATTATTTGGTTTCTAAAGTCTCCCTGAAAAAAAAAAAAAAACCTAAAAAAACAGTGGGAGAGTAATATTGCCCTTTCAGCTTGTGTGCCAGTCTTGACTCCTGGGTGTGCCACCTCTCTCCCTCTCATTCAGTGGGCCATAGAAAGCCTATTTATTTTTTTTTTTAAATATTATTGGGTTTCTAAAGTCTCCCTGAAAAAACAAAAAATACATAAAAAAACAGTGGGAGAGTAATATTGCCCTTTCAGCTTGTGTGCCAGTCTTGACTCCTGGGTGTGCCACCTCTCTCCCTTTCATTCAGTGGGCCATAGAAAGCCTATTTATTTTTTCCGTGATTTGTGTTCTAAATTCTACCTCAACACAAAAACACTACATCAATCAGTGGGAGAAAAATATTGGCCTCAGTCAGGGCTTGTGTGCCACTGCTGTGTGTGCTATCTCTCATTCAGTGGGCTATAGCAAGCCTATTTTTTTTTTTTTTTTTATATTATTTGGTTTCTAAAGTCTCCCTGAAAAAAAAAAAAAAACCTAAAAAAACAGTGGGAGAGTAATATTGCCCTTTCAGCTTGTGTGCCAGTCTTGACTCCTGGGTGTGCCACCTCTCTCCCTCTCATTCAGTGGGCCATAGAAAGCCTATTTATTTTTTTTTTTAAATATTATTGGGTTTCTAAAGTCTCCCTGAAAAAACAAAAAATACATAAAAAAACAGTGGGAGAGTAATATTGCCCTTTCAGCTTGTGTGCCAGTCTTGACTCCTGGGTGTGCCACCTCTCTCCCTTTCATTCAGTGGGCCATAGAAAGCCTATTTATTTTTTTTTTAAAATATTATTGGGTTTCTAAAGTCTCCCTGAAAAAAAAAAAAAAACCTAAAAAAACAGTGGGAGAGTAATATTGCCCTTTCAGCTTGTGTGCCAGTCTTGACTCCTGGGTGTGCCACCTCTCTCCCTCTCATTCAGTGGGCCATAGAAAGCCTATTTATTTTTTTTTTTAAATATTATTGGGTTTCTAAAGTCTCCCTGAAAAAACAAAAAATACATAAAAAAACAGTGGGAGAGTAATATTGCCCTCTCAGCTTGTGTGCCAGTCTTGACTCCTGGGTGTGCCACCTCTCTCTCTCTAATTGTGGGCCATAGAAAGCCTTTTTTTTTTTTTTTTTTAATATTATTTGGTTTCTAAAGTCTCCCTGAGAAAAAAAAATAAATAAATTAGGTGGGAGATTAATATTGACATTAGTGCTTGAGTGACAGTCCTGCGTGTGTGTCATCTCTGTGATTTTGTGCCACAGAAAACAGAGTGTGTAACATTGTGCCTGATTTTCCTTGTGGTCTCACCAACCTGTTAAGGGATATTGAAATCATACTGAAGTTATAGCTCACCGTGTAAGTTGTTTGACAGCAACAAATAAAGTTACTTTGGTTAAGATTTTAAAACAATGAGGAAGTCTGGTGCAAGAGGTCGTCGTGGGCGTTCATTGTCAGCTGGTAATGATGGTAGTGGTAGAGGAGCATCAGGTGGTCGTGGGGATAAAAATATTCCACCTAAGTCTGGAGCTGTGGAGCCAGTTTCGTCGTCAGGCTACACAAGGCCTCGAACGCTCTCTTTTCTGGGAGTAGGAAAACCGCTTTTAAAGGCGGAGCAGCAACAGCAAGTTTTGGCTTACATTGCAGACTCAGCCTCTAGCTCTTTTGCCTCCTCTTCCGAAACTGGTAAATGTAAAAGCAGCGCGTCGCTTGTGGATGTTCACGGTCAGGGACAAGTCGCTTCCTTGTCCTCCTCAGCAAAAACTACAACAAGAGAGAAGGATGCAGCAGGCGACACAACGGGTCACTCCATGGAGCTCTTTACACATACCGTCCCTGGCTTAGAAAGTGAAACATTTAACAGGCCATGCCCATTACAAGTATATTCTGACATGGAGTGCACTGATGCACAGCCACAGCCAGAGTACTATGCTGCTCCTTTGACTCAGACCACCACATTGCCCTCTCAGGGTACAGATCCACAATCAGACCCTGATGAGACTATGTTGCCCCGCCACGAACGCTATACCACCGACCGACACAGTGACACAGACGAAGTTGCACACGAGCTCGAAGAGGAGGTAATAGATGACCCAGTTATTGACCCCGATTGGCAGCCATTGGGGGAACAGGGTGCAGGCGGCAGTAGTTCAGAAGCGGAGGTGGAGGAGGGGCCGCAGCAGGCATCAACATCGCAACAGGTTACATCTGCCGGGCCCGTATCTGGCCCAAAACGCGTGTCAAAGCCAAAACCTGTTGGAGCACAGCGTTGCCATCCGGTTAAAGCTCAGTCTGCAATCCCTGAAAAGGGATCCGAGTCTAGGAAGAGTGCAGTCTGGCATTTTTTTAAACAACATCCAACTGATCAGCGCAAAGTCATCTGTCAAAAATGTTCAACTAGCTTAAGCAGAGGTCAGAATCTGAAAAGTCTAAATACTAGTTGCATGCATAGACACTTAACCACCATGCATTTTCAAGCCTGGACTAACTACCAAACGTCCCTCAAGGTTGTAGCACCCTCGGCCAATGAAGCTAGTCAGCAACGCAACATCCCTTCCGTCACTGTAAGGCCACCATTTTCCGCACCACAGGCAGTATCTGTGCAGGTTTCTTTGCCAGCCAAAAGCAGTCAGGGTCAGGGAATCACCAGTTTTGTAGGAGGAAATATTGCATCTAGGGCACCGGCGGAAACAATACCGTCTCCAACTGTCTCTCAGTCTGCCATGTACACCGGCACACCCGAAAGTTCCACGATCTCCAGCTCTCCAGTCCAGCTCACCCTACATGAGACTCTGGTTAGAAAAAGGAAGTACTTATCCTCGCATCCGCGTACACAGGGTTTTAACGCCCACATAGCTAGACTAATCTCGTTAGAGATGATGCCCTACCGGTTAGTTGAAAGCGAAGCTTTCAAAGCCCTGATGGAGTACGCTGAACCACGATACGAGCTACCCAGTCGACACTTTTTTTCCAGAAAAGCCATCCCAGCCCTGCACCAGCATGTTAAACAGCGCATCGTCCATGCACTCAGGCAATCTGTGAGTACAAAGGTGCACCTGACTACAGATGCATGGACCAGTAGGCATGGCCAGGGACGTTATGTGTCCATCACGGCACACTGGGTGAATGTGGTGGATGCAGGGTCCACAGGCGACATCAATTTAGGGACAGTTGTGCCTAGCCCACGGTCTAGGAAACAGTTGGCTGTAGGCGTTCGCACCCCCTCCTCCTCCTCCTCCTCGTCCTCCTGCAGAAGCTACAGCTCTTCCACAGAACGCAGTCTGCCAACCACTCCATCGGCAGATGACACTGTTGCACACCAGTTGTCCCATTATGGGCCAGCTACTGCCAAGCGTCAGCAGGCTGTATTGGCTATGAAGTGCTTGGGCGACAATAGACACACCGCGGAAGTTCTGTCCGAGTTCTTGCAACAAGAAACGCAGTCGTGGCTGGGCACAGTAGATCTTGAGGCAGGCAAGGTAGTGAGTGATAACGGAAGGAATTTCATGGCTGCCATCTCCCTTTCCCAACTGAAACACATTCCTTGCCTGGCTCACACCTTAAACCTGGTGGTGCAGTGCTTATTGAAAACTTATCCTGGGTTCTCCGACCTGCTCCTCAAAGTGCGTGCACTTTGCTCACATATCCGACGTTCGCCTGTACACGCCAGCCGTATGCAGACCTATCAGCGGTCTTTGAACCTTCCCCAGCATCGCCTAATCATAGACGTTGCAACAAGGTGGAACTCAACACTGCACATGCTTCAGAGACTGTGCGAACAGAGGCGTGCTGTTATTTATTTGTGGGAGGATACACGGGCAGGCAGTAGGATGGCAGACATGGAGTTGTCAGGTGTGCAGTGGTCTAAGATACAAGACATGTGTCAAGTCCTTCAGTGCTTTGAGGAATGCACACGGCTGGTTAGTGCAGACAACGCCGTAATAAGCATGAGCATCCCCCTAATGCGTCTGCTGATGCAAAGTTTGACGCACATAAAGGAGCAGGCGTCTGCACCAGAGGAAGAGGAAAGCCTTGATGACAGTCAGCCATTGTCTGGTCAGGGCAGTGTACAGGACGAGGTAGCGGGCGAAGAGGAGGTGGAGGACGAGGAGGATGATGGGGATGAGTATATTTTTAATGCCGAACCTTTCCCGGGGGCACAGGAATTTGGTTGCGTGTCACGGCCGGGTTCTGGTTTTTTGAGGGACACAAGTGACGTAGATTTGCCTGCAACTGCCCCTCAACCAATCACAACCGGAGATTTGACAACTGGAACTTTGGCCCACATGGCGGATTATGCCTTACGTATCCTAAAAAGGGACACACGCATTACGAAAATGATGAACGATGACGATTACTGGTTGGCCTGCCTCCTTGATCCACGCTATAAAGGCAAATTGCAAAATATTATGCCACATGAGAACTTGGAACTAATATTAGCAACCAAACAATCAACTCTTGTTGACCGTTTGCTTCAGGCATTCCCAGCACACAGCGCACGTGATCGTTCTCACACGAGCTCCAGGGGGCAGCAGACTAGGAGTGTTAGGGGTGCACACATCAGAAGTGGCATTGGACAGAGGGGTTTTCTGACCAGGTTGTGGAGTGATTTTGCTATGACCGCAGACAGGACAGGTACTGCTGCATCAATTGAAAGTGACAGGAGACAACATTTGTCCAGTATGGTTACTAACTATTTTTCATCCCTTATCGATGTTCTCCCTCAACCGTCATTCCCATTTGATTACTGGGCCTCCAAATTAGACACCTGGCCAGAATTGGCAGAATATGCATTGCAGGAGCTTGCTTGCCCGGCAGCAAGTGTCCTATCAGAAAGAGTATTCAGTGCTGCAGGTTCAATATTAACCGAAAAAAGGACTCGTCTGGCTACCCAAAATGTTGACGATCTAACATTCATTAAAATGAACCACAACTGGATTTCGAAATCTTTTGCCCCACCTTGCCCGGCCGACACCTAGCTTTCCTATGAAAAGCTCTTGCCTGTGAATTACTTTTCTAATGTCTAATTTGCTGCAGCTGATTGTACAGCATACGACATGTTTACACCTCCCTAAATGGCAAAACTCCCCACACGGGGCCGTGGTATCGCGACTTGGCGCAAGCACCCGTGAGACTGCTGTTTGTCTGAAGAGGTGGGTGTGCTCGCTTTTGGTTGACGGCATTGCTACTGGGTCCCTCATAGTACAATGTAGTGTCTCTGGCGGTGGTGGTGCGCACCCAACGTCAGACACACCGTTGTAACATGAGGGGCCCTGGGGCGGTCCCGCCGGCCTCAAGAGAGTTCCCCCCTACCCCAGCTCAAAATGTGCTCTACCACGTGCAAAATTATGTCGCACAGCTCCACCAATCTTTAGTCTATTCGCTGACATCATTCAATGTCTGGCACTGACAATACAAATTTGTAGACATCTATGATGCAACTTAAAGTAGTCTGTGTCTGTGTCCTATATTGGCACCATTAAATAGTTACTGCCAAATTACTATGTCAGAAACTCAGTAGATGAGCCCACCCCTGTACCTAAGTATGCCACCTTTTTTTTTTGTTTTGGTTGTTTTGCGAGACATTAACATCTATTTATATTTTGGGAGTACTGGGACAGACACTCCTTGCACTACTCCTCCACTCACCACCAAGCTGCCTGTGTATCCATGTAACCGCTGTAAAACTGCCATGAGCCTATTGTTTGTTATTTTAGGCCTTTGATAGCCTGTCTGCGGCCCCTACTTGCAATACTCCTCCACTGACCACCAAGCTGCCTGCCCGTGTATCCATGTAACCGCTGTGAAACTGCCATGAGCCTATTGTTTGTTATGTTAGGCCTTTGATAGCCTGTCTGCGGTCCCTACTTTAAATACTCCTCCACTGACCAGACCACTGCTGCCCGTGTACCCCTGGAACCAATTATAAAGTGCCTACAGCCAGCCCATTTTCTTATGTTAGGCCTTTGAAGCCTGTCTGCGGTCCCTACTTTAAATACTCCTCCACTGACCACCAAGCTGCCTGCCCGTGTATCCATGTAACCGCTGTAAAACTGCCATGAGCCTATTGTTTGTTATTTTAGGCCTTTGATAGCCTGTCTGCGGCCCCTACTTGCAATACTCCTCCACTGACCACAATGCTGCCTGGAGTGCCTGCCTGTGTATCCATGTAACCGATGTAAAACTGCCATGACTGCCTACTGTTTGTTATTTTAGGCCTTTGATAGCCTGTCTGCAGCCCCTACTTGCAATACTCCTCCACTGACCACCAAGCTGCCTGCCCGTGTATCCATGTAACCGCTGTGAAACTGCCATGAGCCTATTGTTTGTTATGTTAGGCCTTTGATAGCCTGTCTGCGGTCCCTACTTTAAATACTCCTCCACTGACCAGACCACTGCTGCCCGTGTACCCCTGGAACCAATTATAAAGTGCCTACAGCCAGCCCATTTTCTTATGTTAGGCCTTTGAAGCCTGTCTGCGGTCCCTACTTTAAATACTCCTCCACTGACCACCAAGCTGCCTGCCCATGTATCCATGTAACCGCTGTAAAACTGCCATGAGCCTATTGTTTGTTATTTTAGGCCTTTGATAGCCTGTCTGCGGCCCCTACTTGCAATACTCCTCCACTGACCACAATGCTGCCTGGAGTGCCTGCCTGTGTATCCATGTAACCGATGTAAAACTGCCATGACTGCCTACTGTTTGTTATTTTAGGCCTTTGATAGCCTGTCTGCAGCCCCTACTTGCAATACTCCTCCACTGACCACACCAATGCTGCCCGTGTACCCCTGGAACCTATTTAAAAGTTCATAGAGCCTAGTTATATATTTTATTTACTATTAATAAGGCCATGATGGACTACGCTGTACCACGCTACAAGCTAACCAGTCGACACTTCTTTTGCGAGAAAAGCCATCCCAACCCTCCACCAGCATGTAGAAGACCGCATTGTCCATGCACTCTGGCAATCTGTGAGTACAAAGGTGCACCTGACAACAGACGCATGGACCTGTAGGCATGGCCACGGAAGATTACGTGTCCATTACGGCGCAATGGGTTAATGTGGTGGATGCATGGTCCACAGGGGACAGCCTACTAAGTCTGTCTGCAGTCCCTAATTCAAATTGTCCTCCACTGTCTAAATCGGAACTTCCACCTTCTGGCTTTCGGCCTATAGTATCAGAAATTAAACTGCATTTGGCCTTCAACTTTGGTTAGGGCCTACTAACGGCTTCTGCCCCTCCCTGGTGTTGCCCTCAACTAAATAAAGCTGAGCTTCAACCTTCCGGCTCTCATTATGTGGTTTAAAAAAAAAAAATGGTGGTTAGGGCCTACTAACGGCTTCTGCCCCTCCCTGGTGTTGCCCTCAACTAAATAAAGCTGAGCTTCAACCTTCTGCTCCAAATTACCATTTTAAAAAATGCAATAGGCTTTTCAGGCCTACTAAAGGTGTCTGTCTGTGTGCCCCTCCCTGGTGTTGTCCTCAACTAAATAAAGCTGAGCTTCAACCTTCCGGCTCTCATTATGTGGTTTTAAAAAAAAAAATGGTGGTTAGGGCCTACTAACGGCTTCTGCCCCTCCCTGGTGTTGTCCTCAACTAAATAAAGCTGAGCTTCAACCTTCCGGCTCTCATTATGTGGTTTTAAAAAAAAAAATGGTGGTTAGGGCCTACTAACGGCTTCTGCCCCTCCCTGGTGTTGTCCTCAACTAAATAAAGCTGAGCTTCAACCTTCCGGCTCTCATTATGTGGTTTTAAAAAAAAAATGGTGGTTAGGGCCTACTAACGGCTTCTGCCCCTCCCTGGTGTTGCCCTCAACTAAATAAAGCTGAGCTTCAACCTTCTGCTCCAAATTACCATTTTGAAAAATGCAATAGGCTTTTCAGGCCTACAAAAGGTGTCTGTCTGTGTGCCCCTCCCTGGTGTTGTCCTCAACTAAATAAAGCTGAGCTTCAACCTTCCGGCTCTCATTATGTGGTTTTAAAAAAAAAAATGGTGGTTAGGGCCTACTAACGGCTTCTGCCCCTCCCTGGTGTTGTCCTCAACTAAATAAAGCTGAGCTTCAACCTTCCGGCTCTCATTATGTGGTTTTAAAAAAAAAATGGTGGTTAGGGCCTACTAACGGCTTCTGCCCCTCCCTGGTGTTGTCCTCAACTAAATAAAGCTGAGCTTCAACCTTCCGGCTCTCATTATGTGGTTTTAAAAAAAAAATGGTGGTTAGGGCCTACTAACGGCTTCTGCCCCTCCCTGGTGTTGCCCTCAACTAAATAAAGCTGAGCTTCAACCTTCTGCTCCAAATTACCATTTTGAAAAATGCAATAGGCTTTTCAGGCCTACTAAAGGTGTCTGTCTGTGTGCCCCTCCCTGGTGTTGTCCTCAACTAAATAAAGCTGAGCTTCAACCTTCCGGCTCTCATTATGTGGTTTTAAAAAAAAAAATGGTGGTTAGGGCCTACTAACGGCTTCTGCCCCTCCCTGGTGTTGTCCTCAACTAAATAAAGCTGAGCTTCAACCTTCCGGCTCTCATTATGTGGTTTTAAAAAAAAAATGGTGGTTAGGGCCTACTAACGGCTTCTGCCCCTCCCTGGTGTTGCCCTCAACTAAATAAAGCTGAGCTTCAACCTTCTGCTCCAAATTACCATTTTGAAAAATGCAATAGGCTTTTCAGGCCTACTAAAGGTGTCTGTCTGTGTGCCCCTCCCTGGTGTTGTCCTCAACTAAATAAAGCTGAGCTTCAACCTTCCGGCTCTCATTATGTGGTTTAAAAAAAAAAAATGGTGGTTAGGGCCTACTAACGGCTTCTGCCCCTCCCTGGTGTTGCCCTCAAGTAAATAAAGCTGAGCTTCAACCTTCTGCTCCAAATTACCATTTTAAAAAATGCAATAGGCTTTTCAGGCCTACTAAAGGTGTCTGTCTGTGTGCCCCTCCCTGGTGTTGTCCTCAACTAAATAAAGCTGAGCTTCAACCTTCCGGCTCTCATTATGTGGTTTTAAAAAAAAAAATGGTGGTTAGGGCCTACTAACGGCTTCTGCCCCTCCCTGGTGTTGCCCTCAACTAAATAAAGCTGAGCTTCAACCTTCTGCTCCAAATTACCATTTTAAAAAATGCAATAGGCTTTTCAGGCCTACTAAAGGTGTCTGTCTGTGTGCCCCTCCCTGGTGTTGTCCTCAACTAAATAAAGCTGAGCTTCAACCTTCCGGCTCTCATTATGTGGTTTAAAAAAAAAAAATGGTGGTTAGGGCCTACTAACGGCTTCTGCCCCTCCCTGGTGTTGCCCTCAACTAAATAAAGCTGAGCTTCAACCTTCTGCTCCAAATTACCATTTTAAAAAATGCAATAGGCTTTTCAGGCCTACTAAAGGTGTCTGTCTGTGTGCCCCTCCCTGGTGTTGTCCTCAACTAAATAAAGCTGAGCTTCAACCTTCCGGCTCTCATTATGTGGTTTTAAAAAAAAAAATGGTGGTTAGGGCCTACTAACGGCTTCTGCCCCTCCCTGGTGTTGTCCTCAACTAAATAAAGCTGAGCTTCAACCTTCCGGCTCTCATTATGTGGTTTTAAAAAAAAAAATGGTGGTTAGGGCCTACTAACGGCTTCTGCCCCTCCCTGGTGTTGTCCTCAACTAAATAAAGCTGAGCTTCAACCTTCCGGCTCTCATTATGTGGTTTTAAAAAAAAAATGGTGGTTAGGGCCTACTAACGGCTTCTGCCCCTCCCTGGTGTTGCCCTCAACTAAATAAAGCTGAGCTTCAACCTTCTGCTCCAAATTACCATTTTAAAAAATGCAATAGGCTTTTCCGGCCTACTAAAGGTGTCTGCCCCTCCCTGGTGTTGTCCTCAACTGAACAAAGCTGAGCTTCAACCTTCCGGCTCTCATTATGTGGTTTTAAAAAAAAAATGGTGGTTAGGGCCTACTAACGGCTTCTGCCCCTCCCTGGTGTTGCCCTCAACTAAATAAAGCTGAGCTTCAACCTTCTGCTCCAAATTACCATTTTGAAAAATGCAATAGGCTTTTCAGGCCTACTAAAGGTGTCTGTCTGTGTGCCCCTCCCTGGTGTTGTCCTCAACTAAATAAAGCTGAGCTTCAACCTTCCGGCTCTCATTATGTGGTTTAAAAAAAAAAAATGGTGGTTAGGGCCTACTAACGGCTTCTGCCCCTCCCTGGTGTTGCCCTCAAGTAAATAAAGCTGAGCTTCAACCTTCTGCTCCAAATTACCATTTTAAAAAATGCAATAGGCTTTTCAGGCCTACTAAAGGTGTCTGTCTGTGTGCCCCTCCCTGGTGTTGTCCTCAACTAAATAAAGCTGAGCTTCAACCTTCCGGCTCTCATTATGTGGTTTTAAAAAAAAAAATGGTGGTTAGGGCCTACTAACGGCTTCTGCCCCTCCCTGGTGTTGCCCTCAACTAAATAAAGCTGAGCTTCAACCTTCTGCTCCAAATTACCATTTTAAAAAATGCAATAGGCTTTTCAGGCCTACTAAAGGTGTCTGTCTGTGTGCCCCTCCCTGGTGTTGTCCTCAACTAAATAAAGCTGAGCTTCAACCTTCCGGCTCTCATTATGTGGTTTAAAAAAAAAAAATGGTGGTTAGGGCCTACTAACGGCTTCTGCCCCTCCCTGGTGTTGCCCTCAACTAAATAAAGCTGAGCTTCAACCTTCTGCTCCAAATTACCATTTTAAAAAATGCAATAGGCTTTTCCGGCCTACTAAAGGTGTCTGCCCCTCCCTGGTGTTGTCCTCAACTGAACAAAGCTGAGCTTCAACCTTCCGGCTCTCATTATGTGGTTTTAAAAAAAAAATGGTGGTTAGGGCCTACTAACGGCTTCTGCCCCTCCCTGGTGTTGCCCTCAACTAAATAAAGCTGAGCTTCAACCTTCTGCTCCAAATTACCATTTTGAAAAATGCAATAGGCTTTTCAGGCCTACTAAAGGTGTCTGTCTGTGTGCCCCTCCCTGGTGTTGTCCTCAACTAAATAAAGCTGAGCTTCAACCTTCCGGCTCTCATTATGTGGTTTAAAAAAAAAAAATGGTGGTTAGGGCCTACTAACGGCTTCTGCCCCTCCCTGGTGTTGCCCTCAAGTAAATAAAGCTGAGCTTCAACCTTCTGCTCCAAATTACCATTTTAAAAAATGCAATAGGCTTTTCCGGCCTACTAAAGGTGTCTGCCCCTCCCTGGTGTTGTCCTCAACTGAACAAAGCTGAGCTTCCACATTCTGGCTTTCGCCCTATACTATCAGATATTAAACTGCATTTGGCCTACTAGTGTGGTTAGGCCCTTGAAACAGTGTCTGCTGCTCTTGGGTTTGCTACTCCACTGAACAAAGCAATGCCGCCTGTTTAGTCCTGTTACCAATTTTGAACTGCATGTAGCCTACTTTATTCTTTGGCCCTATATCTGTTTCCTCCTCATCCTGCCCATTGCCCAGCCACTGCTAAATGAGTCTGCTGGTACATTGACCTAGACCACTACATTCCCCTTGTACTCTACACAGCCAGAATCTGTCCCTGCTGAAAGTAAGGTTCCCCTTCCCGCATGTTATACCACCTTACACAGGGACAAAGAGGAAGGTGCAGATGAAAGTGCAGGTTCCTTCATCAGGTGGGGGGGCATACTCGTTGGCGACGTCACTGGCACAGGGCCCCTCAGAGTACGCAAAAGTGTCGCTGCTGGTGGGAGGCGCCCCCGCCATGCAAACACACCGCCGTACTTTGAGGGGCCCTGTGCCAGTGGCAATGCGAACGAGTGGGCCCCCCCCCTGCTTGCTCAGGATCACAGCACTTGCAACTTTTAAATACTTACCTTTCCCTGCAACACCGCCGTGACGTAGTCCGCATTTCCTGGGCCCACGAAAAACTTGAGCCAGCCCTACTCCCCCCACAACTTTCACCCAATTCCCTATGCCCAACTATTATTATACAGTTAATTAAGATTGGCAAGCTTCAGAAACAAGAATGGATGTTTTTGGCATTAAAATGGGCACTGTAGGTGTTTTCCTGGCCTCCACTCACTGCCGACTATGCTTCCCCATTGACTTGCATTGGGTTTCGTGTTTCGGTCGATCCCCGACTTTTAGCGATAATCGGCCGACTGCACTCGACTCGACTCTGGACAAAATCGGGTTTCCCAAAACCCTACTCGATCTTAAAAAAATGAAAGTCGCTCAACCCTAGTCCTGAGTATGCGGATACCCCATATGTTGGGGTAAACCCCTGTTTGGGCACACGGGAGAGCTCGGAAGGGAAGGTGAACTGTTTTACTTTTTCAACGCAGAATTGGCTGGAATTGAGATTGGATGCCATGTCGCGTTTGGAGAGCCCCTGATGTGCCTAAACAGTGGAAACCCCCAATTATAACTGAAACCCTAATCCAAACACACCCCTAACCCTAATCTCAATGGTAACCCTAACCACACCCCTAACCCTAATTCCAACCCTATTCCCAACCGTAAATGCAATCCAAACCCTAACCCTAACTTTAGCCCCAACCCTAACTTTAGCCCCAACCCTAACCCTAGCCCTAACCCTAGCCCCAACCCTAACCATAACCCTAACCTTAGCCCTAACCCTAGCCCTAACCCTAGCCCTAACCCTAGCTCTAACCCCAACCCTAACCCTAGCCCTAACCCTAACCCTAGCCCTAACCCAAGCTCTAACCTTAACCCTTGCCCTAACCCTAACCCTAATGGGAAAATGGAAATAAATACATTTTTTTAATTTTTTAATTTTTCCCTAACTAAGGGGGTGATGAAGGGGGGTTTGATTTACTTTTATACTGGGTTTTTAGCGGATTTTTATGATTGGCAGCCATCACTCACTAAAAGACGCTTTTTATTGCAAAAAAATATTTTTTGCGTTACCACATTTTGAGAGCTATAATTTTTTGGTCCACAGAGTCATGTGAAGTCTTGATTTTTGCAGGACGAGTTGACGTTTTTATTGGTAAAATTTTCGGGCATGTGACATTTTTTGATCGCTTTTTATTCCGATTTTTGTGAGGCAGAATGACCAAAAGCCAGCTATTTATGAATTTCTTTTGGGGGTGTGTTTATACCATTCCGCATTTGGTAAAATGGATAAAACAGTTTTATTCTTCGGGTCAGTACGATTACAGCGATACCTCATTTATATCAATTTTATGTTTTGGCGCTTTTATACGATAAAAACTATTGTATAGAAAAAAGAATTATTTTTGCATCGCTTTATTCTGAGGACTATAACTTTTTTATTTTTTTGCTGATGATGCTGTATGGTGTGGTGGCTTGTTCTTTGCGGGACAAGATGACGTTTTCAGTGGTACCATGGTTATTTATATCCGTCTTTTTGATCGCGTGTTATTCCACTTTTTGTTCGGCGGTATGATAATAAAGCGTTGTTTTTAGCCTTTTTTTTTAAGGGTGTTCACTGAAGGGGTTAACTAGTGAAGCCGTTTTATAGGTCGGGTCGTTACGGACGTGGCGATACTAAATATGTGTACTTTTATTGTTTTTTTAATTTAGATAAAGGAATGTATTTATTGGAACAATATTTTTTTACTATTATTATTTATTAAGGAATTTTTTTTTTCCACACATGTAAATTTTTTTTTAACTTTTTTACTTTGCCCCAGGGGGGACATCACAATAAAGTGACAGATCGCTGATCTGACACTTTGCTGTGCACGGTGTCAGATCAGCGATCTGACATGCACAGCAGTGAGGCTTCCCGGCGCCTGCTCTGAGCAGGTGCTGTGAAGCCACCTCCCTGCAGGACCCGGATGCAGCCCCGCGGCCATTTTGGATCCAGGGACTGCAGGGAGGAGACGATCAGTACAAGGTGAGCACATTGCCTTGTACCGATCGTCTCAGGGAAGCATGCAGGGAGCCCCCTCCCTGCGCGATGCTTCCCTATACCGCCGGCACACTGCGATCATGTTTAATCGCAGTGTGCCAGGGGTTAATGTGCCGGGGGCGGTCCATCACCGCTCCTGCCACATAGTGCCGGTTGTCAGATGCGATAGTTAGCTGACACCCGGCCGCGATCGGCCGCGCTCCCCCCGTGAGCGCGGCTGAGCGCGCTGGAGTTCTATTCCGTCCTTGGGAAGTAGGGCCCACCCCACATGGACGGAATAGTACATCCAATGGCAGAAAGGGGTTAATTGACTGGAAATTGCATGTATAATACACTCTCCTAGGAGTGCATTAAACCCCTTTTAAGCTCTTTATTAAAAACAAAGCCTTATTAATATCCTAATGACCTTAACCTACCTGAATAGGGGAATATGGATAATAACCATTGGCAACAAGTAACTGTATTTAGATGGTGTATACAGGTCTAATATTGGATTACTACAATAAAGAAGCATGCAAAAAAAAGAAAAAATATGTTTACATACAATTTGAGAAGTAGGCAATTGTACTTAAATTTCTGAATTATGGAGAGTTTTCTACTAGGTTAAAAAAATGGTTTTCCAGTATTATGATACATGAAACACACTTTCTGTGACATAGAAGCCTTAGTTTAAAGGCTGAGCCAGACTGACATATAACTCATGCGTTGATCGCATCACAATGCAAGCACTAGCCTGGCACCTCTCCTGACCTGATCAAGGCAGTATAATGTATTTCTATGCAGCTGTCAAGCTCAGGTCAGGAGAGCCGACAGCCAGTATGAGGCTTGCCATGCGATTCTCACACGAGAAATACGGCAGTCTGTTTCAGCCCTATGGATTATGATTTAGTAACCAAATAAAAAACCCTGAGGGATTTAACCCCTAGGATGGTTTGCACGTTAATGAGGTTATAACTCTGGAAAGCTTCAACGGATCCCAGTGATTCTGACTAGGGTTGAGCGAAACGGGTCGGCAATTTTCAGAAGTCGCCGACTTTTGGCAAAGTCGGGTTTCATGAAACCCGACCCGACTCCTGTGTGGGGTCGGCCATGAAGTCGGCGATCTTCTGAATCTGGAATCGGAATTCCGATACCGATTCCCGATATGTTTAAGATATCGGGAATTGGTATCGGAATTCATATTTCAGTGTAAAATAAAGAATTAAAATAAAAAATATCGCTATACTTACCATCTGATGCGCCCTGGTACTAAGCGGGAACCTTCCTTCCTTAGAATCAGCCTTCCAGGACCTTGCGGTGACGTCGCGGTGACGTCGCGGCTTGTGATTGGTCGCGCGGCCGCCCATGTGACCGCTCGCGCGACCAATCACAAGCCGCGACGTCACCGTGACGTCACCGAGGGTCCTGGAGGGGCTGATTCTTAGGAAGGAAGGCTGCCGGAAAGAAGCAGGGCACGTCCGAGGGTGAGTATATACCTAATAGGAATATACTCACCCTCGGCTTCTTTCCGGCAGCCTTCCTTCCTAAGAATCAGCCCTTCCAGGACCCTCGGTGACGTCACGGTGACATCGCGGCTTGTGATTGGTCGCGCGAGCGGTCACATGGGCGGCCGCGCGACCAATCACAAGCCGCGACGTCACCGCGACGTCACCGCAAGGTCCTGGAAGGCTGATTCTAAGGAAGGAAGGTTCCCACTTAGTACCAGGGCGCATCAGATGGTAAGTTTAGCGATATTTTTTATTTTAATTCTTTATTTTACACTTAAATATGGATCCCAGGGCCTGAAGGAGAGTTTCCGCTCCTTCAGACCCTGGGAACCATTGGAAACCCAATGCACTGCATTGGGTTTCGAGTTTCGGCCGACCCCGACCCCGACTTTTTTATAGGATCGGCCGATTTCACTCGACCCGACTTTTGAAAAAGTCGCGTTTCGTGAAACCCGACCCGATCCTATAAATGTAAAGGTCGCTCAACCCTAATTCTGACATTGTTTCCTCATGACATATTGTACTTCATGATAGTGCTAAAATTGCCTTGACATTACTTGAGTTTATTTGTGAAAAAATGAAAATTTGGCGAAAATTTTGAAAATTTCGCAATTTTCCAACTTTGCATTTTTATGCCCTTAAATCACAGAGATATGTCACACAAAATACTTTATAAGTAACACTTCCCACATATCTACTTTACATCAGCACAATTTTGGAACCAAATTTTTTTTGTTAGGGAGTTATAAGGGTTAAAATTTGACCAGCAATTTCTCATTTTTACAACACCATTTTTTTAGGGACCACATCACATTTGATGTCACTTTGAGGGGTCTATATGATAGAAAATACCCAGGTGTGACACCATTCTAAAAACTGCACCCCTCAAGGTGCTCAGAACCACTTTTAAGAAGTTTATTAACCCTTCAGGCGTTTCACAGGAATTTTTGGAATGTTTAAAAAAAAATGAACATTTAACTTTTTTCACAAAAAATGTACTTCTGATCCAATTTGTTTTATTTTACCAAGGGTAACAGGAGAAATTGGACCCCAAACCTTTTTGTGCAACTTGTCCTGAGTACGCTGATACCCCATTTGTGGGGGTAAACTACTGTTTGGATGCATGGCAGAGCTCAAAAGGAAAAGAGCGCCATTTGACTTTTCAATGCCAAATTGGCTGGAATTGAGATGGGATGCCATGTCTCGTTTGGAGAGCCCCTGATGTGCCTAAACAGTGGAAACCCCCCAAAAGTGACCCCATTTTGGAAAGTAGACCCCCTAAGGAACCTATCTAGATGAGTGGTGAGCACTTGAACCCCCAAGTGCTTCACAGAAGTTTATAATGCAGAGCCGTGAAAATAAAAAATCTTTTTTTCCACAAAAATGATTTTTTAGTCCCTAGTTTTGTATTTTCCCTAGGGTAACAGGAGAAATTGGACACAAAAAGTTTTCCAATTTGTCCTGAATACGCTGATACCCCATATGTTGGAGAAAACTACTGTTTGGGCGCATGGCAGAGCTCGGAAGGGAAGAAGTGGCATTTTTTAATGCAGACTTTGATCGAATGGTCTGCGGGCGTCATGTTGGGTTTGCAGAGCCCCTGATGAGCCTAAACAGTAGAAACCCCCACAAGTGACCTTATTTTGGAAACTAGACCCCCCAAGGAACTTATCTACATGTGTGGTGAGCACTTTTAACCCCAAGTGTTTCACTAAAATTTCTAACACAGAGCCGTGAAAATAAAAAATCTTTTTTTCCACATCAATGATTTTTTATCCCCAAGTTTTGTATTTTCCTATGGGTAACAGGAGAAATTGTACCCCAAAAGTTATTGTCCAGTTTGTCCTTAGTACGCTGATACCACATATGTGGGGGTAAACTACTGTCTGGGTGCACAGCAGAGCTCAGAAGGGAAGGAGCACCAATTTACTTTTTCAACGCAGAATTGCATGGATTGAGATCAGATGTCAAGTTGCGTTTGCAGAGCCCCTGGTGTGCCTAAACAGTGGAAACCTCCCAATTCTAACTTCAACCCTAACCCCAACACACCCCTAAACCTAATCCCAACTCTAACCACACCCCTAACCCAAACACACCCCTAACCCCAATACACCCCTAACCCTAATGCCAACCCTAAACACACCCCTAACCCTAATTCCAACCCTAACCTTGCCCCTAACCCTCACACACCCCTAACCCAACCGTAAATGTTATCCAAACCCTAACCCCAACTCTAGTCTCCACCTTAAAGGGCCACTGTCACCCCCTCCAGCCGTTATAAACTAAAAGAGCCACCTTGTGCAGCAGTAATGCTGCATTCTAACAAGGTGGCTCTTTTAGTTTTTGCGTCTGTTATTCCCTCAATAAAGCGTTTTATAATTTTCCCTAAATACCTGTCTTTGTACCTGGAGGCAGGTCCGAAGCCTCCTCTGTGAAGCGCCCAACTGCCGTCACTCATCTCTTCTGGGGCGATGGTCGCCGCCCCCTGCGCGCTGTTCTTCTTAAATCCGGTGCCTGCGCTGTGCGTGCCTGCCTCGGGCAGTGCGGCCACCCTGTTGCTGAATCCCCGCCCCGCACTGTGTTATGCATTATGCACAGTGCGGGCTGGGATTCCTGGGCAGATTCCTGCACAGACCGACGCTGGAAGGCGGGGAACCAGGGGGAGCATCTGACAAGCGCAGTGCGCATGCCCAGGAATCCCAGCCCCGCACTGTGCATAATTTTTTATAGAAAAAATAATTATTTTTGCATCGCTTTATTCTGAGGGCTATAACTTTTTTATTTTTTGCTGATGATGCTGTATGGCAGCTCATTTCTTGCGGGACAAGATGATGGTTTCTGGATGGTTATTTATATCCATCTTTTTAATTGTGTGTTATTCCACTTTTTGTTTGGCGGTATGATGATAAAGCATTGTTTTTTGACTAGTTTTTTTTTTACGCTGCTCACTGAAGAGGTTAACTAGTGGGACAGTTGTATAGGTCGGGTCGTTACAGATGCGGTGATACTAAATATGTGTATGTGTAGGATTTTTTTTTTTTTACACATGTACATTTTTTTTTTACTTTGTCCCAGTGTGGTACATCATGTTATAGTGTCTTTGCACTTTGCAATGCACTGTGTCAGATCAGCGATCTGATAGGCACTGCAGGAGGCTTGCCGGCGCCTGCTCTGACTTGCAAGCCACCTCCCTGCAGGACCTGGAAGGAGCCCTGTGGCCATCTTGGATCCGGGTCCTGCAGGGAGGAGGATGGAGGAGTCGCTCGGAGTAACGCGATCACATCGCGTTGCTCCGAGGGTCTCAGGGAAGCACGCAGGGAGCCAACTCCCTGAGCGATGCTTCCCTATGCCACCGGAACGCTGCAATCATGTTTGATCGCAGTGTTCTGGGGGTTAATGTGCCAGGAGCGGTCCGTGACCACTTCTGGCACATAGTTCTGGATGTCAGCTGTGATAGTCAGCTGACACTCGGCCGCGTTCGGCTGCGCTCCCCCCGTGAGCGCGGCTGATCGCGTTAGACGTACTATTCCATCCATGGGAATAAGGGCCCAGGTCACATGGACGAAATAGTACGTCTACACTGTGTGCAGAATTATTAGGCAAGTTGTATTTTAGAGGATTATTTTTATTATTGATCAACAACTATGCTCTCAATCAACCCAAAAAAATATCAAAGCTTAATATTTTTGGAAGTTGGAGTGTGTTTTTTTAGATTTGGCTATCTTAGGAGGATATCTGTTTGTGCAGGTAACTATTACTGTGCAGAATTATTAGGCAACTTAATAAAAACCAAATATATTCCCATCTTATATTTGTTTATTTTCACCAGGTAAACCAATATAACTGCACAAAATTTAGAAATAAACATTTCTGACATGCAAAAACAAAACCCCCAAAAAATTAGTGACCAATATAGCCACCTTTCTTTATGATGACACTCAACAGCCTTCTATCCAAAGATTCTGTCAGTTGCTTGATCTGTTTACGATCAACATTGCATGCAACAGCCACCACAGCCTCCCAGACACTGTTCCGAGAGGTGTACTGTTTTCCCTCCGTGTAGATCTCACATTTTATGAGGGACCACAGGTTCTCTATGGGGTTCAGATCAGGTGAACAAGGGGGCCATGTCATTATTTTTTCTTCTTTGAGACCTTTACTGGCCAGCCACGCTGTAATAGTTGGAGGCATGTGATGGAGCATTGTCCTGCACGAAAATCATGTTTTTCTTGAACGATACCGACTACTTCCTGTACCACTGCTTGAAGAAGATGTCTACCAGACACTGGCAGTAGGTCTGGGAGTTGAGCTTCACTCCATCCTCAACCCAAAAAGGTCCCGTAAGTTCATCTCTGATGATACCAGCCCATATCAGTACCCCACCTACACCTTGCTGGCATCTGATACAGAGTGGAGCTCTCTCCCCTTTACTGATCCAGCCTCTGGCCCATCCATCTGGTCCATCAAGAGACACTCTCATTTCATCAGTCCACAAAACCTTTAAAAAAAGTCTTAAGATATTTCTTCGCCCAGTTTTGATGTTTTATGTTATTTTTCTTGTTCAAAGGTGGTTGTTTTTCTTACCTTGGCCATGTCCCTGAGTATCGCACACCTTGTGCTTTTTGTTACTCCAGTAACGTTGCAGCTCTGAAATATGGCAAAACTGTTGGCAAATGGCATCTTTGCAGCTTCACGCTTGATTTTCCTCTATTCATGGACAGTTATTTTGCACCTTTTTTTGTTCAGCATGCTTCTTGCGACCCTGTTGGCTATTTGCCATGAAATGCTTGATTGTTTGGTGATGACGCTTCAAAAGTTTGGCAATTTCAAGACTGCTGCATCCCTCTGCAAGACATCTCACAATTTTGGACTTTTCAGAGTCTGTCAAATCTCTCTTCTGACCCATTTTGCCAAAGGAAAGGAAATTGTCTAATAATTAAGCACACCTTATACAGGGTTTTGATGTCATTAGACAACACTCCTCCTCATTACAGAGATGCACATCACCTGATTTACTTAATTGGGAGTTGGCTCTCAAGCCTAAACAGCTTGGGGAAGGACAACATGTATAAAAAGTATCATGTGATCAAAATACAACTTGCCTAATAATTCTGCACACAGTGTAATGGCAGAAAGAGGTTAATATTGACCTCATTCTTTGTAGTGTGAAAAATATAAAAAAGGCAATTATTCAGGTGCTATTACTGCAGTATGTAACAGAGCAATGTATTCACAGGTTTTTTTTTGTTGATCTTCATAACTCAAATTCGCATGGACCCGTAAATTGCAGAAAATTTGACTTGAAGTCAAACCTCTGTGGGTCAGTCTGATCATCTTCAGACATTACAATAATATCCCACCAAAATTGCATCGCTTGCCACCTGAATGAAGCTGCAAGAATGTATACTTACTTAATGGAAACAAATGGTCCATCCTTTATGAAGTAGTGACATAATGTTGATAAGGGACTAAAGATGAATGATGACTAAAATTCTCGGATGCTCATTACTCAAACCAAGCAATTTCTAATGCTTGGGTGCTCGTTTCCGGAAACGAGCATAATGGGAGTGAATCAGAAATCCAAACATTTTTCCATCAGACCCTACAAGGAGGTCTGGGGGGATGTTAAAATGGCTGGAAAAAGTGCTAAATGGAAGTTGAACAGCATGGGGAAGACCTCTGGAAGCATCTCTGACCCCCAGATCGCCGCTGAGAACAATGATGCCACACTTTGACAATAAAACATTCAAAATCTATGAGAAATTGGAATTTACAGGATAAAACATGACTTGTAAATAAGTATACCAAAATTTAATTTTTTGATTAAAAAAAATTGAAATTTCAGTGTATTTATTGACTCGGAAGGACTCAGATACGCCCTCTATTAGACATAAAGGAGGGCCGCATACACATTTGTGGCACCCCAAGAGTCCGGTTGCCGCAGTGACATTGCCTCCCTCACAGGGGGTGATGTCATGCCTGGAAGCAAGGAGGGGTCCCTTTACCAGGTGTTACCAGCATCCAACCCTTTCCTTACTCCAGACCAGAAGGGGGAGCTCTAACACCCGGTTTCAGGGGAGCTTCCCTATAAGTACTCGCCTGGAGGCAGGATTAGTTAGTCTAGTGAGTAGTCTGAGAGAGGAGAGGAGGGATGTTGAGGAGAACCTGGGGAGTGGAGCTGTAACCAAGCTCACCCCAGAAGAGAGCGCTGACAAAGAGGACATCAGAGTCCTTGGCTGTGTGGGTGCTATATGCCCCAACACCTGAATCTGGATGGCAGGGAACTGCAAGCTCCCTGGCCACCCTGAACACCTGGAGGCACCACAGCAGACCAAGATCCAGGGCTGCCAGTGAAAAGGCAGTGCCTATGACCTAAGAGAATAGCGCAGAAGGAAGGCCTCAAAACCCACCTGACTGGGTGGATCCTAAGTTGCTTCCAGGCTGCCAGGACCCCATCATCACCTGTTACCTGTGCCCTGGACTGCACCTGCAACTAACAAGTACAGATAAAGTAAACTGCAATCCTTGAGTCCTCCAGTCATTTTCCACACCCTCAGTTCTGCACCCCATCATCTACAATCCCTTACTAGCTATACCGATAGCCCTGGGGCCCTGCTCCACCTGTGGGGAGCATACCATCCCAGCTGCATCACCATCAGCCCCAGTGATCCCCTTAAGCAGCATCAGCCATCCATTGCCGAATACCACAGTTGGCGTCATAAACTAACTACCTATAGACTTTATTTTCCTTTATTTCATAATTTTTATTGGATGCCCAGGGCCACTTACTGTAACAACTGTTATGACCCCAATGGCGAGGGTCTCAGAGAAACAAGTAAGTCTGCGACGTACAAAAATCCAGCTCATAGGGCAGTGGTAACTGGGTTGACCATATATCTAATCCTAACGCCAACACTAGCAGTAGCCGGGGAACATGCCTACGTTGGTCGCTAGATGTCTCGCGCCAGCCGGAGGACTAACTACCCCTAGAAGAGGAAAACAAAGACCTCTCTTGCCTCCAGAGAATAGACCCCAAAAGTAGGATAGTAGCCCCCCACAAATAATAACGGTGAGGTAAGAGGAAATGACAAACACAGAGATGAACTAGATTTTAGCAAAGAGAGGCCCACTTTACTAATAGCAGAATGTAGTAAGATAACTTATATGGTCAACAAAAACCCTATCAAAATCCACGCTGGAGATTCAAGAACCCCCGAACCGTCTAACGGCCCGGGGGGAGAACACCAGCCACCCAGAGCTTCCAGCAAGGTCAGGAAACAGATAATATGCAAGCTGGACAAAAATGCAAACAAAAACAAATAGCAAAAAGCAAGAAAGCAGACTTAGCTTAATCAAACAGGAACCAGGATCAGTAGACAAGAGCACTACAGATTAGCTCTGATATCAACGTTGCCAGGCATAGAACTGAAGGTCCAGGGAGCTTATATAGCAACACCCCTGACCTAACGACCCAGGTGAGCATACAAGGGATGAATGAAATACCCAGAGTCAAATCACTAGTAGCCACTAGAGGGAGCCAAAAGGTAAATTCACAACAGTACCCCCCCTTAGTGAGGGGTCACCGAACCCTCACCAAGACCACCAGGGCGATCAGGATGAGTGGCGTAAAAGGCACGAACTAAATCGGCCGCATGCACATCAGAGGCGACCACCCAGGAATTATCCTCCTGACCATATCCCTTCCACTTGACCAGGTACTGAAGCCTCCGCCTGGAGAGACGAGAATCTAAGATCTTCTCCACCACGTACTCCAACTCGCCCTCAACCAACACCGGAGCAGGAAGCTCAGCAGAAGGAACCACAGGCACAACGTACCGCCGCAACAAGGACCTATGAAATACGTTGTGGATGGCAAACGACACCGGAAGATCCAAGCGAAAGGATACAGGATTAATGATTTCCAATATCTTGTAAGGACCAATGAAGCGAGGCTTAAATTTGGGAGAGGAGACCTTCATAGGAACAAATCGAGAAGACAGCCATACCAAATCCCCAACGCGAAGTCGGGGACCCACACCGAGGCGGCGGTTGGCAAAACGCTGAGCCTTCTCCTGTGACAACTTCAAGTTGTCCACCACATGCCCCCAGATCCGCTGCAACCTATCCACCACGGAATCCACCCCAGGACAGTCAGAAGGCTCCACATGTCCCGAGGAAAAACGAGGATGGAAACCAGAGTTGCAGAAAAATGGCGAAACCAAGGTGGCGGAACTAGCCCGATTATTAAGGGCAAATTCAGCCAATGGCAAGAAGGTCACCCAATCATCCTGTTCAGAAGAGACAAAACACCTCAAATAAGCCTCCAGAGTCTGATTAGTTCGCTCCGTTTGTCCGTTAGTCTGGGGATGGAAAGCGGATGAAAACGACAACTCAATGCCCATCCTACCACAAAAGGATCGCCAGAACCTGGAAACAAACTGGGATCCTCTGTCCGACACAATATTCTCAGGAATGCCGTGCAAACGAACCACGTTCTGGAAGAACACAGGAACCAGATCAGAAGAAGAGGGCAGCTTAGGCAAAGGAACCAAATGGACCATCTTGGAGAAACGATCACATATCACCCAGATGACAGACATGCCCTGAGACACCGGAAGATCAGAAATGAAATCCATAGAGATGTGTGTCCAAGGTCTCTTCGGGACAGGCAAGGGCAAGAGCAACCCGCTGGCACGAGAGCAGCAAGGCTTAGCTCGAGCACAAGTACCACAGGACTGTACAAATAACCGCACATCCCTTGACAAGGAAGGCCACCAAAAGGACCTGGCCACCAGATCTCTGGTGCCAAAAATTCCCGGGTGCCCTGCCAACACCGAGGAATGAACCTCGGAAATGACTCTGCTGGTCCATCTAGCAGGCACAAACAATCTGTCAGGTGGACAAGAGTCAGGCCTACCAGCCTGAAATCTCTGCAACACACGTCGCAGATCTGGAGAAATAGCAGACACGATAACTCCTTCCTTAAGAATACCCACAGGTTCAGCGACTCCAGGAGCATCAGGCACAAAGCTCCTAGACAGAGCGTCGGCCTTCACATTCTTAGACCCTGGCAAATACGAGACCACAAAGTCAAAACGGGAGAAAAACAATGACCAGCGGGCCTGTCTAGGATTCAGGCGTTTAGCAGACTCGAGATACATCAGATTTTTGTGATCAGTCAAGACCACCACACGATGCTTAGCACCCTCGAGCCAATGACGCCACTCCTCAAATGCCCACTTCATGGCCAACAACTCCCGATTGCCCACATCATAATTTCGCTCTGCCGGCGAAAACTTCCTAGAGAAAAAGGCACAAGGTCTCATAGTAGAACAACCAGGACCTCTCTGTGACAAAACGGCCCCTGCCCCAATCTCCGAAGCATCCACCTCAACCTGAAAAGGAAGTGAGATGTCAGGCTGGCACAAAACAGGCGCCGAAGTAAACCGGCGTTTTAACTCCTGGAAAGCCTCCACGGCAGCAGGAGCCCAGTTAGCTACATCAGAGCCTTTCTTGGTCATATCCGTCAGCGGTTTAACAACACTAGAGAAATTTGCGATAAAACGACGGTAGAAGTTAGCAAAACCCAAGAACTTCTGAAGACTCTTAACTGACGAGGGTTGAGTGCAATCATGAATAGCTCGGACCTTGACTGGATCCATCTCCACAGCAGAAGGGGAAAAAATGAACCCCAAAAAGGGAACCTTCTGTACACCAAAGAGACACTTTGAGCCTTTTACAAACAAAGAATTTTCACGCAGAATCTCAAAAACCATCCTGACCTGCTCCACATGCGAGTCCCAATCATCAGAAAAAACCAGAATATCATCCAGATAAACAATCAAAAATTTATCCAGATACTTCCGGAAAATGTCATGCATGAAGGACTGAAAAACTGAAGGTGCATTAGAGAGACCGAATGGCATCACCAAGTACTCAAAATGACCTTCGGGCGTATTGAATGCGGTTTTCCATTCATCGCCCTGCCTAATGCGCACAAGGTTGTACGCACCACGAAGGTCTATCCTGGTGAACCACTTGGCACCTTTAATCCGGGCAAACAAATCTGACAACAGCGGCAAAGGATACTGAAATTTGACAGTGATCTTATTTAAAAGCCGATAGTCAATACAAGGCCTCAAAGATCCATCCTTTTTGGCCACAAAAAAGAATCCCGCACCAAGAGGGGAAGAAGAAGGACGGATATGCCCCTTCTCAAGAGACTCCTTGATATATGAACGCATCGCGGTATGTTCAGGTACCGACAGATTAAACAGTCTCCCCTTAGGAAACTTACTGCCAGGAATCAAATCTATTGCACAGTCACATTCCCTATGAGGAGGCAGTGCACTGGACTTAGACTCACTGAAGACATCCTGATAATCAGACAAATACGCCGGAACTTCCGAAGGCGTAGAAGAAGCAATAGACAAGGGCAGGGAATCTCCATGAATTCCATGGCAGCCCCAACTTGACACTGACATAGCCTTCCAGTCCAAGACTGGATTATGGGTCTGTAACCATGGCAACCCCAAAACAACCAAATCATGCATTTTATGCAGAACAAGAAAACGTATTACCTCCCGATGTTCGGGAGTCATGCACATGGTAACCTGTGTCCAAAACTGCGGTTTATTTTTTGCCAATGGCGTAGAATCAATACCCCTAAGAGGGATAGGATTTTCCAATGGCTCAAGAACAAATCCGCAGCGCTTGGCAAATGACAGATCCATAAGGCTCAGGGCAGCACCCGAGTCCACAAACGCCATGACAGGATACGATGACAGTGAGCAAATCAAAGTTACAGATAGAATAAATTTAGGTTGCAAATTACCAATGGCGACCGGACTAACAACCTTAGTAAGACGTTTAGAGCATGCTGAGATAACATGTGTAGAATCACCACAGTAGTAACACAAGCCATTCTGGCGTCTATGAATTTTCCGCTCATTTCTAGTCAGGATTCTATCACATTGCATTAAATCAGGTGTCTGTTCAGACAACACCATGAGGGAATTAGCGGTTTTGCGCTCCCGCAACCGCCGGTCGATTTGAATAGCCAGGGCCATAGAATCATTCAGACCTGTGGGAATGGGAAAACCCACCATCACATTCTTAATGGCTTCAGAAAGGCCATTTCTAAAATTAGCAGCCAATGCACACTCGTTCCACTGGGTCAGCACGGACCATTTCCGAAATTTTTGGCAATACACTTCAGCCTCGTCCTGGCCCTGAGACATAGCCAGCAAGGCCTTTTCTGCCTGAATCTCAAGATTAGGTTCCTCATAAAGCAAACCGAGCGCCAGAAAAAACGCATCAATGTCAGCCAATGCCGGATCTCCTGGCGCCAGCGAGAAGGCCCAATCCTGAGGGTCGCCCCGTAAAAAAGAAATAACAATTTTTACTTGCTGAGCGGAGTCTCCAGATGAACAGGGTTTCAGGGACAAAAACAATTTACAATTATTCCTGAAATTTCTAAATTTAAATCGGTCTCCGGAAAACGGTTCAGGAATCGGTATCTTAGGTTCTGACATAGGACTTCTGATAACATAATCTTGTATGCCCTGCACACGAGCAGCAAGCTGGTCCACACTTGTAATCAAGGTCTGGACATTCATGTCTGCAGCAAACACAAGCCACTCAGAGGTAAAGGGGAAAAGAAAAAAAAAAAATGAGAGAGAAAAAAAAACTCAGAACTTTCTTTCTTATAATCCCGCTTCTGCAATGCATTTAACATTTAATATCGGCCTGGCAAACTGTTATGACCCCAATGGCGAGGGTCTCAGAGAAACAAGTAAGTCTGCGACGTACAAAAATCCAGCTCATAGGGCAGTGGTAACTGGGTTGACCATATATCTAATCCTAACGCCAACACTAGCAGTAGCCGGGGAACATGCCTACGTTGGTCGCTAGATGTCTCGCGCCAGCCGGAGGACTAACTACCCCTAGAAGAGGAAAACAAAGACCTCTCTTGCCTCCAGAGAATAGACCCCAAAAGTAGGATAGTAGCCCCCCACAAATAATAACGGTGAGGTAAGAGGAAATGACAAACACAGAGATGAACTAGATTTTAGCAAAGAGAGGCCCACTTTACTAATAGCAGAATGTAGTAAGATAACTTATATGGTCAACAAAAACCCTATCAAAATCCACGCTGGAGATTCAAGAACCCCCGAACCGTCTAACGGCCCGGGGGGAGAACACCAGCCACCCAGAGCTTCCAGCAAGGTCAGGAAACAGATAATATGCAAGCTGGACAAAAATGCAAACAAAAACAAATAGCAAAAAGCAAGAAAGCAGACTTAGCTTAATCAAACAGGAACCAGGATCAGTAGACAAGAGCACTACAGATTAGCTCTGATATCAACGTTGCCAGGCATAGAACTGAAGGTCCAGGGAGCTTATATAGCAACACCCCTGACCTAACGACCCAGGTGAGCATACAAGGGATGAATGAAATACCCAGAGTCAAATCACTAGTAGCCACTAGAGGGAGCCAAAAGGTAAATTCACAACAAACAACCCCCTGAAGAACTGTAGGACCCGACCCGAATACCCCAAGGCCCTAGCGGACACTCCACATTCTGTTCAAATTCTCATGTAGTGGTACTCCTAGACTCATAAAGTCTATGCACCTAGTGCAAACCCTGTCAAAAAAGTAAGCAGGGTCATCCATACACCCTTGAAGGCACCAACTGCAGTGCTTATCAAATATTGTGAAAAAAGTGTAGATGTTGTTCTCGTACACTAATAAATACTATGCACACAGTGCAAAGCCTGCCAATAGTTGCAAGAAAGGTCATCCATATACCCTTAAAGGCACCAACTGGAGTGTTTCATAAGAAAATGAAGGTGTCGTTGTGTTACTTGTACACTCATAAAGGCTTTGTAAAAAGTGCTAAGCCAGGAAACAATTATAAGAAGGGTCATTTAGTCATCCATAGAACCTAGAAGGCAATAACTGGTGGGCCTCATTTAAATACTGAACATTAAAAACATTTTAAGTGCTGCTGTCATCTGGTGGGGTGGAAAAGTCAGGTCTAATCTAGTCTCTGTCCATTTTTATCAGAGTGAGCCTTTCAGCACTTTCTGTTGACAGGTGAAAGCGCCCACCTGTTTCTCCCTGTGCTCTAAAAACCAGCTCAGAAAAGACACTAGTAGCATGGCCGCACAACAACTCCAAGGCATAGAGTGACAACTCATGCCAGATGTCCAGCTTTGAGACCCAATAGCTGAAGATCACAGAGGAATTAGGGAGTACACTGGTTTTGTTGGCCAGGTACTGCTTGACCATTTTAAAAAACTTTTTCCTCCTTGTCCAAATTACTTGGTCATGAGGCACTGAATGCTGTGTTGGTATCAAGAAATTGGCAAAAGCCTTTCGCAGTGTACCCCTGCCTCTGCTGTGTGTCTCCCTTGTCTCTACTCCTTGTTTGCCACCTGCCGCTATCATTTTCTGATGGGAATTTTTACAACATATTTTCCAGAATGGTCTACTGGTATAGCACCATTTTACAAGACCTTTCAGACTGAGGAAGAAGATATGCAAAGTTCTGCTTGTAGTGTGAGTCTTGCAAGGTGAACAACCAGTACTCTCTTTTGGCCAAGATGAATGTGATGTGAGTAGTGTTGAGCATTCCGATACCGCAAGTATCGGGTATCGGCCGATATTTGCTGTATCGGAATTCTGATACCAAGATCCGATACTTTTGTGGTATCGGGAATCGGAATCGGAAGTTCCCAGTGTATGGTTCCCAGGGTCTGAAGGAGAGGAAACTCTCCTTCAGGCCCTGGGATCCATATTAATGTGTAAAATAAAGAATTAAAATAAAAAATATTGATATACTCACCTGTCCAGAGGCCCCTGGACATCACCGCTGGTAACCGGCAGCCTTCTTTGCTTAAAATGAGCGCGTTCAGCACCATCCATGACGTCATGGCTTCTGATTGGTCGCATGCCGCTCATGTGACCGCCACGCGACCAATCACAAGCCGCGACGTCATCCCTCAGGTCCTAAATTCCCTTCTAGGAATTTAGGACCTGAGGGATGATGTCATGGCTTGTGATTGGTCGTGTGGCGGTCACATGAGCGGCACGCGACCAATCAGAAGCCGTGACGTCATGGAAGGTACTGAACGTGCTCATTTTAAGCAAAGAAGGCTGCCAGTTCACAGCGGTAAGGTCCAGGCTGCGTCGGAGAGGTGAGTATATCAATATTTTTTATTTTAATTCTTTATTTTACACATTAGCCCCTTAATCCCATATGACGTACTATCCCGTCAGGGTGACCTGGGACTTAATTCCCAGTGACGGGATAGTACGTCATACGCGATCGGCCGCGCTCACGGGGGGAGCGCGGCCGATCGCGGCCGGGTGTCAGCTGCCTATCGCAGCTGACATCCGGCACTATGTGCCAGGAGCGGTCACGGACCGCCCCCGGCACATTAACCCCCGGCACACCGCGATCAAACATGATCGCAGTGTACCGGCGGTATAGGGAAGCATCGCGCATGGAGGGGGCTCTGTTATGATCCTTAGTGGCTGAGGATCACGAATAGACCAGCAAGTGAATAAACTAAGGACAAGCTCTAGGGAGATGGTAACTGGACTGATCGCAAATCTGAACCTATCCAACACAAATAGAGGTAGCCGGTGAACATGCCTAAAAAATTCCTAGACGTCTCGAGCCAGCCTGAGGAACTAGCTACCCCTAAGGAGAAAGAAAGACCTCGCTTGCCTCCAGAGAAATAATCCCCAAAGATATAGAAGCCCCCAACAAATATTAACGGTGAAGTAAGAAGAAGGCACATACGTAGGGATGAAATCAGATTCAGCAAAAGAGGCCCACTAGTACTAGAAAGCAGAAAATAGAGCAGGGGTCTATGCGATCAATAAAAAACCCTTACAAAATATCCATCCTGAGATTTCAAGAACCCACGCACCAACTAATGGTGTGTGGGGAGAAACTCAGTCCACTAGAGCATCCAGCAAGCGAGGGAATCACATTTTAGCAAGCTGGACAAGAAAACATGATAAACACTGCTGATCAAAAAATGAGCAAAACAAAACTTAGCTTGTCCTGGATGGACTGGGAGCAAGGTAGTCAGAAGGAATCTGAGTAGCACTGATTACATCGACAGCCGGCAACAAGTGGAAGTAAAACAGAGCTATATAGGAACCTTCCAGAGGATAACGAACCAGCTGATAGCCAGAGACCAGCAGGATAACAAACAAAGCCACCAGGGGGAGCCCAAAGCAAAAGTCACACCATACCACCAGTGACCACAAGAGGGAGCCTGAAAACAGAGTTCACAACAGTACCCCCCCTTAAGGAGGGGGTCACCGAACCCTCATGAAAACCCCCAGGGCGATCAGGATGAGCCACATGGAAGGCACGAACCAAATCGGCCGCATGAACATCAGAAGCGACAACCCAAGAATCATCCTCCTGACCATAGCCCTTCCACTTGACCAAATACTGGAGCCTCCGTCTAGAAACACGAGAATCCAAGATCTTCTCCACCACGTATTCCAATTCTCCCTCAACCAGCACCGGGGCAGGAGGCTCAACCGGAGGAACCACAGGTACCACATACCTCCGCAACAACGACCAATGGAACACATTATGAATAGCAAATGATGCCGGGAGGTCCAGACGGAATGACACAGGGCCAAGGACTTCCAGAATCTTATAAGGACCGATAAACCGAGGCTTGAACTTAGGAGAGGAGACCTTCATAGGAACGAAGCGAGAAGACAACCACACCAAGTCCCCAACGCGAAGTCGGGGACCCACACAGCGACGGCGGTTGGCAAAGAGCTGAGCCTTCTCTTGTGACAACTTCAAATTGTCCACCACATGATTCCAAATCTGATGCAACCTATCCACCACAACATCCACTCCAGGACAATCAGAAGACTCCACCTGACCCGAGGAAAAACGAGGATGAAACCCCGAATTACAAAAAAAAGGAGAAACCAAAGTAGCATAACTAGCCCGATTATTAAGGGCAAACTCGGCCAACGGCAAAAAAGTAACCCAGTCGTCCTGGTCAGCAGAAACAAAACATCTTAAATAAGTCTCCAAGGTCTGATTAGTTCGCTCGGTTTGGCCATTCGTCTGAGGATGGAAGGCCGACGAAAAAGACAATTCAATGCCCAACTTAGCACAAAAGGTCCGCCAAAATCTAGACACAAACTGGGATCCTCTGTCAGAAACAATGTTCTCAGGAATCCCGTGCAAACGAACCACATTTTGAAAAAACAGTGGAACCAACTCGGAGGAGGAAGGCAACTTAGGCAAGGGCACCAAATGGACCATCTTAGAAAAACGATCACACACCACCCAGATGACAGACATTCTCTGAGAGACAGGGAGATCTGAAATAAAATCCATGGAAATGTGCGTCCAAGGCCTCTTCGGGACAGGCAAAGGTAACAGCAAACCACTGGCACGAGAACAGCAAGGCTTCGCCCGAGCACAAATTCCACAAGACTGCACAAAGGAACGCACATCCCGCGACAAGGAAGGCCACCAAAAAGACCTGGCCACCAAGTCTCTGTTACCAAATATTCCGGGATGGCCCGCCAACACCGAAGAATGAACCTCGGAGATGACTCTGTTGGTCCATCTATCCGGGACAAACAGTCTCTCCGGTGGACAGCGGTCAGGTCTATCCGCCTGAAACTCTTGCAGCACACGTCGCAAATCTGGGGAGATGGCAGACAAAATCACCCCTTCTCTAAGGATACCAGCCGGCTCTGAATCTCCAGGAGAGTCAGGCACAAAACTCCTAGAAAGAGCATCAGCCTTCACATTCTTCGAACCCGGCAGGTACGAGACCATGAAATCAAAACGAGAGAAAAACAACGACCAACGAGCCTGTCTGGGATTCAGCCGCTTGGCCGACTCGAGATAAATTAAATTCTTGTGATCAGTCAAGACCACCACACGATGTTTAGCTCCCTCGAGCCAATGTCACCACTCCTCAAATGCCCACTTCATAGCCAACAGCTCCCGATTACCGACATCATAATTCCGCTCGGCAGGCAAAAACTTTCTTGAAAAGAAAGCACATGGCTTCATCACAGAGCCATCGGGGCTTCTCTGCGACAAAACAGCCCCCTCTCCAATCTCGGAAGCATCAACCTCCACCTGGAAGGGAAGTGAGACATCTGGCTGACATAAGACCGGAGCCGAAGAAAACCGACGCTTCAGCTCCCGAAAGGCCTCCACAGCCGCAGAAGACCAATTAGTCACATCAGAACCCTTCTTGGTCAAATCCGTCAAAGGCTTAAAGGGAACCTATCACCCCGTTTTTTTCGGTATGAGATAAAAATACTGTTAAATAGGGCCTGAGCTGTGCATTACAATAGTGTAGTTTGTGGACCCCGATTCCCCACCTATGCTGCCGAAATACGTTACCAAAGTAGTCATTTTCGCCTGTCAATCAGGCTGGTCAGGTCGGATGGGCGTGGCTTCTTCCCCCAGATATTGCGTAGTTTTCCGTTGGTGGCGTAGTGGTGTGCGCATGTCCAAGGTCCCCAATCCTGCACGGGGGGGTGAAAATAGCAGCGATGTCCGTTATTCCATTGGTGGTCGGTGGGCGCGGCCATCTTCCTTTGGCCGCGCGTGCGCAGAAGCGGCGCTCTGCTGGCCGCGGCTTCAGGAAAATGGCCGCGGGATGCCGCGCGTGCGCAGATGGAGATCGCGGCGGCCATTTTCCTGAAGCCGCGGCCAGCAGAGCGCCGCTTCTGCGCACGCGCGGCCAAAGGAAGATGGCCGCGCCCACCGACCACCAATGGAATAACGGACATCGCTGCTATTTTCACCCCCCCCCGTGCAGGATTGGGGACCTTGGACATGCGCACACCACTACGCCACCAACGGAAAACTACGCAATATCTGGGGGAAGAAGCCACGCCCATCCGACCTGACCAGCCTGATTGACAGGCGAAAATGACTACTTTGGTAACGTATTTCGGCAGCATAGGTGGGGAATCGGGGTCCACAAACTACACTATTGTATTGCACAGCTCAGGCCATATTTAACAGTATTTTTATCTCATACCGAAAAAAACGGGGTGATAGGTTCCCTTTAACAATGCCAGAAAAATTAGCTATGAAGCAACGGTAAAAATTAGCAAAACCCAAGAACTTCTGAAGACTCTTAACAGATGTAGGCTGCGTCCAGTCATGAATAGCCTGAACCTTGACTGGGTCCATCTCAATAGTAGAAGGAGAAAAAATGAAACCCAAAAAAGAAATCTTCTGGACTCCAAAAAGACATTTTGAGCCCTTCACAAATAAAGCATTGTCACGCAGGACCTGAAAGACCATCCTAACCTGCTTAACATGAGACTCCCAATCATCCGAAAAAAACAGAATATCATCCAGATACACAATCATAAACTTATCCAGATATTCACGGAAGATGTCATGCATAAAGGACTGAAAGACTGAAGGAGCATTAGAAAGTCCAAAAGGCATCACCAAGTACTCAAAATGGCCTTCAGGCGTATTAAATGCAGTTTTCCATTCATCACCCTGTTTTATACGCACAAGGTTATACGCACCACGAAGATCTATCTTGGTGAACCAACTAGACCCCCTATGCGAGCAAACAAATCAGTTAACAATGGCAAAGGATACTGAAATTTGACCGTGATTTTATTCAAAAGGAGATAATCAATACAGGGTCTCAGGGAACCATCCTTTTTAGCCACAAAAAAGAATCCTGCACCAAGAGGGGATGAGGACGGGCGAATATGTCCCTTCTCTAAAGACTCCTTTATATAACTCCGCATGGCAGCATGCTCCGGCACAGATAAATTGAAAAGTCGTCCCTTAGGAAACTTACTACCAGGAATCAAATCTATAGCACAATCACAGTCCCTATGAGGAGGTAGAGAATTGAGTTTGGGCTCCTCAAATACATCCTGGTAGTCTGACAAAAATGTAGGGACTTCCGAAGGAGTGGATGAAGCAATTGACACCACAGGAGCGTCACCATGAATTCCCTGACAACCCAACTTGACACTGACATAGCTTTCCAATCCAGGACTGGATTATGAGTCTGCAACCATGGCAGACCCAACACGATGACATCATGCAAATTATGCAGTACAAGAAAGCGAATCACCTCCTGATGAACAGGAGTCATGCACATGGTCACTTGTTATCTCTAAGTCCACTATATCTTATTCTATGGCACTTCCGAACAATATCACAACTATTGTGGACTTATATTGTTTTAGCCACATGAAGAGACCCAAACTATATATATAAAAAAATTCAATCTTTATTGTACTTTTTTAACAATAAAACCCATCAACACACAAAACATAAAATCTTATAACAGAGTGTCCATGGAATAGAAAAGAAGAAACTCTCACATTACTACATTAGTTATACAATATCATCCGCCTGGTATGGTAAGCCCAAAAGAAGATTCTACAAATGCACGTATAGTGGTATATAATAAATCTAATAGCCATCCAAGGGAGACAGGGAAACAGATTTCCACCTCCCCTATGTCACTTACGGCTTATTTTAGCTATGCTCGTATCGTAATAATAAAGATTTACCTATAGTGTATCCATGTCAAAGGTACATAGGTATAAACAGTTATAATAGTGCATTGCTACTTACAATCAGAGCAAGAACCAGAAAATCGGCAGCTATGTGAAGTGAAAAGTCCCCCCGATCCTTCCTCGTGCGCCCCGACGCGCGTTTCGCCCGCAAGCTTCTTCCGGGGGCGTGCCCCTGGAAGAAGCTTGCGGGCGAAACGCGCGTCGGGGCGCACGAGGAAGGATCGGGGGGACTTTTCACTTCACATAGCTGCCGATTTTCTGGTTCTTGCTCTGATTGTAAGTAGCAATGCACTATTATAACTGTTTATACCTATGTACCTTTGACATGGATACACTATAGGTAAATCTTTATTATTACGATACGAGCATAGTTAAATAAGCCGTAAGTGACATAGGGGAGGTGGAAATCTGTTTCCCTGTCTCCCTTGGATGGCTATTAGATTTATTATATACCACTATATGTGCATTTGTAGAATCTTCTTTTGGGCTTACCATACCAGGCGGATGATATTGTATAACTAATGTAGTAATGTGAGAGTTTCTTCTTTTCTATTCCATGGACACTCTGTTATAAGATTTTATGTTTTGTGTGTTGATGGGTTTTATTGTTAAAAAAGTACAATAAAGATTGAATTTTTTTATATATATAGTTTGGGTCTCTTCATGTGGCTAAAACAATATAAGTCCACAATAGTTGTGACATGGTCACTTGTGTCCAGTACTGAGGTCTATTCATAGCCAATGGTGTAGAATCAATTCCCCTTAGTGGAATAGGGAATTTTAAAGGCTCCAAATCAAAACCACAGCGCCTGGCAAATGACCAATCCATCAGACTCAGGGGGGCACCTGAATCTACAAAAGCATTAACCGGGTAAGATGACAGGGAACAAATCAGGGTAACAGACAAAATGAACTTAGGCTGTAAAGTACCAATGGTGACAGATTTATCAACCTTTTTTTTTGCGCTTAGAGCATGCTGAGATAACATGAGCTGAGTCACCACAGTAAAAGCACAACCCATTTTGCCGTCTATAACCTTGCCGTTCACTTCTGGTCAGAATTCTGTCACATTGCATAGATTCAGGCGTCTGTTCAGAAGACACCGCCAAATGGTGCACAGGTTTGCGCTCCCGCAAACGCCGATCAATCTGAATGGCCAGAGTCATTGACTCATTCAGACCTGCAGGCGTAGGGAACCCCACCATGACATTCTTAATGGCTTCAGAAAGACCTTCTCTGAAATTTGCAGCCAGGGCACACTCATTCCACTGAGTAAGCACCGACCATTTCCGAAATTTCTGGCAGTACACCTCTGCTTCATCTTGCCCCTGCGAGAGGGCCAATAACGTTTTTTCAGCCTGGTTCTCAAGATTAGGTTCCTCATAGAGCAATCCAAGGGCTAGAAAAAACGCATCTACACTAAGCAATGCAGGATCCCCTGGCGCCAATGCGAAGGCCCAATCTTGGGGGTCACCACGCAAAAAGGAAATGATAATCTTAACTTGCTGAACGGCATCACCAGAGGAACGAGGCCTCAAAGAAAGAAACAACTTCCAATTGTTCCTAAAATTCAGGAAACTAGATCTATCTCCAGAAAACAACTCCGGAATAGGTATCTGTCATGGTTCCCAATGGCAAGGGAACGTAAAAAACACATAAGTAACGAACGAGCTCTCGGGTGATGGAAACTCGAGTTGACCGTGAGCTAAATCTACCACACAACTAACAGTAGCCAGGGAGCATACCTACGGCTTCCTATATGCCACGCGCCAGCCGGAGGACTAACTACGCCTGGTAGGGGAAGAAACAGACCTGGCTTACCTCTAGGGAAATACCCCAAAAGATGATAGCAGCCCCCCACATGTAATAACGGTGAATTAAGAGGAAAAGACATACACAGTATGAAAGTAGATTTAGCAAAGGGAGGTCCACTTACTAGATAGCAGAAGGATACAAAAGAGGACTTCACGGTCAACTGAAAACCCTTTCAAAAACCATCCTGAAATTACTTTAAGACTCCTGTGTCAACTCATGACACAGGAGTGGCAATTTCAGCCCGAAAGAGCTTCCAGCTACAGAGAATTACAAAAACTGCAAACTGGACAAAAGGTACAAAACAAAAGGACAAAGTCCACTTAGCTGATCAGCAGACTAGTAGCAGGAACATGCAACCGAAGGCTCTGGTTACAATGATGACCGGCAAGGAAATGACTGGAGAGCAAGGCTAAATAGGAAACTCCCAAACACTGATGGAAGCAGGTGAACAGAAGAAGCAAAGTGTAAACAAGTCACCAGTACCACCAGCAACCACCAGGGGAGCCCAAAAAGCGGATACACAACAGTACCCTCCCCTTAAGGAGGGGGCACCGAACCCACACAAGAACCGCCAGGGCGATCTGGATGAGCCCTATGAAAGGCACGAACCAAATCCGAGGCATGAACATCAGAGGCAGTTACCCAAGAATTATCTTCCTGACCATAGCCTTTCCATTTAACCAGATATTGAAGTCTCCGTCTGGAAATACGGGAGTCCAAGATCTTCTCCACGACGTACTCCAATTCACCCTCCACCAGCACAGGAGCAGGAGGTTCAGTAGAAGGAACCACCGGTACCTCATATCTCCGCAACAACGACCGATGGAACACATTATGGATAGCGAAAGATGCCGGGAGGTCCAAACGAAAGGAAACAGGGTTAAGAATCTCCAAAATCCTATAAGGACCGATGAACTGAGGCTTAAATTTGGGAGAAGAAACTCTCATAGGGACAAAACGGGAAGACAACCACACCAAGTCCCCAACGCGAAGGTGGGGACCAACACGACGACGACGGTTAGCAAACTGCTGAGTCCTCTCCTGGGACAATTCCAAATTATCCACCACTTGTCCCCAAATCCGATGCAACCGATCCACCACCGCATCCACTCCAGGACAAACCGAAGATTCAACCTGACCAGATGAAAAACGCGGATGAAACCCTGAATTGCAAAAGAAAGGAGAAACCAAAGTGGCAGAACTAGCCCGATTATTAAGAGCAAACTCCGCCAACGGCAGAAAGGCAACCCAATCATCCTGATCCGCAGACATAAAACACCTCAAATAAGTCTCCAAAGTTTGATTAGTTTGCTCCGTCTGGCCATTGGTCTGAGGATTAGGCAAGGGCAACAACAACCCACTAGCCCTAGAACAACAAGGCTTGGCCCGAGCACACACATCGCAAGACTGCACAAAAAACACGCACATCTCGAGACAGGGAGGGCCACCAGAAGGATCTAGCCACCAAATCTCTGGTGCCGAAAATTCCCGGATGACCTGCCAGAGTAGAAGAATGAACTTCCGAGATGACTCTAGTGGTCCACTCGTCAGGAACAAACAGTCTACCAGACGGACAACGATCAGGTCGATCTGCCTGAAATTCTTGCAAAGCACGTCGCAAATCTGGAGAGACAGCAGACAAAACCACTCCATCCTTAAGGACACCAGCAGGTTCAGAATTCCCAGGAGACTCAGGCTCAAAACTCCTAGAAAGAGCATCTGCTTTCACATTCCTAGAACCCGGTAAGTACGAGACCACAAAATTAAACCGGGAAAAGAACAACGACCAACGTGCCTGTCTAGGATTCAGGCGCCTGGCAGACTCCAAATAAATTAAATTCTTGTGATCAGTCAAAACTACCACCTGATGTCTGGCACCCTCAAGCCAATGACGCCACTCCTCAAATGCCCACTTCATGGCCAAAAGCTCCCGATTACCAACATCATAGTTTCGCTCGGCGGCCGAAAATTTTCGTGAAAAGAACGCACAAGGTCTCATCACTGAGCAGTCGGAACTTTTCTGCGACAAAACCGCCCCCGCTCCGATCTCGGAAGCATCGACCTCAACCTGAAAGGGAAGAGAAACATCAGGCTGGCGCAACACAGGGGCAGACAAAAAGCGGCGCTTAAGCTCCCGAAAGGCCTCCACGGCAGCAGGGGACCAATTGGCAACATCAGCACCCTTTTTAGTCAAATCCGTCAGAGGTTTAGCAACGCCAGAAAAACCAGCTATAAATCGACATTAAAAATTAGCAAAGCACAAGAATTTCTGGAGACTCTTCAGAGAAGTAGGCTGCGTCCAGTCGTAAATAGCCCGAACCTTGACAGGGTCCATCTCAATAGAAGAAGGGGAAAAAATATACCCCAAAAATGAAATTTTTTGAACCCCAAAAACACACTTTGAACCCTTTACACACAAAGAATTCTCCCGCAAAACCTGAAAAACCCTCCTGACCTGCTGAACATGAGACTCCCAGTCATCAGAAAAAATCAAAATATCATCCAAGTACACAATCATAAATTTATCCAAATATTCCCGGAAAACATCATGCATTAAGGACTGAAAGACAGAAGGTGCATTAGAAAGGCCGAAAGGCATTACCAAATACTCAAAATGGCCCTCAGGCGTATTAAATGCGGTCTTCCACTCATCCCCCTGCTTAATTCGCACCAAATTATACGCCCCACGAAGATCAATCTTAGAGAACCACTTAGCCCCCCTTATGCGAGCAAACAAATCAGTCAGCAAAGGCAACGGATACTGATATTTGACTGTAATTTTATTCAGGAGACGATAATCAATACAAGGCCTCAGAGAGCCATCCTTTTTAGAGACAAAGAAAAAACCGGCTCCTAAAGGTGATGAAGAAGGACGAATATGTCCCTTTTCCAGGGACTCCTTAATATACTCGCGCATAGCAGCATGTTCAGGTACAGATAGGTTAAACAAACGACCCTTTGGAAATTTACTGCCAGGAATCAGATCTATGGCGCAATCACAATCCCTGTGAGGAGGGAGTGAACCAATCTTAGGCTCTTCAAAAATATCACGATAATCAGACAAAAATGCCGGAATCTCAGATGGAATAGATGACGAAATGGACACCATAGGAGTGTCCCCATGAGCCCCCCGACATCCCCAGCTTAACACAGACATAGCCTTCCAGTCAAGGACTGGGTTATGAGACTGTAACCATGGTAATCCAAGCACCAAAACATCATGTAAATTGTACAACACAAGGAAGCGAATCACCTCCTGATGGTCTGGAGTCATACGCATAGTCACTTGCGTCCAGAACTGTGGTTTATTACAAGCCAAAGGTGTAGAATCAATACCCTTCAGAGGTATAGGGACTTCCAGAGGCTCTAAATCAAACCCACAGCGCCTGGCAAAGGACCAGTCCATAAGACTCAGAGCGGCGCCCGAGTCCACATAGGCATCCACGGTAATAACTGATAATGAACAAATCAAGGTTGCAGACAAAATAAATTTGGACTGTAAAGTGCCAATTGAAATGGACTTGTCAACCTTCCTAGTACGCTTAGAGCATGCCGATATAACATGAGCAGAATCACCACAATAGAAGCATAACCCATTTTTACGCCTATAATTCTGCCGCTCGCTTCTGGACATAACTCTGTCACATTGCATTTTCTCTGGCGTCTCTTCAGAAGATACCGCCAAATGGTGCACGTGTTTGCGCTCCCGCAAACGCCGATCAATCTGAATTGCCATTGTCATGGACTCATTCAGACCTGTAGGCGCAGGGAACCCGACCATAACATCTTTAACGGCATCAGAAAGACCCTCTCTGAAATTTGCCGCTAAGGTGCACTCATTCCACTGAGTAAGCACAGACCACCTACGAAATTTTTGGCAGTATATCTCCGCTTCATCTTGCCCTTGAGATAGGGCTATCAAAGCTTTTTCAGCTTGAATCTCCAAATTAGGTTCCTCATAAAGCAACCCTAAAGCCAGGAAAAACGCATCCACATTGAGCAACGCAGGATCCCCTGGTGCCAATGAAAATGCCCAATTTTGAGGGTCACCTCGCAGCAAAGAGATTACAATCTTAACCTGCTGGACAGGATCTCCTGAGGAGTGAGGTCTGAGAGAAAGGAATAATTTACAATTATATTTGAAATTCAAAAACCGAGATCTATCTCCGGAAAACACCTCTGGTGTAGGGATTTTAGGTTCAGAAATAGGAGCATGTATAACAAAATCTTGTAAATTTTGAACCTTCGTAGCAAGATTATTTAAACCTGCAGCCAAACTCTGGACATCCATGTTAAACAGCTAAGGTCAGAGCCATTCAAGGGTTAAGAGGAGGTAAGAAGCAGCTAGACAGCAATTAAGGGCTAGGCAGCAAAACTCTGAGGGAAAGAAAAAAAAAAAAATTTCCCTTCAACACTTCTTTTTCTCCTGCTTCAGCTCAAACAATTAACACTTTGTGGGCCGGTCATACTGTCATGGTTCCCAATGGCAAGGGAACGTAAAAAACACATAAGTAACGAACGAGCTCTCGGGTGATGGAAACTCGAGTTGACCGTGAGCTAAATCTACCACACAACTAACAGTAGCCAGGGAGCATACCTACGGCTTCCTATATGCCACGCGCCAGCCGGAGGACTAACTACGCCTGGTAGAGGAAGAAACAGACCTGGCTTACCTCTAGGGAAATACCCCAAAAGATGATAGCAGCCCCCCACATGTAATAACGGTGAATTAAGAGGAAAAGACATACACAGTATGAAAGTAGATTTAGCAAAGAGAGGTCCACTTACTAGATAGCAGAAGGATACAAAAGAGGACTTCACGGTTAACTGAAAACCCTTTCAAAAACCATCCTGAAATTACTTTAAGACTCCTGTGTCAACTCATGACACAGGAGTGGCAATTTCAGCCCGAATGAGCTTCCAGCTACAGAGAATTACAAAAACTGCAAACTGGACAAAAGGTACAAAACAAAAGGACAAAGTCCACTTAGCTGATCAGCAGACTAGTAGCAGGAACATGCAACCGAAGGCTCTGGTTACAATGATGACCGGCAAGGAAATGACTGGAGAGCAAGGCTAAATAGAAAACTCCCAAACACTGATGGAAGCAGGTGAACAGAAGAAGCAAAGTGTAAACAAGTCACCAGTACCACCAGCAACCACCAGGGGAGCCCAAAAAGCGGATACACAACAGGTATCCTAGGCTCTGACATAGGACTGTGAACAACAAAATCCTGAATACTTTGAACCCTAGCAGCAAGATGATCCAGACTGGAAGCCAAGCTCTGGACATCCATGTCAGCAGCTGAACTCAGAGCCACACCAAGATTAAGAGGAGGAGAGAAGCCAGCCACAGCAGCTAGACACACGGCAACAAAAAAAAAAAAAAAATTTCTCAAGGCTTCATAGGCCGGCCGACTTTATAGGCCGGCTGTACTGTTATGATCCTTAGTGGCTGAGGATCACGAATAGACCAGCAAGTGAATAAACTAAGGACAAGCTCTAGGGAGATGGTAACTGGACTGATCGCAAATCTGAACCTATCCAACACAAATAGAGGTAGCCGGTGAACGTGCCTAAAAAATTCCTAGACGTAGCAGACGCTTGGTAAGCCTGCAGCCCTGCACAGCAGATCGCCGATCTGACAGAGTGCTGTGCACACTGTCAGATCATCGATCTGTGATGTCCCCCCCTGGGACAAAGTAAAAATGTAAAAATATAATTTTCCACATGTGTAAAAAAAAATAAAAAAATTCCTAAATAAATAATAAAAAAAATATATATATTATTCCCATAAATACATTTCTTTATCTAAATAAAAAAAACAAAACAATAAAAGTACACATATTTAATATCGCCGCGTCCGTAACGACCCAACCTATAAAACTGCCCCACTAGTTAACCCCTTCAGTAAACACCGTAAGAAAAAAAAAAAAAACGAGGCAAAAAACAACGCTTTATTACCATACAGCCAAACAAAAAGTGGAATAACACGCGATCAAAAAGACGGATATAAATAATCATGGTACCGCTGAAAACGTCATCTTGTCCCGCAAAAAACAAGCTGCCATACAGCATAATCAGCAAAAAAATAAAAAAGTTATAGTCCTGAGAATAAAGCGATACCAAAATAATTATTTTTTCTATAAAATAGTTTTTATCATATAAAAGCGCCAAAACATAAAAAAATGATATAAATGAGGTATCACTGTAATCGTACTGACCCGAAGAATAAAACTGCTTTATCAATTTTACCAAACGTGGATTGGTATAATCGCCTCTCCCAAAAGAAATTCATGAATTGCAGGTTTTTGGTCATTCTGCCTCACAAAAATCGGAATAAAAAGTGATCAAAAATGGTCACGTGTCCGAAAATTTTACCAATAAAAACGTCAACTCGTCCCGTAAAAAACAAGACCTCACATGACTCTGTGGAGCAAAATGTGGAAAAATTATAGGTCTCAAAATGTGGAGACGCAAAAAACTTTTTTGCTATAAAAAGCGTCGCTGGTTTCACACTTGCGTTTTTGTCTGCAGCGTTTTTTTGCACAAAAAACGCATGCGTTTTTTTGTACGCATTTGGTCGCGTTTTCAAACGCATGCGTTTTTTTATCTGCATGCGTTCATTTTCAGAAATACAACCTGCAGTATTTTCTTGCGGCGTTTTTTTGCTGCGAAAAAACGCATGCGTTTTTTTTCGCGGCAAAAAAATGCATTGTGGTCTATGTAAACGCATGCGTTTTTAAGCACATGCGTTTGTTTGCGTTAAAAACGCATGCGTTTTTATCGAAAAAAACCCAGAAAACACTGAAAAGCCACCCACCACCAAGGTGATAAAGGGATCCAAACCCTAACTCTACCCCTAACCTCACCCCTAACCGTTTAATGAACATTTTCTGACAGTCATAGTGCCACGTATTTAAGTGCCACATATTTAAGTGCCACGTATTTAAGTGCCACGTATTTAAGTGCCACGTATTTCAGTGCCACGTATTTAAGTGCCACGTATTTAAGTGCCACGTATCACGTATTTCAGTGCCACGTGTTTCAGTTCCACGTATTTAAGTGCCATGTATCACGTATTTCAGTGCCACATATTTAAGTGCCACGTATTTCAGTTGCACGTATTTCAGTGCCACGTATTTCAGTGCCACGTATTTCAGTGCCACATATTTCAGTCACGATTAGGGTTAGGGGTAGGGTTAGGATTAGGGTTTTCTTGTTTTTTCTTGTGTTTTCTTGTGTTTTTCTATAAAAACGCATGCATCTAAAAAACGCATGCATTTTACCACGTTTACATGCGTTTTTCACGCATGCATGCAGATAAAAACGCAAGTGTGAAACAAGCCTTAGTGTGTGACAGCTGCCAATCATAAAAATCCGATATAAAAAACGCTATAAAAGTAAATCAAACCCCCTTTCATCACCCCCTTAGTTAGGGAAAAATAATAAAATTAAAAAAATGTATTTATTTCCATTTTCCCATTAGGGCTAGGGTTAGGGTTAGGGTTAGGGCTAGGGTTAGGGTTGGGGCTAAAGTTAGGGTTAGGGTTAGGGCTAGGGTTGGAGGTAAAGTTAGGGTTAGGGTTGGGGCTAAAGTTAGGGTTAGGGTTTGGATTACATTTACGGTTTGGATTAGGGTTGGGATTAAAATTATGGGTGTGTCAGGGCTAGGGGTGTGGTTAGGGTTACCGTTGGGATTAGGGTTAGGGGTGTGTTTGGGTTAGGGTTTCAGGTAGAATTGGGGAGTTTCCACTGTCCAGGCACATCAGGGGCTCTCCAAACGCGACATGGCGTCCAATCTCAATTCCAGCCAATTCTGCGTTGAAAAAGTAAAACAGTGCTCCTTCCCTTCCGAGCTCTCCCGTGCGCCCAAAAAGGGGTTTACCCCAACATATGGGTTATCAGCGTACTCGGGACAAATTGAACAACAACTTCTGAGGTCCAAGTTCTCTTGTTATCCTTGGGAAAATAAAAATTTGGGGGGCTAAAAATCATTTTTGTGGGAAAAAAAAGATGTTTTATTTTCACGGCTCTGCGTTATAAACTGTAGTGAAACACTTGGGGGTTAAAGTTCTCACAACACATCTAGATAAGTTCCTTGGGAGGTCTAGTTTCCAATATGGGGTCACTTGTGGGGGGTTTGTACTGTTTGGGTACATCAGGGGCTCTGCAAATGCAACGTGACGCCTGCAGACCAATCCATTTAAGTCTGCATTCCAAATGGCGCTCCTTCCCTTCCGAGCTCTGTCATGCGCCCAAACAGTGGTTCCCCCCCCCACATATGGGGTATCAGCGTACTCAGGACAAATTGGAAAACAAATTTTGGGGTCCAATTTATTCTGTTACCCTTGTAAAAATACAAAGCTGGGGGCTAAAAAATCATTTTTGAGAAAAAAATATATATATTTTCACGGCTCTGCGTTATAATCTGTAGTGAAACACTTGGGGGTTCAAAGCTCTCAAAACACATCTAGATAAGTTCCTTAGGGGGTCTACTTTCCAAAATGGTGTCACTTGTGAGGGGGGTTTCAATGTTTAGGCACATCAGGGGCTCTCCAAACGCAACATGGCGTCCCATCTCAATTCCAGTCAATTTTGCATTGAAAAGTCAAATGGCGCTCCTTCCCTTCCAAGCTCTGCCATGCGCCCAAACAATGGTTTACACCCACATATGGGGTATCAGCGTACTCAGGACAAATTGTACAACATTTTTTGGGGTCCAATTTCTTCTCTTACCCTTGGGAAAATAAAAAATTGGGGGCGAGAAGATCATTTTTGTGAAAAAATATGATTTTTTAATTTTACGGCTCTGCATTATAAACTTCTGTGAAGCACTTGGTGGGTCAAAGTGCTCACCACACATCTAGATAAGTTCCTTAGGGGGTCTACTTTCCAAAATGGTGTCACTTGTAGGGGGTTTCAGTGTTTAGGCACATCAGGGGCTCTCCAAACGCAACATGGCGTCCCATCTCAATTACAGTCAATTTTGCATTGAAAAGTCAAATGGCGCTCCTTCCCTTCCAAGCTCTGCCATGTGCCCAAACAGTGGTTTACCCCCACATATGGGGTATCAGCGTACTCAGGACAAATTGCACAATATTTTTTGGCATCCAATTTCTTCTCTTACCCTTGGGAAAATAAAAAATTGGGGGCGAAAAAATCATTTTTGTGAAAAAATATGATTTTTTATTTTTACGGCTCTGCATTATAAACTTCTGTGAAGCACTTGGTGGGTCAAAGTGCTCACCACACATCTAGATAAGTTCCTTAGGGGGTCTACTTTCCAAAATGGTGTCACTTGTAGGGGGTTTTAGTGTTTAGGCACATCAGGGGCTCTCCAAACGCAACATGGCGTCCCATCTCAATTCCAGTCAATTTTGCATTGAAAAGTCAAATGGCACTCCTTCCCTTCCAAGCTCTGCCATGTGCCCAAACAATGGTTTACACCCACATATGAGGTATCAGCGTACTCAGGACAAATTGTACAACAACTTTTGGGGTCCATTTTCTCCTGTTACCCTTGGTAAAATAAAACAAATTGGAGCTGAAATAAATTTTGTGTGAAAAAAAGTTAAATGTTCATTTTTATTTAAACATTCCAAAAATTCCTGTGAAACACCTGAAGGGTTATAAAACTTCTTGAATGTGGTTTTGAGCACCTTGAAGGGTGCAGTTTTTAGAATGGTGTCACACTTGGGTATTTTCTATCATATAGACCCTTCAAAATGACTTCAAATGAGATGTGGTCCCTAAAAAAAATGGTGTTGTAAAAATGAGAAATTTCTGGTCAAATTTTAACCCTTATAACTCCCTAACAAAAAAAATGTTGATTCCAAAATTGTGCTGATGTAAAGTAGACATGTGGGAAATGTTACTTATTAAGTATTTTGCATGACATATGTCTGTGATTTAAGGGCATAAAAATTCAAAGTTGGAAAATTGCGAAATTTTCAAAATTTTCGCCAAATTTCCGTTTTTTTCACAAATAAATGCAAGTTATATAGAATAAATTTTACCACTATCATGAAGTACAATATGTCACGAGAAAACAGTGTCAGAATCGCCAAGATACGTCAAAGCGTTCCAGAGTTATAGCCTCTTATAGGGACAGTGGTCAGAATTGTAAAAATTGGCCCGGTCATTAACGTGCAAACCACCCTTGGGGCTTAAGGGGTTAATATGGATCCCAGGGCCTGAAGGAGAGTTTCCTCTCCTTCAGACCCTGGGAACCATCAGGGATACCTTCCGATACTTGAGTCCCATTCACTTGTATTGGTATTGGGTATCGGTATCGGATCAGATCCGATACTTTGCCGGTATCGGCCGATACTTTCCGATACCGATACTTTCAAGTATCGGACGGTATCGCTCAACACTAGACGTGAGGGTCAAAGGAAAGCCAGTGGCACATAAAGTCTGCCATAGAAGCCAATACTTCCCTGTCTCCACCATGACTACTCTCTTTCTCCTCCTCCTCCATCTCTTCATCCTCATTCCCCTACTCAGCTATCCATGTAGGAGAGACAGGATTACATTTTGTGGGTACCAGACTCTTTTGCGCTATCAGGCAGCCCCCGTTCCTCCTCCTCTTCCTCACCTCCACATCTTTATTGTTGCCCAATCTGCACTGAGCAGATGAGAGGAGGCTGGGCTGGATAGTATCTCCTTGTCTCATGTCTTCCTCTGCCTCAACCTGATCCACATGCAAAGCTTTATGTTTATTTGTCAGCAGTCACTATTTAAGTAGGCACAGAAGTGGGATCTTTGCACTGATGATAGCATCATTGCCACTCACCATCTTTGTAGAGTCCTCAAAGTCTAAAAGAACAACACAAATGTCAGACAACCAAGCCCACTCTTCAGTTGCTATGTTTGAAGGCTGACCAGAATACCGATGGGCATGTTGGAGCTGGTATTACACAAATGGCCTCTGCTGCTTACGAAACCTTGCCAGCCTCTGCAGTGTGGAGTTCCAATGTGTGGTTGCATTGTACACCAGTGAGCTGGGACTTGCGTGTGCTGCTGCAACACTGTAGAGTGTCAGCAGCTGTAGCCATCTTGCGGAAATAAGCACTGACGCTGCCACCCTTGACCATAAGCTCTGGCAAATTTGGGTAGGTTTTCAGAAATTGATGAACTATCAAGTTGAGCATGTGGACCAAACATGGTTCAAATGTGAGCTTGCAAAGCTTCACAGCTGCCACGTGGTTACTCCCATTATCACACACAACCATGCCTGGTAGTAGGTTCAGCGACAAGAGCCACAGATCTGTCTGATCTGCTATTCCTTTAAAAAACTCTACTGTTCTCTGCGGTTTGTCTCCTAGACAAATTAGCTTCAGCAGAGCCTCCTACGGCTTTGCTGATGCAGTACTGCAGAGCTTCCAGCTTCTGGCTGATGCAGACGATGTGCTCTCAGATAGCACATCAGAGATGGAGGATGATGAGGAACAGAAGGGGTGCTGGAACTGGTGTAACAGGTGAAGGAAATCCTGATAGATGTAGGGCAAGCAATCCTCAGTGTCGGTAGCACATGCGCAGAGCCAAGGAAGGACCGCTTCCATTCATATGTAACAACCTTCCCTGGGATGCCAATTGTTGGTACCTTGAAACTAGTGGGCTCAATTACATTTCTCCAGCCTTCGTCCTGGCTCATCTCCTTGTCTCCTCCGACCTTCCTAGGCCCGGCAATCCACTCATCAGTTCCTAGATCCTGGTTCTCCGGTTTGCAGTCCACAAGAACCCCAGCATTGAAGGCTACAGGCTGGATTCAGGCTTTGGTGGTTCTGGGAAAGCAGGCAGTTCTGGGCCACAGGCTACTGCCACCTTTGCTACTGCACCAGCTTCCTCCAGCTCTGATATTCCATTGGTCACTCCCTCAGGAGTCTTGTATGATTCTGCCCTATTTGTTGCCAACTAAGCATGATACACTGTATGGATGACTTATTGACTCCAGAAAAAAGTTTGAATGTTTTTTGGAAGTTTTATGTCACAGAAATATACCCCAGAGCACATAATACTATATGGATGAATTAGTGAACACAGAAAAGATTTTCAATGCTTTTTGTAGTGTTATTTGACACATTAATGTGTCCCAGAGCACAGAGTACTCTATGCATCGAATACAGAAAACAATTTAAATGCTTTTTTGGAGTGTTATATTCCACAGAAATGTACCCCAGAGCATGGAATACGCTATGGATGAGCATGTAAATATAGAAAAAAAAATTTGAACTCTTTTTTGGAGTGTTATATGCTACAGAAATGTACATTAGAGCAAGAAATACTCTATGGATGAGTAAGTGAATACAGAAAAAAATGTCAACGCTTTTTTGGCATGTTATGTGCCACATAAATGAGTCAGCCGAAAGGGTGAGTAATTGAATCCAAAAAAATGTTTCAACACTTTTTGGAGTCTTATAAAACACAGGAATGTACCATAAAGCACATAATACTCTATGGATGACAATATAGTCATTTTTTCACACAAAAATTGCTATATATTTAGCAACATACTGCAAAGCCCTGATCTCTGCACAGAGACTGTATTCAGCCACTTTCCCTGCTCCTTCAACTCTCTCTCCTTATGCTAAATGCAAAATATATCTGATATAAACAGGAAAGCACAAGAGTAGCCCTTAGAAGGACTGTTATTATGATTGGTCAGCTTGCGCACCAGTATCAACACTACAGGACTTAGATTCATCAAGCTGAGCATATACATGCATGGTCAAGCACTCTCTCTCTTCAATAACATTTGTCACAGAGTGTGCAATGGCATCAGTGTGCCGATCATTTTGGCGCTTGTCCTTTTATAACCACTGATGATGTCGTATGTCCAGCCAATCACAGTAATACCACTACCAAGATGGCTAAGGCATTACAGTGACTTGCAGGCAATCCTCGCATGCTTATTGGCTGTGTAACAGTCGACAAACATGCGGGGTGGACATTTGAAGTTAAGCACCGGAAAATGCTCACTGAGTAACGAGAATACAGCTACTCGAGTGATGTCCAAGTATCACCTAGCGCGTTTGCCTATCCCTATAAGGCATTATTGCAAAGCTGCGGCATTATTGGTTTATCTTACAAGAAAAACTGTTAAAAGATTAGATTTCCAATTTTCTGGTAATAGTTGTGTAATCAGCATGTAACATTCAAACCACACTATGTGAGTCATAACTATTTACTGTTTTACTTACTTTTTTAACCATGTAAAATGGGGCCCCTTAAGTCTGATTTTGCCTTATTGTGTTTCGGTTGCATAAAAAATAAAAATAGCAAAATAGACTTTGGCTGACTTATTAGTTTTAATAGCAATTTAAAATTACACAAATGTCTAGTATTTACATACAGTGAAAACTGAACACAGTACATTTTTCAGTTGTGAATAGATATTTTTACTGAATGTGCTAACTTTATAATGCTGTAATTGTAATTTAGTTAGCAGCATGCAGTATATCAAGGGACTAAAGTGACATAACCTTTGTTGGTGAACGTTCATTATTATTCTTGACAATTATGTTTGTGTCATTGTGAAACATAGTAAGTCAAGGTCATGGCTAGATAAATAAATAATATTTTACCTACATCTCTAAAAAAGTTTCTATCCATTTAACTTTTCTGAATACCTTATTTAAATGAATACTTAGATGAAGTCTGCCTTTTTGTATTTTGTGGTAATTGTATATCCACAGTGGCTTTTGTTGTTAGCTAATGAGTGCTTTGAAAAAAAAATGTATTGAATCCTATCTTTATCAAATACAGAGAGGCAAATAAAAATTCTATATTTTTACTATTAGTACATTTTATTATTTTTCAGAATAAAGGTTCCAATGAAACATTATAAGAAATCAGCATGCCCATCTACTCCTTAAAGATGTGGATAAGTGAATACAAATTGCCTGATTCATTAAGATGTTTACGCCACTTAATGAATTAGCTGCCTTCCACTTCAGTATGCCCCTTCATAAAGACTGTCATGTGCAAAGCAAGTCTTAATGAATAAACTACAAAATATTGGGGTAGGCCTATATGTGCCTTTCAAAAGAAGCACAAAATAGCACTAACTTCTATACTGCAAAACCTGTAAATAAAAGCACTTTTGGTCTTGATTTCCTTAGGTTCTGTTCACATCTACATTGTTATTTCTATATTTATGTTCCATTATTGGAACAGAAATATAAACATAACAGAATTGATGTCAGACAGTGCACTATTTTGCCTGGTATTTTGGGCTGAATCTGATGCAAACACAACCTTATAAATATGTTTTATGTGGAAAATATTCTATACAAGACCCTAATATACAAAATAGAGGTAAAACGCCAAAATAAAATAAAACTGCTTCTGTTAGTAGTGAATCACAATCTATAAAAACATTTACAAAAAGTCAAAATTAATCTTGTGGAAAATAGAGCAACCATTCCTTAGGCACAAATGTAAACGAATGTGTAAATATGGGTGTACAGTATGCAAATGGTAACTAAGTCATAATGAAGATATTAAGTACATAAACATACCATTCTGGATGATAAAGAAACAAGACAGATGATGAATTGTCACCTTTGAAATGCGGTGGTGGAGAAGGATGATATCAATACTGTCAATGACAGGAACAACAAACAAATTAATTTTGAAAAAAGTCAAGCCAGACATGTAATTTAAAGAAAGGATCACCAAGCTATGACTTGCCTACTTTGGACACATTTTACGAAAAAGAGAGAAAAAATTGGAGAAAGATATCATGGTGAGAGAATGGAAGTGAACAAAGCGAAGAGAAAGATCAGCAACACGATGGCTTAATAGTATCAAGATAACCACAGAGAAGACCCTGGTCAAATTATCTAGGCTTACACAAGATTGATCGTCTTACAGAACATTTCTCCATCAATTGCCATGTCTTGAGACTGAGCCGAAGTCCATTAAAAAAAAATCAAAAACATACCAGTCTCACAAACAATTAGTAGTGATTTTGCTCATAAAGTATATGTTATTTAATTTAGTTTTGAATTTATAGTAAACTATCAAGTTATTCTCAATGAATAACTTGAATGTTCCTAATTATGATATTGGGTCCCGAAGCAGGCCAAGATGTGCGTAATGCAGACCAAGATGTGTGTAATGAGGGAAGGCACACAGAAGTGGCTAAGAGGACCGAATGGTGGATTATGGGGATTGTAGGACAGAAAAGCAGATAAATATTTTTTTTTAACTTTTTGCCAGCCCTCTAAGGCCGGCGTCACACTGGCGAATTTTACGGATGTATGAGCGCAGAAAATACACCCATAAAATACACATAACACATGGCCCAATGATTCCCTATGTCCCAGCTCCTATCAGCTGTATTTTACTTATCCATATTATACGGTCTTGTACGGCCGTACAAAATCGCAGCATGCTGCGTTTGTCACCGTATTGCACAAAAAAATCGCCAATGAAAGTCTATGGGGGTGAGAAAAATATGGATTACACACAGACCAGCAGTGTGACCTGCGAGAAATACGCACCGGTGTTAGAGAGAAAAGCCGGTAATTCAATTGCCGGCTTTTCATTTCTACTTCCCAAACCCGACAGGATATGAGACATGGTTTACATACAGTAAACCATCTCATATCCCTTTTTTTTTGCATATTCCACACTACTAATGTTAGTAGTGTGTATGTGCAAAATTTTGGCGCTGTAGTTGCTAAAATAAAGGGTTAAATGGCGGAAAAAATTGGCGTGGGCTCCCGCACAATTTTCTCCGCCAGAGTGGTAAAGCCAGTGACTGAGGGCAGATATTAATAGCCTAGAGAGGGTCCATGGTTATTGGCCCCCCCCCTGGCTACAAACTTCTGCCCCCAGCCACCCCAGAAAAGGCACATCTGGAAGAGAGTGGCCAAGTGCCAGAATAGGTGCATCTTCCAGATGTGCCTTTTCTGGGGTGGCTGGGGGCAGATGTTTGTAGCCAGGGGGGCCAATAACCATGGACCCTGTCTAGGCTATTAATATCTGCCCTCAGTCACTGGCTTTACCACTCTGGCGGAGAAAATTGCGCGGGAGCCCACGCCAATTTTTTCAGCCATTTAACCCTTTATTTTACAGGCTACAGCGCCCAAATTTTGCACATACACACTACTAACATTAGTAGTGTGGAATATGCAAAAAAAAAGGGATATGAGATGGTTTACTGTATGTAAACCATGTCTCATATCATGTCGGGTTTGGGAAGAAGAAATGAAAAGCCGGCAATTGAATTACCGGCTTTTCACATATATCGCGCTGAATTAAATATAAATACAGAATATATTTATGTATGTGTCTCAATGATATATATATATATATATATATATATATATACTGTATATATGTTTTAACGAACATTTGAGCACATAAATCCATTAGATGTCGGTTTTGCAAGCCTGCGAGAAAATATCGCAGTACGGATGCCATACGGATTACATACGGAGGATGCCATGCGCAAAATACGCTGACACACCCTGCCTACGGATGACATACGGATCACTATTTTGGGGACTTTTCTGCGTATTACAGCCGTAAAAAACGGACCGTATTTACATACGCTGAGTGTGACGCCGGCCTAAGGCTAAGGAAAACGTCTGCCATTCTATAAATTTGCTTGTATAGAATTGCAAAAATCCTTATAATGAAGAATACAATTTTTCATTTTTTTTTAGGTGAAATCAATTGAAATTCAATACATTTGCTTATCTCTAATATGGATGTTAAAAGTTACATCAAAATATCTCACATGGTGACATAATAGGAATTAAATATAAGAACACTACAATATTTACACTGGCATTTAAAAGTTACAGTTTTTGTGAACAGTTAAGCAGGTTGCAGATGAAATGATCTTTAAAAGGTCTAAAGTTAAAGATGACACATTTACTTAGTATTTATGGAAAAAAAAAAATTACAGTTGTGCAAAAAAGTGTTTGCACCCTTCCTGATTTCCTATTCTTTTGCATATTTGTCTAAATGTTTTAGACAAATTTAAATATTAGAAAAAGATAACACAAGTAAACACAGCAGCTTTTGAACTGATATGTACCAGGAACAGCTGCGGGTGGAATCGCGATCCACCCGCTGCTATTAACCCATTAAGTGCTGCTGCTAATCTCTGACAGTGGCATTTAACATGCGCTACTGGATATTGGGCCAGATATCTGCCCATTGGTGACCTCCATCGCGTGATCGTGGGTCACCAACGGGATGGCATGACAGCCAGAGGTCTTCTACAGACCTCTATGGTATTCATTGCCAGCTTGCTATGAGCGCCTCCCGGTGGTTGGCTCTCATAGCAAGTCAGCAATTCTGTTACATACAGATGATCTGAGCATCACATGTATGTAGCAGAGCTGATTGGGTTATGGCAGCTTCTAGTCTCCCATAGAGACTATTGAAGCATGCCAAGTAAAAAAAGATGTTTTTAAAAATAAAAAAAAGTAAAAAATACAAAAGATCAAATCACCCCTCTTTCGCTCCATTCAAAATAAAACAATAAAAAAATCAAACATACACATATTTGGTATCATTGCATTCAGAATCGCCCGATCTATCAATAAAAAAAGAATTAACCTGATTGCTAAATGTCGTAATGAGAAAAGAAGCCAAAACGCCAGAATTACATTTTTTTTGGTTGCCGCAACATGTTAGGTGCCGAGTTCCCGTGGCTGCACAGGGGAAATCTCGAACCATGCCTGCTGCGGTCTCCCATTCTCCTCCAGCCGCAGTGGAGCCTCGGTCCCAGCGGAGATGTCGGTCCCAGTGTCTGGCTCAGGCTGATACTGGTTGACTGGTTACTACTACCCTTCCATGCTCTACCTTTGTCTCCCATTCTCCTCCAGCCGCAGTGGAGCCTGCTTAGCGGAGATGTGGGTCCCAGCATCTGGCAAAGGCTGATACAGGATGACTGGTTACTACTGCTCTTCCAGGCTCTACCTTTGTAGCCAGCAATGTTCAGCAGCAAGCAGGTCTTTCTGGGACTATGCTTCTCCCATACTGAGCATGCCCACGGGATGTCCTCCCATGGGAGGTCGGGGGTCACATGCTTAGGTCCTGTTGCGCTTACTATTGGACCACTAGGAAGATCCTTGTCTGCTGCCGCTATAAAAGGTTTGCATGGCCGCACGGCCATGCGCTAGTATCAACCTATGTCATGAGCTTTGCTGCTTTAGTGGTCATGTCTGCATGAGGTCAGGGTTGGCTGAAATAAGCCCCTAGAATACCGGCACCTCCGGTGAGGAGTTTTTGTATGTTTGAATTCAGGGCTTGGCTGAACTAAGCCCCTAGAATACCGCCACCTCCGGTGAAGTGTTTTGTGTGCTCTTACTCTTCTGCACGGTGGACCCTGGGTTGCGAACGCACCTATTATTACTTATATATACTCGGTGCATTCCGCCAACCCTAATACAACATTGCATTAAAGTGCAATAACGGGCGATCACAAAATCGTATCTGCACCAAAATTGAATCAATAAAAATGTCAGCTCGGTGTGCAAAAAATAAGCCCACATCCAACCCGAGATCATGAACAATGATGCAATTTTTTTTAGCAAACTTTGGATTTATTTTTCACGACTTAAATAAAAAAATAACCTAGACATGTTTGGTGTCTGTGAACTCATAATGACCTGGAAAATCATTATGGCAGGTCAGTGAAACATGTTAAAAAGAAATAAAAAAATGTTGTGGAAATGCACTTTTTTTTTCAATTTCACCACACTTGGAATCTTTTTCCTGCTTTCCAGTACACAATATGGATAAATCAATAGTGTCATTAAAAAGTACAACTTGTCCCACAAAAAATTAGCCCTCACATGGCCATATTGACAAAAAATAAAAAAGTTATGGCTCTGGAAATAAGGGCAGCGAAAAACATAAATGCAAAAATGAAAAAGGGCTCCATCTTGAAGGGGTTAAGCTGAAGCACACTTGGGTTATGCAGCAGGACAATGATCCAAAACAAACCAGCAAGTCCACCTCTGAATGGCTTGAGAAAAACAAAATTATGACTTTAGAGTTGTCTAGTCAAAGTCCTGACCTTAATCTGATTGAGATGCTGGGGCACCTTAAAAAGGCGGTTCATGCTCATAAACCATCCAATTTGGCTGAATTACAACAATTCTGCAAAGATGAGAAGGCCAAAATCCCTCCAGAGCATTGTCAATTACTTATCGCAAGTTATCGCAAATGCCTGATTTCAATTGTTGCAGCTAAGGGCAGCCCAACCAGTTACTAGGTTTAGAGGGCAATTGCTTTTTCAAACAGGGCCCTGTTAGTTTGGATTTCTTTTTTCCTTAATAATAAAGACCTTCATTTCAAAACTGCATTTTATGTTTACTTGTGTTATCTTCTAATATTTAAATTTCTTTGGTGATCTGAGACATTTAAGGGTGATAAACATGCAAAAGAATATGAAATCAAGAAGGCCCAATTATGTTGTCAATTGTTGCATTTTAAAAATTACAAAAAAGAAAAATGGGTCGATTCAAAAGGTTGGGCACCCTGCATGGTTAATAGTAGTAGCACCCCTTTGGCAAGTATCAAAGCGTATAAATGCTTTTTGTAGGCAGACAAGAGTCTTACAATTCTTGTTTGAGGGATTTTCATCCATTCTTCCTTGGAAAATTCTTCCAGTACTGTGATATTCCTTGATTGTCTTTTATGCACTGCTATTTTTGGGTCTATCCACAGATTTTCAATCATGTTCAGAGTTACCTTTTGAAGTAGTTTATTGTGGATTTTGACATGTGTTTATGATCATTATCCATTTGTAGAGGCCATCTTCTTTTCAACTTCAGTTTTTGACAGATGGTGTTATTTTTTCTTCAAGAATTTGTTGAAATTTAATCAAATATATTCTTGACTCTAATTATGAAATGTTCACTATGCTGTTGGCTACAACACAACCCAGCATGAGTAATCCACCCCCATGCTTAAAGGTTGGCGAGATTTCTTGAAATTCTGTTCCCTTTTTTCTCCATACATAGCATTGATCATTGCAGCCTAATAGTTCTATTTTAACCTCATCTGCCCACAGGACTTGTTTCCAAAATGGATCAGGCTTGTTTAGATGTTCTTTTGCCTGCTTCTGAAGCTGAATTTTATGGTGAGGATGCAGTAGAGATTTTCTTCTGACAACTCTTCAATGAGGTCAATATTTGTGCAGGTGTCTCTGAACGATGGAATAATGTACCACAACTCCAGAGTCTGCTAAATCTTTCTGAAGGTCTTTTGCATTCAAACAGGGGCAAAAAATTATTTAGTCAGCCACCAATTGTGCAAGTTCTCCCACTTAAGAAGATGATAGGCCTGTAATTGACATCATAGGTAGACCACAACTATGAGAGTCAAAATGAGAGAACAAATCCAGAAAATCACCTTGTCTGATTTGGATAGATTTATTTTGCAAATTATGGTGGAAAATAAATATTTGGTCAATAACAAAAGTTCATCTCAATATTTTGTTATATATCCTTTGTTGGAAATGACAGAGGTCAAATGTTTTCTGTAAGTCTTCCCAAGATTGGCACACACTGTTGGTGGCATGTTGGCCCATTCCTCCATGCAGATCTTCTCTACAGCAGTGATGTTTTGGGCCTATGGCTGGGCAACATGGACTTTCAACTCCCTCCAAAGGTTTTCTATGGGGTTGACATCTGGAGACTGGCTAGGCCACTCCAGGACCTTCGTATGCTTCTTACGAAGTCACTCCTTCATTGCCCTGGCAGTGTGCTTGGAATCATTATCATGTTTCATCTTCAATGCCCTTGCTGATGGAAGGAGGTTTGCACTCAAAATCTCGTGATACATGGCCCCATTCATTCTTTCATGTACACGGATCAATAGTCCGGGACCCTTTGCAAAGAAACAGCCCCTAAGCATGATGTTGCCACCCCCATGCTTCTCAGTAGGTATGGTGTTCTTTGGGTGCAACCTAGCATTTTATCTTCTCCAAACATAACGAGTTTGGTTTCTGTTGTGAATTTACCTTTTGGCTCCCTCTAGTGGCTGCTGGTGATTTTACTCTGGGTATGTCATTCATCCCTTGTATGCTCACCTGGGTCGTTAGGTCAGGGGTGTTGCTATATAAGCTCCCTGGACCTTCAGTTCAATGCCTGGCAATGTTGATATCAGAGCTAATCTGTAGTGCTCTGGTCTTCTGATCCTGGTTCCTGCTTGATTAAGCTAAGTCTGCTTTCTTGCTTTTTGCTATTTGTTTTTGTTTGCATTTTTGTCCAGCTTGTATATAATCTGTTTCCTGACCTGGCTGGAAGCTCTAGGGTGGCTGGTGTTCTCCCTCCGGGCCGTTAGACGGTTTGGGGGTTCTTGAATCTCCAGCGTGGATTTTGATAGGGTTTTTGTTGACCATATAAGTTATCTTACTACATTCTGCTATTAGTAAAGTGGGCCTCTCTTTGCTAAAATCTAGTTCATCTCTGTGTTTGTCATTTCCTCTTACCTCACCGTTATTATTTGTGGGGGGCTACTATCCTACTTTTGGGGTCTATTCTCTGGAGGCAAGAGAGGTCTTTGTTTTCCTCTTCTAGGGGTAGTTAGTCCTCCGGCTGGAGCGAGACATCTAGCGACCAACGTAGGCATGTTCCCCGGCTACTGCTAGTGTTGGCGTTAGGAGTAGATATATGGTCAACCCAGTTACCACTGCCCTATGAGCTGGATTTTTGTACGTCGCAGACTTACTTGTTTCTCTGAGACCCTCGCCATTGGGGTCATAACAGTTTGCCAGGCCAGTATTAAATGTTAAATGCATTGCAGAAGCGGGATTATAAGAAAGAAAGTTCTGAGTTTTTTTTCTCTCTCTCATTTTTTTTTCTTTTCCCCTTTACCTCTGAGTGGCTTGTGTTTGCTGCAGACATGAATGTCCAGACCTTGATTACAAGTGTGGACCAGCTTGCTGCTCGTGTGCAGGGCATACAAGATTATGTTATCAGAAGTCCTATGTCAGAACCTAAGATACCGATTCCTGAACCGTTTTCCGGAGACCGATTTAAATTTAGAAATTTCAGGAATAATTGTAAATTGTTTTTGTCCCTGAAACCCTGTTCATCTGGAGACTCCGCTCAGCAAGTAAAGATTGTTATTTCTTTTTTACGGGGCGACCCTCAGGATTGGGCCTTCTCGCTGGCGCCAGGAGATCCGGCATTGGCTGACATTGATGCGTTTTTTCTGGCGCTCGGTTTGCTTTATGAGGAACCCAATCTTGAGATTCAGGCAGAAAATGCCTTGCTGGCTATGTCTCAGGGCCAGGACGAGGCTGAAGTGTATTGCCAAAAATTTCGGAAATGGTCTGTGCTGACCCAGTGGAACGAGTGTGCATTGGCTGCTAATTTTAGAAATGGCCTTTCTGAAGCCATTAAGAATGTGATGGTGGGTTTTCCCATTCGCACAGGTCTGAATGATTCTATGGCCCTGGCTATTCAAATCGACCGGCGGTTGCGGGAGCGCAAAACCGCTAATTCCCTCATGGTGTTGTCTGAACAGACACCTGATTTAATGCAATGTGATAGAATCCTGACTAGAAATGAGCGGAAAATTCATAGACGCCAGAATGGCTTGTGTTACTACTGTGGTGATTCTACACATGTTATCTCAGCATGCTCTAAACGTCTTACTAAGGTTGTTAGTCCGGTCGCCATTGGTAATTTGCAACCTAAATTTATTCTATCTGTAACTTTGATTTGCTCACTGTCATCGTATCCTGTCATGGCGTTTGTGGACTCGGGTGCTGCTCTGAGCCTTATGGATCTGTCATTTGCCAAGCACTGCGGATTTGTTCTTGAGCCATTGGAAAATCCTATCCCTCTTAGGGGTATTGATTCTACGCCATTGGCAAAAAAATAAACTGCAGTTTTGGACACAGGTTACCATGTGCATGACTCCCGAACATCGGGAGGTAATACGTTTTCTTGTTCTGCATAAAATGCATGATTTGGTTGTTTTGGGTTTGCCATGGTTACAGACCCATAATCCAGTCTTGGACTGGAAGGCTATGTCAGTGTCAAGTTGGGGCTGCCATGGAATTCATGGAGATTCCCTGCCCTTGTCTATTGCTTCTTCTACGCCTTCGGAAGTTCCGGCGTATTTGTCTGATTATCAGGATGTCTTCAGCGAGTCTAAGTCCAGTGCACTGCCTCCTCATAGGGAATGTGACTGTGCAATAGATTTGATTCCTGGCAGTAAGATTCCTAAGGGGAGACTGTTTAATCTGTCGGTACCTGAACATACCGCGATGCGTTCATATATCAAGGAGTCTCTTGAGAAGGGGAATATCCGTCCTTCTTCCCCTCTTGGTGCGGGATTCTTTTTTGTGGCCAAAAAGGACGGATCTTTGAGGCCTTGTATTGACTATCGGCTTTTAAATAAGATCACTGTTAAATTTCAGTATCCTTTGCCGCTGTTGTCAGATTTGTTTGCCCGGATTAAAGGTGCCAAGTGGTTCACCAAGATAGACCTTCGTGGTGCGTACAACCTTGTGCGCATTAGGCAGGGCGATGAATGGAAAACCGCATTCAATACACCCGAAGGTCATTTTGAGTACTTGGTGATGCCATTCGGTCTCTCTAATGCACCTTCAGTTTTTCAGTCCTTCATGCATGACATTTTCTGGAAGTATCTGGATAAATTTTTGATTGTTTATCTGGATGATATTCTGGTTTTTTCTGATGATTGGGACTCGCATGTGGAGCAGGTCAGGATGGTTTTTGAGATTCTGCGTGAAAATTCTTTGTTTGTAAAAGGCTCAAAGTGTCTCTTTGGTGTACAGAAGGTTCCCTTTTTGGGGTTCATTTTTTCCCCTTCTGCTGTGGAGATGGATCCAGTCAAGGTCCGAGCTATTCATGATTGGACTCAACCCTCGTCAGTTAAGAGTCTTCAGAAGTTCTTGGGTTTTGCTAACTTCTACCGTCGTTTTATCGCAAATTTCTCTAGCGTTGTTAAACCGCTGACGGATATGACCAAGAAAGGCTCTGAGGTAGCTAACTGGGCTCCTGCTGCCGTGGAGGCTTTCCAGGAGTTAAAACGCTGGTTTACTTCGGCGCCTGTTTTGTGCCAGCCTGACTTCTCACTTCCTTTTCAGGTTGAGGTGGATGCTTCGGAGATTGGGGCAGGGGCCGTTTTGTCACAGAGAGGCCCTGGTTGCTCTACTATGAGACCTTGTGCCTTTTTCTCTAGGAAGTTTTCACCGGCAGAGCGAAATTATGATGTGGGCAATCGGGAGTTGTTGGCCATGAAGTGGGCATTTGAGGAGTGGCGTCATTGGCTCGAGGGTGCTAAGCATCGTGTGGTGGTCTTGACTGATCACAAAAATCTGATGTATCTCGAGTCTGCTAAACGCCTGAATCCTAGTCAGGCCCGCTGGTCATTGTTTTTCTCCCGTTTTGACTTTGTGGTCTCGTATTTACCAGGGTCTAAGAATGTGAAGGCCGACGCTCTGTCTAGGAGCTTTGTGCCTGATGCTCCTGGAGTCGCTGAACCTGTGGGTATTCTTAAGGAAGGAGTTATCGTGTCTGCTATTTCTCCAGATCTGCGACGTGTGTTGCAGAGATTTCAGGCTGGTAGGCCTGACTCTTGTCCACCTGACAGATTGTTTGTGCCTGCTAGATGGACCAGCAGAGTCATTTCCGAGGTTCATTCCTCGGTGTTGGCAGGGCACCCGGGAATTTTTGGCACCAGAGATCTGGTGGCCAGGTCCTTTTGGTGGCCTTCCTTGTCAAGGGATGTGCGGTCATTTGTACAGTCCTGTGGTACTTGTGCTCGAGCTAAGCCTTGCTGCTCTCGTGCCAGCAGGTTGCTCTTGCCCTTGCCTGTCCCGAAGAGACCTTGGACACACATCTCTATGGATTTCATTTCTGATCTTCCGGTGTCTCAGGGCATGTCTGTCATCTGGGTGATATGTGATCGTTTCTCCAAGATGGTCCATTTGGTTCCTTTGCCTAAGCTGCCCTCTTCTTCTGATCTGGTTCCTGTGTTCTTCCAGAACGTGGTTCGTTTGCACGGCATTCCTGAGAATATTGTGTCGGACAGAGGATCCCAGTTTGTTTCCAGGTTCTGGCGATCCTTTTGTGGTAGGATGGGCATTGAGTTGTCGTTTTCATCCGCTTTCCATCCCCAGACTAACGGACAAACGGAGCGAACTAATCAGACTCTGGAGGCTTATTTGAGGTGTTTTGTCTCTTCTGATCAGGATGACTGGGTGACCTTCTTGCCGTTGGCTGAATTTGCCCTTAATAATCGGGCTAGTTCCGCCACCTTGGTTTCGCCATTTTTCTGCAACTCTGGTTTCCATCCTCATTTTTCCTCGGGACATGTGGAGCCTTCTGACTGTCCTGGGGTGGATTCCATGGTGGATAGGTTGCAGCGGATCTGGGGGCATGTGGTGGACAACTTGAAGTTGTCACAGGAGAAGGCTCAGCGTTTTGCCAACCGCCGCCGCGGTGTGGGTCCCCGACTTCACGTTGGGGATTTGGTATGGCTGTCTTCTCGATTTGTTCCTATGAAGGTCTCCTCTCCCAAATTTAAGCCTCGCTTCATTGGTCCTTACAAGATATTGGAAATCATTAATCCTGTATCCTTTCGCTTGGATCTTCCGGTGTCGTTTGCCATCCACAACGTATTTCATAGGTCCTTGTTGCGGCGGTACGTTGTGCCTGTGGTTCCTTCTGCTGAGCCTCCTGCTCCGATGTTGGTTGAGGGCGAGTTGGAGTACGTGGTGGAGAAGATCTTAGATTCTCGTCTCTCCAGGCGGAGGCTTCAGTACCTGGTCAAGTGGAAGGGCTATGGTCAGGAGGATAATTCCTGGGTGGTCGCCTCTGATGTGCATGCGGCCGATTTAGTTCATGCCTTTCACGCCGCTCATCCTGATCGCCCTGGTGGTCTTGGTGAGGGTTCGGTGACCCCTCACTAAGGGGGGGGTACTGTTGTGAATTTACCTTCTGGCTCCCTCTAGTGGCTGCTGGTGATTTTACTCTGGGTATGTCATTCATCCCTTGTATGCTCACCTGGGTCGTTAGGTCAGGGGTGTTGCTATATAAGCTCCCTGGACCTTCAGTTCAATGCCTGGCAACGTTGATATCAGAGCTAATCTGTAGTGCTCTGGTCTTCTGATCCTGGTTCCTGCTTGATTAAGCTAAGTCTGCTTTCTTGCTTTTTGCTATTTGTTTTTGTTTGCATTTTTGTCCAGCTTGTATATAATCTGTTTCCTGACCTTGCTGGAAGCTCTAGGGTGGCTGGTGTTCTCCCTCCGGGCCATTAGACGGTTCGGGGGTTCTTGAATCTCCAGCGTGGATTTTGATAGGGTTTTTGTTGACCATATAAGTTATCTTACTACATTCTGCTATTAGTAAAGTGGGCCTCTCTTTGCTAAAATCTAGTTCATCTCTGTGTTTGTCATTTCCTCTTACCTCACCGTTATTATTTGTGGGGGGCTACTATCCTATTTTTGGGGTCTATTCTCTGGAGGCAAGAGAGGTCTTTGTTTTCCTCTTCTAGGGGTAGTTAGTCCTCCGGCTGGCGCGAGACATCTAGCGACCAACTTAGGCATGTTCCCCGGCTACTGCTAGTGTTGGCGTTAGGAGTAGATATATGGTCAACCCAGTTACCACTGCCCTATGAGCTGGATTTTTGTACGTCGCAGACTTTCTTGTTTCTCTGAGACCCTCGCCATTGGGGTCATAACAGGTTTCTACCAAACAGTTCTACTTTTATTTCATCAGACCATACGACATTCATCAAACCATATGACATTCTCCAAATACTCTTCTGGATAATCCAAATGCTCTACAGCAAACTTCAGATGGGCCGAGACATGTTCTGGCTTAAGCTGGTGGACATGTCTGGCACTGCAAGATCTGAGTCCCTGGCGGCATAGTGTGATACTGATAGTAGCCTTTGTTACGGTGGTCCCAGCTCTATGTAGGTCATTCACTAGGTCCCCCTGTGTGGTTCTGAGAGTTTTGCTTACCATTCTTGTGATCATTTTGACCCCACAAGGTGAGATCTTGCGTGGAGCCCCAGATCGAGGGAGATTATCAGTGGTCTTCCATTTTCTTATTATTGCTCCCACACATCACGCCAAGCTGCTTGCCTATTGCAGATTCAGACTTCCCAGCCTGGTGCAGGGCTACAATTTTGTTTCTGTTATCCTTCGACAGCTCTTTTGTCTTCACCATAGTGGAGTTTGGAGTATGAATGAGGTTGTGGACAGGTGTCTTTTATACTGATAAGTTCAAACAGATGCCAATACTACAGGTAATGAGTGAAGGAGAGAGGAGCCTCTTAAAGAAAAAGTTACATGTCTGTGAGAGCCAGAAATCTTGCATGTTTTAAGGTGACCAAATACTTATTTCTCACCATAATTTGCTAAATACATTTCAGGATTTGTTTCTCCTTTTGACTTTCATAGTTGTGGTCTATCTATGATTTCAATTACAGGCTTCTCTCATTTTTTTAAGTGGGAGAATTTGCACAATTGGTGGCTGACTAAATACTTTTTTCCCACTGTATATTCTACTATAAGTATATATTACTTTGAATGGGCAGGATATAAGATTTTTATATTAGTCCAGTGTTTTATATATATTTTGTGAATGATACATAAAGGCTTGCATATAGCATATTATGCATAAAGAGTCTTTGGATGTTGAGAATCTTACATCCTTTTTTTGGGTCCATATTTTGAGTGCTTTTTCATAAGCCCATTATTGCTAGGAACTGCATTGGCCCTTGGTACAAATGTCTATATAACATTACCCTCTCTTGACCGTACTATGATTCATGTTTATTTCTGACTATATGGGTATCAGGTTTTTGTTTTGTTATATATGTGTTGTGTTAATAAAAGTTGCTTGTCTTATTTATTATTTTATCTTTTTGTTTTTCTGTATAAGGCAACAACTCTTGGCACGGTTATTAGAAAATGGAAGAAACAGAATATGTGTCACGGGGTTACCGCAACAGAGAGGAGCCTGAATACCACAGCATTTGATTGCTCCTACTCCTGCACTGAAAATAAGCACTTCTTCTTTTAAAATGGTGTCTATTTCTTTTGGCAGAACAGGGGGTTAATCGGCCATCTTGGAAACTCTGGGAGTATGAGCTGTCATCTGAGCTTGGTTAGCCACTCCCATCCCCTTTAAAATCTGGGCTCTGAATCAAACCCATGTTAGAGCTAGCTTTTGCTGCATGGCTTCGTGAAGAGGAGTTATATGAGAAGGAGTTTTGGAAGAGTTATCTGTGACTGTTACATGGTTTGTAAGTGTGATAATTCCCTTCTCTCCTCTTATTTTAGTTATTTCCCCATTCTCCACTCCCTGATGCATTCCTCTGTTATATGTGAATGAATATTTGTATGCTTGGTATATCAGTTTTCCCTTGTCTGTGTTGCCTTATTTGTCCGGTTGGTGTACTGCTGTGCACAGTAGTGCCCTCTTCCCTGGGTGGGGTAAGTGAACAGACAGAGGGCTGATTCAGTAGTTATGGCCAGGATGGCGGCCCCAGCATCTTAATCTTCAGAAGTATCCTGGGGAATAGGGTGAGCTAGGGCGCTCCCTAGTGGTAGAGACAGGGTTTAAGCCTCCGGTCGCTGGTCATCCGACAGCTGAGACATGACAATATGACTGTCAATCTTCCTCGGTCTCTGGCTCCATACAAGTTCTTGCCTTGAGGGGGAAGCTCAGGAATCAGCCAAGAACTACACAGGAGGGCCTGGTCAATAACCTGAAGAGAGCTGGGACTACAGTCTCAAACATCACCCTCAGTAACACACTACACCATTATGGATTAAAGGGCTACTGTCACCCCCTCCAGCCGTTCTAAACTGCAGTAATGCTGCAGTCTAACAAGGTGGCTCTTTTAGTTTTTGATTCAGTTATTACCTCAATAAAGCATTTTAAAAATTGGCCACAAATACCAGATTTTGTACCTGGAGGCGGTCCGAATCGTCCTCTATGAATCTCCCAACTGCTGTCACTCTTCTCTTCAGGGGCGATGGTCGCCGCCCCCTGAGCGCTGTTTCTTCTTAAATCCGGCGCCTGCGCTGTGCGTGCCTGCCTGGGGCCTGCGCAGTCTTCATTGTCAGTCACAGCTCAGATGCAGGGTGCCTGACTGCGCCTGTGCGGGCAGTGCGGCCACCCTGTTGCTGAATCCCCGCCCCGCACTGTGTTATTCATTATGCACAGTGCGGGGCTGGGGTTCCTGGGCATGCGCACTGCGCTGTTTAGATGCTCCCCAGCTCAGATGCTCCCCAGCTCAGACGCTCCCCAGCTCAGACGCTCTCCCAGCTCAGACGCTCCACCAGCTCAGACGCTCCCCAGCTCAGACGCTCCCCCAGCTCCCCCGCCTTCCCAGGAACCCCAGCCCCGTACTGTGCATAATGAATAACACAGGTTAATCCTTTTTTATTGATAGATTGGGCTATTCTGACTGTGGAGATACCAAATATATGTATGTTTTTATTTTATTGTTTTATTTTGAAAGGGGTGAAACGGGAAGTGATTTGAACTTTTATATATTTTTATATATATATTTTAAAATGTTTTTTAAATTTTTGCATGCTGCAATAGTCTCCATGGGAGACTACAAGCTGCTATAATCCGATCGCGATAATCAGATTGCCTGTATGTAGCAGAATTACTCAGTTGCTATGAGCGCCGACTACTGGGCAGCACTCATAGCAATCCGGCAGTGACAACCATAGAGGTCTGCAGGAGACCTCTGTCATGCCAACCCTTTGGTGACCCGAAATCACATGATGGGGATACTGATGGTTGGATTTCCTGCACAATTGCCAGAAGTGCATGTTACATGCCGCTGTCAGAGTTTTACAGAGGCATTTAACGGGTCAATAGCCGTGGGTGCATCACAATTCCACCCGTGGCTGTTCCGGGTACATGTCAGCTGTTAAAAACAGCTGACATGTGCAAGGAAAGATGTGGGCTCAGCGCCAGAGCCCACATCAAAGGGAGGGAGTCCGACATCAGCATACCATTACGTCCGATGTTGGAAAGGGGTTAAGAAACAAAAGCAATAAAAAAAAATCAAGAGATATTGTATCTATAAATAAATATTTTAATGAAAAAAAACATAAAACTGTCCCACTAGTTATCCCCTGTAATGAACACCAAAAAAAAAAACAAGGCAAAAAATAATGCTTTATAATCATACCGCCGAACAAAACATGGAATTAAACGTGATCAAAAAGACAGATAAAAATAAACATGGCACCACTGAAAATGTCAAAAAGTAAGCGAAAAAATGAAAAAGTTATATCTCTCAGAATAAAGCGATGCAAAATTAATAATTTTTTCGATAAAATCGTTTTTATTGAATAAAGCGGCAAAACATAAATAATAAATAAATGAGGTATCGGTGTAATCGTACTGACCCCCAAAATAAAACTGCCTTTTCAATCTTACCACACACGGAATGGCATAACAAAGATTCCTGTATTTACATTTTTAGTTTATTCTACCTCCCAAAAATTGGAATAGAAAGCGATCAAAAAATGTCATGTGCCTGAAAATTATACCAGTAAAACGTCAACTCATCCTGCAAAAAATAAGCCATCACATGACTCTGTGGGCCAAAAATTTTGCTCACAAAAAGTGGTGATGTAAAAACTATTTTAACAATAATAAGCGTCTTTAAGTGTGTGAAAGTAGCTGAACATAAAACCCGATATAAATCTGGAATCACTGTTATTGCACCGACCTGAAGAACATAGTCACCTAATCACTTATGCCGCATGAGAAATGGCATAAAAAATAAATAAAACCAATTTTTCACCTGTTGTTGATTTTTTAATTCTGCCTTCTAAAGATCACAGTAAGGCTTTTTCAGACTATAAGACGCACTAGACTATAAGACGCACCCAGATTTAGAGGTGGAAAATAGGGAAAAAAATCTTTGAAGCAAAAATGTGGTAAAATATTTAATAACATAATATTATATGTGGTGTTATTGTTAGGAGTTGAGTTCCCGCTGCTGCGCAGGGGGAATCTCGAACCATGTCTGCTGCGGTCTCTCATTCTGCATCATCTGCAGTGGAGCCTGCTCAGCGGAGACGTCGGTCCCAGCGTCTTGCTCAGTCTCACTCTGTGCAAAGGGTTACTAGAAAAAATGCAATGTTCCAGCTCAATAAAATGTAAACAGTTTATTGGAAAACATTTTTTAAGTTAAAATGCAAATTGCAAAAGAAATTATACAAAAAGTGCTCCTAATACATCACCATGGCCCCAGTGGTTAAAGCAACGCGTTTCGACCGTACCGCAGTCTTTGTCAAAGCTTGTCTCGTGCTATTTTTTTATTAGTTTTGTTACGTGCGGTACTGCGGTCCTGTGACGCAACAGGGTTCGCCTATTTCACACAGGGTGAAGCTAACCAGTGTGTATCCTCATTGTACCGCCATATAGTCCGTCATTGCTTAGCAGCAGGTTCCAGCTCTGCACGGTGGACCCCGGGCTGCGAACGCACCTTATTCCTTTTCTCTAATTATTTGGTGCGTTCCGCTAGCCCTAACAGTTATTTTATATTATAGTATGTTATTATGTTGGAAGCTATGGGTAGAAAATTGTGCTGTGGGATCAGTGTGGTGTTTGTAAAGTACTACACTGTGTTCCAAATTATTATGCAAATTGGATTTAAGTGTCATAAAGATTTAATTGTTTTGTTTTTCAAATAAACTCGTGGATGGTATTGTGTCTCAGGGCTCAATGAATCACTGAAATCAATCTTAAACACATGTTATAATTAGTTTTCCAGGTGATTCTAATTAAAGGAAAACTACTCAAAAATGATGTTCCACATTATTATGCAGGTCACAGGTTTCAAGCAATATGGGAAATAAAAGGATCTCTCTGCTGCTGAAAAGCGTTAAATAGTGCAATGCCTTGGACAAGGTATGAAAAAATTAGATATTTCACGAAAACTTAAGAGTGATCATCATACTCTGATGAGATTTGTGACTGAAACAGAGCACGGACAGAGTTCATGCAAATAAAGGCATAATGAGGAAGTTTTCTGCCAGACAAATTCATCGGATTAAGAGAGCAGCTGCCAAAATACCATTACAAAGCAGCAAACAGTTATTTGAAGCTGCTGGTGAGTCTGGAGTCCCTCGAACCTCAAGGTGTAGGATCCTTCAAAGGCTTGCTGTGGTGCATAAACCTACTATTCGGCCACTCCTAAACAGTGTTCACAAGCAGAAAAGGTTGCAGTGGGCCCAGACATACATGAAGACTAATTTTCAAACAGTCTTGTTTACTGATGAGTGTCGAGCAACCCTGGACGGTCCAGATGGATAGAGTAGTGGATGGTTGGTAGATGGCCACCATGTCCCAACAAGGCTGCGACGTCAGCAAGGAGGTGGAGGAGTCATGTTTTTGGCTGGAATCATGGGGAACCAGCTGGTAGGGCCCTTTAAGGTTCCTGAAGGTGTGAAAATGACCTCAGCAAAGTAAATAGAGTTTCTGACTGACAACTTTCTTCCATGGTCTAAAAAGCAGAAACGTGCCTTCAGGAGCAAAATCATCTTCATGCATTACAATGAATACCTCTGAGTAATTGGCTGGTATGGGCATAAAAGGGGATAAACTCATGGTGTGGCCACCATCTTCCCCTGCCCTCAACCCTATAGAGAACCTTTGGAGTATCATCAAGCAAAAGATCTATGAGGGTGGGAGGCAGTTCACATCAAAACAGCAGCTCTGGGAGGCTATTCTGACTTCATGCAAAGAAATACAAGCAGAAACTATCCAAAAACTCACAAGTTTAATGGATGCAAGAATTGTGAAGGTGATATCAATGAAGGGCCCCTATGTTAACATGTAACTTGGCCTGTTAGGATGTTTTGGGAGTTAAATAGCTTTTTTGTTCAGTGAATGTGACCTCCTAATGCTGCAAATTCCACAAATGAGCATTTTCAGTTCTTTAAAACATATCAAATGTTTAGAAATACTACTGTGCCTAATAATTTGGAACAGTGCATTTTGAGTTTTTATTCATTTTGGAGATTATACTGTTATCATTGGGAGGTTTCTTCAATAAAATTTGATGTATACTCTAATGGGTGATGACTTTTATTAGACTGACTGTCATTTGCACTGACCATTTAGGAAAATTTTCCTGCCTCCTGCAAGTGTGATCCCACTCCACCGCTGCCCCCTTCCACATGTTACATTCGGACCATAAGATGCACCCCACACTTTCCTCCTAAATTTGGAGGAAAAAGTGTGTCTTATGGTCTGAAAAATATGGTAAGTGCTCAGCATAGAATGCCGGATTAATGTGATTGCAAGATTTATGTAAAATGTTCCCAATAAAAGCTTCAACTTAATCCACAAAAAAAGCAAGCCCCTCTCAGGTATGTCATCTGTTAACCGAAATATAGGGGGATTCCACATTACTGATAGCATAAAGGCTCTGGAAAAGCAAAATGGCTCTTCACCCACCAAAAGAAATACTGCAAATTCTGAGCTCCTAAATCCAAATGCCACCTCCCTTTTGAGCCCCAGAGTGTACCTAAACCACAAATTGCATCCATGCTTGGCATTTCTGAATCACAGAGAGCCAGCCTAACTTGCATGCCTCCAGAAGCATAGGTTGGACATAATGTACTGGTATCCAAAGAAAAAAGAAAAAAAGCTGCACCACTCCAACTTTTTATATAGTTAAAAAACCTTTGTCCTTTATTTCTCACAGTGTGGTATGGACATGGTTACAGAGGGCAGTACAATTGCAGAAAATGCCTGTACACGAAAAGTACCTTTTCTGCAAATGTACTGCCCTCTGTAACCATGTCCATACCACATTGTAAGAAATAAAGGACAAAGGTATTTTAACTATATGGAATGTTGGAGTGGTGTGGCTTTTTTTATTTTTTCTTTGGATCTTTGTACATGTGTCTCCAAGCAAGCACACCCACTACCGTGGATTCACCGGGCGAGGTGACACTGACTCAGAAATTACCTTCTCCACCAGTGAGTATAAACGTTTTTCTTAGTGCCATTCGGTTTTTTTTTTCTTTATCTTTTTTCACATAATGTACTGGTGTCTGCAGCATACTGGTAACTGCAACATACTGGTGACTGCAACGTACTGGTAACTACAGCGCACTGGTCACTACAGTTTGCAATTTTCACTCGACAACATTCATTGCTGCTTGTTTCTGGAAATTACCCATGGAGTGAAAATCATCACTACATCTGTAGATAAATTCTCCAAGGGGTATAGTTTCCAAAATGGGGTCACTTGAGGGGGGATTCTGCTCTTCTAGCAATTAGGGGCTCTGTATATGGAGTCTGCAAACTGTTCTAAGAAAATTTGTGCTCCAGGAGGCAAATAGCGCTCAGTTCCTCCCGAGTCTCTCCTTATGACTAAGTTGTACTGTGCAGCCACAAGTAAAGTATTGCCACGTTAAGTAGAAATTGTGGGACAAACTTTGGTCCTATTTTTATCCACTTGTGTGAAAATGTAAAATCTGGGGCTAAAACAAAATTATGGTGGTAAAAATGTAGTTATTTTTTCTTCCCTGCCCAATGGTATAATATTCTGTGACACACCCATGGTGTCAATATGATCACTGCACCCCTAGTTGAATTCATTGAGAGGTGTAGTTTGTAAAATGGGGTCACTTATGGGGAGTTCTGAAAAATGAAGGGATTCCCTCCGGTACTCCAACCCAGTGAGTAAAATAAAAACAACTTACTAAGGCATGGCAAGCCATGATTAAAAACAGAACATAAAATGCCTGACGCGTTTCTGGCATCATAATGCACCCTTAGTCATAAGATACTACAATGGCAATACATCCAAAGATATATATGAGAAACCAATAGTGTTGAACATTCCGATACCGCAAGTATCGGGTATCGGCCGATATTTGCGGTATCGGAATTCCGATACCGAGTTCCGATATTTCCAGTATTTCAGATACCGGAATTGGAAGTTCCCATAATTCAGAGCCAGAATTCAGCCAATGAGGATTGTTTAGAAGTGTGGGCACATCCTGTTCTGCATGGTAGGCATGTAAGTACTGGCATGGATGTGATTGGCTGCTGAAATGATGTCATGATGCACTATAAAAGTCGCCGCCGCCATTTTGGGCTCACTCTGCTGTGAATTCAGTTAGGGACAGGACGCTGTGTTCTGACTGAGGGCCAGTTTAGAGATAGCGATTTGCTTCATTGTGCTTTACCCAGGCTGTGTGAGAACCTTGCTTTTGCCTTGCAGCGCTGTTCACAGCTGTCTGCAAGGTCTCTTTGTGTGTGAGTGCAGCTCACTCTGTCCGCAGCCACAGCTGGTTGTAGTCAGCTCAGGGTGCGTCACTGCCTCATACTGTTCAATCCATTGTCCTTTTTTGCAATTAGTACAGGCTGCTGCACATTTTTTCAAATATTTCCTATTAGTGGCTTTCCATCCGTATCCAACTAGATTGTGGAAAAACTATATAGGATTACATAGACGAGCTGTTTTTGGCCTTGCAGCGCCATTTATGGCTGTCTTCACAGTCTCTGTGTGAGTGCACATCGCTCTGTAGTCTGTCTGCAGCCACAGCCGGTTGTAGTCTGCTCAGGGTGCATCACTGCCTCATACCGTTCCATTGCCCTTTTTTGCAATTAGTGCAGCTTGCTGCACATTTTTTCAAATTTATCCTATTAGTGGCTTTCCATCCGTATCCTGCTAGATTGTGGAAAAACACTATATAGGATTACGTAGAGGAGGTTTTTTGGCCTTGCAGCGCCGTTTATGGCTGTCTGCACGGTCTGTGTGTGAGTGCAGCTGGCTCTGTAGTCTGTTCTGCCACCACAGCCGGTTGTAGTCAGCTCAGGGTGCGCCACTGCCTCATACCGTTCATTGTCCTTTTTTGCAATTAGTGCAGCCTGCTGCACATTTTTTCAAATTTATCCTATTAGTGGCTTTCCATCCGTATCCTGCTAGATTTTGGAAAAACTATATAGGATTAAGTAGAGGAGCGTTTTTTGGCCTTGCAGCGCCGTTTACGGCTGTCTGCACGGTCTGTGTGTGAGTGCAGCTCGCTCTGTAGTCTGTTCTGTGGAAAAAACAAAAAGTTTATAAAGTTCACCAAACACTCCACTTTAGAGTTGTGTAGGCCACATTAGCTCATATTAAAGTCTAGTCCACACTTGATAAAATTAGTGTTCCTTATAACTGTTAGCAGCTGTTCAGGAATAAGCACACTAAGCCCTTAGTACTTTTCTGCCTATCTTTATCAGTCTACCAAGATGAAGAAGGCAGGGAGTAAGGAACGTGGGCGTGGAGCAGGGAGAGGACGTGGGGATTCTGTGCCTGCTGCGAGCACCGGTGAATCATCATCCCCCAGTTTTAGCAGGGAACAGTCCTTCATGCGCAGCTTTGTAGGAGCTCGCCGTGCCCCGCTGCTGCGAGATGAACAAATTGAAGCTGTTTTCAGATGGATGGCAGCTAATGCATCGACTTCAATTAGTGCCACATCCTCTCAGGCACAGAGCACTGAAGAGCATCCATCTGTCTCTTCACCACCTGCCAAATTGCCCAGGCAGTCAGAGAGCCCAGGACAGGAGCCATCTCTACTTCTGTTCTCTGAATCTCTTGGCTTGGAAAGAGGGGGCCAGCCAAGCAGCATTGGAGAAATGGAAGAAGAGGCAGTATGCAGTGATGCCCAACAGCTTTGTCTCTCTGACTCTGAAGAGATGGGTGGGCCTGTGCCTTCGGTCAGCACACTTCAGTACGCATCTGATGATGAGACTCGGGTGCCACTTTCAGGTGCGTACTGTGCTGCCGAGACTACCCAGGAGAAGCAGTTGGTGGAAGAGGGTAGTGTAGATGATGAGGTCCTTGACCCATCATGGCGTGTGGTACAGGAAGGTGGTGGGAGCAGTTCTGAGGAAGAGATTCCCCGAACGGCACAAAAGAGGGAGGGGGAAGACTGCGGAGCCTGTAGCCTCCACTTTGGCACCCGTTAGGAGCATGCCTCTTCCAAAAGCCAAAACGGGTGCTCCTAAGACTTGCAGTGCCTGGTCCTTTTTTGACACAGTTGCAGATGACATTTGCTTTGTCAAATGCAAGATGTGTCATCAGAAAGTCAAAAGAGGGAAAAATGTCAGCAACTTCAATACCACAAATATGTGGAAACTAGTTTTGAGCGATACCTTCCGATATTTGAAAGTATCGGTATCGGATGGTATCGGCCGATATCCGAAAAATATTGGATATCGACGATACCGATACCCGATACCAATGCAAGTCAATGGGACACAAGGAAACTCTCCTTCAGGCCCTGGGATCCATATTCATGTGTAAAATAAAGAATAAAAATAAAAAATAGGGATATACTCACCCTCTGACGCGCCCTGGTAGTAACCGCTGTAACCGGCAGCCTCCGTTCCTAAGAATGAGCGAGTGAAAAACCTGCAATGACGTCGCGGCTTGTGATTGGTCGCGTGACCACTCATGTGACCGATCATGCGACCAATCACAAGCCGCGACGTCATCGCAGGTCCTTCACTCTCTCATTCTTAGGAACGGAGGCTGCCGGTTGCACGTCTGAGGTCCAGGCTCCGTTGGAGGGGTGAGTATATCCATTTTTTTTTTTTTATTCTTTATTTTCTTTATTTTTTACATGAATATGGATCCCAGGGCCTGAAGGAGAGTCTCCTCTCCTCCAGACCCTGGGAACCATACACTGGGAACTTCCGATTCCGATTTCCATTATCACAAAAATATCGGAACTCGGTATCGGAATTCCGATACCACAAATATTGGCCGATACCCGATACTTGCGGTATCGGAATGCTCAACACTAGTGGAAACATGTGCGGACCAAGCACGCGGTGGAGTTACAAAAACACACTGAAGACTTAGGCCAACCTACAGCGGCACCTACCACCTCTTCAGCTCGTGTTGTTGCCTCTTTCTCCAGCTTGCACACAGCTGGCTTGGCTTCCTCACAGGATCACCATGGAAGAACCTCTGGCACTGTTGTCCACAGACCCAGTGTAATTCCACCCACAGCACCACGTTCCCAGTCATCCTCACACTCCCAGCCCAGTCTACAGCCATCGGTAGCACAGCCATGGGAGAAAAGGTGGCCATTCTCGGCAAACCACCCCCGAGCACAGTCTCTGAATGCTGGCATTGCAAAACTACTGTCTCTTGAAATGCTGTCATTCAGGCTGGTGGAGACTGACAGCTTCCGTAACTTGATGGCATTGGCAGTCCCACAATACAACGTGCCCAGCCGCTTTTATTTCAGCAGGCAAGCCGTCCCTGCCCTGCACAAGCATGTGGAGGGACACATAAAACACGTGCTACTGAACGCCGTCAGTAGCAAGGTCCACATCACCACCGATGCGTGGACCAGTCACCATGGACAGGAGCGATACCTTTCCCTTACTGCCCATTGGGTTAATGTTGTTGAGCCGGGTACAGATCGTGCGAGTGGTGCAGGACGTGTTCTGCCAACTCCAAGGATTGCAGGAATCCAGTCTGTACGCATTGACTCCTTCTCATACACAAATTCCTCAGAATCATCGCTGCAGGAGCCGTCACAGTCCGCCTCCACATGGACCCGTGAACGTTTACCTGTTACGACCGATATGAGCACAGCTGTGGCCAAACATCAACAGGCTGCCTTGAAATTAATTTCTTTGGGGAATCGAACCCACACAGCGCAGGAGCTCTGGAATGCCATCAAGCAGGACAGCGACGTGTGGTTTGTGCCAGCGAATCTCTAGCCAGGCATGGTAGTGTGTGACAATGGCCGAAATCTGGTGGCAGCTCTGGGCCTAGGTAACCTCATTCACATACCATGTCTGGCACATGTGCTCAACTTGGTTGTGCAGAGTTTTTTGAGGGACTATCCGGATCTTGATGCACTGCTGCACACTAGAGTGTGCTCACTTGCGGCATTCCAGCATGGCAAGATCGCGCATTGCAGCTCTGCAGCACCTATTCCACCTTCCTGAACATCGCATCATATGTGACCTACCCACCAGTTGGAATTCCACATTACATAGTGTGGTGATACGCTACCTGAGTGTGCTGGGGGACACTCGCTTGGCATAGGATTCAAGCACTCAGGCACGGTACCTCGCACAAATCTGGTCAAATCTGGTTTATTAAACTTCATAAACCACATGACATACAGTCTATTTCATTATGTCCATGAACTTATCACGACCAGCAGTCTGTTCATGCAGCAGATAAACTTCTCTGACATATATTACAATCCCCTTGTCTGGGGTTACCTTTCAGGAGTTCCACTCCTCATGCTGACTTCACATCAGTCCCAGGTCCTCAACACAGACCGTCCAGGTCTACGGTCTCCAGGTGCTTCCAGGACGACTCCACTCCCAGGAGCCTCCAACACTGACCGTCCAGGTCTATGGTCTCTAGGTGCTTTCAGGATGACTCCACTCCCAGGAGCCTTCAAAACTGACCATCCAGGACCTACAGCACACAGGCCACTCTGCAGTGTCCAGCCAGGACACATGGAAGTGTGTCCACCCTGACAGACTCCCAAAACACTCACACCATGTGCTACACACACCTCCTTTACATAGGTGTAACCACACCCAGGTACCTGTGACATGGCCAGTCAGGTGAGCGTGACATCACCACAGGTCCTTAAAACACAAAACCATCTTAGGTGTTCAGACACGCCTCTTTGGGTGGGTTTGTAGGTGACTTGACCCACCCATCTGTCCAATCACCTGGAAGCCTTCCCAATGTAAACAAAACCCTCAGCAGCAGATCTGCTTGAGCAAAACATACCCAGGCTTCCATCACAGGGCCACCCACCTCTGCGATATACATACCGGCCATTCACAACACTGCCAGTCACTGTTTCATCACAATTATGCTTCCAAGTGCATCTTGAAGTGCACAGACAGTGCCCCCTGGCTGTAACATTGGTCACTGCACCACAATATGTAGGAGCGGTTGTGTGAGCAGCAGCAAGCAGTAATGGAGTACAAGCTGCATCAGGCGCAAAGATGTCGCACTGCGCGCCATTCAGACTTCACAACCACAGAGTGGGCCACTATGAAGGACGTCTGCCAGGTTTTGCGTCCCTTCGATTATTCCACGCGGATGGCAAGTGCAGAGGTTGAACTAGTCAGCATGACTGTCCCCCTTATCTGCCTGCTTCATCAAACACTGCAAGCGCTAAGGGATGATGTTGTGGAAGAGGTGGAGGATGAGGAGTCACCAATTCCATCAGCTTCTGGACAGTCAGCGCTACGTGGTTCCTCACAAAGGCCTAGGCAGGGGTCACTTTGTGAGGAGGATGAGGGGGAGTCAATGGAGGAGGAAGACATCGATCCAGAGGAGGGAGTTACACAATTCTCCAATAGTCAGTGTGTAGAGCGACGGTGGGGTGATGCAGAGCAGGCAGAGATCACACCTCAAGCAGGGGACAGCGTTTCTTGGCCAGTTGGCAGTCTGTAGCACATGATTGATTACATGCTGCAGTGCCTGAGAAACAACCGCCGCATCGCCCACATTCTCAACACGGCTGATTATTGGGTGTACACCCTCCTAGATCCTCGCTACCAGGACAACTTACAAAGCCTCATAACACCGTTGAACCGGGAGAGTAAAATGCAGGAGTACCAAGATACACTGGTGAATTCCATCATCTTCTCCAGTCCATCTGAGAGCAGTGCTGCTAGTGCTTTACAGAGCAGCTCAGTGCGTTGAGGCAGTGGAGGAAGCTCTGCACAAAGAGGGAGCAGGAGCAGTGCCTCAGCACAAGGCAAGACCAGTATGGCCCAACTGTGGCACAGTTTTGTGTGCCCGCCACAAATGTCTACACCATCACAGGCAGCTCCAGTCAGCAGGAGGCAACGTTTCTGTCAGATGGTGACAGACTACATGTCTTGCCCTCTTACTGTACTCCCAGACGGCTCTTCCCCCTTCAAGTTTTGGGTCTCTAAGCTGGATACATGGCCAGAGCTAAGCCAGTATGCATTGGAGGTGCTGGCTTGCCCTGCTGCTAGTGTATTATCGGAACGCGTCTTTAGTGCCGCAGGTGGTGTACTAACAGAGCGTCGCATGCGACTATCCTCCGATAACGTTGACCAGCTTACTTTTCTGAAAATGAACAAGGCCTGGATCTCGCAGGAATTTGCCACTCCTCTTCCAGATTAAATAATTGGTTAGCTACAGTATCCAGGTCTCCTGTTGCTTTCATGTTTCTACCACCTGAAATGTAATCCCTGGGCTCCAACACCACCAGTTGATGCTCAGAAGTGCCATCTGCACAGTCAAAACACATGATCCAGTGCTATTGGGTTTCAGTAACGTCAGCTGATCCCCAGCTGTGTATCCGGCAATGTGTCCTGCGACCGCCACGCTGAAACAACAACTGAAATTTAAGGGAACCTGTCCCCCCCCAGGTGTTTGTTACTGAAGAGCCACCTTGTGCAGCAGTAATGCTGCACAAGGAAAAGGTAGCTCTTTTAGTTTTGCTCCTTGCACACGCTGAACTTAACACTTATAAAATGTGTCCCCTGGTACCGTAAAACCATCCGGGAGGGGGGACTTTGCTTCGTAATGGGACGAAGCACAGCCATCATCCCTACCCCCTTGGCAACGTGCGCTGCCTCCTTAGCGTTGTTTGAATCTGTCCCGTAGCCTGCGCTGTAATTTTCAACCTTGGCTATGCGCAGTTAGCGCTGCCCGTCTTCTGACATCATTTGTTGTCAGGCTGACTGAGCCTGTGCGGCTGTGCTGCCCGAGATCCCGCCTCGCAGTCTCTTCTGATTTAATAATACTGCGGGCCTTGGATCCATGGGCATGCGCAGTGCATATCTTCACCTCAGGCTCTCACTCATCTCCCTCTGCCTTCTTCAGACTATGCGGCGTCAGCTGATCCCTACTAGCATGCAACTACCGTGACGCCGCACAGTCTGAAAAACTGAAAGGAGGTGAGTGAGAGGTGAAGATATGCACTGCGCATGCCCATGGATCCCAGGCCCGCAGTGTGATTACATTAGACCACACTGCGAGGCAGGATCTCGGGCAGCGTGGCCGCACAGGCGCAGCCAGCCTGACAACAAATGATGTCAGAAGACGGGCAGCGCTAACTGCACATGGCCAAGGTTGAACATAACAGCGCAGGCTCCGAGACAGTCAAAGAACGCTGAGGAGGCGGCGCATGGCGCCAAGGGGGTAGGAATAATGGCTGTGCTGCATCCCATTATAAAGGAAAGTCCCATCTCCGGGTACGGTTTCACTGTATCAGGGGACACATTTTATAAGTGTTTAGTTCTGCGTTTGCAAGGAGCATAATTAAAAGAGCCACCTTTTCCTTTTGCAGCATTAGTGCTGCACAAGTTGGATCTTTCAGCTACAAACGCCTGGGGGGGGTTAAAGGTTACCTTTCAACTTGCTCCAATTAGGCCCTGGAAGTGCTGTATCCACAGTCAACACTTGCTGCCGTGTTATTGGGGTTCAGTAATGCCAGCTGCTCCCCTGCTGTGTTGCGGCATTAACTCTAGCCTGCTCCTCCTGCTATCCTTGGACTTCAACACCGCCAGTTGCTGCCCGGAAGTGCTGTCTCCACAGTCAACACTTGCTGCCGTGTTATTGGGGTTCAGTAACGCCAGCTGCTCCCCTGCTGTGTTGCGGCAATAACTCTAGCCTGCTCCTCCTGCTATCCTTGGGCTTCAACACCGCCAGTTGCTGCCCGGAAGTGCTGTCTCCACAGTCAACACTTGCTGCCGTGTTATTGGGGTTCAGTAACGCCAGCTGCTCCCCTGCTGTGTTGCGGCAATAACTCTAGCCTGCTCCTCCTGCTATCCCTGGGCTTCAACACTGCCAGTTGCTGCCCGGAAGTGCTGTCTCCACAGTCAACACTTGCTGCCGTATTATTGGGGTTCAGTAATGCCAGCTGCTCCCCTGCTGTGTTGCGGCAATAACTCTAGCCTGCACCTCCTGCTATCCCTGGGCTTCAACACCGCCAGTTGCTGCCCGGAAGTGCTGTCTCCACAGTCAACACTTGCTGCCGTGTTATTGGGGTTGAGTAACGCCAGCTGCTCCCCTGCTGTGTTGCGGCAATAACTCTAGCCTGCTCCTCCTGCTATCCCTGGGATTCAACACCGCCAGTTGCCGCCTGGAAGTGCTGTCTCCACAGTCAACACTTGCTGCCGTGTTATTGGGGTTCAGTAATGCCAGCTGCTCCCCTGCTGTGTTGCGGCAATAACTCTAGCCTGCTCCTCCTGCTATCCCTGGGCTTCAACACCGCCAGTTGCTGCCCAGAAGTGCTGTCTCTACAGTCAACACTTGCTGCCGTGTTATTGGGGTTCAGTAACGCCAGCTGCTCCCCTGCTGTGTTGCGGCAATAACTCTAGCCTGCTCCTCCTGCTATCCCTGGGCTTCAACACCGCCAGTGGCTGCTCAGAAGTGCTGTTTGCACAGAGAAAAACACTTGCTCCTGTTTTAGTGGGGTTCAGTAACGTCAGCTGTTCCCCTGCTGTGTATCCGGCAATGTGTCCTGCGACCGCCACGCTGACACTCCATCAGATGTTAAACTGCCTCGAGTGCAGGCTTCGGCCTACACTCTTCTCCTCCTGCTGTCCCTGGGCTCCAACACCACTAGTTGCTGCTCTGAAGTGCTGTTTGCACAGAGAAAAACACTCGCTCCTGTGTTAGTGGGGTTCAGTAACGTCAGCTGTTCCCCTGCTGTGTATCCGGCAATGTGTCCTGCGACCGCCACGCCAATGTGTCCTGCGACCTCCACGCTGACACTCCATCAGATGTTAAACTTCCTCAAGTGCAGGCTTTGGCCTACACTCTGCTCCTCCTGCTGACACTGGGCTCTAACACTGCCAGTTGGTGCTGCACAGAAAAAAACACTCACTGCTGTCTTAGTGGGGTTCAGTAACGCCAGCTGCGCCCCTGCTGTGTTGCGGCAATAACTCTACCCTGCTCCTCCTGCTGTCCCAGGGCTACAACACTGCTAGCTGCTCAGAAGTGTCTTTGGCACAGGTACTCCCTCCTGCCCAGCCCGGTTACAGCACGCCAGCTGTTTCCAGGTAGTGTCAAGGTCACTTGGCCTCCAATAAGTTGTCCTGTCGGGTTGAGGTCGGGATAGCTGACTTCATGGTGCCTGCAGTTTAGGTGCTTCCTATGTGGGCTGCGGGAACTGGCAATCAAGGCTGGTTCGGTAGTGCCAATAGGATAAGCTCCCCCTGTAGGACTGTGGATTTTTGGTAACCACGGCCAGCTCGCGGCCTAGCTACTTTTGTTTTTCCTGTGGACCTTCTTCTGCCTATCAGAGTTCCAGCACCATTAGCTGGTTCTTAGGAAGACAATCTTGAATAGGTCCCCCTGGTTCCAGTACCGTCAGCTGGTTCCAGGCAGAGCCTTTGGCTTAGGTGCCTCCTTCTGGGTATCCGAGTTCCACCAATGTCAGGTGGTCCTTGGTAGTGCTTTCTGGCATGGGTGTTATGACCCCAATGGCGAGGGTCTCAGAGGAACGTGGAAGTCTGCAGAATACAAAAATCCAGCTCATAGGGCAGTGGTAACTGGGTTGACCATATATCTACTCCTAACGCCAACACTAGAAGTAGCCGGGGATCATTCCTACGTTGATTCTAGATGACACGCGCCAGCCGGAGAATCTAGCTACCCCTAGTAGAGGAAAACAAAGACCTTTCTTGCCTCCAGAGAAGGGGACCCCAAAGCTGGATAGAAGCCCCCCACAAATAATGACGGTGAGGTAAGAGGAAATGACAAACACAGAAATGAACCAGGTTTAGCACAGAGAGGCCCGCTTACTGATAGCAGAATAAAGAAAGGTAACTTATATGGTCAACAAAAACCCTATCAAAATCCACACTGGAAATTCAAGAACCCCCGAACCGTCTAACGGTCCGGGGGAAGAACACCAGCCCCCTAGAGCTTCCAGCAAAGGTCAGGATATAGATTTGGAACAAGCTGGACAAAAATACAAAACCAAAACAAATAGCAAAAAGCAAAAGGCAGACTTAGCTGATATAACTGGAACCAGGATCAGTAGACAAGAGCACAGCAGACTAGCTCTGATAACTACGTAGCCAGGCATAGAACTGAAGGTCCAGGGAGCTTATATAGCAACACCCCTAACTAACGACCCAGGTGCGGATAAAAGGAATGACAGAAAAACCAGAGTCAAAAAACTAGTAACCACTAGAGGGAGCAAAAAGCAAATTCACAACAGTACCCCCCCCTTAGTGAGGGGTCACCGAACCCTCACCACGACCACCAGGGCGATCAGGATGAGCGGCATGAAAGGCACGAACTAAATCGGCCGCATGAACATCAGAGGCGACCACCCAGGAATTATCCTCCTGACCATAGCCCTTCCACTTGACCAGGTACTGAAGCCTCCGCCTGGAGAGGCGAGAATCCAAGATCTTCTCCACCACGTACTCCAACTCGCCCTCAACCAACACCGGAGCAGGAGGCTCAGCAGAAGGAACTACAGGCACAATGTACCGCCGCAACAAGGACCTATGAAATACATTGTGAATAGCAAACGACACAGGAAGATCCAGACGAAAAGATACAGGATTAAGGATTTCCAATATCTTGTAAGGCCCAATAAAACGAGGTTTAAATTTGGGAGAGGAGACCTTCATAGGAACAAAGCGGGAAGAAAGCCATACCAAATCCCCAACGCGTAGTCGGGGACCCAAACCGCGGCGGCGGTTGGCAAAGCGCTGAGCCTTCTCCTGTGACAACTTCAAGTTGTCCACCACATGATTCCAGATCTGCTGCAACCTATCCACCACAGAATCCACCCCAGGACAGTCAGAAGGCTCCACATGACCCGAAGAAAAGCGAGGATGGAAACCAGAGTTGCAGAAAAAAGGCGAAACCAAGGTGGCGGAACTAGCCCGATTATTAAGGGCAAACTCAGCCAACGGCAAGAATGTCACCCAATCGTCCTGATCAGCAGAGACAAAACACCTCAAATAAGCCTCCAAAGTCTGATTGGTTCGCTCCGTCTGTCCATTAGTCTGAGGATGGAAAGCAGACGAAAACGACAAATCAATGCCCATCCTACTACAAAAGGATCGCCAGAACCTGGAAACGAACTGGGATCCTCTGTCTGACACAATATTCTCAGGGATGCCGTGCAAACGAACCACGTTCTGGAAAAACACAGGAACCAGATCAGAAGAGGAAGGCAGCTTAGGCAAAGGAACCAAATGGACCATCTTGGAGAAGCGATCACATATCACCCAGATAACGGACATGCCCTGAGATAGCGGAAGATCAGAAATGAAATCCATGGAGATATGTGTCCAAGGTCTCTTCGGAACAGGCAAGGGCAAGAGCAAACCGCTGGCACGAGAACAGCAAGGCTTAGCTCGAGCACAAGTCCCACAGGACTGCACAAATGACCGCACATCCCTTGACAAGGAAGGCCACCAAAAGGACCTGGCCACCAGATCTCTGGTGCCAAAAATTCCCGGGTGACCTGCCAACACCGAGGAATGAACCTCGGAAATGACTCTGCTGGTCCACTTATCCGGGACAAACAGTCTGTCAGGTGGACAAGACTCAGGCCTATCAGCCTGAAATCTCTGCAACACACGTCGCAGATCCGGAGAAATAGCTGACAAGATAACTCCATCTTTAAGAATACCAACAGGATCAGCGACACCAGGAGCATCAGGCACAAAGCTCCTAGAAAGAGCATCGGCCTTCACATTCTTTGAACCTGGTAAATACGAGACAACAAAATCAAAGCGGGAGAAAAACAATGACCAGCGGGCCTGTCTCGGATTAAGGCGTTTAGCAGACTCGAGATACATCAGATTTTTGTGATCAGTCAAGACCACCACACGATGCTTAGCACCCTCGAGCCAATGACGCCACTCCTCAAATGCCCATTTCATGGCCAACAACTCCCGATTGCCCACATCATAATTTCGCTTGGCAGGCGAAAACTTCCTAGAGAAAAAGGCACAAGGTTTCATAACAGAGCAACCAGGGCCTCTCTGCGACAAAACGGCCCCTGCCCCAATCTCCGAAGCATCCACCTCAACCTGAAAGGGAAGTGAGACGTCAGGCTGGCACAAAACAGGCGCCGAAGTAAACCGGCGTTTCAACTCCTGGAAAGCCTCCACGGCAGCAGGAGCCCAGTTAGCTACATCGGAGCCCTTCTTGGTCATATCCGTCAAAGGTTTCACAATGCTAGAAAAATTAGCGATAAAACGACGGTAGAAGTTAGCGAAGCCCAAGAACTTCTGAAGACTCTTAACTGACGAGGGCTGAGTCCAATCAAGAATAGCTCGGACCTTGACTGGGTCCATCTCCACAGCAGAAGGGGAAAAAATGAACCCCAAAAAGGGAACCTTCTGTACACCAAAGAGACACTTTGAGCCCTTGACAAACAAAGAATTTTCACGCAAAATTTTAAAGACCAACCTGACCTGCTCCACATGCGAATCCCAATTATCAGAAAAAACCAAAATATCATCCAGATAAACAATCAAAAATTTATCCAGATACTTCCGGAAAATGTCATGCATAAAGGACTGAAAAACTGAAGGCGCATTGGAGAGCCCAAAAGGCATCACCAAGTACTCAAAATGACCTTCGGGCGTATTGAATGCGGTTTTCCATTCATCACCTTGCTTAATGCGCACAAGGTTGTACGCACCACGAAGGTCTATCTTGGTGAACCACTTGGCACCCTTAATCCGGGCAAACAAGTCAGACAACAGCGGTAAAGGATACTGAAATTTGACAGTGATCTTATTTAAAAGCCGATAATCAATACAAGGTCTCAAAGATCCGTCCTTTTTTGCCACAAAAAAGAATCCCGCACCAAGAGGGGAAGAAGACGGACGAATATGTCCTTTCTCCAGAGACTCCTTGATATATGAACGCATAGCGGTATGTTCAGGTACCGACAGATTAAACAGTCTTCCCTTAGGAAATTTACTGCCTGGGATCAAATCTATAGCACAGTCACAGTCCCTATGAGGAGGCAGTGCACTGGACTCAGACTCACTGAAGACATCCTGATAATCAGACAAATACTCCGGAACTTCCGAAGGCGTAGAAGAAGCAATAGACACAGGCAGGGAATCCCCATGAATACCACGACAGCCCCAACTTGAGACTGACATATCCTTCCAGTCCAGGACTGGATTATGGGTCTGTAACCATGGCAGCCCTAAAACAACCAAATCATGCATTTTATGTAAAACCAGGAAACGTATCACCTCGCGGTGTTCAGGAGTCATGCACATGGTAACCTGTGTCCAATACTGCGGTTTATTTGCTGCCAATGGTGTAGCATCAATACCCCTAAGAGGAATAGGATTTTCTAATGTTTCAAGAGTAAAACCACAGCGCTTAGCAAATGAGAGATCCATGAGACTCAGGGCAGCACCTGAATCTACAAACGCCATGACAGGATAAGATGACAGTGAGCAAATCAAAGTACAGACAGAATAAATTTAGGTTGCAAATTACCAACGGTGACAGGACTAACAACCTTAGCTATACGTTTAGAGCATGCTGAGATAACATGTGTAGAATCACCACAGTAGTAGCACAAGCCATTCCGGCGTCTATGAATTTTCCGCTCATTTCTAGTCAGGATTCTATCACATTGCATTAAATCAGGTGTCTGTTCAGACAACACCATGAGGGAATTTGCGGTTTTTCTATCACATTGCACCGAATTAGGTGTCTGTTCAGACAACACCATGAGGGAATTTGCGGTTTTGCGCTCCCGCAACCGCCGGTCAATTTGAATAGCCAGTGCCATAGTATCATTCAGACCTGTGGGAATGGGAAAACCCACCATAACATTCTTAATGGCTTCAGAAAGGCCATTTCTAAAATTAGCGGCCAGTGCACACTCGTTCCAATGTGTCAGCACGGACCATTTCCGAAATTTTTGGCAATACACTTCAGCCTCGTCCTGCCCCTGAGACATAGCCAGCAAGGCCTTTTCTGCCTGAATCTCAAGATTGGGTTCCTCATAAAGTAAACCGAGCGCCAGGAAAAACGCATCAAGATCAGCCAATGCCGGATCTCCTGGCGCCAGCGAAAAAGCCCAATCCTGAGGGTCGCCCCGTAAGAACGAAATAACAATTTTTACTTGCTGAGCAGAATCTCCAGATGAACAGGGTCTCAGGGACAAAAACAATTTACAATTATTCACGAAATTGCTAAACTTAAACCTGTCTCCGGAAAACAGTTCAGGAATCGGTATTTTAGGTTCTGACCTAGGATTTCTGATAACATAGTCTTGTATGCCCTGCACACGAGTAGCCAGCTGGTCCACACTTGTAATCAAGGTCTGGACATTCATGTCTGCAGCAAGCATAGCCACTCTGAGGTAAAGGGGAAGAAGAAAAAAAAAAAAAAAAAACTCAGAATCTTCTTTCTTATAATCCCTCTTCTGCAATGCATTAAACATTTAATACTGGCCTGGCAAACTGTTATGACCCCAATGGCGAGGGTCTCAGAGGAACGTGGAAGTCTGCAGAATACAAAAATCCAGCTCATAGGGCAGTGGTAACTGGGTTGACCATATATCTACTCCTAACGCCAACACTAGAAGTAGCCGGGGATCATTCCTACGTTGATTCTAGATGACACGCGCCAGCCGGAGAATCTAGCTACCCCTAGTAGAGGAAAACAAAGACCTTTCTTGCCTCCAGAGAAGGGGACCCCAAAGCTGGATAGAAGCCCCCCACAAATAATGACGGTGAGGTAAGAGGAAATGACAAACACAGAAATGAACCAGGTTTAGCACAGAGAGGCCCGCTTACTGATAGCAGAATAAAGAAAGGTAACTTATATGGTCAACAAAAACCCTATCAAAATCCACACTGGAAATTCAAGAACCCCCGAACCGTCTAACGGTCCGGGGGAAGAACACCAGCCCCCTAGAGCTTCCAGCAAAGGTCAGGATATAGATTTGGAACAAGCTGGACAAAAATACAAAACCAAAACAAATAGCAAAAAGCAAAAGGCAGACTTAGCTGATATAACTGGAACCAGGATCAGTAGACAAGAGCACAGCAGACTAGCTCTGATAACTACGTAGCCAGGCATAGAACTGAAGGTCCAGGGAGCTTATATAGCAACACCCCTAACTAACGACCCAGGTGCGGATAAAAGGAATGACAGAAAAACCAGAGTCAAAAAACTAGTAACCACTAGAGGGAGCAAAAAGCAAATTCACAACACATGGGTACTTCCTGCTTAGTAACCGGGTTCCAGTACCGTCAGCATGTCCTCGGTTGTTCTATTGGCTCTTTTACCTTCTGCTACCCATCCGGGTTCCAGTACCATCAGCTGTTTCTCGGCAGTGTCTTTTGCTCTTGTACCTTCTGCTCCCTATCCTGGTTCCAGTACCGTCAGCTGGTTCCGGGCAGAGCCTTTGGCTTAGGTGCCTCCTTCTGGGTATCCGAGTTCCACCAACGTCAGGTGGTCCTTGGTAGTGCTTTCTGGCACAGGTACTTCCTGCTTTGTAACCGGGTTCCAGTACCGTCAGCTGGTCCTCGGCAGTTCCATTGGCTCTTGGACCTTCGGGTAGCCATCCGGGTTCCAGTACCATCAGCTGGTTCTCGGCATTTCCACAGCCTTCTTGTACCTTCTGCTACATTTCCAAGTTCAAGACCCTAAAGACGACGACCCTGAAGACCACCCCTAAGATGACGACGACCCCAGAGACGACGACCCCTGAGATGAAGACCCTGGAGACGACGACCCTGAAGACCACCCCGAAGACGACGATGACCCCGGAGTCGACGACCCTGGAGACGACGACCCTGGAGACCGAGAAGCAGAAGAACAAGAAGATGCAGAACAAAGAGCAGAAGAACATTAAGCATAAGACTAAACATCAGAGTAAAAGATATCTAAATTATAAGCAGAAGAAGACTAAGCAGTGTATGGGGGTGAGTACATTCCTCCTCGTGGTACCCCTGGAAAAAGCTTGCTGTTGCAGGCCTAACTGAACACGGACAAATCCTGTTGTAACTCTTTTGTGACAGGCAGAACGGAAGGTGTAATCTTCAAACTTTTATAGATAACAACTACAGGAATGCCTGTCACAAATAAGAATATGATGAAGAAGTAGAATATGAAGAAGAATAATAGTTGAATAGAAAGAATATGACGAATGTAACAAAAAAGAATAATAGGTAGAAGATGAAGAAGAAGATGAATATGGTGAAGAAGAAGTTGATGTAAAAGATGCTGCTGCTGAGGATGATGAAGAAGAAAGTGTCGGAGAAGTAAAAAAGAAGGTGAAGAGCTTGGAAGTAGTGAAACATCAATATCTGACAAAATATAAAAAAAATCTTAACATATATTCAATATCTTTGTAACTCCGAACATCTTAAAAAAAAATGAAATTCCTGCTATTCCATTTGATTGGGCTAAACCTCTATGCCTTTAATGTCTCCGCCACCTCCCCCAATACATCCTACATTATTCTTAGTTGTTTTCCTTCATGTAGAATGAATCTACAAGGAAAGAAAGGGTTTATTTTAATTCCGATATTTTGGTCCCATTGACTTGCATTGGTATCGGGTATCGGTATTGGCGATATCCGATATTTTTTGAATATCGGCCGATCCAATCCGATACCGATACTTTTGGATATCGGAAGGTATCGCTCAACACTAGAAACCAACCAATTACATACTTGATTGCATTAGAAATGCACAAGAAATGCACTGTGTCAACATTCTGAAACAAATTATCAAAGTGAAAAGTGAATAATTAATATATATAGAACAAATCAATATGAAAATTCATCCCTTTTGGGTGTTTTGTGTTGAGTTTAAGAATCCAAAAAGCTTCTCTATTAGGCTTCTTTCACACTAGCGTCGGGCTCGGCCCGTCGTAGTGCGTCGGGCCGAGGTTACCGACGCTAGCGTTGTATACGCTGCACAACGGGGGCAGAGGATGCATTTTTCCAGCGCATCCGCCGCCCCATTGTGAGGTGCGGGGAGGTGGGGGGTGGAGTTCTGGCCGCGCATGCGCGGTCGGAAAAAGCGGACCGACGGCAGCAAAAAACGTTACATGTAGCGTTTTTTTGTGCCGACGGTCCGCCAAAGCACAATGCATCCGTCGCACGACGGATGCGACGTGTGGCAATCCGTCGCAATGCGTTCACTAATGCAAGTCAATGGAGAAAAAACGCATCCTGCAAGCACTTTTGCAGGATGCGTTTTTTGTCCAAAACGACGCATTGCGACGGAGGACAAAAAACGCCAGTGTGAAAGTAGCCTTAGTGAGCGGTTTCTGTCTGTTGCTTCTACGGGTGGAACCCACCACTTTTTCAAAGCCAAAAAATGCTAGGTGAGAAGTATCACCTTTATGAATATTAACAAAAGGCTTTGTTGCTCCTAAATAGGAGCCATTGTTGTTGGTACTATTATATAAATGTTTGGCTACTCTTTTTTTTTTTTATTTTGAGGCTGGTCAATTGATTTAGTTTTATCTACTGCAAATGGACACATATTACATCTGCTGCCAGCACACTTATAGAAACCTGCTACTGACAGCCACGATTTGACATTTCCAGGCTGTTTGACTATACTGGGAGACAGGGAGTTACCCAGAGTGAGACCTCTGCGAGCCACATATCTGCATCCGTTACCCATAATTGTGCATACATTTGCATCTTGATTACCGATGTATTTTAAATGGTAAAATAGACAGCATATGCAATAAAAATACAAATTTTGAATCGCAATTATTGAAATTTGTAATGTTGTGTGTGATGCCTGAAGTTGACTGAACTGATTTAGTTTTATCTACTGCAAATGGTCACACATTACTTCTATTGCCAGCACTCTTATAGAAACCTGTTACTGACAGCCATGATCTGACATTGCCAAGCTGTTTGACTAGACTGGGAGACAGGGAGTTACCCAGAGTGAGACCTCAGCGAGCCACATATCTGCATCCGTTACCCATAATCGTAAAAGTTTGTATGGCAGGGTGGGATCCGATGTAAGGGGTTTGTATGTTGATGAATCATCAAGAATATTATGAACTAGTTTAATGTATAAACTAGTGTCCAATACAACAATGCAACCACCTTTGTCGGACTGACTAATGGTTAAATTGGAGTTGTTGTGTAATTCATTGACAGCCCTGAACTCCAAGTTGGTTTTATTGCTGTATTGTTGAGAACCTTTGGTTCATTCATATAACAGCTTCAAGTCTCTCTCCACCAAGGACTGAAATAAATCAAGAGACACGACCCTGGACTGGAGTGGATAACAGGACAAATTTTGATGTACGATCTTATTGTCACTGTCCTGTATCAACCGATTCTCTTCATTATGATCCTGTAGTGATGGTAAAGCCATAACCGCATTTTTTTTCTTGAAAAGAAAAAGGAGCTGTCTCAAAAGGAGGTAACAATCTTATGGTTTGTCTTGCATCATGTGGATTCGAGTCCAAGAAAAAATGTCTTTTAACCGTAAGGAGTCTGGTGAATTTATTAACACCTTTACTATTTTGAAAGAGGTCAAAATTCCTACAAGGGACAAAATCCAAGCCTTTGTTCAAAATATCCTCTTGTGCTTTGGATTGAATTATTGGAGTGAATACATAGTTTGTGATTCCTGGTGTGTATTTGCCTGATTCTGTAGTTCTGAGTAGGGTTGAGCGAAACGGATTGGACAAATTCAAAAATCGCCGACTTTCGGCAAAGTCGGGTTTCATGAAACCCGACCCGATCCTAGTGTGGGATCGGCCATGCGGTCGGTGATCTTCGCGCCAAAGTCGCGTTTTGTATGATGCGTTCAGTGCCATTTCTCAGCCAATGAAGGAGGACGCAGAGTGTGGGCAGTGTGATGACATAGGTCTCGGTCCCCACCATCTTAGAGAAGGGCATGACAGTGATTGGCTTGCTTTCTGCGGCGTCACAGGGGGTATAAAGGGGCATGCACACCGACCGCCATCTTACTTCTGCCGATCTTAGCATAGGGAGAGATTGCTGCAGCTTCGTCAGAAGAAGGGATATAGTTAGGGAGGGAAGATTAACCCCCAAACCGCTTGTGCTGTATAGTGTTGAGCATTCCGATACCGCAAGTATCGGGTATCGGCCGATACTTGCGGTATCGGAATTCCGATACCGAGATCCGATATTTGCCGCGTATCGGATACCGGAATCGGAAGTTCCCAGGATTCAAACTGCACGAATTCAGCCAATGAGGAATGATTCTGAGTGTGGGCACATCCTGTTCAGCATGGTGGGCATGAAACTACTGGCAAGGCTGTGATTGGCTGCTGAAATTATGTCATGCTGCAGTTTAAAAGTCGCTGGCGCCATTTTGCGCTCACTCTGCTGTGAATTCAGTTAGTGACAGGACGCTGTTTGCTTACTGAGGGCCAGTTGAGATAGCGATTTGCTTTATTGTTCTTTTCCAAGGCTAATTTAGCAACCGCTGTGTTCACCTACTAATCACCTTGCTTTTGCCTTGCAGCGCTGTTTTCACAGCGATCTGCAAGGTCTCTGTGTGTGTGTGTGTGTGTGCAGCCCACTCTCTAGTCTGTGTGCAGCCATAGGCCATAGCTGGTTGTATTCAGTTCAGGGAGGGTGGTTCACTGCCTCATACTGTTCTATTTTTTTTTTCTTTTTCAAGTAGTGCAGGCTGCTGCACATTTTTTCTAATAATTCCGATTAGTGTCTTTCCACCCGTATACAGCTAAATTGTGGAAAAACACTAGATAGGATAACGTAGAGGAGTGTTTTTGGGCCTTGCAGCGCCGTTTACGGCTGTCTGCACGGTCTCCGTGTGTTGTGAAATTGGATTCTGGGCTCCCCCGGTGGCCACTTGTGGAATTGAACTTGTGTGCATCATCCCCTCTGTTCACCTGCTCCTATCAGTATGTGGGAGTCGCTATATAACCTTGCTCCTCTGTCAGTTTCTTGCCGGTCAACAATGTAATCAGAAGCCTTCTGTGCTTGTTCCTGCTACTAGACAACTCCCAGCTAAGTTGGACTTTTGTCCTTGTGTGTTTTTGCATTTTGTTCCTGTTCACAGCTGCTGTTTCGTTACTGTGTCTGGAAAGCTCTTGTGATCGGAAATTGCCACTCTGGTGTTATGAGTTAATGCTAGAGTCTTAAAGGAATTTCTGGATGGTGTTTTGATAGGGTTTTCTGCTGACCATGAAAGTGTCCTTTCTGTCTTCCTGCTATCTAGAAAGCGGACCTCGATTTTTCTAAACCTATTTTCATACTACGTTTGTCATTTCATCTAAAATCACCGCCAATATATGTGGGGGCCTCTGTCTGCCTTTTGGGAAAATTTCTCTAGAGGTGAGCCAGGACTGTCTTTTCCTCTGCTAGGATTAGGTAGTTCTCCGGCTGGCGCTGGGCATCTAGGGTTAAAAAACGTAGGCATGCTACCCGGCCACTTCTAGTTGTGCGGCAGGTTTAGTTCATGGTCAGTATAGTTTCCATCTTCCAAGAGCTAGTTCTCATATATGCTGGGCTATGTTCTCTCGCCATTGAGAATCATGACAGTTTGACCGGCCCAAAAAAGGGTTAAATTACTGGCTGAGAAAGGAGAGAAAAAAGAAGTCTGCTACAATTTTTTTTTTTTTTTTTTCCTCTAGTTCTGAGTGTGCTCTTAATTGAATCACTTGCTAGTCTGCCTATACTGCAGCCTTCCTCTCTTTCTCTCCTTCTAATCCTTGAATGGCTCTGTGTTCACCTGTTTCAAATGGATCTTCAGAGTGTAGCTACAGGTTTGAATAATCTCGCCACAAAGGTACAAAATTTGCAAGATTTTGTTGTTCATGCACCTATGTCTGAGCCTAGAATTCCTTTGCCTGAATTCTTCTCGGGGAATAGATCTCACTTTCAAAATTTTAAAAATAATTGCAAATTGTTTTTGTCCCTGAAGTCTCGCTCTGCCGGAGACCCTGCACAGCAGGTCAGGATTGTAATTTCCTTGCTCCGGGGCGACCCTCAAGACTGGGCTTTTGCATTGGCACCAGGGGATCCTGCGTTGCTCAATGTGGATGCGTTTTTTCTGGCCTTGGGGTTGCTTTATGAGGAACCTCATTTAGAGCTTCAGGCGGAAAAGGCCTTGATGTCCTTGTCTCAGGGGCAAGATGAAGCTGAAATATACTGCCAAAAATTCCGCAAATGGTCTGTGCTTACTCAGTGGAATGAGTGCGCCCTGGCGGCGATTTTCAGAGAAGGTCTCTCTGATGCCATTAAGGATGTTATGGTGGGGTTCCCTGTGCCTGCGAGTCTGAATGAGTCCATGACGATGGCTATTCAGATCGATAGGCGTCTGCGGGAGCGCAAACCTGTGCACCATTTGGCGGTGTCTACTGAGAAAACGCCAGAAAATATGCAATGTGATAGAATTCTGTCCAGAAGCGAGCGGCAGAATTTTAGACGAAAAAATGGGTTGTGCTTCTATTGTGGTGATTCAACTCATGTTATATCAGCATGCTTTAAGCGTACTAAGAAGCCTGACAAGTCTGTTTCAATTAGCACTTTACAGTCTAAGTTTATTCTATCTGTGACCCTGATTTGTTCTTTGTCATCTATTACCGCGGACGCCTATGTCGACTCTGGCGCTGCTTTGAGTCTTATGGATTGGTCCTTTGCCAAACGCTGTGGGTATGATTTGGAGCCACTGGAGGCTCCGATACCTCTGAAAGGGATTGACTCCACCCCATTGGCTAGTAATAAACCACAATACTGGACACAAGTGACTATGCGTGTTAATCCGGATCACCAGGAGGTTATTCGCTTTCTGGTGCTGTATAATCTACATGATGTTTTGGTGCTGGGATTGCCATGGCTGCAATCTCATAACCCAGTCCTCGACTGGAGAGCTATGTCTGTGTTAAGCTGGGGATGTAAAGGAACTCATGGGGACGTACCTTTGGTTTCCATTTCATCATCTATTCCCTCTGAGATTCCTGAATTCTTGTCTGACTTTCGTGACGTTTTTGAAGAACCCAAGGTTGGTTCACTACCTCCGCACCGGGAGTGCGATTGTGCCATAGACTTGATTCCGGGTAGTAAATACCCTAAGGGTCGTTTATTTAATCTGTCTGTGCCTGAACACGCTGCTATGCGAGAATATATAAAGGAGTCCTTGGAAAAGGGACATATTCGTCCTTCGTCATCTCCCTTAGGAGCCGGTTTTTTCTTTGTGTCTAAGAAAGACGGCTCTTTGAGGCCGTGTATTGATTATCGACTTTTGAATAAAATCACGGTTAAATATCAATATCCGTTACCACTGCTTACTGATTTGTTTGCTCGTATAAAGGGGGCCAAGTGGTTCTCTAAGATTGATCTCCGTGGGGCGTATAATTTGGTGCGAATCAAGCAGGGGGATGAGTGGAAAACCGCATTTAATACGCCCGAGGGCCATTTTGAGTATTTGGTGATGCCTTTTGGTCTTTCAAATGCCCCTTCAGTCTTCCAGTCCTTTATGCATGACATTTTCCGCGATTATTTGGATAAATTTATGATTGTGTATCTGGATGATATTCTGATTTTTTCGGATGACTGGGACTCTCATGTCCAGCAGGTCAGGAGGGTTTTTCAGGTTTTGCGGTCTAATTCCTTGTGTGTGAAGGGTTCTAAGTGTGTTTTTGGGGTTCAAAAGATTTCTTTCTTGGGATACATTTTTTCCCCCTCTTCCATCGAGATGGATCCTGTCAAGGTTCAGGCTATTGGTGATTGGACGCAACCCTCTTCTCTTAAGAGTCTTCAGAAATTTTTGGGCTTTGCTAACTTTTATCGTCGATTTATTGCTGGTTTTTCTGATGTTGTAAAACCATTGACTGATTTGACTAAGAAGGGTGCTGATGTTGCTGATTGGTCCCCTGATGCTGTGGAGGCCTTTCGGGAGCTCAAGCGCCGCTTTTCTTCCGCCCCAGTGTTGCGTCAGCCTGATGTTGCTCTTCCTTTTCAGGTTGAGGTCGACGCTTCTGAAATCGGAGCTGGGGCGGTGTTGTCGCAGAGAAGTTCCGACTGCTCCGTGATGAGACCTTGTGCTTTTTTTTTTCCCGTAAATTTTCGCCCGCCGAGCGGAATTATGATATTGGGAATCGGGAGCTTTTGGCCATGAAGTGGGCTTTTGAGGAGTGGCGTCACTGGCTTGAGGGGGCCAGACATCAGGTGGTGGTATTGACTGACCACAAAAATTTAATTTACCTTGAGTCTGCCAGGCGCCTGAATCCTAGACAGGCGCGCTGGTCGTTGTTTTTCTCTCGGTTTAATTTTGTGGTGTCGTACCTACCAGGTTCTAAGAATGTTAAGGCGGATGCCCTTTCTAGGAGTTTTGAGCCTGACTCCCCTGGTAATTCTGAGCCCACAGGTATCCTTAAAGATGGAGTGATATTGTCTGCCGTTTCTCCAGACCTGCGGCGGGCCTTGCAGGAGTTTCAGGCGGATAGATCTGATCATTGCCCACCTGGTAGACTGTTTGTTCCTGATGATTGGACCAGTAGAGTCATCTCAGAGGTTGCATCAGATTTGGGGGCAGGTGGTGGACAATTTGAAGTTGTCCCAGGAGAAGACTCAGCTTTTTGCCAACCGCCGTCGTCGTGTTGGTCCTCGGCTTTGTGTTGGGGACTTGGTGTGGTTGTCTTCTCGTTTTGTCCCTATGAGGGTTTCTTCTCCTAAGTTTAAGCCTCGGTTCATCGGCCCGTACAAGATATTGGAGATTCTTAACCCTGTGTCCTTCCGTTTGGACCTCCCTGCATCCTTTTCGATTCATAATGTTTTTCATCGGTCATTGTTGCGCAGGTATGAGGTACCGGTTGTGCCTTCCGTTGAGCCTCCTGCTCCGGTGTTGGTTGAGGGTGAGTTGGAGTACGTTGTGGAAAAGATCTTAGACTCTCGTGTTTCCAGACGGAGACTCCAGTATCTGGTCAAATGGAAGGGATACGGTCAGGAGGATAATTCTTGGGTCACTGCCTCTGATGTTCATGCCTCCGATCTTGTCCGTGCCTTTCATAGGGCTCATCCTGATCGCCCTGGTGGTTCTGGTGAGGGTTCGGTGCCCCCTCCTTGAGGGGGGGGTACTGTTGTGAAATTGGATTCTGGGCTCCCCCGGTGGCCACTTGTGGAATTGAACTTGTGTGCATCATCCCCTCTGTTCACCTGCTCCTATCAGTATGTGGGAGTCGCTATATAACCTTGCTCCTCTGTCAGTTTCTTGCCGGTCAACAATGTAATCAGAAGCCTTCTGTGCTTGTTCCTGCTACTAGACAACTCCCAGCTAAGTTGGACTTTTGTCCTTGTGTGTTTTTGCATTTTGTTCCTGTTCACAGCTGCTGTTTCGTTACTGTGTCTGGAAAGCTCTTGTGATCGGAAATTGCCACTCTGGTGTTATGAGTTAATGCTAGAGTCTTAAAGGAATTTCTGGATGGTGTTTTGATAGGGTTTTCTGCTGACCATGAAAGTGTCCTTTCTGTCTTCCTGCTATCTAGAAAGCGGACCTCGATTTTGCTAAACCTATTTTCATACTACGTTTGTCATTTCATCTAAAATCACCGCCAATATATGTGGGGGCCTCTGTCTGCCTTTTGGGAAAATTTCTCTAGAGGTGAGCCAGGACTGTCTTTTCCTCTGCTAGGATTAGGTAGTTCTCCGGCTGGCGCTGGGCATCTAGGGTTAAAAAACGTAGGCATGCTACCCGGCCACTTCTAGTTGTGCGGCAGGTTTAGTTCATGGTCAGTATAGTTTCCATCTTCCAAGAGCTAGTTCTCATATATGCTGGGCTATGTTCTCTCGCCATTGAGAATCATGACACCGTGTGACTGCAGCTCGCCCTGTAGTCTGTGTGCAGCCATAGCCAGTTGTATCCAGCTCAGGGTAAATCACTGCGTCATACCGTGAAATCCAATTTCCTTTTTTCTAAGTAGTGCAGGCTGCTGCACATTTTTTCAAAAAATTCCTATTAGTGTCTTTCCACCCGTATCCAGCTAAATTGTGGAAAAACACTACATAGGATAACGTAGAGGAGGTTTTTGGGGCCTTGCAGCGCCGTTTACGGCTGTCTGCACGGTCTCCGTGTGACTGCAGCTCGCCCTGTAGTCTGTGTGCAGCCATAGCCGGTTGTATCCAGCTCAGGGTAAATCACTGCGTCATACCGTGAAATCCAATTTCCTTTTTTCTAAGTAGTGCAGGCTGCTGCACATTTTTTCAAAAAATTCCTATTAGTGTCTTTCCACCCGTATCCAGCTAAATTGTGGAAAAACACTACATAGGATAATGTAGAGGAGGTTTTTTGGGGCCTTGCAGCGCCGTTTACAGCTGTCTGCACGGTCTCCGTGTGACTGCAGCTCGCCCTGTAGTCTGTGTGCAGCCATAGCCGGTTGTATCCAGCTCAGGGTAAATCACTGCGTCATACCGTGAAATCCAATTTCCTTTTTTCTAAGTAGTGCAGGCTGCTGCACATTTTTTCAAAAAATTCCTATTAGTGTCTTTCCACCCGTATCCAGCTAAATTGTGGAAAAACACTACATAGGATAACATAGAGGAGGTTTTTTGGGGCCTTGCAGCGCCGTTTACAGCTGTCTGCACGGTCTCCATGTGACTGCAGCTCGCCCTGTAGTCTGTGTGCAGCCATAGCCAGTTGTATCCAGCTCAGGGTAAATCACTGCGTCATACCGTGAAATCCAATTTCCTTTTTTCTAAGTAGTGCAGGCTGCTGCACATTTTTTCAAAAAATTCCTATTAGTGTCTTTCCACCCGTATCCAGCTAAATTGTGGAAAAACACTACATAGGATAACGTAGAGGAGGTTTTTTGGGCCTTGCAGCACCGTTTACGGCTGTCTGCACGGTCTCCGTGTGACTGCAGCTCGCCCTGTTGTCAGTTCAGCCCCCAAAAAATAAATAAATAATAAAGTTCACCAAACACACCACTTTACAGTTGTGTAGGCCACATTAGCTGATATTAAAGTCTAGTCCACACTTTAGAAAATTATTGTTTCTTATACCTGTTAGGAGCTGTTCAGGAATAAGCACACAAAGCCGTTAGTACTTTTCTGCTTATCTTTATCAGTCAACCAAGATGAAGAAGGCAGGGAGTAAGGCACGTGGGCGTGGGCGCGGAGCAGGGAGAGGACGTGGGGATTCTGTGCCTGCTGCGGGCACCGGTGACTCATCAGCACCCAGTTTCACCAGGGAACAGTCCTTTATGCGCAGCTTTGTCGTAAAGCGCCGTACACCGCTGCTGCGTGAAGAACAAATTGAAGCCGTTGTCGGATGGATGGCAGCTAACGCATCGACTTCAATTAGTGCCACATCCTCTCAGACACAGAGCACTGGAGAGCACCCATCTGTCTCTTCACCACCTGCCAAATTGCACAGGCAGACAGAGAGCCCAGGACAGGAGCTATCTCTACTTCTGTTCTCTGAATCTCTTGGCTTGGAAACAGGGGGCCAGCCAAGCAGCATTGGAGAAATGGAAGAAGAGGCAGTGTGCAGTGATGCCCAACAGCTTTTTCTCTCTGAGTCTGAAGAGGCGGGTGGGCCAGTGCCTCCGGTCACCACACCGCAGAACGCATCCGCTGATGACACTCAGGTGCCACTTTCTGGTGCGTGCTCTGCTGCTGAGACTACCCAGGAGGAGCAGTTGGTGGCAGAGGGTAGTGTAGATGATGAGGTCCTTGACCCATGGTGGCGTGAGGGATAGGAAGGTGGTGGGAGCAGCTCTGAGGAAGAGATTCCCCGAACGGGCCAAAGAGGGAGAGGGAGGGGGAAGACTGCGGATCCTGTAGCCTCCACTTTGGCACCCGTTAGGAGCGTGTCTCTTCCAACAGCCAAAAAGGGCGCTCCCAAGACTTGCAGTGCCTGGTCCTTTTTTGACACAGTTGCAGATGACATTTGCTATGTCAAATGCAAGGTGTGTCATCACAAAGTCAAAAGAGGGAGAAATGTCAGCAACCTCAATACCTCCAACATGTGGAAACATGTGCGGACCAGGCACGCGGCGGAGTTAGAAAAACACACTGAAGAGCTAGGCCAAACAACAGCGGCAGCTACCAACTCTTCAGCTCGTGTTGCCTCTTCCTCCAGCTCACACGCAGCTGGTTCGGCTTCCTCCCAGGATCGCCGTGGAAGAACCTCTGGCACTGTTGTCCAGAGACGAACTGTAATTCCACCCGCAGCACCACGTTCCCAGTTATCCTCACACTCCCAGGCCAGTCTACAGCCATCAATAGTACAGGCATGGGAGAAAAGGCGGCCTTTCTCGGCAAACCACCCACGAGCACAGGCTCTGACTGCAGGCATTGCCAAACTTCTGTCACTGGAAATGCTGTCATTCAGGCTGGTGGAGACTGACAGCTTCCGTGACTTGATGTCATTGGCAGTCCCACAGTACAATGTGCCCAGCCGCTTTTATTTCAGCAGGCAAGCCGTCCCTGCCCTGCACAAGCATGTGGAGGGACACATAAAACACGCGCTACTGAACGCCGTCAGTAGCAAGGTCCACCTCACCACCGATGCGTGGACCAGTCAACATGGACAGGGGCGATACCTTTCCCTCACTGCCCATTGGGTTAATGTTGTTGAGCCGGGTACAGATCGTGCGAGTGGCGCAGGACGTGTCCTGCCCACTCCAAGGATTGCAGGAATCCAGTCTGTACGCATTGACTCCTCCTCTTACACAGGTTCCTCAGAATCGTCGCTGCAGGAGCCGTCACAGTCCACCTCCACATGGACCCGTGAACGTTTACCTGTTACGACCGACATGAGCACAGCCGTGGCCAAATGTCAACAGGCCGTCTTGAAATTAATTTCTTTGGGGAATCGAAGCCACACAGCGCAGGAGCTCTGGAATGCCATCAAGCAGGAGAGCGATGTGTGGTTTGTGGCAGCGAATCTCCAGCCAGACATGGTAGTGTGTGATAATGGCCGAAATCTGGTGGCAGCTCTGGGCCTCGGCAACCTCACTCAAATCCCATGTCTGGCACATGTGCTCAATTTGGTCGTGCAAAGTTTTTTGAGGGACTATCAGGATCTTGATGCACTGCTGCACAAGGCCCGCCTAGAGTGTGCTCACTTGCGGCGTTCCAGCATGGCAAAATCGCGCATTGCGGCTCTGCAGCGCCGATTCCGCCTTCCGGAACATCGCATCATATGTGACCTACCTACCAGGTGGAATTCCACGTTACGTATGTTGGAGCGGTTGTGTGAGCAGCAGCAAGCAGTAATGGAGTACCAGCTGCATCAGGCGCAAAGAAGTCGCACTCCGCGCCATTCAGACTTCACAACCACAGAGTGGGCCACTATGAAGGACGTCTGCCAGGTTTTGCGTCCCTTCGATTATTCCACGCGGATGGCGAGTGCAGATGATGCACTAGTCAGCATGACTGTCCCCCTTATCTGCCTGCTTGAAAAATCACTGCAAGCGCTAAGGGATGATGTTGTGGAAGAAGTGGAGGATGAGGATTCACCATTTCCATCTTCTTCTGGACAGTCAACGCCACGTGGTTCCTCACAAACGCATAGGCAGGGGACACTTTGTGAGGAGGATGAGGAGGAGTCAATGGAGGAGGAAGACATCCGTCCAGAGGAGGGAGTTACACAATTGTCCAGTAGTCAGTGTGTACAGCGAGGGTGGGGTGATGACGAGCGGGCAGAGATCACGCCTCAAGCAGGGGACAGCGTTTCTTGGCCAGTTGGCAGTCTGCAGCACATGGTGGATTACATGCTGCAGTGCCTGAGAAACAACCGCCGCATCGCCCACATTCTCAACATGTCTGATTATTGGGTGTTCACCCTCCTCGATCCTCGCTACCGGGACAACGTAGAAAGCCTCATCACACCGTTGAACCGGGAGCGAAAAATGCGGGAGTACCAAGACACACTGGTGAATTCCATCATCTTCTCCAGTCCAACTGAGAGAAGTGCTGCTAGTGCATTACAAAGCAGCTCAGTGCGTCCAGGCAGTGGAGGAGGCTCTGCACAAAGAGGGAGCAGAAGCAGTGCCTCTGCCCAAGGCAAGAGCAGTATGGACCAATTGTGGCACAGTTTTGTGTGCCCGCCACAAAGTTCTACACCATCACAGACGGCTCCAGTCAGCAGGAGGCAACGGTTCCATCAGATGGTGACAGACTACATGTCTTGCCCTCTTGCTGTACTCCCAGACGGCTCTTCCCCTTTCAAGTTTTGGGTCTCAAAGCTGGATACATGGCCAGAGCTAAGCCAGTATGCATTGGAGGTGCTGGCTTGCCCTGCGGCTAGTGTATTATCGGAACGCGTCTTTAGTGCTGCAGGTGGTGTACTAACTGACCGTCGCATGCGACTATCCTCCGATAACGTTGACCGGCTTACTTTCCTGAAAATGAACCAGGCCTGGATCTCGCAGGAATTTGCCACTCCTCTTCCTGATTAAATAATTAGGTGACTGTCTACAGTATCCAGGTCTCCTGTTGTGTTCATCTTTCTACCACCTGAACTTTAATTCCTGGGCTCCAACACCGCCAGTTGAGGCTCAGAAGTGCCGTCTGCACAGTCAAAACATACGACCCAGTGTTATTGGGTGTCAGTAACATCAGCTGATCCCCAGCTGTGTAGCCGGCAATGTGTCCTGCGACCGCCACGCTGACACAACAACTGAAATGTAAGGGAACCTGTCCCCCCCCAGGCGTTTGTTACTGAAAGAGCCACCTTGTGCAGAACTTAACACTTATAAAATGTGTCCACTGATACCGTAAAACCGTCCCGTAGGTGGGACTTTCCTTCGTAATGTGACGCAGCACAGCCGTCATTCCTACCCCCTTGGCGCCGTGCGCCGGCTCCTCAGAGTTGTTTGATTCTGTCCCGAAGCCTGCGCTGTAATGTTATCCCTTGGCCAGGCACACTTAGCGCTGCCCCTCTTCTGACATCATTTGGTGTCAACCTGACTGCGCCTGTGCGTCCGCGCTGGCCGAGATCCCGCCTCGCAGTGTCTTCTGATTTAATTACAGTGTGGGCCTGGGATCCATGGGCATGGGCAGTGCCTATCTTCACCTCCGCCTCTCACTCATCTCCCTTCGCCTTCTTCAGACTGTGCGCCGTCAGCTGATCCCTAATAGCATGCCACGGCCGTGACACCGCACAGTCTGAAGAAGCCGGAGGCAGGGGAGTGAGAGGCGAGGATATGCACTGCGCATGGCCACGGATCTGTTATGACCCCAATGGCGAGGGTCTCAGAAATATCAGCAAGTCTGCAAAGTACAAAAATCCAGCTCATAGGGCAGTGGTAACTGGGTTGACCATATATCTACTCCTAACGCCAACACTAGAAGTAGCCGGGGAACATGCCTACGTTGGTCGCTAGATGTCTCGCGCCAGCCGGAGAGCTAACTACCCCTAGAAGAGGAAAACAAAGACCTCTCTTGCCTCCAGAGAAAGGACCCCAAAAGTAGGATACAAGCCCCCCACAAATAATAACGGTGAGGTAAGAGGAAATGACAAACACAGAGATGAACTAGGTTTAGCAAAGAGAGGCCCACTTACTAATAGCAGAATGTAGTAAGATAACTTATATGGTCAACAAAAACCCTATCAAAATCCACGCTGGAGATTCAAGAACCCCTGAACCGTCTAACGGCCCGGGGGGAGAACACCAGCCACCCTAGAGCTTCCAGCAAGGTCAGGATACAGATTATTAACAAGCTGGACAAAAATGCAAACAAAACCAAATAGCAAAAAGCAAGAAAGCGGACTTAGCTTAATCAAGCAGGAACCAGGATCAGAAGACAAGAGCACTACAGATTAGCTCTGATATCAACGTTGCCAGGCATTGAACTGAAGGTCCAGGGAGCTTATATAGCAACACCCCTGACCTAACGACCCAGGTGAGCATACAAGGGATGAATGACATACCCAGAGTCAAATCACTAGTAGCCACTAGAGGGAGCCAAAAGGTAAATTCACAACACGGATCCCAGGAACGCGGTGGGATTACATTAGACGACACTGCGAGGTGGGATCGCACAGGCGCAGCCAGACTGACACCAAATGATGTCAGAAGATGGGCAGCGCTAAGTGTGCCTGGCCAAGGGATAACATAACAGCGCAGGCTCCGGGATGGAATTAAACAACGCTGAGGAGCCGGGGCACGGTGCCAAGGGGGTAGGAATGACGGCTGTGCTGCGTCATATTACGAAGGAAAGTCCCACCTCCGCGACGGTCTCACGGTATCAGGGGACACATTTTATAAGTGTTTAGTTCTGTGTTTGCAAGGAGCATAATGAAAAGAGCCACCTTTTCCTTTTGCATCCTTTGTGCTGCACAAGCTGGCTCTTTCAGCTACAAACGCCTTGGGGGGGTTAAAGGTTCCCTTTCGACTTTCTCCAATCAGGCTTCGGCCTACACTGTGTTCCTCTGCTCCTCCTGCTGTCCCTGGGCTCCAACACCGCTAGTTGGTGCCTGGAAGTGCTGTCCGCACAGTCAACACTTGCTGCCGTGTTATTGGGGTTCAGTAACGTCAGCTGTTCCCCAGCTGTGTGTGTGGCAATCCCTCCTCTCTCCTCCACCTCCTCCTCCTCCTTCTGTCCCTGGGCTCCAACACTGCTAGTTGTTGTCTGGAAGTGCTGTCCGCACAGTCAACAGTCACTCCTCTGTAATTAGGGTTCAGTAACGTCAGCTGTTCCCCAGCTGTGTGTGTGGCAATCCCTCCTCTCTCCTCCACCCCCTCCTCCTTCTGTCCCTGGGCTCCAACACCGCTATTTGTTGTCTGGAAGTGCTGTCCGCACAGTCAACAGTCGCTCCTCTGTTATTGGGGTTCAGTAACATCAGCTGTTCCCCAGCTGTGTGTGTGGCAATACCTCCTCTCTCCTCCACCTCCTCCTCCTTCTGTCCCTGGGCTCCAACACCGCTAGTTGTTGCCTGGAAGTGCTGCCCGCACAGTCAACAGTCGCTCCTCTGTTATTGGGGTTCAGTAACGTCAGCTGTTCCCCAGCTGTGTGTGTGGCAATCCCTCCTCTCTCCTCCACCTCCTCCTCCTTCTGTCCCTGGGCTCCAACACCGCTAGTTGTTGTACGGAAGTGCTGTCCGCACAGTCAACAGTCGCTCCTCTGTTATTGGGGTTCAGTAACGTCAGCTGTTCCCCAGCTGTGTGTGTGGCAATCCCTCCTCTCTCCTCCACCTCCTCCTCCTCCTTCTGTCCCTGGGCTCCAACACCGCTAGTCGTTGTCCGGAAGTGCTGTCCGCACAGTCAACAGTCGCTCCTCTGTTATTGGGGTTCAGTAACGACAGCTGTTCCCCAGCTGTGTGTGCGGCAATCCCTCCTCTCTCCTCCACCTCCTCCTCCTCCTTCTGTCCCTGGGCTCCAACACCGCTAGTTGTTGTCCAGAAGTGCTGTCCACACAGTCAACAGTCGCTCCTCTGTTATTGGGGTTCAGTAACGTCAGCTGTTCCCCAGCTGTGTGTGTGGCAATCCCTCCTCTCTCCTCCACCTCCTCCTCCTTCTGTCCCTGGGCTCCAACACCGCTAGTTGTTGCCTGGAAGTACTGTCCGCACAGTCAACAGTCGCTCCTCTGTTATTGGGGTTCAGTAACGTCAGCTGTTCCCCAGCTGTGTGTGTGGCAATCCCTCCTCTCTCCTCCACCTCCTCCTCCTTCTGTCCCTGGGCTCCAACACCGCTAGTTGTTGCCTGGAAGTGCTGTCCGCACAGTCAACAGTCGCTCCTCAGTTATTGGGGTTCAGTAACGTCAGCTGTTCCCCAGCTGTGTGTGTGGCAATCCCTCCTCTCTCCTCCACCTCCTCCTCCTCCTTCTGTCCCTGGGCTCCAACACTGCTAGCTGTTGTCCAGAAGTGCTGTCCGCACAGTCAACAGTCGCTCCTCTGTTATTGGGGTTCAGTAAAGTCAACTGTTCCCCAGCTGTGTGTGTGGCAATCCCTCCTCTCTCCTCCACCTCCTCCTCCTTCTGTCCCTGGGCTCCAACACCGCTAGTTGTTGCCTGGAAGTGCTGTCCGCACAGTCAACAGTCGCTCTTCTGTTATTGGGGTTCAGTAACGTCAGCTGTTCCCCAGCTGTGTGTGTGGCAATCCCTCCTCTCTCCTCCACCTCCTCCTCCTTCTGTCCCTGGGCTCCAACACCGCTAGTTGTTGCCTGGAAGTGCTGTCCGCACAGTCAACAGTCGCTCCTCTGTTATTGGGGTTCAGTAATGTCAGCTGTTCCCCAGCTGTGTGTGTGGCTATCCCTCCTCTCTCCTCCACCTCCTCCTCCTTCTGTCCCTGGGCTTCAACACTGCTAGTTGTTGTCCGTAAGTGCTGTCCGCACAGTCAACAGTCGCTCCTCTGTTATTGGGGTTCAGTAACGTCAGCTGTTCCCCAGCTGTGTGTGTGGCAATCCCTCCTCTATCCTCCACCTCCTCCTCCTTCTGTCCCTGGGCTCCAACACCACTAGTTGTTGCCTGGAAGTGCTATCCGCACAGAGCTAAACACCTCACCAATGTGTTAGTGGGGTTCAGTAATGCCTGCTGCTCCCCTGCTGTGTATACGGCAACGTGTCATGCGACCGCCACGCAGGCACAACAACTTAAATTTAAGGGAACCTGTACCCCCCCCAGGCGTTTGTTACTGAATGAGCCACCTTGTGCAGCAGTAATGATGCAAAAGGAAAAAGTGCCTCTTTTTGTGGTGCTCCTTGCACATGCTGAACCTAACACTTATGAAATGTGTCCCCTCACAACGTTAAACTGTCCGGTAGGTAGAACTTTCATTTGTCATGTGACGCAGCACAGCCGTCATTCTTACCCCCTTGGCGCTGTGCGCCGCCTCCTCAGCGTTGTTTGAATCTGTCCCGGAGCCTGTTATGTAAGCCATTGGCCAGGCACACTTAGCGCTGCCCGTCTTCTGACATTATTTGGTGTCAGGCTGGCTGCGCCTGTGCGTCCGCGCTGGCTGAGATCCCGCCTCGTAGTGTCTTCTGATTTAATCCCACTGCGGGCCTGTGATCCATGGACATGCCCAGTGCATATCTTAACCTCCGCCTCTCACTCATCTCCCTACGCCTTATTCAGACCGTCCGCCGTCAGCTGATCCCTAATAGCATGCCACGGCCGTGACACTGCACAGTCTGAAGAAGCCGTAGGGAGGGGAGTGAGAGGCGAGGATATGCACTGCTCATGCCCATGGATCACAGGTCCGCAGAGTGATTACATTAGATGACACAGCGAGGCGGGATCTCGGCCAGCGCACCCGCACAGGTGCAGCCAGCCTGACACCAAATGATGGCAGAAGACGGGCAGAGCAAAATGTGTGCATGGCCAAGGGCTAACATAACAGCGCAGGCTCCGGGACAGATTCAAACAACGCTGAGGAGGCGGCGTACGGCGCCAAGGGGGTAAGAATGACGGCTGTGCTGCGTCACATGACAAATGAAAGTTCCACCTACCGGACGGTTTAACGGTGTGAGGGGACACATTTCATAAGTGTCAAGTTCAGCGTTTGCAAGGACCATAATTAAAAGAGCTAAGTTTACCTTTTTCAGCATTAGTGCTGTACAAGATGGCTCCTTCAGCTACAAACGCCTTGGGGGGGGTTAAAGGTTCCCTTTCAACTTGCTCCAGTGCAGGCTTCGGCCTACACTCTGCTCTTCCTGCTGACCCTGGGCTCTAACACCACCAGTTGGCGCCCGGAAGTGCTAGCTGCCCAGAGCAAAACACCAGCCAATGTGTCAGTGGGGTTCAGCACCGCCAGCTGTTCCTCTGCTGTGTAGCTGGCAACGTGTCCTGCAACAGCCACGCAGACACAAAGCTGCCGCCAGTGCAGGCTTCGGCCTACACTGTGCTCCCTCTCCTCCTGCTTACCCTGGGCTCTAACACCGCCAGTTGGTGCCCGGTACTGCTAGCTGCACAGAGAAAAACACCAGCCAATGTGTCAGTGGGGTTCAGCACCGCCAGCTGTTCCCCTGCTGTGTAGCTGGCAACGTGTCCTGCAAAAGCCATGGAGACACAAAGCTGCCTCCAGTGCAGGCTTCAGCCAACACTCTGCTCCCTCTACTCCTCCTGCTGACCCTGGGCTCTAACACCACCAGTTGAGGCCCTGAAGTGCTGTCTGCACAGAGCCAAACACCTCGCCAATGTGTCAGTGGGGTTCAGCAACGCCAGCTGTTCCCCTGCTGTGTAGCCGGCATCGTGTCCTGCAAAATCCACGCAGACACAAGAACTGAAATTGAAGGGAACCTGTCCCCCTCCCCCAGGCGTTTGTATGTATAACAGCAACCTTGTACAGCAGTAATGCTGCATATGTACAAGGTAGCTCACTAAGTTATTCTCCTTGCACACGTGGAACAAAACACGTCTAAAATGTGTCCCCCGAGACCATTAAAACGTCCCTGAGGTGTAACTTTCCTTTGTAATGACACGCAGCGACCCCCTTAGTAGCGCAGCCCTTCTTCTGACATCATTGTTTGGCTGGCTGCGCCTCTGCGGCCGCCCTGCCCGACACAACGCCCCTCGGTGTCTTATTTATTTTGACTGCGAGGGTGTGATTGACGGGCATGAGCAGTGCATATCTTCGCCAGGCTGTCACTCAGCTCCTTCCGCCTTCTTCAGACTGTGCGGCTTCATGGCCCATCCGGGTTCCAGTACCGTCAGCTGGTTCTCGGCAGTGTCTTTTGCTCTTGTACCTTCTGCTCCCCATCCTGGTTCCAGTACCGTCAGCTGGTTCTGGGCAGAGCCTTTGGCTTAGGTGCCTGCCTCTGGGTATCCGAGTTCCACCAACGTCAGGTGGTCCTTGGTAGTGCTTTCAGGCACGGGTACCTCCTGCTTAGTAACCGGGTTCCAGTAACGTCAGCTGGTCCTCGGTAGTTCCATTGGCTCTTGGACCTTCGGGTAGCCATCCAAGTTCCAGTTCCATCAGCTGTTTCTTGGCATTTTCTCAGCCTTCTTGTACCTTCTGCTACATTTCCAAGTTCAAGACCCTAAAGACGACGACCCGGAAGACCACCCCTAAGATGACGACGACACCAGAGATGACAACCACTGAGATGACGACGACCCAGGAGACGATGACCCTGAAGACCACCCCGATGATGACGACCCCGGAGACGACGACCCTGGAGATGACGACGACATGGGAGACCGAGAAGCAGAAGAACAAGAGGCTGCAGAACAAAGAGCAGAAGAACATTAAGCATAACACTAAATATCAGAGCAAAAGATATTATCTAAATTATAAGCAGAAGAAGACTAAGCAGTGTATGGGGTGAGTCCGTTCCTCCTCGTGGTGCCCCTGGATAAAGCCTGATGCTGCAGGCCAAACTGAACGCGGACAAATGTAACTCTTTTGTGACAGGCAGAACGGAAGGTGTAATCTTCAAACTTTTATAGATAACAACTACGGGAATGCCTGTCACAAATAAGAATATGATGAAGAAGTTGAATATGAAGAAGAATAATAGTTAAATAAAAAGAATATGAACAATGTAAAAAAAAAAAATTATAGGTAGAAGATGAAGATGAATAAGGTGAAGAAGAAGTTGATGTAAAAGATGCTGATGATGATGAAGAAGAAAGTGTGGGAGAAGTAAAAAAGAGGGTGAAGGGCGTGGAAGTAGTGAAACATCAATATCTGACAAAATAAAAAAAATCTTACCATAGTCAATATCTTTGTAACTCCGAACGTCTTTAGAAAAAATTAAAATTCCTGCTATTCTATTTGATTGGGCTAAACCTCTATGCCTTTAATGTCTCCGCCACCTCCCCCAATACATCCTACATTAGTCTTAGTTGTTTTCCTTCATGTAGAATGAACCTACAAGGAAAGAAAGGGTTTATTTTAATTCCGATATTTTCGTTCCATTGACTTGCATTGGGATCGGGTATAGGAATCGGCGAGATCCGATACTTTGACGGTATCGGCCGATACTTTCCGATACTGATACTTTCCGATATCGGAAGGTATCGCCCAACACTAGTGCTGTAGCGATTTCCACTGTCCAACACCACCTTTTTTTGCAGGGACAGTGGAGGCTATTTTTTTGTGCATCAGCTCTGTAGCTTATTAGGCTGCCTTATAAGGCTCCCTGATAGCTGCATTGCTGTTTGCACGCTGCTGTGCAAACCAACTGCTTTTTTAAAAACAAAAATCCTGTTGCTCCTTTCTGCAGTTATCTTGTTTATTTGTCCACACTTTTGTGTGCAGCAGTCCTTTTTGTTGCTGCCATACTTGTCCTGAGATCATTGTAGGGAGATTGAAATTGTACTACAGTCCTTGGATTTTTTCAGATATCTTCCAGCCACTTTCTGCCACTTACATTGTGTTGTGTTACACACTGGGCCTGAGTTATGGTGCTGTCTCCCCCCCAAAAAAGGGAGATTCAAATTGTCACAAAGTGGATATATGTCAGTTCTGTTAGTTTGTCGTATATCAGCCAGCCACGTTCTGCCATTTACATTGTGTTGTGTTATACACTGGGCCTGAGTTGTGGTGCTGTCTCCCCCCCAAAAAAGGGAGATTCAATTTGTCACAAAGTGGATATACGTCAGTTCTGTTAGTTTGTTGTATATCAGCCAGCCACGTTCTGCCACTTACATTGTGCTGTGTTATACACTGGGCCTGAGTTGCGGTGCAGTCTCCCCCCCAAGAAAGGGAGATTCAAATTGTCACAAAGTGGATATACGTCAGTTCTGTTAGTTTGTTGTATATCAGCCAGCCACGTTCTGCCACTTACATTGTGTTGTGTTATACACTGGGCCTGAGTTGTGGTGCAGTCTCCCCCCATAAAAAGGAGATTCAAATTGTCACAAAGTGGATATACGTCAGTTCTGTTAGCTTGTTGTATATCAGCCAGCCACGTTCTGCCACTTACATTGTATTGTGTTATACTCTGGGCCTGAGTTGCGGTGCAGTCTCCCCAAAATAAAAAAGAGAGATTCAAATTGTCACAAAGTGGATATACGTCAGTTCTGTTAGTTTGTCGTATATCAGCCAGCCACGTTCTGCCACTTACAATGTGTTGTGTTATACACTGGGCCTGAGTTGCGGTGCAGTCTCCGCAAAATAAAAAGGGAGATTTAAATTCTCAACAAGTTTAGATACACCTTCTACCTTGTTATACAGTAAAAACCAAAAAAGAACAATGAAGCACCAAAAGAACCAATTAGTTATAGAAGATCTTTATTAATTAAAAAGGGGGTAACAATCATAAAAAACAGAAAAATGACAGGGAACACACCACAAAAGGGTGGCAAGGTGGTCACTAACAGGCAAAAAAGTACCAGTGTAAGAGTAAGTTTTGAAGGCGAGCATGCAAAAAGAACCATATGCTAAGTAAGACCCAATGTGTATACCCATAAGTCACTACACCGTGTACCAGGTTCCACATACACACAGGTCACAGGCAATTGCCTGCTACATATCAGAAAGCGTGCACCGCCATAAATCACATATTGAGTAACAAAGTTTACCTGTAGGACCACGATGCCACCCGCCCCAACGCGCGTTTCGGCACCGTGCCTTCTTCCGGGGGTATGATATGGTATACAGTACCATATAACAGTTGTTATTTTGGTAACATTTTCCCAAAAATGAGGAAGTCTGGTGGAAGAAGCCATGGGCGGTCGTTGCCAGCTGGTACTGATGGTGGTGGTGGTGGTGGTGGTGGAGCATCTGGTGGTAGTGGGAAAAGCAAAATAGCACCTAAGGCTGGAGGTGTTGAGCCAGTGTCATCGTCTGGCTACACAAGGCCTCGAAGGCTCCCTTATCTTGGAGTAGGAAAACCGCTTTTAAAGCCGGAGCAGCAGGAAAAAGTTTTGGCTTTCCTTGCTGACTCAGCCTCGAGCTCTTTCACCTCCTCTTCAGAAAGTTCCAAACATAAAAGCAGCAAGTCGTCAGTGGATGCTCCTGGTCAGGAACAAGATGTTTCCTTGTGTCATTCACCCAAACCAAAAGTGAAGGATGCATCAAGCGACACTAAAGGTTACTCCATGGATCTCTTTACACATACCATGCCTGGGTTAGAAAGGGAAATTGTTTACTGCCCATTACAAGATGAATCGGACATGGAGTGCACTGATGCACAGCCACAGCTAGATTATTATGCTGTTCCATTGACTCAGATCACTAAATTGCCCTCGCAGTGTACTCAGCCAGAATCTGACCCTGATGAAACTATGGTGCCCCGTCCCAAACGCTATAGCACCTTACATGGTGACACGGAGGAAGGTGCACATGACATTGAAGAGGAGGTGATAGATGACCCAGTTGTTGACCCAGATTGGCAGCCATTGGGGGAAGAGGCTGCCGCTGCCAGTAGCTCAGAAGCGGAGGAGGATGATCCACAGCAGCCATCTACATCGTAACAGCTGTCATCTGGCAGGCCCGTATCAGGCCAAAAACGTTTGTCAAAAACAAAAACAGTTTTAGGACCGTGTGGCCATCCGGTGAAAGTAGCACAGCATGCAATGCCTGAAAAGGTATTCCGTACTAGGAAGAGTGTAGTGTGGCAATTTTTTAACCAAGATCCGAATGATCAGTGCAAAGTTATCTGTAAGAAATGCTCAAAGACCTTTAGCAGAGGGAAGAATCCCCAAAATTTAAATACAACGTGCATGCATAGACATTTAACCAGCATGCAATTGCAAGCCTGGACTGACTACCAAACATCCCGTACCATTGGTGCACCTGCTCAGAATGAAGGTAGTCAGCAATGCTACATTGCTTCCCTCACTGTAAGCCCACCGGTTAGGACACTACCAGCAGCAAATGTGGAGGTATTGTCGCAAGGCCAAAGCAGTCAGGGAATCACAAGGTTTTTGGTAGGAAACACTGTATGTACGCCAACATCAAGAATACCATCACCAACCCTCTCTCAATCCGCCATGTCCACCACCACAACCACCGCTAGTTCTACCATATGCAGGTCTCCAGTCCAGCTCACCCTACAAGAGACTCTCGATAGGAAAAGAAAGTACTCATCCTCTCATCCGCGTACACAGGGTTTGAATGCCCACATTGCTAGACTAATCTCGTTAGAGATGATGCCCTACCGGTTGGTTGAAAGCGAAGCTTTCAAAGACCTGATGGCCTACGCAGTACCACGCTATGACCTACCCAGTTGGCACTTCTTTGCGAGAAAAGCCATCCCAGCCCTACACCAGCATGTCAAAGACCGCATTGTCCATGCACTGAGGCAATCAGTCAGTGGAAAGGTGCACCTCACAACAGATGCATGGACCAGTAGGCATGGCCAGGGATGTTACCTGTCTATCACAGTGCACTGGGTTAATGTGGTGGATGCAGGGTCCACAGGGGACAGCCATAGTGGGACAGTTCTGCCTAGCCCACGGTCTAGGAAATAGTTGGCTGTAGGCGTTCGCCACACCTCCTCCTCCTCCTCCAGAAGCGAAAGCTCATCCACAGAGCGCAGTCGCATGACCACTCCTTCTGCAGCTGCCAGTGTTGCACACGAGGTGTCCCATTATCGAACAGCTAGTTGTAAGCGTCAGCAGGCTGTGTTACAAATGAAGTGTTTTGGCGACAACAGACACACCGCGGAAGTACTGGCCGAGTACTTGCAGCAAGAAACTCAGTCATGGCTGGGCAGTGTACATCTTGAGGCAGGCAAGGTAGTCAGTGATAAAGGAAGGAATTTTATGGCTGCCAAAGCCCTTTCAGAACTGAAACACATACCTTGCCTGGCTCACACCTTGAACCTGGTGGTGCAGTGCTTCCTGAAAAATAATCTGGGTTTACCAGCCCTGCTCCTGAAGGTGCGAACACTTTGCTCGCACATCCGCCGGTCGCCCATACACTCCAGCCGTATGCTGAACCATCAGCGATCGCTGAATCTTCCCCAGCACCGCCTAATAATCGATGTTGCAACAAGGTGGAACTCCACACTGCACATGCTTCAGAGGCTGTGCGCACAGAGGCGTGCTGTAATTTATTTGTGGGAGGATACACATACATGGGCAGGCACTTGGATGGGAGACATGGAGTTGTCTGGTGTGCAGTGGTCGAAGCTACAAGACCTCTGTCAAGTCCTTCAGTGTTTTGAGGAATGCACACAGCTGGTAAGTGCAGACGACACCATCATAAGCATGAGCATCCCACTAATGCGTCTGCTGATGCAAAGTTTGACGAACATTAAGGAGCAGGCGTCTGCAGCCGAGGAGGAGGGAAGCCTTGATGACAGTCAGCCATTGTCTGCTCAGGGAACTCTCCTGGATGAGGTGGTGGACAAAGAGGAGGAGGAGGATGATGGGGATGAATATTTTTGGGAGGAGGATGCTTCTCAGGGGGCAATAGAAACTGGTGGCGTTGCAAGGTCAGGTACAGGGTTTTTGCGGGACACAAGTGATGTTGATTTGCAAGAAAGTGCTCCTCAACCCAGCACAAGCAGTGAATTGACACCTGAAACACTGGCCCACATGGCTGAGTATGCCTTGCACATCCTAAAATGGGACCCCCGCATTATGAAAATGATGACCGATGGTGATTACTGGTTGGCCTGCCTCCTGGATCCACGATATAAAGGAAAATTACAAAATATCATGCCACATGAGAACCTTGAGCAAATATTGGCTACCAAACAAGCAACTCTTGTAGTCCATTTGGTTCAGGCATTCCCAGCACACAGCGGCTGTGATGGTTCTCAAACGAGCATTAGGGGGCAACATGGCAGAGGTCTTACAGGTGCACAAATCTGAAATGGCGTTGGACAGAGGGGTTTTATGACCAGGTTGTGGAGTGATTTTGCAACGACCGCTGACACGACAGGTACTGCTGCATCGATTCAAAGTGACAGGAGACAGCATTTTTACAGTATGGTTACGAACTACTTTTCCTCCCTCATCGATTTTCTCCCTCACAGGTCATTCCCCTTTGATTACTGGGCATCTAAAATAGACACATGGCCTGAATTGGCAGAATATGCATTACAGGAGCTCGCTTGCCCAGCTGCTAGTGTGCTATCCGAAAGAGTCTTCATTGCTGCTGGTTCAATACTGACCGAAAAAAGGACACGTCTCGCTATTCAAAATGTTGATGATCTAACCTTCATTAAAATGAACCAATCATGGATTTCAAATTATTTGGCCCCACCTTCCCCTGCTGACACATATCTTGCCTGAAAAATGTCTTGCTTTTGGCCTCCTCTTACTGACTTCTCCAATTCCTCCATTTGCAGCTGCTGAATGTCCACCATAGGCCATTTTTATACCTCCTAAATGGGCTCACCCCCCCCACAGGGCCGTGGTCAAAACCTGGCGTAAGCACCCGTGCGAGTGCCGTTTGCCTGGACAGGTCGGTGTGCCCACTCTTGGGCGACGGCACTGGCACAGGGTCCCTCATAGTACAATGAAGTGTCTCTGATGGTGGTGGTGCACAACCAACATCAGACACACCGTCGTAATATGAGTGGCCCTGTGCCAGTACCGCCGCCCACGAGAGTGTTCCCCCCAGCTCCAACAGTGCTCTACCACTTGCAATACTTACCTCTCCCTGCTCCACCACTGTGTAGTCTGTGCTGTTAAATCCTTCAATGGCACTGCCAATACAAGTTTGTTGAGATGATAGATGATAGTTAAAATATACAGGGGTCCTTGCCTCCATTTAGACCAGTTAATACTTTGCGCCTACTAGCACTGTCTGCTACTCAGCAGAGGAGCTCACCCCTGTACCTAGCTATGCCACCTGTTTATTTATGAAAAAAAATTTGGCAGACATTTAGCCTACTTAATTATTTGGGCCTACTAACTGTGTCTGCCGCTCCTTACAGTTGTCCTCCGCTGAACAAAGCAATGCCGCCAGTTTAGTCCTGTTACCAATTTTGAACTGCATTTAGCCTACTTACTTATTTGGGCCTACTAACTGTGTCAGCCACTACTTACAGTTTTCCTCCACTGAACAAAGCAATGCCGCCTGTTTAGTCCTGTTACCAATTTTGAACTGCATTTAGCCCATTTTATTTTTTGGGCCTACTGTGTCTGCCACTCATTACAGTTGTCCTCCGCTGAACAAAGCAATGCCGCCAGTTTAGTCCTGTTACCAATTTTGAACTGCATTTAGCCGACTTTCTTATTTGGGCCTACTAAATGTGTCAGCCACTACTTACAGTTTTCCTCCACTGAACAAAGCAATGCCACCTGTTTAGTCCTGTTACCAATTTTGAACTGCATTTAGCCCACTTTATTATTTGGGCCTACTGTGTCTGCCACTCCTTACATTTGTCCTCTGCTGAACAAAGCAATGCCACCTGTTTAGTCCTGTTACCAATTTTGAACTGCATTTAGTCTACTTACTTATTTGGGCCGACTAACTGTGTCAGCCACTACTTACAGTTGTCCTCCGCTGAACAAAGCAATGACGCCTGTTTAGTCCTGTTACCAATTTTGAACTGCATTTAGCCTACTTTATTATTTGGGCCTATATCTGTGTTTCCTCCTCATCCTGCCCATTGCCCAGCCACTGCTAGATGAGTCTGCTGGTACATTGACCCAGACCACTACATTCCCCTTGCACTCTACACAGCCAGAATCTGACCCTGCTGAAAGTCAGGTTCCCCTTCCCACATACTATATCACCTTACACGGGGACAAAGAGGAAGGTGCAGATGAAAGTGCAGGTTCCTTCATCAGGTGGGGGGGCATACTCGTTGGCGACGTCACTGGCAAAGGGCCCCTCATAGTACACAAAAGTGTCGCTGCCGGTGGGAGGTGCCACCCGCCGTCAAACACACCGCTGTACTTTGAGGGGCCCTGTGCCAGTGCCAATGGCAACGAATGGGCCCCCTGCTTGTTCAGGATCACAGCACTTGCTAAGTTGAACTACTTACCTCTCCCTGCTCCACCGCCGTGACGTATTCCGCGTTTCCTGGGCCCACGAAAATCTTGAGCCAGCCCTACCCCCCCACAACTTTAGCCAAATGACCCCCAGTTTTTAATGCCTAACTATTATTATAAAGTAAATTAAGATTGACAAGCTTCAGTTATAAGAATTGATGTTTTTGGCATTAAAATGGGCACTGTAGGTGTTTTCCTGTCCTCCACTCCCTGCCGACTTTGATTCCCCATTGACTTGCATTGGGTTTCATGTTTCAGTCAGCCCCCGACTTTTCGCAATAATCGGCCAATTTCACCCGACCCGACTTTTGACAAAGTCGGGTTTCGCGAATCCCGACTCGATCCGGAAAAAGTAAAAGTCGCTCAACTCTAGTTCTGAGTGCTGATCTTCTGCCGCCTGACCTTTGCACCGTGTTGTTACTATCCCTTTGTCCTGACCTTTTGCCTATATCCTGATATTTTTACCCTGGGCCATGACATGAAGTAAGCTTTTGGAGACTACTATGAAGATCAAGGCTGGAATTACATAAGAGTAAAATTAGGACTGGGTGTTAGGTGTCAAGTTCCCACCTCTGCACAGGGGGAATCTTGAACCATCTCCACTGCAGTCTCCCATTCTTCTCCAGCCACAGTGGAGCCTGCTAAGCAGAGACATCGGTCCCAGCATCTAGCTCAGGCTGATACTGGGCAACAGGTTACTACTGTCCTTCCAGGCTTTGCCTTTGTAGCCAGCACTGATCAGCAGCGAGCAGATCTTTCTGGGAATAAGTCCTGCTTTTACCATACTGAGCATGCCCATGGGACGACCTCCCATTGGAGGTTGAGGGTCACATGCTCAGGTCCTGTTGCAGCTCCTATTGGACCATCTGGAAGGTCTTATAGCAATGCCGCTAAAAAAGGTTCGCATGGCCGCTCGGCTATGCGCTAGTGTACACTTGTAAATGTGTGTGTGTTGACTTGTGAAAGTGGTTCATTAATTATCCCCTCCCTTGTGTATGATTGCTCGCGTAAGGTGGATGATTACTATCTAGCGCCGACTTAGCTATCAGCACGTGACACACAAAGCAGCATCAAATTTGCTGTGACCGCCAGTGCAGCACGGTGCACTTTCACAGTGCTTTCCTATCCCAAGCCTGGGTGGTTAGTGGTGTCCGCCAGAGCGGCACCGCATGCACTCTCGTGCATCTAAATAATTATTATTATTTAATTCACTTTAACACCCCAGTTGCGATGTCGAGCGCAAGAAGTCTAGATGAACTCTAATCTAGAGTCTTGGAATTGAGTTCTGTGACTCCTTGCTTGCGCTCTTTTGTGCGGTACTGCGGCCCTGTGATGCAACAGGGTTCGCTTTCTTCATACTGGATGAAGTTAACCCGTGTGTGAATCCATTTTGTACTGCCATATAGTCCGTCATTACTCAGCAGCAGGTTCCATCTCTGCACGGTGGACCCCGGGCTGCGAATGCACCTTATTCTATCATTCTTATTATTTGGTGCGTTCCGCTATCCCTAACACTGGGTTTACCTAACTGTTTGTTCCAAAATATTTTATTGAGAACAGGTACTTGGTGAACTAGTTGAGATTTAGGGTCAAAGACAATATTCCCTCATAAAGGAGAGGTGGGGCAGACTTACGACTTTAAAAAGAAAGGAATTGAGATGAATTTTTGAATTGAGAAGCCTTCAGCCTAGATGGTTAAATATCGAATATCATTTATAAAATTGTCTGCCCTGGATCTCCTCTGTTTTCTTATCATCATTATTTGTATGTTCTACATATATAGATATGGATTTAATTTATTTTTTCCTTTTCTTTTTATTTTAGATCCCTTTGTATATTACTATTATATTTGGAGAAGAATCAAGGTGTGGGGATTAAACTCAGTTGGCAATCAGACACAGACAATTGAACGATGTTTATTATACATTTATATAATAATATGTGCTCTGTTTTCCTCCCCTATTCTTCTCCTCTATTTTTATCTGCTGTAGGGTGTTTCATTTGCTTTTGGGTTCACTGCTCATATGTGAGGTTGCCATGGCTGATTTCAAAGCTCATAACCTGGATTGGTTGAGCCTTATTAGCCCTGTGTGTCATCTGGACATCACCTTGGCTGAGATCATTTGACCGTTGCCTTGGTGCTTCCTGGGGTTGCTTTAAAAGAATGTACACCACCCACTCATACGCAGTATGTGTGCATGTCACTCAGATTTGTGTGATGGGAAGGTGTGTACATTTGTGATGGACATGCTAGCAGGGGTAATACCTCAGTCTCTTTGGCAACTCGGATGCTTTGTGTCAATAGGTGGATTATAGTCACGTCTGCAGTATGCTCTCATACTGCCTTTTTGGAGCATTTATATGGGAGCCAGTGCATTGGACACACAGTGGTGGTTATTTGCATATGCATGACCATTATATATTGATTAGATTCTTGTAACCATAACAACTAGGATGCCACCTCTGGATTGGTTGATCACTGTGCACTTTTTATATAAACAAGATTTGATTATTGTTATTTTGGATTTTTTTAAATTATTTAGCATATTGAGTTATCCATATTGTTAGGGCTGGTGGAATGCACCGAGTAAATACAGAGATAGTATAGGTGCGTTCGCAGCCCGGGGTCCACATGCAGGAGTGGAATCTGCTGCTAGTAAATGGTGGCACTATATCGCGGTACTACGCCTGAATAGACACGGGTACCGTCACCCGGTCTGTATAAGAGCAAACTCTGTTGCTTCACAGAGTCGCGGGGATTAAAGATAACGCTGTGCCCTGTTAGCATTCACAGGGCGCAGCAAATGGATACTAGTGGAATGCCTGCAACTCACCCCCACTATGCTGGTGGTTGATCCCGCTCTGACCCTAGGTGGCTTTTGAGCCCACGCCTGAGGACGCCCTGAGTCAGATGCTGGATCAAAAGGGAGTTCCCACCCTACACTGAAGGATTGTCAGGAGACGCTAAAGATAAAGTGCGTACAGTACCGCAGCAGTGGTCACTGCAGGATAGACACAGTATATTTTGTGCCTGTTGCTAGATGGCATTATCTGGTGCTAAACAGCTACAACACTGGCGAGCATTCAAACTCTAGGGATTGGAATGATTCGGAGCTTTCACCAGAACAGGCATACATCCACACACAAAATCAGATTTATACTAGCGCATGGCGGTGTGGCCATGTGAACCTTTTATAGCTGTAGCACTCAAGGACCTTCCTAGTGGTCCAATAGGAGCTGCTACAGGACCTGAGCGTGTGACCCCTGACCTCCAATGGAAGGTCATCCTGTGGGCATGCTCAGTATGGGAAAAGCAGGACTTAGTCCCAGAAATGCCTGCTCGCTGCTGATCAGTACTGGTTACAAAGGCAGAGCCTGGAAAGGCAGCAGTAACCAAGTGCACAGTATCAGCTTGAGCCAGCTGCTGGGACCGATGTCTCTACTGAACAGGCTCCACAGCGGCTGGAGGAGAATGGGAGACCGCAGTGGACATGGTTCGAGATTCCCCCTGTGCAGCGGTGGAAACTCGACTCCTAACACATAGTGTTTGTTATTATGTTATAATTTATTATAAAAAATGTATTTGCATTTGATGTGTTATATATGAGGGGCTGACCTATATAGTAACATAGTTTTTAAGGTTGAAGGAAGACTTTAAGTCCATCTAGTTCAACCCATAGCCTAACCTAACATAGCCTAACCTAACATGCCCTAACATGTTGATCCAGAGGAAGGCAAAAAAACACATGTGGCAAATAGTAAGCTCCACTTTGGGGAAAAAAATTCCTTCCCGACTCCACATACGGCAATCAGACTAGTTCCCTGGATCAACGCCCTATCAAGGAATCTAGTATATATATATATATATATATATATATATATATATATATATATATATATATATATATATATATATAGTGATTGGTGCTCTCCTGTAAACCACACTATATAAGGCTTGCCCTGTGTTAAATAATAAATATTAAATAATAAATTTTATATTAAATAAAATGGGAATGGTTGGTGATATCAACTTCCTGTTTGTGGCACATTAGTATATGGGAGAAGGGAAACTTTTCAAGTTGGTGTTATGAACTTGTGGTTTAGGAGCAACATGGGATGTGCTCTGGAGGAGGTGGTACCTGTACTGACCGCAGTTCCTGAGCTTAACACAACACTAGAAGTAGCCGTGGGATGTTCCTGTCACTCCCTAGACACCTCGTCACAGCCGGAGGACTAACTACCCCTAAAGATAGAAACAGGAAAGCTATCTTGCCTCAGAGAAAATTCCCAAAGGACAGACAGCCCCCCACAAATATTGACTGTGAGTGGAGAGGGAAATGACATACACAGAATGAAACTAGAATGTAGCAAAGGAGGCCAATCTAGCTAGATAGATAGAACAGGACAGAATGCTGTGCGGTCAGTATTAAAAACTAGAAAAATCCACCACAGAGTTTACAAAAATCTCCACACCTGACTAAAGGTGCGGAGGGTAAATCTGCTTCCCAGAGCTTCCAGCATAACTGAATAAATCAATACTGACAAGCTGGACTAGAAAAAACATAGAATGTGCTGAACGATTAAGTCCACAACAAGTGGAAAGCAAAAGAACAAAGCAAGGACTTATCTTTGCTGAACTGGTCAGAATATCAGGGAAATCCAAGAGAGATGTGAATCCAAGCAGGAACCATTGACAACTGGCACTGGCTGAAGGATAGAGCCAGGATAAATAGCTGAGCCAGAATAGACGATCAGTGGAAGCAGCTGCAGACTGCTAAATCCAAGGAGCAGCAGTTCCACTTAAATCCACCGGAGGGAGCCCAAGAGAAGAACTCACAAAAGTGCCACTTACAACCACCAGAGGGAGCCCAAGAGCAGAATTCACAACAGATGGGTGGTGACCATGGAGGCCATTTTGAAATTGGCTATTTTGGATCCAACTTTATTTTTTCCAATGGGAAGAGGGTCATGTGACACATCAAACTTATTGAGAATTTCACAAGAAAAACTTGGTTTTAATGTAACTTTATTCTTTCATGAGTTATTACAAGTTACTTTTTGTTTACAGCCATTGACATTGACATTGACAGGGGTTAACACGTGAGGAGTGGATAGAAATTGTGTTGATGTCTTGTACCCAGGTCAGTGCAGAAGATTTCAATGCAAGACACCTTGCGCAAGAAAACTGTCACCATTCCCAGTTGATATCACCAACCATTCCTATTTTATTTAGGTATATCCATATATCCATATACATGACCCACCCTGTAGTTACTGTATATACCCCCAAGTGGGTTCCTTATCAGTAAGTGCTGTCAGCCACACTCCTTTATCTTGGATGTCTCACGCCTTTGTCTTTTCCCTTGGTTTTGTAAGTGCTCTCTTGGTACTGACCCCGGAATGTATGACTTCTCTGCCTCACGGACTGAGTAGTGAATAGCATCACAGCATTGTTTCTACTGATCCTTTATGTAAAAGCCATGAAGTAGCCTCACTAAGAAAGGAGGAAAATGCATGTGTAGGCGTGGGATACATCAACAGTATATTCAAAGCAGTTATCTACTTTCAGTATTAGATTTCTGCTATAGATCCTCTTGCAAAATATGACAGATTTCGGATAGGAAAATCCATGTCATATGATTATAGTCTAAAATCAAACTAAAGAATTAAAGAACAACAAACATAATCAAACTATATTATCAAGTTGCTAAACATTATATTGGCTGAGAATAGTTAATGTTGGTCAAAAGTAGAAGTATTCTTTACATGTTTGCAGCAATCGGAAGTTTAGTACCAAGACAGATAACTGCTTAACTACAATGATCTAAGTTTTTCATTGAAATAATAAAATGAAGTAGCCTAAGAAATAATTTAGATGCTCTTATAGAATGGGAGACAGTGTAGGTTACATCTGCATAGTCACAGGCAAAATAAAATGGGAAGACAGAAACACAGCAGCCTTCAGGTAAGTTAATTAATCTCGAATTGTTTTAGCAACACACCACTGATTTTCATTTCATGAAACTCTTTGCATCTTCTGTAAAGACAAAAGAAGTCTAAAATGTTTGATTAAGGTTTAGTGATAGTCACCAATTTACTCTATGTATTTTATAATTAAGATACAAGAAGTTCTAATAAAATGGGGACAGTCTTCAGGAGTGAAGATAACAAGCTCATTCTGCATAGACCCTGGGGTCATTGAGAAAGCAATTAAATGCTCTCCAGGGTACATTATAAAGTGAGAGGTTTGATGGGTGAATGGCCTTTTCATATTCCTCTAATTCTCATATTTCATCTTTATTTTTTTATTTAGGAAGAAAATAAAATTGATAAAATACAATGTGGATAATAATACATTTTACTAGCATTTACAAGCCTATTATTTGCATCACATACATCAAATAGTAATATCAATTATGTTTTTGCTCCAGAGAGCATCAAGATCATTTGACGTGAAAGAAGCATTCAAACTAGCATCTATAATGACTTTGTAATGGAATACTGATAGCAGCTAGTTACATGACCATGGCTGCAGTTTAAATATAAATAAATTTAACTGTAGAATTTGTAGTGGACTCGCAGTACAAAGAAGAAATAAATTACATTTATAAGACTGCACCTACAATGGATCAGAGATAATATAATTATACTTTATGCTATTTGCAAAAGCTAATACTTCATAAACTGTGCTTCTATTTAAATGAGCTTATGAAATGCATTTGTTTCTTCTATGTATGTTTATTTGTAACAGATTCACAATTATAAGTACATGGCTATGTTAGCAGGGAGTTTAAGAAAACATCTTACTGATTCATTTTGAATATTTTGTTTCAAAATGAATATTTACACACGTACTGTATATTTGTTTTATTCTTAATTTTATATAATGTCCAAATAGTATATCAAGATAATACAAGTGAACAAAAGCTAAAACCTAGAGGAAAAGAAAGAAAAGATTAAATGGGAAGAAGAAAACAAAGCGTCTCCCCTATTCTGTTGTAGCCTTAAGCATTAAATATAACACCTCCCACCTTAATTAATTGAGATGAACTACATTTGAGACATATTATTTCTGAATTTTTGTTCACATTAAGGATTAGGAAGGACACTGCTATTTAAAAGACTGAAACTGTGTTCTTCTAGTCACCAAGCACTCTAACCTATACGAGTGTCCACATTTGTTTAAAGCAAATTCGCAAATACACTGACATAAATTACTTAAAATGGGTTGTCAAATGTAAAAAATGCCTAAAAATAACAAACTACGCATTGCTCGCCCTAGATTCTCCCGCTGCTTCAGGATTACCTCTCTGTTTCCCAGTGGAGATCTTTTTTAATAGGGCTTCTGTGGTAATGTCCAACCTACAGAATGTGATTGCACCCACCAATTACTGGTGATCTTGATCCATCTACTGTAGCATTAACAATGAGACCAGTGATAGTCTGCAGCAATCATGTGTTGTAGGTACAGTGGATATGGAAAGTATTCAGACCCCATTACATTTTTCACTCTTTGTTTCATTGCAGCTATTTGGTAAATTCGAAAAAGTATTTTTTCCTCATTAATGTACACTCTGCACCCCATCTTGACTGAAAAAATCAGAAATGTAGAAATTTTTGCTAATTTATTACAAAAGAAAAACTGAAATATTACATGGTCATAAGTATTCAGACCTGTTGCTCAGTATTGCGTAGAAGCACTCTTTGGAGCTAGTAAAGCCATGAGTCTTCTTGGGAATCACGCAACACGTTTTTCACACCTGGATTTGGGGATCTTCTGCCATTCTTCCTTGCAGATCCTCTCCAGTTCCATCAGGTTGGATGGTAAATGTTCGTAGACAGCCATTTTTAGGTCTCTCCAGAAATGCTCAATTGGGTTAACCTCAGGGCCCTGGATGTGCCAGTCAAGAAATGGTCACAGAGTTGTTCTGAAGCCACTCCTTTGCTATTTTAGCTTTGTGCTTAGAGTCATTATCTTGCCGGAATGTGAACCTTCGGCCAAGTCTGAGTTCCAGAACACTCTGGAAGAGGTTTTCATCCAGGATATCTCTGTACTTGACCGCATTCATGGTTCCTTCAATGGCAATCAGTCATCCTGTCCCTGCAGCTGAAAATCACCCCCATAGCATGATGCTGCCACCACCATGTTTCACTGTTGGGATTGTATTGGGCAGGTGATGAGTAGTGACTGGTTTTCTCTACACATACCGCTTAGAATTATCACTAAAAAGGTCTATCTTCATCTCATCAGACCAGAGAATATTACTTCTCATAGTCTGGGAGTCCTTCGGGTGTTTTTTAGCAAAGTATATGAGATTTCATATGTCATGCACTGAGGAGAGGCTTTTATCAGGCCACTCTGCCATAAAAGCCTGACTGGTGGAGGGTTTCAGTGATAGTTGACTTTGTGGAACTTTCTCCCATCTCCCTACTGCATCTCTGGAGCTCAGCCACAGTGGTCTTGGGGTTCTTCTTTACCTCTCTCACCAAGGCTCTTCTCCCACAATTGCTCAGTTTGGCTGAAAGGCCAGGTCTAGGAAGACTTCTGATGGTCCCAAACTTCTTCCATTTAAGGATTAAGGAGGCCACTGTGCTCTTAGGAACCTTGAGTACTGCAGAAATTATTTTGTAACCTTGACCAGATTTGTGTTTACCCACAATTCTGTCTCTGAGCTACTTGGCTAGTTCCTTTGGCCGGCGTCACACTGGCGAGTTTTACGGACATATGAGCGCAAAAATACACCCGTAAAATATGCATAACACACGGCCCAATGATTCCCTGTGTCCCAGCTCCTATCAGCCGTATTTTACTGATCCGTATTATATGGTCTTGTACGGCCATACAAAATCGCAGCATGCTGCGTTTGTCACTGTAATGCGCAAAAAAATCGCCAATGAAAGTCTATGGGGGTGAGAAAAATACGGATTACACACGGACCAGCAGTGTAACTTGAGAGAAATACGCAGCAGTGTTCTATAAAAAAGCCGGTAATTCAATTGCCGGCTTTTCATTTCTCCTTCCCAAACCCGACATGATATGAGACATGGTTTACATACAGTAAACCATCTCATATCCCTTTTTTTTTTGCATATTCCACACTACTAATGTTAGTAGTGTGTATGTGCAAAATTTGGGTGCTGTAGCTTGTAAAATAAAGGGTTAAATCGCGGAAAAAATTGGCGTGGGCTCCCGCTCAATTTTCTCTGCCAGAGTGGTAAAGCCAGTGACTGAGGGCAGATATTAATAGCCTAGAGAGGATCCATGGTTATTGGCCCCCCTGGCTACAAACATCTGCCCCCAGCCACCCCAGAAAAGGCACATCTGGAAGATGCGCCTATTCTGGCACTTGGCCACTCTCTTCCCATTCCCGTGTAGCGGTGGGATATGGGGTAATGAAGGGTTAATGTCACCTTGCTATTGTAAGGTGACATTAAGCCAGATTAATAATGGAGAGGCCTATCCATTATTAATCCAATAGTACTAAATGGTTAATAAAACACACACACATTATTACAAAGTATTTTAATGAAATAAAGACAGAGGTTGCTGTAATATTTTATTAGACTCTTAATCCACCTGAAGACCATCGTCCTGAAACAAAGTTAAAAAAGCAAACAACAATATTCCATGCCTTCCGTCGTTATGTCCCACGATGTAAATCCATCTGAAGGGGTTAAATCATTATACAGCCAGGAGCTGTGCTAATGCACTCGCTCCTGCCTGTAAAACCCCGGGTACTGAATGGAAAGCAGGGTGACCTGTAGTTACCTTGAGTTGCGGTGATGCGCCCTCTGCTGGATGTCCTCATGAACTGGAGCCTTGGAAAAGTTCCCACGCTCGAGTTCATATGAGAACATCCAGCAGAGGGCGCCTCATCGCAACTCAAGGTAACTACAGGATACTGGCTGTAAAATGATTTAACCCCTTCAGATGGATTTACATCGTGGGACATAATGACGGAAGGTATGGAATATTGTTGTTTGTTTTTTTAACTTTGTTTCAGGACGATGGTCTTCAGGTGGATTAAGAGTCTAATAAAATATTACAACAACATGTGTCTTTATTTCATTAAAATACTTTGCAATAATGTGTGTGTGTTTTATTAACCATTTCGTACTATTGGATTAATAATGGATAGGTGTCATAATTGATGCCTCTCCATTATTAATCTGGCTTAATGTCACCTTACAATAGCAAGGTGACATTAACCCTTCATTACCCCATATCCCACCGCTACACGGGAGTGGGAAGTGAGTGGCCAAGTGCCAGAATAGGCGCATCTTCCAGATGTGCCTTTTCTGGGGTGGCTGGGGGCAGGTGTTTGTAGCCAGGGGGGCCAATAACCATGGACCCTCTCTAGGCTATTAATATCTGCCCTCAGTCACTGGCTTTACCACTCTGGCGGAGAAAATTGCGCGGGAGCCCACGCCAATTTTTTCTGCCATTTAACCCTTTATTTTAGCAGCTACGGTGGCCAAATTTTGCACATACACACTACTAACATTAGTAGTGTGGAATATGCAAAAAAAAAGGGATATGAGATGGTTTACTGTATGTAAATGATGTCTCACATCATGTTGGGTTTGTGAAGGAGAAAGAAAAAGCCGGCAATTGAATTACTGGCTTTTCTGCTATATCGCGCTGAAGTAAATCTAAATATATGTATATATGTGTGTCTCAATGACACATATATATATATATACATACTGTATATATGTTTTAACGAACATTTGAGGCCAAAAAGCCATTAGATGTTGGTTTTGCAAGCCTGCGAGAAAATCTCGCAGTACGGATGCCATACGGATTACATACGGAGGATGACATGCGCAAAATACGCTGCCACACTCTGCCTACGGATGACATACGGATCACTATTTTAGGAACATTTCTGCGTATTACGGCCGTAAAAAACGGACCGTATTTACATACGCTGAGTGTGACGCCGGCCTTTGACTTCATGATTCTCATTTGGTCTGACATGCACTGTGAGCTGTGAGGCCTTATATAGACAGGTGTGTGCCTTTCGAAATCAAGTCCTATCAGTTTAATTAATCACAGCTGGCCTCCAATGAAGGAGTAGAAAAATCTCAAGGAGGATCAAAAGGAAATGGACAGCATGTGAATTAAATATGAGGGTCTAAGCAAAGGGTCTGAATACTTATGACCATGTGATATTTCGGTTTTTCATTTTTAATAATAAATTTCTACATTTTTTTCAGTCAAGATGGGGTGCAGAGTGTACATTAATGAGAAAAAATAACTTTCTTTAAATTTTCCAAAATTGCTGCAATGAAACAAAGAGTGAAAAATTTAAAGGAGTCTGAATACTTTCTGTACCCACTGTATAGCATCACTGCCGCATGCTTGTCATTCAAAAAAAATGCAGAGAGGCAATACTGGAACAGAAGATGCATCAAAGGGTAAGTAATATTTTTTCAAAGACTTTAACAATGCAACAAATCATCATTGTTTTCCCTACCCCTCCTATGAACTCTGATTTATTCTCCCTACAGCATATCAACCTTCACAACCTTTGACGTATATTTATTTACACCAAATGTCATGTCCCTGCCTTTGCTGTGGGCTTGCATGCCAAATGCACATCTTTCTCCGCACATGATGACTGGTTTAATCATCTACAGGTGGAGCGATGCTCTGTCTGTGGCTGTTAACCAGTTAAATCTTGCTGTCAATCACTGACAGTGGGATTTAACACACATTGGTCAGAAGCACACCTTTCATGCCCATGGGTGTCCTTGATCGCAGGGCAGCCTGGGGTCTGCTGATGACCAGCATGCCTGTCACTACGATCCTCTTGTGAACGCCGGTCCATTGCTGGCATTCATAGCAGACCATGATTTCTGCTATTTCTGCTTTACATAGTTCTTTACATAGTGCTGTAGCCCTGCTATGTATAGCACAGGTGACTGGATGATTGTAGCTTCAAGTCTCCTAAGGAAACTATTAAACACAGTCTCAAAGTGAGAAAACATTTTTTTTTTAAATAAACTAAAGTTCAAATCACCCCACTTTTGCCCCATTAAAAATAAAACAATAAAAAATACACATATTTGATATCGCTGCATTTGTAAAATATAAATATATCTGTTTGGTAAATGGCGTAAAGAGAAAAAGAATCAAAAAGTCATAATTATGTTTCTTTGGGCAGCTTCAACATTGCAATAAAATGCTATAAGAGGTAATCAAAATATCACATCTACCCAAAAATGGTATCAATACAAACATCAGCTCAGGGCACAAAAAAAAAAAGTCCTCACACAGCTCCATATACTTACAAATGAAAATACTACAGGTCTCTGAAAATGGCGATATAACCAAAATTGTATTTTTTTCAAATTTACAATTTTTTATTCGCCACTTAAGTAAAAAAAAAACAAACTATATATGTTTAGTATTTGTGTATTTGTACTGACCTGGAGAATCACATTTCCACTGCATTTTTACCATATATTGAACATGATAAATAGAAAAAAAAGGTGTGAAACTGCATTTTTATCAATTTCAATACACTTGGAATTTTTTCCCCTCTTTCAATTGCATCACATGATAAAATGAATTGTGTAATTCAAAAATACGACTCATCCTGCTAAAAATAAGCCCTCATATGGCTATGGAGACGGAAAATTTAAAAAAAGTATGGCTCTTGGAATAAGGGGAAAAAATAATTAAAGCACAAAAATCGTAAAATCGCAAGGTTATGAAATGAAGGGATTAATGGTGCAATTTCTGCCAATGTAGTTTTTAAGGACACTACTGATTTTAATATTCAATGTCCTGAAAAATTGGAAAATAATTGAAGTGATAAACACAAATGAAGTGAAATGGTAGACAAAGCAGTTCTGCTATTGTTTTTTTGGTTCATTGTGCAGAAAAATGAGTGCACCATTTACTCAAGAACAGCAATACTGTCCTTCCTATATTTTTTTATTTACAGTGTTTACCTAATTGGATAAATATTTTAATACTTTGATAGATAAGACTTTTATAGATCTGGTGATACCAAATATATATATCTGTATTATTATTATTTTTTTTATTTTTTTCTAAATGGAAATGGTGTATAATTCAATCTTTCTTATTTTTTTTATACGTATATTTTTAAATATACATACTTTTTTTTTAAAATTTCCCTCATGGTTTTAAAGGAGCAGCAACATAATAAAAACTAGACCTTGAACAGGTCCTCGGCTGCTACCACAATACATTGTGTCAAAAAAGGGCAATAACTACCAAAATTGACACCTTAACACAATTTCACCCACTTTTCTCGTGATGTAAGAAATTGGTAGTGGTACTTTTAGTGGTTAAACAATGATCAATTCGAGCTCTGTTTGCAGCCTTTGGAGCCAGATGTCAGCAGTAAAACACAGCTGACATCTATGCTGTGTTGAGTGGGCTCAGGTCCTTTACCCACTCCATAGCACTGCACTCTCTCTGGCAATTACATATGTCATGGAGTTGGAAGAGATTAAGTGAAAAATCAGATAGGGGAGGATAGAAATGCCGATCAAAACTAACAAGCACTGTTACACACCTATAAGCCATAAGCATACATTCCCTGAAAAAGACACATGTAGCAGCAGAATGCACTCGGCTCGTTTCCCTATTATTCTCCTATACACAGGTTCTGATACTGAACCTTTTACATTTTCTGCTTAGCTTATTTTGATTGCACTATTTTATTTTTGCAGCATAAAGTGTCATTGGGCATTTCCTCTGCACTCTTTTGTTATAAATGGGGTTTGAGATGCTTATTAGATACCAATTCATATATTTTTGTGCATTTCAAGTGTTAACAGCGCTATCAACCTGCCCGACACCCGCATTTGGCCGAATGCAGTGGGGAGAAAATGAACTTTATTTCCCTCCAGGGTTCCGGTTTTAGTCATGGGGCAGTGGTGGCATGGGTTCAGGCACGTACCACTCTGAGTATGCAGAGTGGTGGCTGTAACCGTGCTCCCGGTCCTGACTGATACTGGTGCTGCATTGGGGCTGGCTGTTAGTCAGGGCCAGGAGCAAGGTTACAGTGGCTGCTCTGAATACCTTGATTGAAACCCAAACGCTGCAGGGGGAATAAAGTAAATTTTCTCTCTACAGCTTTTGGGTAAGTGCGGGTGCCGAGCAGGTAAATAATGTCAAAAAGATGCAGGTTCACCTCATAACTGCTGGTCAATACCATGTTCTCTGGTGACAGATTCCCATTAACATTGATTATTGATATAATTTGTGTGCCGTTGCTTAGCGTGCAATATGTCATTTTGCGCACCTTACTACTCTGGTGTATATGCTATTTTTTAAATTGACATCCCGTTAACTAAAGAAAAGACTTTCCTAGACTTACGTTTTACATTCCAAATATAAATTAATAAACTACTAGATTATTAAAAGGTACAGTATACAGAACATAAACTACGCTGACAGTTTTTACCGTGTATAATTCTTGTGTAACACTGGCCAAAAATATGCAATAGAATATTTTTAATCAGCTGTGTTCAAAAACCATGCATGTGGAACTGGTGTAATTTTATATTAATCTACAAAAATTTACTTGTGGACTAAAACAAGAGAACAGGCTCATTTTCACAGAGCAAAGAAGAAAATTAGAATAATTAACAGGAATCATGTATTTATGTGCCAAATGCTGAAATTTATTTACAGTATATGTAATGCAATCAAATATTTCGAAAATAGTAAGAGTCTCGATGTTAGTCTAATTCATACTGGCAATATTTCCTTTACAATGGAAAATATGCATGTTTACTTTTTATAAAATAACATCAACTGTGAAAATATTCTGTTTTAAAAAGAATTAGAAACTATGTGGTAGATTTATTGTATGCTCCGTTCAAACAATGGCTTACAATAAATTAGCTGCCTTTGTCGCATATCAGAAAATGACTATAAAAGTATGTTATTCTGATGGAAAAAACAGCCAAAACATCTTAGCACATTCATTCCCAGTTTTTGAAAGTCATTGGCAATAGCATGATTCCATTAGATTTAAAGAACAGCTATAATTTTGGGTCTTATACAAAACTCAGAAATTAACATAAAAGTCTTGGTTGGAAAATGTATCAATTATTTTAAACACTGTGAAGCAATAAATAAAAAAAAAAGCTTCTTAAGTAGGTCATCATGATGTCGTGTGGCATGTCAAATGTCATTTTCCCCTATTAGAATGAAGAATTCTTAAAGTTACAATACAGGTACATTTTTATTGCATTTAAAAGCTGCAATTAAGACTCTGCTTTGTTCAACTCTTCATAAGAAAGACTTTTCTAATGCATTGTAAATTACTATTAATGTAATCCATGATTAACACTTAGGGCAGCCCAAATGTGTTCTCTCATTGTGTCCCAGTAAATTAAGGCAAATTATGTGTGATTTCTTTTTGTTGTTATTTTTTGTATGGGGTCTTGATGTTCAAGTTCAACAACTCTGACAACGCACCCGCAGGCCCCCGACCCCATATCAAAATGGGCTAAAACGAAAAAAGAGTAGCCTTTTGTGCAATCTGCCATTTGCCACAACACATCACTTGACAAATAAATGCATAATACTTTCTTTCACATTATTAAACTGTATCTGTCATTTTCCTTCTGTGATATCTACATGAATGCATTCCAACTTTTAACTCCCTCAGAGATTTCTGATTTTCCTGCCTCATTGAAAGATGTAACATGGATTTTGTCAAAAAGTACTGTAAAATGCAAAGTATCCCCATTCATTTCAATCAGTATGATAACCATCCAAAGGTTTTTTTTTTCCAGTATGACTCTCAAGAGTTTCTAATGTTTAAGGTTGAAATGGATGAACATATTACCACAACTTAGATTGAAAATAAAAGGTAAGTGAATAAAAGGTGTTGTGCATTATTTCTCATCTGATTCATGTGAAAAAAAACTTTATCCCAATTTAAATCCAATGCTATGTAAAGCTCACATTATTTATTTTAATCACTTGCTCCAATGCATACATTTTACAGATGGATGAGATAGTGACATACTAGGAAAAATCAGACATTACTAATTTGTCTAATCTACTGGACAATTATAGTAGTGTTTTTATCAGCTGAAAATGCTCATCAAATTATGACATTTAAAATGTCATGCATAAGAATTTTTAACAAAATTATTTTCTTTTGTTTTAGTGCTGATAACATTGAACATTATTAGAATTTGAATTATTAGAATTCTGTTACTAATCTCTGATAAGGGTAGTTACTTAAAATGTAATATATATATATATATATATATATATATATATATATATACATTTGTATTAACTTTTTAAAAATAAAAATAGGTTCAGCTTATAATGCATTCATAAAAAATGTGTTGTGCTGTTATTAACATTTTTTTACATAAAAATAGTTTTATCATATAATATACACATAAAAAATGTATTGTGCTATTATAATAAAATAATATAAATAATATAATAAACCGTAGAAAAAAGAGGTAATTATTGTTTTAGAATTTACAAGTGCAATTATATATTTTTTTAGGATGTTTATTTTTTCAAAGCGGAGACACAAAGTTCTGTTATGAAATTCTGAGAGCTGTGGGATACATTAATGGGTCATTATAATAATATAATATTTATCACACCATGATGTTTATGGTGTGTCACTTATTTCCTCTTCTTTCCTATGCCGTTATATACAATATAATGTTACTAAGGTAAAGACATTTGTATTATGTGTATGCCAAACCAAATAGTAATCGCTACATGATACTATAAAGTATATATTTTTTAATTTAGCGATTTAATTTTGTTCTCTTTTTATTAATCTCTACATCATGTCAGAATTTTTTAGTTACTACTCAATACTTTGAAACAGTATAAAGATATCCTTAAATGTATGACATAGTGTTGAACAATATCATTAAGGTTTTATCAACAGTAAAAGAATGAATTGACATATATTTACATTTAATACTAGCATAAGCCAAGATACTATTTTATAAATATGCACAATCTGAAGTTGATTCCAAATTAATGAGTTGTAAGTCTATGAAAATTCTTAAGGATTGTCAATTAAATAATTGAGCACTGATATTCTACACCATCCTCCATGACATTTAACACAAAATGTAAATGAAAGGTTGTTTTAACATATACTTATTTGCAAGGAAAATGATTAGAACACACACATATAATGACCTTCTAGTTCCGTAGTAATACATGGACTCCCTGGACTTCCACATGTAATACTTAGCCAGATGAAATAGAATAACTACTTATTTGGTCAGTTATCCATGACTGGCACACAAATTACGTTACTAGTTACAAAACAAATGAATAGATAGGCAGGAAACAAGAGAATCCCAAATGAATGAGACATGTTAACATGAACCTACAGATGTAATCTTTCTTAAAATAACACACAAGAAAGATACAATGATACAATAAGTTAACTCTAAACTAGAGATGAGCAGATTATTATTATTATTATTATTATTTATTATTATAGCGCCATTTATTCCATGGCGCTTTACATGTGAGGAGAGGTATACATAATAAAAGACAAGTACAATAATCTTGAACAATACAAGTCACAACTGGTACAGGAGGAGAGAGGACCCTGCCCGCAAGGGCTCACAATCTAGAGATCTGACAAGATTTAAATTTGACAAATTGGGCTGATAATATTTACCTCACTGCTCAGCTCTCTGGCTACCCCTGCTGTTCACCAACCCTACACGGTCCTAAGGACCTATTCATACTGTGACCAGAGGCTGAAACCTTAGGTCTTTTCATGCTATGTAAGGACTTCCGGATACGACTTGGCCTGGGTTATCCCTACTCATGTGTGTCATAAGGTCACAACAATGTGACCTTATGATGTGCATGCTCAATGACATCCCGGGCTTGGTCACTGTCGTAAGTCCCAGCCTAAAGTAAAGCATGCAGTAACAGTAAAAAGAGGTTCTGAGAACTGTACAGGGAGAGCAAGCAGTGGAGGTGGCTGGAGCGGTAAGCAGGGAAGTTTTTTTATTCAAACCTTTGGCCAGCCATTTACAGTCGTATTGTCACTCATTTTGATGAATTTGCTAATCATAATTAATCTGTCTTCTGGAAAATATGTGTTTTTGTATAATGTGGCTAGAATTCAGTTACACTAGAATACATTTTCTCATCTCTACTCTAAAAACCTAACACAATAAATAGCCATTGCAATTGGATAATTAGGCATCACATTACACTTTTCGGCATTGGCATATCTTTTTGAATTGTGATGTTTGTCATTTTAAAAAAGGCCACATCTCTAACATTACAAGATACAGTAATAGAGACAAACAGCATAACCACATTAGCCAAAATTTTAAACTCAATCAACCGACAGTGGTGTTATAGAAATAAACATTTTTGAATCATATGAGAAAGGCTTGTGTAAAGATAAAATCAGCAATATATTGTATACCTGGATGTAGATACATAACAATACATAACTAACGTTTGAGCATTGTAAATCTGAAGTGGTTCTGTCAATCATGACCAAGATATAAGATAGATACCTTGTCTCCACAAAACAAAAATTGTGTATACGAGTAAGATCTACATGATTTTATATGGCTTTAAAGCAAATAAGCTGGGGTCATTGGTGGTACTACGAGAGGTGCAAGGATTTTAGCCACATATTGGCTCTGCAGCCAGAGATGTCCAAAAAGTCTATTTTTATCTAGGCCTGTAATAAAAATTACTTGGGATAAATAGGAGGGCTTTGTACATATTTTGAATCAGGATTCACGAGATGTCTCTGGCTGTGTTATTTTTCCTTCACTGTCCATAAAGCTTCTGTTTTGGGGAGAAAATGAAGGGGCTGTTGTGTTTCGAGAGTTATCATGATTGATGTGGGGTCCATAAAGTCTAAGTCTATGTTCACTAGTGATGAGCGAAATTGTTAGAAAAATGATCTTCAAACATAAAATCAGCACAAATATGGCACATTTGAATTTGTGAACAGAAACACAAGCCAAAAATTTTTAAATCGGAAAAAAAACAGAAATATTCAGTAAAAAGCACGGGAAAATATTTACGTTGCCACTAAAGTATTTTGAGCACTTCAGCTATGATAATGGCTGTGTATGATGAGCATGGGGCACAAGTTTGATGAGGGTAGGGGGTTGGCAAAGCTCAGAGTAGCGGTGTGCTTGTAAACTTTTTTTCCTCCTAACTTTATGTGTGCGCATTGCGTCTAACCAATCAGGTTGCAGGAAACATCCACAATGTCCTGACACAGCGGCTTGTGTCAATGGCTGCTGAAATGACATGCTCGTCTCCATATAAAGAGCAGTCATCTTGTTTTAGCATCATTTTGAATATGTAACAGAGCAAAGAGGCTGCTCCTGATGCTGGAACTGTTTGCTAATTGATTTTAGCTAGTTAGCTACTCAGTTGTTTTTTATTCAGATAGTTTAGATAGCTAGTGTCCTGTGTGGATGTGAAATTGACCTATCAGATTTTTTTGTGCCATTGCTATGGTCCACAGACAAACATAGCAGATCATATTTCATAAAAGTGCAGTGATCACTGCTTCTATTGTGCTCCATGCATGAGTAGACCTTTCTAAATCTTATTTTTTCAGTTGCTAAATGTGATACAGCATGCCGTATCACACCTGGTCATTTAGTGGTGTGGTGACATTGTTCTGTGATTTGAAAATATTTTTTTGGCAGTTGCTACCGTGATTCAGCATGCCATATCTCACCTTGTTAGTTAGTGGCAGTGAAATTCATCTGTCTGCATAGCTCATGCACATTTAAAAAAATAATTTTCTGGTGCTAAACATGATACAGTCCACTATATCCCACTTTGTAATTTTGTGGCAGTGAAATTATTCTATGTGTAGAGCTGCTGTACAGTGAAACTTTTTTTTGTCAGTTGTTAACGTGCTTCGGCATGTCATATATCACCTTGTCATTTAGTGGCAATGAACTAGAACTGTCTGCATAGTTCATGCAGATTAAACATTGATACAGCCCACCATATTCCATGTTGTAATTCTGTAGCAGTGAAATGAAGCTGTCTGCAGGGTTTATGCACATAAAAAAATTATATTTCTAAACATTATACAGCCCGCCATAACCCACATTGTAATTTTTTGACAATGAAATTAAGCTGTCTGTATAACTCATGCACATCTAAAAAAAATTATGTTACTAAACGTGATACAGCCGCCATATCCCACATTGTAATTTTGTAGTGGTGAAGTGAAGCTGTCTGCAGAGCTCATGCACATTAAAAAAAATATTTTTTTCTGCTGCTAAACGTGATACAGCCCACCATATTCCACATTGTAATTTTGTGGCGCTGAAATTGTTCTGTGTGTAGAGTTGTTGCACAGTAAAAAAATGTTTTTCCATCTGCTGCTAATGTGATTCAGCCAGCCATCTCCCATGTTGTAATTTTGTGGCGTGAAATGAAGCTGTCTGCAGAGCTCATGCAGATTAAAAAAATAAATAAATTCTTTTACAAATGTGAAACAGCAGGCTAGATTTGAGTTTTAAATTGTTTTGATATTTATATATATATATATTCTATTGTATACAGGCCTCATCCACAGTTAAAAAAATACTTTCTTCTGTTAGTAATGTTATATAGCAGGCTTGATGTCAGTTTGAAATTTTTGGGTGCTGATATTGTTCTCCATACAGGGTTACACATGATGAAATCAAAATTGTTTTTCTTGTGCTACCAAAAGCAGGCTACATTTTCTCTTTTTATTCTTTGGTGCACATGTTGTTCTCCATACAGGGGTACACCTGATAAAATATATATTTTTTCTGTTGTTGCCGGTTGGGTGTCCATCTGCTGGATTGGCAGAAGCGGAAGATGTGTCGGTCCCTATTATACTAGTATTACTCTGGTGAAATTGATGCCATTTTGGTAGTGTCTGCCACTAATTTTTGGAAATTTGAAGACTCCTGGTTGGGTCTCCTTCATATGTGTTGTCTGTAGCAGTAAGCCTCCGAAAATGGCGGGCCTCCACATCATTTGAGTCAACTGCCAGTGTTACTATCCTGCATAAAAGCAGGTTGAGCTGTTGCATGTGGTATCAGGGCTCCCAGCACAGCAGGCCTATTTCAATGCCTCACCAACCTCATCTTACTTTGAAGTTCAAGTCAAAGTTGTATATGCTTTGACCCTGATACCTCATGTATGGCTGATTGCTGTCGGGTCATTCTAAAATTTGTACTGTGGGTAAATTAAGGCCACTTTCCTGGTGTCTGCCCCTAATTTGATGTAGTTTTGCAACTTTTCAGCCCATTTGAAGCTGTTGTATATGCATTTGTTTTGCCTCCCATTGACTCCAATGACATTTGTCTATGTTCGGCGGATATTCAACTAACAAATTTGCAAATATTGCAAATTTGGCAATCATAATCCAAACCAAACATCTCTAATGTTATCACGGTGCATTTTTTCAGCTCTTTTAATATGATTGTTTATGCAAATTTTCAGCTGCGCTTAACAGTACCAACAAAGTCTATAAGATTTCAGAAATTTGCAAGTAATACCTTTTTCTGTGTTTTTTGTGCCAAAATCTGATGAGATAGAATCAGATTTTTTTTTATGCACTAAACTTTATCAGCATGCACAAGAGACAAATGTACCATTACAAAACTGCATTAAAAAATGCAGCAAAAATGCAACAAAATCTTAGCAAAACCTGCTTTTTTGAAGCAAGTTTATTATTGTCAAGAGAGCAGGTTTGGTCTGTGGAAAAAAAGTATCAAAAACGCAATGTGTGAACATAGCCTAATAGATATGCTATATGTTTCTGGTTGGAAACTCTAAAAAGCCCTAAAAACAAATGTTTCTATTACCCAATGTAGCCTAAACGCTATGCTAATGGATACAAGAATTGTAATTAAACATCAAATATTATACTATATTGATATATTTCTTTTCTAGAAGGTGACCAAAGGAAAACATGCATTGCCTTCAGCATGCATTATACAATCCTGAAAATATATGCAATATGCAAATATGAGAATGTGAGCAGTAATCTGTCCATTGAGATTACAATCCAGTAATTAAATGTAGTCTACATGTAAATGTTTATTTTCCCACTGTTACTTTTTATGAAAAGGTTATTCCCATCTTGGACAGATATAACACATCCAAATAATATGATCTAAATATCAGATAGATGATGCCTGTTTTTTCAGACTGTATCTTTCTCAAGAACAGGACCCAGTCATGCGCTGACAGAAGTGGAGAGGCGGTTCTGTGTATGCTACCTCTCCTTACTTCCATGGTCCAATAGTTTGGGAAATTACCAAGCAAGCCTGATTGTCAATTTTCTGACGTCCGAGCAAATGAATTGAGAGATATTCATGCGTAACCAACTCTCCTCTACCATCTATCCAACATTTATAGCATAAATGAAATAAACAGTAAGAAAACATGTTGCATTAAGGGTACCTTCACACTGAACAACTTAACAACGATATCGCTAGCGATCCGTGACGTTGCAGCGTCCTGGATAGCGATATCGTTGTGTTTGACACGCAGCAGCGATCAGGATCCTGCTGTGACATCGTTGGTCGGAGCTAGAAGGCCAGCACCTAATTTCTTCGCTGGATCTCCCGCAGACATCACTGAGTCGGCGTGTGTGACGCTGATTCAGCGATGTCTTCACTGGTAACCAGGGTAAACATCGGGTTACTAAGCGCAGGGCCGCGCTTAGTAACCCGATATTTACCCTGGTTACCAGTGTAAATGTAAAAAAACCCAAACACTACATACTTACATTCCGGTGTCTGTCACGTCCGCCGGCGTTCTGCTTCACTGCACTGTGTCAGCGCCGGCTGGCCGTAAAGCAGGGCACAGCGGTGAAGTCACCGCTCTGCTTTACGGCCGGCGCTTACAGTGCAGGGAAGCAGAACGCCGGGGGACCCGACAGACACCGGAAAGTAAGTATGTAGTGTTTTTTTTTTTACATTTACACTGGTAACCAGGGTAAACATCGGGTTACTAAGCGCGGCCCTGCACTTGGTAACCCAATGTTTACCCTGGTTACCCAGGGACTTCGGCATCGTTGGTCGCTGGAGAGCTGTCTGTGTGACAGCTCTCCAGCAACCACACAGCGACACTGCAGCGATCAGCATCGTTGTCTAGATCGCTGCAGCGTCGCTAAATGTGACGGTACCTTAACCAATAACTTGAGATAAAAAACAATCACAGTTAATTGCTAGTTAATTAAGCATCCTCTCCATTGAATGTCATTGTCTTTCTGCTTTTGCTGGTGAAAGGACTTTTTTTTTCTTTTGGGTGATAGACTGTAAAGCTGGTCATACACTTTACATGACTGTTGACTGAATAACGCTTCTGTCGATCATTTGGTCGATAGCCAACGGAGATGACTGTTCCACACACAAGAGTGCTCTTATGGCCAAGGGCTCCTGTGTTATCTATGAGTTAATCATCAGCTTAAACATCAAGCAGATTGTCTCTGAGACAACAATGTGATCTGCAGTCTGAAATCAGACATGTCTGATCGATATCTCTCCCGACCAACAGTTGGCCAGCACTCCGATACATATTAGACTGTGGACTAAACATGTCGATATCAGCGGGTTCTGCAAACATTAATCTAATGTGTGTGGGGGCCTTTAGGGTACCGTCTCACAGTGGCACTTTGGTCGCTACGATGGCACGATCCGTGACGCTCCAGCGTCGCTCCAATATCGCTCCAGCGTCGTAGACAGCGGTCACACGTTGCAATGCACGGCGCTGGAGCGATAGTTTCATGACGTATTTGCGATGTAGAAGCCGTTGGTTACTGTGCGCACATCGTATACAACCTTTGTTACACGATGCGATCATGCCGCCACAGCGGGACACTTGACGACGAAAGAAAGTTTCAAACGATCTGCTACGACGTACGATTCTCAGCGGGGTCCCTGATCGCAGTAGCGTGTCAGACACAGCGATATCGTATGGATATCGCTGGAACGTCACGGATCGTGCCGTCGTAGCGACCAAAGTGCCACTGTGAGACAGTACCCTTAGTCTGGCAAATAACTTAAAAATATAATGATAAGCTGATTCAAATGAAATAATTTGCATGTGTGCCAAGATTTTGCTGATTAGTCTAGCACAAGTACACAAGTGCCAAACTAAAAATTAAATGACAACATTCTAGACTTTCAGAACTTGCAAATATTAGGTGTCATGCTCCTCATCCCGTGATTGTGATGCCCTTTTACCAACTAATGACATAATCTTGTAGACATCAGATCTCATTATTACTTGGGTTAAATAATTTTCCTGAATCTATTCATGTTCTTTTTTCTAGATAAATGTTTTTCACACATTAAATATGTATTGATTGTGTGGCAGGCAACACTTTTGGCAGTTCTTTCATATGCAGAGCCTTGACCTGGGTCCAAACTTTAAGGATTTTTAAGACCTCTTTTTTCACCTTGTAGATCTGTATTCTGATTGAGTATCATGGTAACATCATACCAAGGAGTAGATTACAAAATGATGGCCACTGCTCTCAGTTATTAGTCTGTCTAGTTGCAGCTTTAGTCTCAATCAAAATGAGTGATAACTACACTTAGAAGTGTTAAAAATGATAAAAAAAATGAAAAAAGCCAAAACTTGTGTATGGATTTGTAGCAGTGTAAAAACGTTCCGGGTGACAAAATTGCAATGAGGGCCAATTATCTGAAAAACCAACAAAGTTGTGACTATATCCGGAAGCTAATATTAACCGTTTGCAGCATTTCCTGTTAACTGTAAAATAAAGGTTATTAAAATTACAACTACCTACACAGCATCAAACTCACAGACACATTTTGTATTGGAACTAAAAAAAAGTCTCCTTCTTTTGCAGACTGTCAGTAAATATATGTACTTACATCTTCGTATATAAAGTAGCTGAGATTCTCAGCCAGAAAATTTGGATAGTGTCAGGTGAGTCAGGTGAGTGTCATACAATTTTTTCTCACATAGCATCCACATGCCATGCTAGTGCTATCTAAATGTGTTTTTTTCCATACCTAGCATTCGTGTGACATAAGTATGCAATCCGTATTCGTAAGCAATGCATTCTTAACATCAGACTTTACATAAAGTAATTCTCATTTCAAGCTAGTTTTCTATCTAATAAAAGAATCTTATATAGAGTGATAGATAGATAGATAGATAGATAGATAGATAGATAGATAGATAGAAAAATGGGTAGCACTCCAATACTTATCAAAATTCAAAAAGGATTTTAATAGCTGTTAAAGTCCTTTTTAAATTTTGCTAAGTATTGGAGTGCTGCCTGTTTTTTCTATTTTCTATATTGTTTTGTCAGGAAGGAATTCCTTGCATGGGAGACCTTGCCGATGTGCTTATATTTAATGTGCTGTCCCACCATTTTTCTATAGAAAGAAAGATATATGTCTGTGTGATATATAATCAGTGCTTTGCTAATGTAGTTTTTCTGTACTTGAATTTAGCTAATAAATAAAAGAACAAAATGGCATGGTGTTCCCTTTAATTTTATTAACTAGCTGAGGGAAAGCAAACAGCTGAGAGCTGATCTTAATAGTTTTGGCAGGGGGCAATGAACATGGAGTTTCCCAGGCTATTAATGTCAGCTCACTGTTCTCTACTTAGCCATTACTGGTTATTAAAAAGGGGAACCCCCAAAAAAGATGTGGATTCTCCAGTAATTTTAGAAACCAGCAAAGGCTAAGCAGACAGCTGTGGGCTGATAATAAAAGGCTGGGAAAGGGGCATGGATATACCTGCCTGCTGTAATTTTTTCCTTACCCCAATCCCAGGTGAGGAGAAACTTGTAGATGAACACTAATTGAAAAACATTTTTGCAAGTGCAATGCAATTTTTTTCTCACATAGCACTCATCAATTTTATACGCACATAAAAGCACACCCTTATACTAATACTTTTTGGTCATTTGTAACACTTCTAATTTTTAATTGCATTTACAGAAATTTCTGCTAGCAATTTTCAAGCTGTATAGAGAAGCTTTTGGGAGGAGAAAAAATGGAAAAAAAGAAACCATTGGCACAGAATGTTGCGCTTAAAAGTAAAAAGACAGCTAACTTTCAACCTCTCCCCCACCTAAAACACCACAAAAACTCATTAAGTCCAATTTTCTCATGTAGACTTTTCAAGATTTTATTGTAGACTTAAAGGGAACCTGACAGATAACACATGCTGCCCAAACATGTAGGATCACAGTTATGCACTGAATGTTTGTCTGTGAAATACAGTACTGCTGCATTTTTCTGATAGTCGCCAGGGACCGAGCCGCAAAGGTGACTAGTCATACAGGTGGGTCTCCTGGTGCTTCTTGCTGCCATCTGACAGTGGCTGGCAAGCCTCTGCCTATGTGTGCATATAGGCAAAGACTTAAAGACTTGTCATTCACTGTCAGCGGCTGGAGAGAAGCCGCTAGGGGCCCACTTTTATGACTAGTAAAGAGAACCCGGTGGCTATCAAAAGCTTTATTGTTTCATAGACAAACATGCACGGCTGTGATCATACAGCCAGTGGCTGAAACATGCTGCTGAAGCCATGTACATCATGTATCACCTGTCAGGTTTCCTTTAAAGTAGTATATGTCAAAAATACTATTAAAATGTCTCAAAAAAGTGAAGAAAACAAAGCAAAATTCTGTCATTTCAAATCTACTCTTACACATTTCTCAGCACTGTGAACCTGGAATGTGCTTGCAATTTCATTTGCTGAATATGGTCTAGTTTAGGAACATTTTCCTATTTAGAAGATAATAACTTTCCTTTGTGAATCAATTCCATGGTGTTATCTACAGGCAGAGGCTATTAGATATTCCACAATTCCTTTATTTATTGCAATAATTTAGAGACATGACTGATCATTGTGTTTACCGATTAACGAGATGCTTTAATCTACAGCCAGATTAGTTTGTGCTTGGAAGTATGTAATCCTTGACCTAGGCATATATTAAAGCCCTTTTAGATGAAGATTTTAGAAATCATATACATTACGCATAATTTGAATATTTGGCCTGTTTCTATATTACCATTTCTTAGAGGCACATGTCGACATGTGCTGTCATTTCTCTAGCAACTTGTTCAGGGATGGACCTGCTAAATACAATAATATTGGTTGGTATTTTTTTAAAGAAATATTCCTTCACATGCAAAAAATAATTATGACAGTCTGAAACATATTACAAAACAAATCAAGAACATACTGTTAGCTACATATATACTTTTAAAATATTCTTTTTTTTTTAGATTCATAACATGAAGTAAAGTTTATCCAAGGGGTATTTGTCATGTATTTAAGGAATGCTTCCAATCTCCAAATGCAAAGGAGATTGAAAGTATCCCTTAGCAAAGTCTGCTATCATAACCTTGGGAATAAACAGAATGGACTTATCTTTGGCTTGTCTGTTATGGTTCTCAATGGCAAGAGAACATAGCCCAGCAAACATAAGAACTAGCTCTTGGAAGGATGGAAACTAAACTGACCATGAACTAAACCTGCCGCACAACTAACAGTAGCCGGGTAGCGTAGCCTGCGTTTTATCCCTAGACGCCCAGCGCCGGCCGGAGGACTAACTAATCCTGGCAGAGGAAAATATAGTCCTGGCTCACCTCTAGAGAAATTTCCCCGAAAGGCAGACAGAGGCCCCCACAAATATTGGCGGTGATTTTAGATGAAATGACAAACGTAGTATGAAAATAGGTTTAGCAAAATTGAGGTCCGTTTACTAGATAGCAGGAAGACAGAAAGGGCACTTTCATGGTCAGCTGAAAACCCTATCAAAATACCATCCTGAAATTACTTTAAGACTCTAGTATTAACTCATAACATCAGAGTGGCAATTTCAGATCACAAGAGCTTTCCAGACACAGAAACGAAACTACAGCTGTGAACTGGAACAAAATGCAAAAACAAACAAGGACTAAGTCCAACTTAGCTGGGAGTTGTCTAGCAGCAGGAACATGCACAGAAAGGCTTCTGATTACAATGTTGACCGGCATGGAAGTGACAGAGGAGCAAGGCTAAATAGCGACTCCCACATCCTGATGGAAACAGGTGAACAGAGAGGATGATGCACACCAGTTCAATTCCACCAGTGGCCACCGGGGGAGCCCAAAATCCAATTTCACAACAGTACCCCCCCCTCAAGGAGGGGGCACCGAACCCTCACCAGAACCACCAGGGCGATCAGGATGAGCCCTATGAAAGGCACGGACCAAATCGGAGGCATGAACATCAGAGGCAGTCACCCAAGAATTATCCTCCTGACCGTATCCCTTCCATTTGACCAGATACTGGAGTTTCCGTCTGGAAACACGGGAGTCCAAGATTTTTTCCACAACGTACTCCAACTCGCCCTCAACCAACACCGGAGCAGGAGGCTCAACGGAAGGCACAACCGGTACCTCATACCTGCGCAATAATGACCGATGAAAAACATTATGAATAGAAAAAGATGCAGGGAGGTCCAAACGGAAGGACACAGGGTTAAGAATCTCCAATATCTTGTACGGGCCGATGAACCGAGGCTTAAACTTGGGAGAAGAAACCCTCATAGGGACAAAACGAGAAGACAACCACACCAAGTCCCCAACACAAAGCCGAGGACCAACCCGACGCCGGCGGTTGGCAAAAAGCTGAGTCTTCTCCTGGGACAACTTCAAATTGTCCACTACCTGCCCCCAAATCTGATGCAACCTCTCCACCACAGCATCCACTCCAGGACAATCCGAAGATTCCACCTGACCAGAAGAAAATCGAGGATGAAACCCCGAATTACAGAAAAAGGGAGACACCAAGGTGGCAGAGCTGGCCCGATTATTGAGGGCAAACTCCGCTAAAGGCAAAAAAGCAACCCAATCATCCTGATCTGCAGACACAAAACACCTCAAATATGTCTCCAAGGTCTGATTCGTCCGCTCGGTCTGGCCATTAGTCTGAGGATGGAAAGCAGACGAGAAAGACAAATCTATGCCCATCCTAGCACAGAATGCTCGCCAAAATCTAGACACGAATTGGGTACCTCTGTCAGAAACGATATTCTCCGGAATACCATGCAAACGGACCACATTTTGAAAAAACAGAGGAACCAACTCGGAAGAAGAAGGCAACTTAGGCAGGGGAACCAAATGGACCATCTTAGAGAAACGATCACACACCACCCAGATGACAGACATCTTCTGAGAAACAGGAAGATCCGAAATAAAATCCATCGAGATGTGCGTCCAGGGCCTCTTCGGGATAGGCAAGGGCAACAACAATCCACTAGCCCGAGAACAACAAGGCTTGGCCCGAGCACAAACGTCACAAGACTGCACGAAGCCTCGCACATCTCGAGACAGGGAAGGCCACCAGAAGGACCTTGCCACCAAATCCCTGGTACCAAAGATTCCAGGATGACCTGCCAACGCAGAAGAATGAACCTCAGAAATGACTTTACTGGTCCAATCATCAGGAACAAACAGTCTACCAGGTGGGCAACGATCAGGTCTATCCGCCTGAAACTCCTGCAAGGCCCGCCGCAGGTCTGGAGAAACGGCAGACAATATCACTCCATCCTTAAGGATACCTGTAGGTTCAGAATTACCAGGGGAGTCAGGCTCAAAACTCCTAGAAAGGGCATCCGCCTTAACATTCTTAGAACCCGGCAGGTAGGACACCACAAAATTAAACCGAGAGAAAAACAACGACCAGCGCGCCTGTCTAGGATTCAGGCGTCTGGCGGACTCAAGATAAATTAGATTTTTGTGGTCAGTCAATACCACCACCTGATGTCTAGCCCCCTCAAGCCAATGACGCCACTCCTCAAAAGCCCACTTCATGGCCAAAAGCTCCCGATTCCCAACATCATAATTCCGCTCGGCGGGCGAAAATTTACGCGAGAAAAAAGCACAAGGTCTCATCACGGAGCAATCGGAACTTCTCTGCGACAAAACCGCCCCAGCTCCGATTTCAGAAGCGTCGACCTCAACCTGAAAAGGAAGAGCAACATCAGGCTGACGCAACACAGGGGCGGAAGAAAAGTGGCGCTTAAGCTCCCGAAAGGCCTCCACAGCAGCAGGGGACCAATCAGCAACATCAGCACCCTTCTTAGTCAAATCAGTCAATGGTTTAACAACATCAGAAAAACCAGCAATAAATCGACGATAAAAGTTAGCAAAGCCCAAAAATTTCTGAAGACTCTTAAGAGAAGAGGGTTGCGTCCAATCACAAATAGCCTGAACCTTGACAGGATCCATCTCGATGGAAGAGGGGGAAAAAATATATCCCAAAAAGGAAATCTTTTGAACCCCAAAAAACGCACTTAGAACCCTTCACACACAAGGAATTAGACCGCAAAACCTGAAAAACCCTCCTGACCTGCTGGACATGAGAGTCCCAGTCATCCGAAAAAATCAAAATATCATCCAGATACACAATCATAAATTTATCCAAATAATCACGGAAAATGTCATGCATAAAGGACTGAAAGACTGAAGGGGCATTTGAAAGACCAAAAGGCATCACCAAATACTCAAAGTGGCCCTCGGGCGTATTAAATGCGGTTTTCCACTCATCCCCCTGCTTAATTCGCACCAAATTATACGCCCCACGAAGATCTATCTTAGAGAACCACTTGGCCCCCTTTATGCGAGCAAACAAATCAGTCAGCAGTGGCAACGGATATTGATATTTAACCGTGATTTTATTCAAAAGCCGATAATCAATGCACGGCCTCAAAGAGCCATCTTTCTTAGCCACAAAGAAAAAACCGGCTCCTAAGGGAGATGACGAAGGACGAATATGTCCCTTTTCCAAGGACTCCTTTATATATTCTCGCATAGCAGCATGTTCAGGCACAGACAGATTAAATAAACGACCCTTAGGGTATTTACTACCCGGAATCAAATCTATGGCACAATCGCACTCCCGGTGCGGAGGTAATGAACCAAGCTTAGGTTCTTCAAAAACGTCACGATATTCAGTCAAGAATTCAGGAATCTCAGAGGGAATAGATGATGAAATGGAAACCACAGGTACGTCCCCATGCGTCCCCTTACATCCCCAGCTTAACACAGACATAGCTTTCCAGTCAAGGACTGGGTTATGAGATTGCAGCCATGGCAATCCAAGCACCAACACATCATGTAGGTTATACAGCACAAGAAAGCGAATAATCTCCTGGTGATCCGGATTAATCCGCATAGTTACTTGTGTCCAGTATTGTGGTTTATTGCTAGCCAATGGGGTGGAGTCAATCCCCTTCAGGGGTATAGGAGTTTCAAGAGGCTCCAAATCATACCCACAGCGTTTGGCATAGGACCAATCCATAAGACTCAAAGCGGCGCCAGAGTCGACATAGGCATCCGCGGTAATAGATGATAAAGAACAAATCAGGGTCACAGATAGAATAAACTTAGACTGTAAAGTGCCAATTGAAACAGACTTATCAAGCTTCTTAGTACGCTTAGAGCATGCTGATATAACATGAGTTGAATCACCGCAATAGAAGCACAACCCATTTTTTCGTCTAAAATTCTGCCGTTCACTTCTGGACAGAATTCTATCACATTGCATATTCTCTGGCGTCTTCTCAGTAGACACCGCCAAATGGTGCACAGGTTTGCGCTCCCGCAGACGCCTATCGATCTGGATAGCCATTGTCATGGACTCATTCAGACCCGCAGGCACAGGGAACCCCACCATAACATCCTTAATGGCATCAGAGAGACCCTCTCTGAAATTCGCCGCCAGGGCGCACTCATTCCACTGAGTAAGCACAGCCCATTTACGGAATTTCTGGCAGTATATTTCAGCTTCGTCTTGCCCCTGAGATAGGGACATCAAGGCCTTTTCCGCCTGAAGTTCTAACTGAGGTTCCTCATAAAGCAACCCCAAGGCCAGAAAAAACGCATCCACATTGAGCAACGCAGGATCCCCTGGAGCCAATGCAAAAGCCCAATCCTGAGGGTCGCCCCGGAGCAAAGAAATCACAATCCTGACCTGCTGAGCAGGATCTCCAGCAGAGCGAGATTTCAGGGACAAAAACAACTTGCAATTATTTTTGAAATTTTGAAAGCAAGATCTATTCCCCGAGAAAAATTCAGGCAAAGGAATTCTAGGTTCAGATATAGGAACATGAACAACAAAATCTTGTAAGTTTTGAACTTTCGTGGTGAGATTATTCAAACCTGCAGCTAAACTCTGAATATCCATTTTAAACAGGTGAACACAGAGCCATTCCAGGATTAGAAGGAGAGAGAGAGAGAAAGGCTGCAATATAGGCAGACTTGCAAGAGATTCAATTACAAGCACACTCAGAACTAAGAAAAAAAAAAAAAAAAAAAAAATCTTCAGCAGACTTCTCTTTTCTCTCCTTTCTCTGTCAATTAATTTAACCCTTTTGGTCCGGTCAAACTGTTATGGTTCTCAATGGCAAGAGAACATAGCCCAGCAAACATAAGAACTAGCTCTTGGAAGGATGGAAACTAAACTGACCATGAACTAAACCTGCCGCACAACTAACAGTAGCCGGGTAGCGTAGCCTGCGTTTTATCCCTAGACGCCCAGCGCCGGCCGGAGGACTAACTAATCCTGGCAGAGGAAAATATAGTCCTGGCTCACCTCTAGAGAAATTTCCCCGAAAGGCAGACAGAGGCCCCCACAAATATTGGCGGTGATTTTAGATGAAATGACAAACGTAGTATGAAAATAGGTTTAGCAAAATTGAGGTCCGTTTACTAGATAGCAGGAAGACAGAAAGGGCACTTTCATGGTCAGCTGAAAACCCTATCAAAATACCATCCTGAAATTACTTTAAGACTCTAGTATTAACTCATAACATCAGAGTGGCAATTTCAGATCACAAGAGCTTTCCAGACACAGAAACGAAACTACAGCTGTGAACTGGAATAAAATGCAAAAACAAACAAGGACTAAGTCCAACTTAGCTGGGAGTTGTCTAGCAGCAGGAACATGCACAGAAAGGCTTCTGATTACAATGTTGACCGGCATGGAAGTGACAGAGGAGCAAGGCTAAATAGCGACTCCCACATCCTGATGGAAACAGGTGAACAGAGAGGATGATGCACACCAGTTCAATTCCACCAGTGGCCACCGGGGGAGCCCAAAATCCAATTTCACAACACTTGTCATGTACATGAATGTTTCTGTTCTTAGCAGTAAAAGGTGAAAAGCAGTTTTTACTGCATGACTCAAAATTAATTAATAGGACAACTTTATTAAAATGGAGAAAATAAGTTCAATACAAATAAAAAATGTGTTGATTTCTTAAGAATATCAATAACAAACTAAGGGTGCCATTGTGAGAGATAGCAAACAATGGTATGGAATGCAATGCTCAGTAAACTCCAAAAGACTACAAGAACTTAAAAATGACATCTGCATATCCACAATTAGTAATCCTTATGCAACAATTTAATTGGATAGGCAGATAATTACATAACATAGCAAGCTATCAACCAAAATAAAATATATAAATTAAAAATACAAAAAGCAATCCAGAGAAATCAACAAATGACTAACTCTCCATGGGGCCTGCCAATTAGGAAGTGCCAATCAAACTACCAGATGCAAACAATAGTCTCCCTAAATAGAACATATAGTTCAAGGTATTTGACTATACTTTTGTAATCTATTGCATATGATAAGTCAAGTGCATCTATACTGAGGTTTCACTGCTAATAAATCAGTTTTTAACCCCTTTACCCTTGAAGGTGGTTTGCACATTAATGACCAGGAAACTTTTTACAATTCTGACCATTAGTGATGAGCGAATATACTCATTACTCGAGATTTCTCGAGCATGCTCGGGGGTCTGGTATGATCTGGTGGCCTAAGAGCAGCATGAGACGTACTCTGGAGAAGGTGGTACTTGTACTGACCGCAGACCCTGAACCTAACACCGCAACTAGAAGTAGCCGTGGAATGTACCTAGCGCTCCCTAGACATCTCGACACAGCCGGAGGACTAATTACCCCTAGAGATAGAAAAGGGAAAACTATCTTGCCTCAGAGAAAATCCCCAAAGGATAGGCAGCCCCCCACAAATATTGACTGTGAGAGGAGAGGGAAAAAACATACACAGACTAAAATGAGAATTTAGCAAAGGAGGCCACTTCTAGCTAAATAGAAAGGATAGGACAGAGTACTATGCGGTCAGTATCAAAACACTAGAAAATATCCACCACAGAAAATACAAAATCTCCACAGCTAACTAAAGATATGGAGGGTATATCTGCATCTCCAGAGATACCAGCTTGGCTAAAAAAATCCTTATACAGACCTAGCTGGACAAGACAAAACATAGGAAAGAACTGAACAATAAGACCACCGCATGTGGACAGCAAAATCAAGGCCAGAACTTATCTTTTGTTGAAATGAACTGCAAAGCAGAAGAGACCAGGCAGGGATGTGAATCCTCCAGGAACAATGGACAACTGGCACTGACTAAAGGGTGAAGCAAGACTAAATAGCCCAGTCAAAATTGCAAGAAGTGAACACACCTGATAAATGCTGCGATTCAGAGACAGCAGCGCTACCACTTACAACCACCGGAGGGAGCCCAAGAGCAGAATTCACAACAGGGGTCCTCCAAGTATTTTTTAGTGCTTGGAGTTTTAGTTTTTCTTGCCGCAGCTGAATGATTTACATCTGTTAGCCAGCATAAGTACATGTGGGGGTTCCCTAGCAACCAGGCAACCCCCACATGTACTTATGCTGGCTAACAGATGTAAATCATTCAGCTGTGTCAAGAAAAACTAAATCTCCGAGCACTAAAAAATACTCGGAGGACCCTAACGAGTATATTCGCTCATCACTACTGACCATTGTCATTTTATGAGGTGGTAACTCTGGAACACTTTAATGGATCCTGCTGATTCTGAGAAAGTTTTTCATGACATATTGTACTTCATGATAGTGGTAAAATGTCTTCAATATGACTTGCATTTATTTGTGGAAAAAAAACAGAAATTTGGCAAACATTTTGCAATTTTCGAACTGAATTTTCATGCCCAAGAAATCCAAGAAATATATCAAAGAAAATGGTTAAAAACTAACATTTCACACATGTCTACGTTACATCAGCACAATTTTGGAACCAACTTATTTTTGTTAGGAAGTTATAAGGGATAAAAGTTGACCAGTGATTTTTCATTTTTCCAACAAAATTGACAAAACCATTTTTTTAGGGACCACCTCACATTTCAAGTCACTTCGAGGGGGATATGATAGAATATACCCAAAACTAACACCATTCTTAAAGCTGCACCCCTCAAGGTGCTTGAAACCACATTCAAGAAGTTTATTAACCCTTCAGGTGCTTCACAGGAATTTTGGGAATGTGGAAAAAAATTAACATCTAACTTTTTTTACAAAAAAATTTACTTCAGATCCAGTTTTTTTTATTTTGACAAGGGTAACAGAAAAAATGGCCCCCAAAATGTGTTGTATAATTTTTCCTAAGCTGACTGATATGTAGGATAAAACTACTATTTGAGCCCACGAGAGAGCTTGGAAGGGAGGGAGCACCATGTGAGTTTTTGAATGCAATTTTGCTGGAAAAATTGGTGGACGCCATGTTGTTTGGAGAGCCTCTGATGTGCCTAAGCAATACAAAAATACCCCACAAGTGAGAAGATTTTGAAAACTAGACCCCTCAGGGAACTGATCTAGATGTGTGGTTAGCACACTGAACCTCCAGATGCTTCACAGAAGTTTATAACATTGAGCCAAGAAAATAAAAAAGCACATTTTCCCCACTATGTTTTTAGCCCCAAATGTTGCATTTTCCTAAGCGTATCTGGAGGAATTTCACCATACAATTTGTTGTGCCATTTCTCCTGAGTATGCCGATACCCCATATGAGGGAGAAAACTACTGTTTGGATGCACCACGAGGCTTGGAAAGGATGCAGCGTCTTTTGACTTTTTGAATGTAAAATTTCCTGGAATCATTAGCTGACCTCATGTCCTATTTGGAGAGCCCCTGACATTCCTAAACAGTGGAAATCCCCCACAATTGACCCCATTTTGGAAACTAGACCCCTCAAGGAATGTATTTAGACATGTGGTGAGCACCATGAAACCCAAGGTGTTTCACAGAAGTTTATGACGTTGAACCGTGAAATTAAAAAAAAACACATTTTCCCCACTAAAATGTTATTTTGGCCCCAAATTTAGCATTTTTTAAGGATAACAGGAGAAATTGCACCAATCAATTTGCTGCACAATTTCTACTGATATATATATTCAGATAAATGGAGTCAAAACACTGTTTATACGTAAAAGGGTATAATATTTATTAAATGCACAACTTATAACAATACCACAGTCTGAAAAATTCAGTATAAAAGTTACATGTAGTTACAAAAAAAGGGTCACTCTCTATATGCAAAGGATCCAAGTAAAGTATCCCAGCATCCACACTATTAGAATGTGTCCGACCAGAGGTTCAAGTTCACAAAGCCGTATATATTAATATGCACGGTAGCCACCATACATTCTGCTAACATTATAAAGCATAAAGATAATTACAGGAATGAACCTCACCCATAACGATCATAGTGGGGATGTGGAAACTCCAGCCCCTATGCGCGTTTCGCATAGGCTTCTTCGGGGGGCCCCCCGAAGAAGCCTACGCGAAATATAATTATAATTATATTATATAAATATAATATATAATTATAATGTTAGCAGAATGTATGGTGGCTACGGTGCATATTAATATATACGGCTTTGTGAACTTGAACCTCTGGTCGGACACATTCTAATAGTGTGGATGCTGGGATACTTTAGTTGGATCCTTTGCATATAGAGAGTGACCCTTTTTTTGTAACTACATGTAACTTTTATACTGAATTTTTCAGACTGTGGTATTGTTATAAGTTGTGCATTTAATAAATATTATACCCTTTTACGTATAAACAGTGTTTTGACTCCATTTATCTGATTATACTGTATATATGTTATTGGGAGTTGTTCTGCATAGATTTATATGTAGCTTTGAACGATATAATTATATGACAATTTCTACTGAGTGCAGTGCAATGATACCTCATATGTGGGGAAATACTACTTTTGAGGCACAGTGCAAAGCTCAGAAGGGAAGAAGCGCCATATTGGAGTTCAGATTTTGCTGGAATGGTTTGAGGGTTCATGTCACATTGGCAGAGCCATTGAGGGTCCAGAACAACAGAAACCCCCATATGTGAACTCATTTTAAAAACTACAATCACCAATTAATTCATCTAGGGGTGCAGTGATAATACTGACACCACATGTACCTCACAGAATTTTATACCACAGAGCAGTGAATAAAGAATAAATTACATTTTACCACTAAAATGTTGTTTTAGTCCCAAGTTTTTAATGGCTAGTAGGACATTTTTTTACAACAAACTGAGGTCCATGTTTTCTTGAATTCGCCAATAACCTATATGTAGTCAGAAAATATTTTTCAGGTACAGTGTGTTAGGTGTCGAGTTCCTGCCGCTGCATAGGGGGAATCTCGAACCACCTCCGCGGCGGTCTCCCATTCTTCACCTGCCGCAGTGGAGCCTGCTCAGCGGAGACGTCAGTCCCAGCATCTGGCTCAGGCAGATACTGTGCGCTGGGTTACTGCTGATCTTCCAGGCTTAGCCATTGTAACCAGCACTGTTCTGCAGCGAGCAGATGCTCCTGGGACTAAGTCCTGCTTTTCCTCTACTGAGCATGCCCAAGGGATGACATCTCATTGGAGGTCGGGGGTCACATGCTCAGGTCCTGAAGCAGTTCCAATTGGACCACTAGGAAGGTCCTGGAGAGCTTCCTCTATAAAAGGCCATGCGCTAGTATCAACTTATGTTCATGTGTGTATGAGCTTAGCTACTTTGTGGTCTGAGTCAGCATGTGGTCAGGGTCGGCTGTATAGGCACTAGAATTCCGGCACCTCCGGAGAGGAGTTTGTGGGTGTGAATTCAGGGCTGGCGTATAGCCACTAGAATACCGACACCTCCAGAGAGGAGTTGGTTGAGTGTTGTTGCTGGCTGTATGACCACTATATGCCACCTGCTCCGTTAGAGAGCTGTGATCCTCTGTGAGGTTAACAAGGCACAACGTTATCTTTTATCCCGGCAACTCTGTGAAGCAACAGAGTTCGCTCCTATACAGACTGGGTGATGGAACCCGTGTCTTTTCAGGTGTAATACGCCATATAGTGCCACCATTTACTAGCAGCAGGTTCCACTCCTGCATGGTGGACCCTGGGCTGCAAACGCACCAATAATATCTCCATATTTACTTGGTGTGTTCCGCCAGTCCTAACACAGTGCAAAGCTCAGAAGGCAAGGAGCGACAATTTTTACCATTATAGTTTGCAGGTGCCATGACCCACTAAGAGAGCCCAAGAGGTGCCAGAACAGCAGAAACCTCCATATGTGACCTCATTTTACAAACTACGCCTCTCATTGAATTCATCTAGTGGTGCAGTGATCATAATGATACCACGAGTGTGTCCCAAAATCTTATACCATTGGGCAATGAAGAAAAAATAACACAATAATACATTTTTACTACCAAAATTTAGTTTTAGCCCCAGATTTTATATTTTCACACAAAAAGTTGGCAAAAATGGCACCATAATTTGTCCCACAATTTCTACTCATCGTGGCAAAACCCCATATGTGGCGGTGTAATACTACTTAGCCTTTATACTCCTTTGGGAATTTATCTACAGATGTAGTGACGATTTTGACTCCATGGGTATTTTCCAGAAACACGCAGCAATGAATGTCGTTGCAGTGACCTGTACGCTGTAGGGACCAGTAGGTTGCAGTCACCAGTATAATATGCCCAGCCAGTGCTTTTGGAGACATGCAACCATAAGTTAGGTGGGCTCTCATCACTTCAGAAATTCCAAACATGTGAACGCTATATGTAATTTACATACACTGTGGGGCTCAGAACGGAAGAGGCAATGTGGGAGCACAGAATTTACTGAATTTCTTTTGGAGAGTGAGGAGCCCCCTATATTTCCCTTAACAAATGACAGACATGAGTGGGGGCTTGCTTTTTTGTGGATTGAGTTGAAGCTTTCATTGGAAACATTTTGCATAATGTTTGGAATCACATTTATCCGTCACTCTACTCTGAGCACTTGCTTTAGGTTTTCCATCTAAATTTCTGAGTGACATGATTCAGATTAAACCCCTGAGTGATCCATTCACTATAATGAGGAAGCAGAGTTACTCTGGACTCCATCTGGCCTCTGTTCAGCGGTGTCCTTCTCAGAAGTGCACAAAACTGTGGCCGACGGCACTTTTATGCAATCCTAAAAAGACGAACACCGCCGGATAACAGGTCAGACGGCATCTACAGTGCCTCCATTTGCCTCATTATAGGGAATCTTCCGTTAAGGGTTCTGTCTGAATCATGTATTTCAGAGATTTACATGGAAACCCCTGTGTAACCTCTCAACACAGAGCGCAGTATAAATGTAACCCAAGCCTTACTGTGATCTTTGGGAGGCAAAATGAAAATAGCAGCAGGTGAAGAATTAGTTTTATTTATTTCCTCGTGCAGTTTAAGTGATTAGGCGACTTTATTCTTCGGGTCGGTGTGATTACAGCAATACCATATTTATATCGGATTTTTATGTTTGGCTGCTGTCACACACTAAAAGGCGCGTGACTATATTTTGGGACCTATAATTTTTCCATATTTTTCTTGTCATGTGAGGGCTTGTTTTTTGTAGGACGAGTTGAAGTTGTTATTGGTACCATTTTCAAACACATGACATTGTTTGTATACTCTTTTACATGACATTTTTTGATCGCTTTCTTTTCCAAATTTTAGGATGCAGAATGATCAAAAAACAGCAATTCAGGAATGGTTTTTTTGAGGGGGGTTTTATGTCATTCCACGTGTGGTAAAATTGATAAGGCAGTTTTATTCTCAGTACTATTACAGCAATACCTCATTTATATCTTTTTTGTTTTGCCACTTTTGCACAATAAAAACAATTTTATAGAATTTTATAGAAAAAATAATACATTTTAATCTCTTTATTGGAGCTGTATGGCAGCTTATTTTTTGTGGGACAAGATGATGTTTTCAGAAGTACTTTTTTTTATATCTGTCTTTTTGATCGCATTTTAATCCACTTTTTGTTTGGCGGTTTGATGATAAAGAATAGTTTTTTGCCTTGTTAATTATTTATTTTCTTTATGTTGTTCACTAAAGGGATTAACTAGTAGGACAATTTTGTAGGGTCATTCCGGATACAGCAATACTAAATATGTGTACTTTTATTATTATTTATATATTTTTTAATACAAATTTGTATTTATGAGTACTATATCTTTTGATTTTTTATTAAGTTTAATTTTTTTTAATTCTTTTACAATTATTTAAAAAAAATGCTTTACTTTTTTTACTTTTTACTTTTTCCCAATATGGGACTATCATTTTTTGCAGACTGATTGCTTGCATAGCATGGTGATGCAGAGGTATCCATGCTATACAAAATGTCAGCTCTGCACTGACAGATGAAGTTGCTGATAATGCTCTGTACATGATCTAGCAACTTTACTAGCTCTGGTGAACCATGGCAACTATCAAGACCCTGCAGAGCGGCTGTCTTCCATTTGTCTGCTCCAGGAATTCTGTGATCAAGTCCAATCGCAGCCTTTAGGGGTTTAAAGTGCCGTTAGTAGTTTGGGACTGCTCCTTGCACTTAGTGCCCGGTGTCAGCTGTCAGAATCATCTGACACCCGGCGGCGATCGAGCGTGCACAGTGCAAAGCCTCAAGGGAAATAGGAGATATGCCCTACCCATCCACAAGCCATGGTTCTGAATGAAAATGCTGCCAATAAGGAAGGTAGAGATGGATAGTTTTAAAAAACTGATGGTGGTTGCTATCTTGCAGTATGTTCTTCCAAGCTATAACTACTTTTGCAGGCATGCAATCTCTGTCCTGCACACACATGATGCAGGCAAAAAAATGTGTGCACTGCGCAACACCATCAGTGGCAAGGTCCACATAGCCACCGATACATGAACCAGTAAGCATGGCTAGGATTATTACATCTCCCTAACTGCTCACTGGGTAAATGTAGTGGCAGCTAGGACAAAGGCATTTCTCTGTACAGGTTGCCTCCTCCTCACACTCCACTTCTACTGCCTCCTCATCCGGTCACAGTAAGACCTGCAACACCAACTTCATCACAGCAAAAGAGAAATGAAAGCTGTTTTTAAACTTCTCTGTTTGGGTGACAAGTCAGTAAACACGTAAGAGCTGTGGAAGGGCATTAAACAGCAGAGAGATGAGTGGTTGGTGCCGGAAAAAAATCTCATAGCAGCTCTAGGCCTAACCGGTTTGAAGCATATCCCTTGCCTGGCACATGTGCTGAACTTGGTGGTGCAGAGCTTCCAGAAAAGTGCCCCATATGTGTCATAGCTACTGCTGAAAGTGTGGGCAGAGTGTGCGCGCTTTCAGTGTTCTCACCCTGCTTCTGCTCACCTGTCTGCACTGCAGTGTCATTTACATCTTCTCATTCACCACCTCATATGCAATGTACTAACAAGGTGAAACGCCACCTTGCATATGCTGGAAATACTGTACATGCAGCAGGAGGCAATAGTGGAGTTTCAGCTTCATCACGCAAGGCTGAGTTGCTCTGCGGAGAAACACCACTTCACCCCCAATGAGTACGCCTCTACTTGAGCCATGTGCCATGTTGCCCTGCTTCGGATACACTACCAATATGGCCAGCCCTGATGACACTATCATCAATGTTACAATACCCATTATATGTCTGCTGGAAAAAAACAATTAAGGTAATGATGGATGAGGTGGTGGAACAGGAGGAAGAGGAGCAGGAGGAGCAAAGTCATTTCATACTGTTATCGGGCCTGTTGCCCACACATGGCTCGGAGAGTGGGTTACTGACTCAAAAGAGGCATGCTACCCAACTGTACAGCCAGTGGACATTTCGGAAGGATGAGGAGGAACAAATGTGTTCACAGCTGGATGGCACTCAGATCAGCACAAGGGCATCACTGGATCATGGCTAGTGTGATACAGAGGACCCAGACAATACACCTCTCACCAAGGACAACTTTCATTACTTCTAGGCAGCATGGCACACATGTGCCAATACATGCTGCTGTGGCGGCGCAATGACCACTGAGTTGCCCATACTGTTACCAGTGCTGATTACAGGGTGGCATCCCCATTGGATCCATGGTACGAGGACAGCATACCATCATTATTTCCACCAGTGGAGCCGAATCGCAAAGTGCGTGACTACAAGCACATGCTGAAAGAGAAACTACTAATGGCTTTCCCACCTGACAGCTGTGTCTAAGTGTAAAAACAAAGCAGAGGCGGAGGAGGAAATCGCCAATGCAGTTGGGGCACCCCTCCACCTTGGAAGACAGGGTTAGCAGGGCCAAAATGTGTCAAAACTGTATGAGTACGCCACAACATCTAGCACCACCACCTTATATGGTCGGTATTAGCAACAATTTGGTGGATGAGTACCTGGGTCTGTCCCATTTAACTTATAGGTCTCCTAATTTCACACATAGCCTGAACTTGCCCTTAATGACTTGAAGGTGCTGGCCTGCCCTGCAGCACGTGTACTGTCAGTATGCGTTTTTAGCACAGCAGGGGGTGTGATCACAGACAGGTGCATCTGCCTGTCAACAGCCAATGTGGGGAAGCTAACATTCATTAAAGTGAATCAGAAGTGAATCCCACAGTACACCTCCATACATTTGGATGACTAGACAACTCTACCAGCTGCACCCATCCAGTGTTCAACTCTATTTGCCATTTGTTTCATTTGGGTGCCTCCTCTCCAAATGAAAAAAAAAAAAAACTTTTGTTTACCTCTTCCTTCACCTCTTCCACCTACACCACCATACCCACCTCCTTCATCTCCTCTTCCAGTTCAACCTCCGCTCCCTGATTGTAGCTTGTTAGTCAGCTCCATAAAAAAAAAAATTAGCAATAAAAAGAGAAAAAAAATTAAAAAAAACACACAAACAGTTTTGGATTACTCCTTCCTTGCCTTTTCCACCTACTCCGCCACATCCACCTCTTCCTCTACTTGGACTGACTCCTCCTGATTCTAGATTGTTAGTTTTAGGTTTGTTAATTCTAGGTTGTTTTAAGTCAGTTCTATTTAAAAAAAAAAAGAAACTAAAAATAATTAAAAACATTGATTAAAAATTAAAAGAAAAAAAATGTGTTCGCTTTCTCCTTCCATGCCTCTTCAACCTACATGGCCAAGTCCACCTCTTCCTAAGATTGGACCTACGCCTCCTGGTTCTAAATTAGTGATGAGCAAGCACTAAAATGCCCGGGTGTTCGTTATTCGTGTCGAACAAATCGTAATGCTCGGGTGCTCCACCCGAGTAATGAACATAATGGAAGTCAAAGGGAAACTTGAGCGTTTTCCTGGCAGCTCTCCCCAAGAGGTCTAAAAATTGCTGAAATCAATGGAAACAGCATGGTAACAACACAGGGAAGACCGCTGGTAGCATCTATGAATCCCATGTCGCTGCTGGGAACAATGTTGTCATAGTATTACGACGCTTTTATGGACTGACAATAAAACACACAAAACCAAAATTAAAATAGATTTTACTTGAAAAAATGTTAAGAAACATTCTTTACAGGATAATGACTTGTATATAAGGCAAAATAAATAAATACAATGCTCCTGAGCAACTTGGGCTATGTTCACAAGTAGTGCTTTTGCTGAGGAGTACAAGGGATGCCAAAAATTAATCATAGAATCATAGAATGGTAGAGTTGGAAGGGACCTCCTGGGTCATCTGGTCCAGCCCCCTGCTCAAAGCAGGATTCACTAAATCATCCCAGGCAGATGTCTGTCCAGCCTTTAGAAAGAGGCACTCCAATACCTCTTTGAAGAAACATAGTGGAGGGCCTCAGAAAACATTTTTTCCCATTATTAAGGAGTGAATAATCTAGACTGTAAAGCGCATGCACTAAGTGCATGGGCTGAAAAACATTTAACACTGGTGGGTATACAGTAAATATACTGTATACCACATATATCCAAGAGTAATAGAGGTGGGCCTCTCAAAATTCTTAATGCAGACATCATAAACACACTTAAAAATTTATTGCGAGGGTAGCTTTATCACTCTGTTGATATAGTGGTGGAGAATAAGGAGGCTGACACAAAAAACATGTTCTGTTCAAGGGTCTGACTGGGTTCCGGCTTCCACATTCTTCACTCAGTGTGACGTCAGGGAAATGTAGTATCCCTGGCCACAAGCATTTGTCCACCTGTCTGTGGTTAAGTGGACCTTCCAAGTAACAGCATTGGTCAGGGCATGGCTGACGTTACGGGACACATGCTGGTGTAAGGCAGGAATGGCACACTTGAAAAAATAGTGACAGCTGGAGGTGAGGTTTAGGAAAGCTTCCATCTCCAGAAACCTAAAAGGCAACATTTCCAAGGCAAGCAGTCTGGAAATGTGACTGTTTAGTATTGTGGCCTGTGGGTTGTTGGCTGCGAATTTACGCTTGTGTTCCAAAGACTGGGGTAGGGACAACTGAACGCTGCACTGGGAAAAGGATGTGGACGTGGTTGCTGATAATGGTTTCAAGTGTACAATGATATGTACAGTGCGGGAGACATTTTCATGTAATGGAGAAGTGATTGGTGTGCATGTAGCACAGGGGAAGAAGCAGTGGTGTCACCCACAGACACTGTTTAGGGACCTGGCGTGCACGCCGTAACATGCTGATGGACTTCAGGCTGGTAGTTGTGTTGCCCCTGATGATGCTGGCATGGCAGATGTTGCAAATTACCTTTTTTAGGTTAACTGGGCTGTCTTTAAAAAAGTTCCAGACTCCGGAACTCCTAAACTTTGGTCTGGCAACTTCACCTATGTTAGTGCTCTGGGAAATACAGTTCCCGCTGTAAAAGCTCTGTTGTCGGGTGTCCCAGGACCAGGGGTCCTTCCATGTCCCTAATGCTAGGGGCGCCCTAGCTCACCCTGTTCCCCAGATTACTTCTAATAGTGAAGAGGCCGGTGCCACATTCCTTGCCTTAGTTCCTGAAACCCGGGGCCACGTACCATGCCTTAGCTCCTGACTCCACCCTCAGTCTGTACCCTTTCCTCACCCCCGGAAGAGGGGAGTAGTAGTGTACTGTAAAACACCAACCAAACTAGCAAGACAATATGAACATGGGTAGTGAAAACTACCAAGCATACAAATATGCTCACTCAGACAACATGCATTGCTGTGTGAGAAATTTTCCCAAGCAGCAATTGCCATAAAGTGAGACTTTGTCCTAAGGTAACCTCTCAGTGATGCACTGCAGGAGCCATTGTCTCCTGTTATGGTTCTCAATGGCAAGAGAACATAGCCCAGCAAACATAAGAACTAGCTCTTGGAAGGATGGAAACTAAACTGACCATGAACTAAACCTGCCGCACAACTAACAGTAGCCGGGTAGCGTAGCCTGCGTTTTATCCCTAGACGCCCAGCGCCGGCCGGAGGACTAACTAATCCTGGCAGAGGAAAATATAGTCCTGGCTCACCTCTAGAGAAATTTCCCCGAAAGGCAGACAGAGGCCCCCACAAATATTGGCGGTGATTTTAGATGAAATGACAAACGTAGTATGAAAATAGGTTTAGCAAAATTGAGGTCCGCTTACTAGATAGCAGGAAGACAGAAAGGGCACTTTCATGGTCAGCTGAAAACCCTATCAAAATACCATCCTGAAATTACTTTAAGACTCTAGTATTAACTCATAACATCAGAGTGGCAATTTCAGATCACAAGAGCTTTCCAGACACAGAAACGAAACTACAGCTGTGAACTGGAACAAAATGCAAAAACAAACAAGGACTAAGTCCAACTTAGCTGGGAGTTGTCTAGCAGCAGGAACATGCACAGAAAGGCTTCTGATTACAATGTTGACCGGCATGGAAGTGACAGAGGAGCAAGGCTAAATAGCGACTCCCACATCCTGATGGAAACAGGTGAACAGAGAGGATGATGCACACCAGTTCAATTCCACCAGTGGCCACTTCGGGATAGGCAAGGGCAACAACAATCCACTAGCCCGAGAACAACAAGGCTTGGCCCGAGCACAAACGTCACAAGACTGCACGAAGCCTCGCACATCTCGAGACAGGGAAGGCCACCAGAAGGACCTTGCCACCAAATCCCTGGTACCAAAGATTCCAGGATGACCTGCCAACGCAGAAGAATGAACCTCAGAAATGACTTTACTGGTCCAATCATCAGGAACAAACAGTCTACCAGGTGGGCAACGATCAGGTCTATCCGCCTGAAACTCCTGCAAGGCCCGCCGCAGGTCTGGAGAAACGGCAGACAATATCACTCCATCCTTAAGGATACCTGTAGGTTCAGAATTACCAGGGGAGTCAGGCTCAAAACTCTAGAAAGGGCATCCGCCTTAACATTCTTAGAACCCGGCAGGTAGGACACCACAAAATTAAACCGAGAGAAAAACAACGACCAGCGCGCCTGTCTAGGATTCAGGCGTCTGGCGGACTCAAGATAAATTAGATTTTTGTGGTCAGTCAATACCACCACCTGATGTCTAGCCCCCTCAAGCCAATGACGCCACTCCTCAAAAGCCCACTTCATGGCCAAAAGCTCCCGATTCCCAACATCATAATTCCGCTCGGCGGGCGAAAATTTACGCGAGAAAAAAGCACAAGGTCTCATCACGGAGCAATCGGAACTTCTCTGCGACAAAACCGCCCCAGCTCCGATTTCAGAAGCGTCGACCTCAACCTGAAAAGGAAGAGCAACATCAGGCTGACGCAACACAGGGGCGGAAGAAAAGCGGCGCTTAAGCTCCCGAAAGGCCTCCACAGCAGCAGGGGACCAATCAGCAACATCAGCACCCTTCTTAGTCAAATCAGTCAATGGTTTAACAACATCAGAAAAACCAGCAATAAATCGACGATAAAAGTTAGCAAAGCCCAAAAATTTCTGAAGACTCTTAAGAGAAGAGGGTTGCGTCCAATCACAAATAGCCTGAACCTTGACAGGATCCATCTCGATGGAAGAGGGGGAAAAAATATATCCCAAAAAGGAAATCTTTTGAACCCCAAAAACGCACTTAGAACCCTTCACACACAAGGAATTAGACCGCAAAACCTGAAAAACCCTCCTGACCTGCTGGACATGAGAGTCCCAGTCATCCGAAAAAATCAAAATATCATCCAGATACACAATCATAAATTTATCCAAATAATCACGGAAAATGTCATGCATAAAGGACTGAAAGACTGAAGGGGCATTTGAAAGACCAAAAGGCATCACCAAATACTCAAAGTGGCCCTCGGGCGTATTAAATGCGGTTTTCCACTCATCCCCCTGCTTAATTCGCACCAAATTATACGCCCCACGAAGATCTATCTTAGAGAACCACTTGGCCCCCTTTATGCGAGCAAACAAATCAGTCAGCAGTGGCAACGGATATTGATATTTAACTGTGATTTTATTCAAAAGCCGATAATCAATGCACGGCCTCAAAGAGCCATCTTTCTTAGCCACAAAGAAAAAACCGGCTCCTAAGGGAGATGACGAAGGACGAATATGTCCCTTTTCCAAGGACTCCTTTATATATTCTCGCATAGCAGCATGTTCAGGCACAGACAGATTAAATAAACGACCCTTAGGGTATTTACTACCCGGAATCAAATCTATGGCACAATCGCACTCCCGGTGCGGAGGTAATGAACCAAGCTTAGGTTCTTCAAAAACGTCACGATATTCAGTCAAGAATTCAGGAATCTCAGAGGGAATAGATGATGAAATGGAAACCACAGGTACGTCCCCATGCGTCCCCTTACATCCCCAGCTTAACACAGACATAGCTTTCCAGTCAAGGACTGGGTTATGAGATTGCAGCCATGGCAATCCAAGCACCAACACATCATGTAGGTTATACAGCACAAGAAAGCGAATAATCTCCTGGTGATCCGGATTAATCCGCATAGTTACTTGTGTCCAGTATTGTGGTTTATTGCTAGCCAATGGGGTGGAGTCAATCCCCTTCAGGGGTATAGGAGTTTCAAGAGGCTCCAAATCATACCCACAGCGTTTGGCAAAGGACCAATCCATAAGACTCAAAGCGGCGCCAGAGTCGACATAGGCATCCGCGGTAATAGATGATAAAGAACAAATCAGGGTCACAGATAGAATAAACTTAGACTGTAAAGTGCCAATTGAAACAGACTTATCAAGCTTCTTAGTACGCTTAGAGCATGCTGATATAACATGAGTTGAATCACCGCAATAGAAGCACAACCCATTTTTTCGTCTAAAATTCTGCCGTTCACTTCTGGACAGAATTCTATCACATTGCATATTCTCTGGCGTCTTCTCAGTAGACACCGCCAAATGGTGCACAGGTTTGCGCTCCCGCAGACGCCTATCGATCTGGATAGCCATTGTCATGGACTCATTCAGACCCGCAGGCACAGGGAACCCCACCATAACATCCTTAATGGCATCAGAGAGACCCTCTCTGAAATTCGCCGCCAGGGCGCACTCATTCCACTGAGTAAGCACAGCCCATTTACGGAATTTCTGGCAGTATATTTCAGCTTCGTCTTGCCCCTGAGATAGGGACATCAAGGCCTTTTCCGCCTGAAGTTCTAACTGAGGTTCCTCATAAAGCAACCCCAAGGCCAGAAAAAACGCATCCACATTGAGCAACGCAGGATCCCCTGGAGCCAATGCAAAAGCCCAATCCTGAGGGTCGCCCCGGAGCAAAGAAATCACAATCCTGACCTGCTGAGCAGGATCTCCAGCAGAGCGAGATTTCAGGGACAAAAACAACTTGCAATTATTTTTGAAATTTTGAAAGCAAGATCTATTCCCCGAGAAAAATTCAGGCAAAGGAATTCTAGGTTCAGATATAGGAACATGAACAACAAAATCTTGTAAGTTTTGAACTTTCGTGGTGAGATTATTCAAACCTGCAGCTAAACTCTGAATATCCATTTTAAACAGGTGAACACAGAGCCATTCCAGGATTAGAAGGAGAGAGAGAGAGAAAGGCTGCAATATAGGCAGACTTGCAAGAGATTCAATTACAAGCACACTCAGAACTGAGAAAAAAAAAAAAAAAAAAATCTTCAGCAGACTTCTCTTTTCTCTCCTTTCTCTGTCAATTAATTTAACCCTTTTGGTCCGGTCAAACTGTTATGGTTCTCAATGGCAAGAGAACATAGCCCAGCAAACATAAGAACTAGCTCTTGGAAGGATGGAAACTAAACTGACCATGAACTAAACCTGCCGCACAACTAACAGTAGCCGGGTAGCGTAGCCTGCGTTTTATCCCTAGACGCCCAGCGCCGGCCGGAGGACTAACTAATCCTGGCAGAGGAAAATATAGTCCTGGCTCACCTCTAGAGAAATTTCCCCGAAAGGCAGACAGAGGCCCCCACAAATATTGGCGGTGATTTTAGATGAAATGACAAACGTAGTATGAAAATAGGTTTAGCAAAATTGAGGTCCGCTTATTAGATAGCAGGAAGACAGAAAGGGCACTTTCATGGTCAGCTGAAAACCCTATCAAAATACCATCCTGAAATTACTTTAAGACTCTAGTATTAACTCATAACATCAGAGTGGCAATTTCAGATCACAAGAGCTTTCCAGACACAGAAACGAAACTACAGCTGTGAACTGGAACAAAATGCAAAAACAAACAAGGACTAAGTCCAACTTAGCTGGGAGTTGTCTAGCAGCAGGAACATGCACAGAAAGGCTTCTGATTACAATGTTGACCGGCATGGAAGTGACAGAGGAGCAAGGCTAAATAGCGACTCCCACATCCTGATGGAAACAGGTGAACAGAGAGGATGATGCACACCAGTTCAATTCCACCAGTGGCCACCGGGGGAGCCCAAAATCCAATTTCACAACAGTCTCCTGTCAGTGTGTCACTGAGGGTCCTATAGAGCAGTGACATCACCCGATGTCACTGTTCTATAGGGGAGATCGTCGTGGGCTCCTGCGCAATTTTCTGCGCGAGAGGGGGAAAGCCGACGGCCGGGGGCCAATATTTGTAGCCTGCTATGAATATCAGCCCTCAGCTGTCTGCGTAGCCTTTACTGGCTATTAAAATAGGGGGACCTCCAAAAAAATGACTTGGGGTCCCCCTATATTTTATAGCCAGAAAGGCTACGCAGACAGCTACGGGCTGATATTCATAGCCTAGAGAGGGGCCATGGATATTGCCCACCCCTCAGCTACAAATACCAGTCCGCAGCCGCCCCAGAAATGGCGCATCTGTAAGATGCGCCAATTCCGGCACTTAGCCCCTCTCTTCCCACTCCCGTGTAGCAGTGGGATATGGGGTAATAAGGGGTTACTGTCACCTTGCTATTGTAAGGTGACATTAAGCCGGGTTAATAACGGAGAGGAGTCAATAAGACGCCTATCCATTATTAATCCAATAGTAATAAAGGGTTAATAAAACACACACATATTAGGAAAAAGTATTTTAATATTCTACATTTAGCCATACTTACCATACTTCAGCGCCTGCAAAAAAAACTTAAAATAATAAACCGTATACCACCTGTCCGCCGTAGTCCAATTAATAACGAGTGTCCCACGACGATCTCCCCTATAGAACAGTGACATCGGGTGATGTCACTGCTCTATAGGACCCTCAGTGACACACTGACAGGAGACAATGGCTCCTGCAGTGCATCACTGAGAGATTACCTTAGGACAAAGTCTCACTTTATGGCAATTGCTGCATGGGAAAATTTCTCACACAGCAATGCATAAAGTGAGACTAGGGACTATTTTTTTCAGCGGCAGAGGAATACAGTGCAGAAGGATACCTTCCTCCCGTCATTGTGTTCCTGAAGCCCCTAGAGAGAGGTCGCATCAGCTGATACTGCCGTTCTCCATGGGAGATCGTCGTGGGACACTCGTGGATTTCTGCGGACAGGGAGTATATTGGTTGTTTGTTATTTTAATCTTTTTTACAGATGACACTGGCTTCGGGGAACAAAGTGACAAGTAATGATGAGTATGAAATTTATGTTTAATGTACTGTATGTCTGTATGTATGTATTGTATGTAATGTATGAATGTATTGTATGTAGTATGTATGTATGTAGTATGTATGTAGTATGTATGTTGTATATATGGGTTTTTTTTGTTTTTTTTCACATTCAACACATTAGCCGGATGATGGGACTACCACTGTCCCATCATTGGCTAATGTGTCATTCACTGTCACTGTTGCAGGCATCATCCGATGGGACTTGTAGTCCCATCGGACAATGCCTGCACACACACACAGAATCCCGGCAGCCCGCACAGAGCCCCGGCATGCTGCACAGAGCCCCGGGATGCCGCATAGAGCCCCGGCACGCCGCACAGATCCCCGGCTCGCCACAAAGAGCCCCAGCATGCCACACAGAGCCCCGGCACACCGCACAGAGCCCCGCACAGAGCCCTGACACGCCGCACAGAGCCCCGTATAGAGCCCCGGCATGCCGCACAGAGCCCCGGGATGCCGCACAGAGCCCCGGTACGCCGCACAAAGCCCCGGCATGCCGCACAGAGCCCCGGGATGCCACACAGAACCCCGGCAGGCCGCACAGAGCCCCGGCATGCCCGCACAGAGCCCCGGGATGCCGCACAGAGCCCCGGCAGGCACACACAGACCCCACCCGCACACACACACACGCAGTCTCCACCCATGCACCGCCCACACTCCATTATAGTGCATAATTGCACTATGGTAACTTCCAATTCCGGTATCCGATATCGCAAAAATATCGGAACTCAGTATTGGAATGCCGATACCCGATATTTGCAGTATCGGAATGCTCAACATTACCAACAAACTAAGCGAGAATCAACAATATTAGCTATTCAAAATTCCAAATTTCTGTCCACTCTGACAGGAGATCATGGTAGCAGTGATGGTACAGAGGATGCAACGTATTTCTTGAGTAGAGATCGAAGAAACACATTCTGGATTTTAAAAGTGGGCTGCAAAGCAAGGTGGAATGCTATGGGATTAATGATGCCACAATCTTATAAGGACTGACGAACCTGGGACCCAGTTTCCAAAAAGGAACCTTCAACTTAATGTTCCTTGAGGACAATCCCACCCAGTCACCAATACACAGGTCCGGACCCACCAAACATCTAAGGACTACTGGAAATTGTCAATGGTTGGAGAGACCCAAATGGACGAGTATGTGAGGATTTAGGACGTGCACAGACACTGCAGGTGGCTACATTCTCCCTGATGTCCCCTTGACCAGCAAAAATGCAGAGTTAGAAGATCTATGGTGGCTTTATTACTGAGATGTCTGTCCAAGATTGAATCGTGATGTTCACTAAGAACTGTCAACGAAAGATTCACTGGTACAAACAGTTTACCTAACGGATAAGCAGCAGGGGCGTCCCACTGAGCATCAATAACCTCTTTTTCAAGATTGGTGTATACCGACACAATAATCACTTCTTTTTTCTAGCATAGGAACCAGTTCACAATTATATCCACCCTCAAGAAAGCAACGAGATAAGGAATATTGTTCTTGTTCCCCGGCCTGTATGTAACAAAAAAGTTAAACCAGGTCCATCTTGCCTGTCGAGGTATTAGACGTTTGGCAGGTTCTAGATGTACAAGATTCTTATGATCCTTGATTACCATAACCAGATGAACTGCCCCCTCCAGAAAATGACACCACTATTCAAAGGCCCACTTGATAGCCAAGAGTTCCAATGTGATAACTTCTCTACTCAGATGAGTTTTTTAGAAAAGCATGCACATGGATGCCCTTTACCAGAAGATGTACACTGTGATAATACAGCCCCCACTCCCACTTCAGATGCATCAACTTCTACAACTAAAGGCTGAGTGACATCAGGCTGCATGAGAATCGACGCAGACGTAAAATGCTCCTTCATGGTATTGAATGCCTCTCTGGCCAGACTGGACCACTTGGAAAAGTCTGTCTCTTTCCTGGTCATATCCGTCAGGGGTTTGGCCACTACCAAAAAGTTGTTGATGAACTTACGGTAGTAGTTGGCAAAACCCAAAAACCTTTGTAACACCTTCAAATCCTCAGGACGATCCCACTCTGGTACCACCCGTAACTTTTGCCAGATCAATGAGAAAACCAGTGGACAATAACATATATCCTAGAAAAGGGATCTCCTCAACCGAGAATATACATTTCTCTGGTTTGACAAATATTTTTTTGTCTCTGAATCTCTGTCAGACCTGCATCAGAAGTACCTGATGTGACTCAAGGTAAGGTGAATAACTTAACATGTTATCAAGATAGATTACAACAAATCTACCCTCCAGGTTACTAAAGATTTCATTTACAAAGTGCTAAAAGTCGGTGGGAGCATCCATCAGCAGAAATGACATCATACAGTCCTCATAGTGTCACTCAGGCATATAGAAAGCTGTTTTCCACTAATCCCCTTCTTTAATACAAATGAGATAGATTATATGCTTCCCCTGAGATCTAGTTTATGAAATTATTTTTCTCCTACAATCTGATTAAAGCAGTCTGGGATGAAACGGAGCAGATATGGATCCCAGACCGTGGACTGATTGAATTTGTGGAAATCTAGACAGAGGCATAACCCCCCCATCTTCTTTACAAAGCAAAAACCCTGTGGCAGTGGGGGATGAGGATGATCTGGTATGACCCTTTGCCAAACTTTATAGTCCTTCACAGCCTGCCTCTCTTGACCAGAGATATTATATAGTCTGCTCTTTGGCATGTTCACCCTAGGGACAAGATTAACAGTGCAGACATAAGGATGATGGTGAGGAAATTCTTGGCACCCGTGCTCTGAGAACACATCCCCAAAATCAGACAGGTATTTAGACACAGATTGGGTATCCACCTTTGCAAGCCATGTGACCAAGCTGTGTTGTTGACAATACTCACGCCACTTTACTACCTCCCAAGTCTGCCAATCTACCACAGGGTTGTGCAGAGTGAACCAAGGAAGTCATAGAACCACAGGAGAGGGCAGACCCTCTAACACATAGCAGTCAATACATTTTGAGTGCATGGCTCCTACCTGTAACCCTCTGATGGTTTGGGTAAAATACCCTTGTCTCAAGGGTGTGGAGTTGATGGTGATTATGGCTTTAGGTCTGGACAGTGTATGTGGTTTCAGGCCTTGAACCTGGACAATCTTAGATTCAATCAAGTTAAACCCCACCCCTCTCCAAAAATGCAGCAATAACCACCTTATTTTTGCCTAGATAGATTTCAGCCAGCAAAAAACATTGTGTGCTACCCACAGAGGAGATATGTACATCTGTACTCCCTGCAACCCAGGCTCCTTAGTTTTCCAGCAGCTGTTTACCGTGAGATAGAGAAGAACATGTGCCGATGAAATGGACCTTTCTACCATGTTAAGAACATACTCCTCCTTTGCACTGAACAACAGACTGCTTTCCAGTACAAGTTGCCACACCCAACTGCATGAGTTCCTCAGATGACTCAGACCAGGTTTCCCTTGGCACTGGACCTCTTGCACATGAGGGCATCTCTTTATGTCTCTGGTGAATACGGCAATCCACCAGGATAGCCAGAGACATGGCTGCCTCAAGCAAAACAGGAGTCTCATACAAGACTAAGGCATCTTCATTCTTACTAATAGTCCTTCACAGAACTTTATATGGAATGTGATGCCATTTCACTTAGTGTCAGTGGACCCCCTCCAAAACTCAGAGCAATACTCATCTGCTGGCAGGTCTCCCTGCTGAAGCTGACGTAGTGTAAACTCAGCCAGGGAGACGTGGTCGGGTCGTCGTATATATTGCCCAGTGCCAGAGAAAATTCCTCCACCATCTGGAGCAACTGGGAGTCAGATGGGAGAGAAAATGCCCATGCTTGGGGGTCACCCTGAATGAGAGAGATTATTATCCTTACCCATTGCTCCTCGGTTACCGAGGAGCAAGGATGTAATCTGAAGTATAGTTTGCAGGCCTCTCTGAAAACAACAAACTTGTCACACACCCCAGAAAACCTGTCAGGCAAAACGATCTTGGGTTCCATTAAGGGTTGCCTGGGAGTCACGGTCCCCAAACCGTGTGTGTTAGGGTGCTGCAAAGCGACACTCAGTAGATCTGCCATCTCCAGGCTGAGTTGCTGCAGTTTCCCTGTCAGAACAGTGATAGGATCCATAATGTATCAAAAAACAGTTTCAATCAGAGCTAATGCCATGGCTCTGTTGTCAGGTGTCCTTGACCAGGACCTCCTTTTATACATTTCTTCTACATAAATATTAGAAAATTGACATAGCAAAATATTTTTTATATTTGCAAAAATAAAAATGTTTCAAAGTACTGAAACGTTTATGCATTAATTATATGTAGCAGTAAATCTAAAACTGTTTGATATCATAGAAACGAGAGCCAAGTAAAATTTTTCATTGTCAGATTTGAATTCAGGAGGTCAAAATAATTGAGGAATGACTCATTTCATATCTCAGCCTAACAACTTTTGAAAATATATACCACAGTGTTATGTATGTTGTTTTAGCATTGAAAATGACAAGGCATTTCCTTCTATAGCTAATGATCTTGGTCTGAATTGAACTGTGCCTGTTTGCCCACATGTGAATGAACATATTCTGTTTTCACCTATTACTGAACAGTACAATACAGTGATTATAATACAGCCTTCTGGTTTTGCTGTATGCTTTTTATTGTCCAGTTTGTCCTCCATCAGATATTGATATTGAACATTTGAAAATCTGCAACTTAAGGAATCCCTCTGTCAATGTTCTGATTTCCTTGTTGCCGTTAAAAATGAAGAACAAATAATCCCATAAAGTCTTTGATTTAGCACTTCTGCATAGCCCCAAACCAAATTCAATAGTAAAATAATACATCCACCCTCTTGCACTTTACAGGAAATGGTTGGAGAAATAATTTTTTTCTTTTTTTTATATATGAAAATACTAAATTGTACCACTTAATCAGCTTGTGAAGTGGAACTATTTGAAATGTTTTATATTAAAAAGTGGAGATAACATCCTAGATTGTTATATTCAATATATAAAAAATTCAAATGCAGTGGAGTCCAAAACATTAAGCTCCTTTTCTAAATTGATTTCAATTCCAGTGTAATAAACTGAATTTACTAAAGTCACTAAATAAATAATAGTGACAGTCATACAATATTTTTAATTGGTGTTTTATTTCAAAATAATAATGTAGCCGATATAAGTAGAGATTAGTGAATGTGTTCCAGAAACGTTCATCAATTCTTAAATTTGGCAGAACATAGCACATTCGGATTTGTGTTCACTTTCACGAGCATTTTTACTCAAAGTTGGCCAAATTCGGTCCCAGTTCAGTAAATCATCGCGTTTTCACTAATGCTTTGGTTATTACTTTGGCTAGGATAGTGGTGCTGTAGGATGAGCGGGGGGAAGGAGGGACATGTTTGATAAGGGGAGGAGATGTGGAGAGGTTAGAGGAGTGGCACACTCTTTTTTCCTTAACTTTATGTGAGTTGATTCCAGCAGCCAATCAGGGAGCAGAAACCATCCACAATGTCATAACACCAGGTCTTCTGTGATTGACTACCGAAGTCACATGTCCCTGGCCAAATGAAAAGCGGACATCTTGTTATGCTGGCCCCATTGTTTCAGTGTCACAGTGCAGAGATGTCCCTCCTGCTCTAGTGCTGGTGCTGAAAGTGAACTTCTCAGTTAAATATGTAAGATCCCGTCCTGGGAGAAATCTATCTTCCAGCATCAAAGTAGATTGTGCAAAAACTGCCACGTTTGCTACTCCAAATCATTTGTGATAAAGCTGTGTTTTGGTAACAAATCAGAAGGCCAGATTCCCACTTAAAAATCGTTAGGCCTAATATTGGGGTGCCGCCATGAGGCCCAATTAGCTACTCAAATCATTTGTAATAAAACTGTGTTTTAGTGACAAATCAGAAGGCCAGATTTCCTCTTAAAAATCATTAGGCCTAATATTGGGGTGCAGCCATGATGCCCAATTAGCTACTCCAAATTGTTTGTGATTAAAATGTGTTTCAGGGACAGTTCAGAAGGCCAGATTGTTAGGCATAACAGTGTTAATCAGGCACACTATCTAATAAAATAAATAGTGGTTGTACATTTAGTGACAGGTGATTGACAGCTCTGGGCCTAAGGTTGTGAAACAGCAGGTTACAAGAGAGGAAGGTTACTTACAATATGAGTGGGAAAAAGCGAGGTCGTGGTGAAAGAGGTAATAGGCTTGGCGTTCGATGTGTATGTGGGTTAGGTGTTAATGTGAATAGATACCAAACTGAACAAACACTGTCTCAACTTTTCCAGAGACCACTGACAACATCTGTTACTGGCCAGGCTACTCAACTCCTTTTATTTGGCAAACATACAGTGGTAAGCCTTGTAGATGAGGCTCAGAAAGAGCATGTGCTTCAGTGGATGGCAAACGTTACATCAAGTAGCCTCTCCTCTTCCTCCACCTTAACATCATACACAGAACAATCCTCAGAGGTGGCGCCCCTATCACCCTTCTTTCCCCCAGTGTCAAACATTTCCAAATTTCCAAATTCATCAAAATGAACAAGTCATGGATCTCAAATGCCTTTTATACCCCAGTCGCAGATTGGGCAGACTAGGCATGGTGTCGTTTTTAGTGTCATGTATTGATCTCACGTTATTGCAGTCTGTGCCATCTTTGTGATGTCTTCTGTGCCTGCTGTTGCTACTGTTGCTGATATTACAAACTATTTTTTGAAATGTGGAGACTCCAAGTTGGATATCCATCTGGTTAGTTGCCTGTAGTGGAAGATATGTCAGAGGCTTATTATACTGTTTTTACGCTGTGGAAATTGATGCCACTTATACCACTCCAGGGCGGGTTCTTGCAGTATCAGCTTACCCCACAGTGGGACAGGACACTGTAACGACAGATTCAGGCAAGTACTGTAGATAGCTGAAGTATAGGCTAGCATGTACTGGTGGGCACGGGTGATGTAGAGGCAGGCACGGCTGACACTCTGGCAGGCAGGCAGACACAGTTGACCCTCTGGCAGGCAGGTGGGTATGGCAGACACTCTGGCACAGATCAGACTGGAGGAACAGAAACTGCTTCAGAAAGGATTGAGACACTGGCAGGTGCGAGTGAGATACAGGGACAGGTAGAACCTAGCTCAGACTGCTTGAGCAGGGACAGGTTAGGTAAAGACTTGGACACAGGCATGTACAAGTTGATACAGGGACAGGTAGAACTGCATTCAGACTAGAAACAGTTTCAGGAAAGACTAGAACACAAGCGGGTACAACACGAATACGGGAACAGATAGGACCCAGTTAAGACTGGACAAACAAGGTGCCGCATATGCAGAGCAGGAGCAGAGCCACAGATGTGGAGCAAGAGCAGAGCCACAGGTATAGAGCAGAGGCAGACAGGACCAGATTCACACAAATACTTACAATGAAGTAGCACGCGAACACCAAGGACACTAATGTTGTGCAGAGATAAGGCAAGGATAAGGAGTAGCAAAAAGGACAGACACAACAGTGTAGGGAAAGATCCTGACTAGGATACAAACAGGTTCAGGAATAGGACTTAGTACAGACAAAGACAAACACAGGTACAAGTTCAGGATGCAGGACTCAGGCCTGAGTATACAGACCCCAGGGTGACTTAAACGAGACGTGTAAGATAAACAATTCATATCTGGGAATGCAGCCCCCAGGGTGCCAGAAACAAGATAGGTAAGATACAGGTATAGACATGGGTATACAGCCCCCAGGGTGTAAACCTAACACTTGGATGTGGATTACAATGGAAAATAAAAAATAATAGACAAATTACAAAAAACGTTAATAATAAAATAATAAATAGTATATACAAAAATATGAAAGAGGGACAACATTGTATAAAGATAAAAATGCCTTTATTGGAGGTGAATTGGCAAAAACATTTGCACTATGTGCAAAAGAGTGCCCGCACACATAAAATATAACAATAAGAATTAGAAAAAACACAATTGGATAATTAAAAACAAGATGGGGATCACAGTATAAATTATAAGGTGCAAAAGGGACTAAATTCTTATAGATAAAAATACATCACAATAAAATAATTGAATAATGATGATATAGATAGGTCCCAAATGATACCAAAATAATATGCCACACAAAGATATATATCTATAATAATCAAATAAATACACGTCAGACAATAATTGTCTATAATAATATATCCAATATATAAGTACAGCTCAAATCTCATAATTCAAAGTCCCATAGAATGATACCAGAGGTCAGTGACTAAACCGTTAAAGTACAGAAGATTATATCCATCGGTATGCACAACATAATATTAACAAAGATGAGCATTGCCTATCAAAGAGGTGTGGTGGTGGTGGTCCCAAGAAAGAGGTGCGGTGCACACCCTGATGCAAGTTTTGGATGAATTCTTCATCAGGAAGGTTTACATGGCTCTCTTAACCACCAGGTCCATATTAAGACTTCAATTCCGAGCTGTTTCTGCTGTCCCAGACCCTGATACCTCACGCACGGCCTATGGCTGACTGTTTCTGTGCCATTATAAAAGGTTCTACTGTGGGTCAATTGATCAGTCAACAATCTGTGTTACTTTCCTTGAATTTTTCTAGCAATCATAGTCTATGAAACTGATGTTTGTGCCATCTAAGTGTGGCTGGAATAAGAAAAAAAATTTGGAGGTGCTGCATGAGGTATCAGGTCTCCCAGCTAAGAAGGCTTACAATGCTCTCTTAACCACTAGGACATCATTGAAACTTATTGAAACTTCAATTCCAAGCTGTAAATGCTGGGCCAGACCTTGATAACTCATGCATGGCCAATGGCTGACTGCTGCTGTACCATTTTAATTTGCTAATGTGGGTCAATTGATGCCAGTTTTCATGGTGTCTACCCCTAATGTAAGCTGTTTGAAAAAAAATTTGTCACCCCTTAAGGTTTTGTGTTAACATTTGGTTTGGTCTCCCATTGAATCTAATGGCGCTCGGGTATGTTCGTCAAACCATTCGACAAACATGTTCAGCAAATGTCTAACCGTTTGGCTAATCGAACCAAACCGAACCTTGAAAGGTTCACTCATCTCTAGTTATAAGTGGAAAGAAAGATCCTCATGTATTTGTATAAGGAACTCTGTTGTGGTCCTTTATACCATCCTAGCTTGGCATATTGGGCAAGACAGGTCTCTTCGGATTTTAATAGCATATTTAATCTAATATATAAAGCTGAATGTGTGTATGTGTGTATGTGTGTATGTGTGTATGTCCGGGATTGGCATCTGAACCGTCGCAGCTACAGGCACAAAATTTTGCACAGTCACACGTCTGGACCCCGAGAGCGTCAAAGCTATGTTGTGAGGTGAAATTTTAACCCCGCGCTTTCCAATTCACCAAACAATTTTGCCCCTATCTACATAATGGGGAAAAAATGAAAGGAAAAGTGTTGGAGGCAAATTAACAGCTGCCAGATGTGAACAAGGGGGACTTAAAGAATGAGAGCGATGGCGCCAAAGAGTATATACTGTACAGTTGCTAAGGTGGGGCCCCGACATGGGATAATCACACCACCACGGGGATATGAACACACACACAAAATGTGCCACACACTACCACGTGCTCGAACACATATACCACCCTCAGCGCACATTTCACCACACATACACCAACCTCATCACATAAAAGTCGAAACACAAAAGTCGCTGCTCAAAACTTGCCACGCGCAAAACTCTCCACATGCAAAACTCGCCACACATGCAAAACTCATCTCATAGAAAACTCGCCACATGCAAAACTTGCACACGCGGAAAAATTGCCACATGCACAAAAGTTGCAACACATGCAAAAGTTGCCTCACACAAAACTTGCACATACTCAAAAGGCACCACACATAAAACTCGCCACGCGCAAAACTCGCCATGCGCAAAACTTGCTGCACACAACTTGCTAAACTAACCTGTCACATGCAACTCGACACACAAAAAGTTGCTACACGCATGTCGCCACACAAAACTCATCTCACAAAAGTCGCTACATGCATGTCGCCACACGCAACTCAACACACACAACTTGACACACGAAACTCGCCCTAAAACACACAAGTCTGGTATTATCCTTCAAAAATAAAAATCTGATTAATAAGCAGACAAACTACAAGAGCAACAAATGTACCATATAGGAATCCGGCAGCTGTCAGTCACATGACCTGTCTATTATGTGTATGTGTGAGCTAATATATATTGCCAGGGGGTGGGCTTACTGTTGGCTGGGGCTTTATCAGGCCGCCAATTTAGCTTACAAGTACTGAGGTAAAAATACTGACCAAATAACGTGTGAACGAGGTATAATACAGGAGGAGATGACATACAGATATATACAGGAGGAGATGACACACAGGTATATACTATTTACAGGGGAGATGACACACAGGTATATACTATATACAGGAGGAGATGACACAGATATATACTATATACAGGAGAGATGACACACAGGTATATACTATATAGAGGAGGAGATGACATACAGGTACATACTACATACAGGAGGAGATGACATACAGGTATATACTATATACAGGGGAGATGACACATCAGGTATATACTATATACAGGGGAGATGACAGCAGGTATATACTATATACAGGGGAGATGACATACAGGTATATACTATATACAGGAGATGACATACAGGTGTATGCTATGTATAGGAGGAGATGACATACAGGTATATACTATATACAGGAGGAGATGACACACAGATATATACTATATATAGGTGAGATGACACACAGGTATATACTATATACAGGAGAAGATTACATACAGGTATATACTATATATAGGAGGAGATGACATACAGGTATATACTATATACAGGGGAGATGACACATCAGGTATATACTATATACAGGGGAGATGACAGCAGGTATATACTATATACAGGGGAGATGACATACAGGTATATACTATATACAGGAGATGACATACAGGTGTATACTATATATAAGGGAGATGACAAACATGTATATACTGAGGTGAAAATGAGAGGTGTGAGGTGAAAATGAAAAGGTGTGAGTGCAAAATGAGAGGAGTGAGGGAAAATAGTGGAGTGATCGGAAAATGACAGATGTGAGGTCGAAATGACAAGTGTTAGGGGGGAATGAGAGCAGTGAGGGGGAAAATAAGAGGAGTGAGGGGGAAAATGAGAGGTGTGAGGGAGAAAATGAGAGGTGTGAGGGAGAAAATGAAAGATGTGATGGGGAAAATGAGAGGCGTGATGGGAAAATAAGAGAAGTGAGGTGCTATAACTAACCACAGATATTTACTATGCCCAGGCAACGCCGGGCTCTTCAGCTAGTTTCCAAATAAAGCTTGAGAACGTACTAATCTTTTTTTAGAGTTTTAAATATGCTATATCACAGCTCTTGCTAAGAAATATGAACGAATTGGCATATAGCATTGCATCCTCTCCATATAATACTAAGACAAAAGATTTCAGATGAACATTTGGCATAACTAATAATTATACATTAAATCTTGTGACTTTGCGTTAAAAGTTTATACTTCAAAAATAGTAAATTAGTGTATGTTACATTAGAATTATTACTATCATTATTACTAGTAGTAATATGATAGTCTTGTTAAATCCATGCCAACATAGCATAAAGGAAACTACTGTATTTATTTAGTGCCAACATGATTCACAGCGTTTACATTCAGTAAAGATAGTAACAAATGCCAAATATCAAAAATGAAATATAATATGTATTATAAGTGCAATGTGGAAAATCTAGATGCAGATATTTAGATCAGTTGCCCATTCTGGATTGATGGCAAGGACTCATCTACAATTAGATCACTTTCTTGCATAAAAAGCAATGAATGAACTTTCAACGTATGGTGTGTGCTAACATTACTAAAATAAATGCCTGCTTGTCTGTGCTTGACTTAAGCATAAAAAAGTTACTTTAGTGATACAATAAATCAAAAACAGGTCCTAATATTATGTCCAAAGACAGGTCAAATTTGCTCTGTTGATCTGATGAAGCAGAAAGAAAAGGTCTAGCGAGGCATCTGGTGACTGTGATTGATCTCTTCTTTTCTGGTGAAATCAAAGGGATATCAATGAGTTTAATTACATTTGCTTGATAGGATGATTTCCTGTAATGCTCCACTGAGTTTATTTTTCACCCGCCTATACCTTAAACCATATCCCTATGCAAGTATAGCTTTCGACAGAAAGACAGTCACTGCACTATTAAAATTAGGCATGCAACAGTTTACTATAGGTTAAATTCAACTTTTTCTTTTTAACAAATTATATATGAAGATTATCTTGCCCGCTAGTAGACATACGGTATATTTCTTCTGAGCAATATTTGAAGAGGTTGCACACTGCAGTCATTTTTACATTATGAATATATGGGAGAAATTGTGAATACTTCGTACAATACCTTATTGTGGCTAAGCAAGTTTCAGGCATAATCCCCTTCCTGTAGAGATAGAAAAGACAGCCAAAAGTAGTGCTTATACCCTTGGATAAGGACTTATCCAAGGAATTATCAGAGATGAGACTGACCCCTTACTGCATCTGGGATTACTTCAGGGAGTACTGTGGCCGAGGACCGATGAAGTGTCCATGGGTGAGAGACAAAAATTTAGGCTGTGGCCAGGCAGCAAAATGGGTAGCTGGCCAGGCAAAGTGTGGTCATTTTTTTTTTATTCTTTGGAGCTGTTTTATATGTAAATTTTGCCCAAGCCTTGACTAGAATGCATTCCCAGAAAGTGGATAGATGGTTCAAGAGACATCTCACAATGTTCAGCAGTGACTGTAGAGTTGGGTGGTAATTGGTTCGGACAGGGTTAGGTGGTCGTGAAGAAAGATGGACCTGGATTATGTACGCAGACGACAACTATGATATTTATTTTCTTTTTGCAGAGTAGACATGCTCCAGTGGCCTAAGCGTGAACAATTTTGGAAAGACATTTGTGAGAGATGTTCTTTAGGTGAAGGAAGCAGGTATTTCTTTTCAAGAAGTGACATTACTCCTTACAGGGAATAACTTTTTCTTTCAGTTTATAAAAAATGAAAAGTAATGGGCAAGTATGACATTATGCATCAGGTTTTTCCACACCTACCTGAAAGTTGACAGTCCTTTGAAATGAGTCTACCCATATATTTGCTCAAACTTGCTCAAACTTGGCTAATGACTCAATTCCAAATTCAATCAAATTGTAGTCTACCCAATCCTGGGTCTCCTTACATGGACACATAGAAGATAAAAATCTTGCAACTGAGCCTCACAAAATAATGGTTTCTTTCTTATAAATTATAAATATATAAATATATAATGTGAATATTAGGGCTGACGGTTCAACAGAATAAAGAAGCAAGAAGGGTGCCTAGTTTTGGGAAACAAAAAGAGTTGAGTACCAGATATAGAGTAGACATATCAGAAGAGAAAGTCAAATTCCAGCAAAGATTTTCAGTAAAGCTGCACACATTTTACAAAAAGTCATCTTCATATCTATGGAAATGAAATCCACTAACAAGGGAGATTGATAGGTGTCAAGTCTTTCACATATATTTTCAATATTTTGGCATCAGTCATAACTTTTAATAGTTTTTATTTAGTATATTTATATAGTTTAATTACACAAGACCACCACAGGAGAACAGGTCTCATGACGGCAATCCAGGATTACGAAGATGTGAGACAAAGACTGAGAAGTGCAGTTACATAGGTTATGCATTGCTATCCAGTTCCATGTGTTGTCTGTCAGTAACAGGCTGACAGTGTCTTTATTGCTGTTTACATATTGGTACCACATTGGCATGGATTTGCATAATATATTGTAGCTCTATTCTCCAAGGATTTGCATTGTAACATATTGGTGCTTAATGAACTCTGAAAAAATTGATTTTCCACAGAGTAAATTAAGAAATGCATTATAACAGTTAAAGCAATCTTAGGGGAAATCTAAGACTTCCACTGCAGCACCATGCTTAGTAAGTAATAAATTACATGTTATACTTATTTGCCTTAATTCATGCTAATTTTGTCCAATTAATGTATCAGAGTAATTCAGAAGCCTGTCACAGGAGAGCTAATTATTTATTGGATTTTTGTGTTCAGCTCCCTAGGAGTCTACTAGCAAACAAACTTGTGACTGTCTTTCTGTTTGGCCTTCAGTGGCATTCCTACATCTAACTAAGGGCTTCTAGAGCACTGTAGCTGTCATCAGTTAACTAAGTGGCATATATTTAAGTCCTATTTATTTAAAGCGTTATTATGATGAATTACTTGGGCAGCAATACAATAAATGACTTGTATCAATGTATGCTCATACAATGTGCTGCAAGTTTCTCATTAAGCAAACTGAAAACACCAAGTCATTTGGAATCATCCTGTCATGCTGTCATGACTTTACATTGTCATCATAAATTATTTGGAGGAATGTATATAGGGTGAAATATTTTATTTAAATTACATGATAGGAAAATAATGAGGTTAATACATAGACAAATCAAACCCCATGGTATTCCACATTTTTCTTCAGAGATATTTGTGGCATTACATTAAGCAATGGATCCAAAATAGTGCATACAGAATATTGGGACATTCTTCAACTAGGAAAGCTACATCTTTAGAATGGTATTTTGCTGTATTTGTTCAAATGGCTTGTGGTTATTTTTCTTCTTGTTTTCATGCAAAAACAAGTTGTTTAATTTGCTTCACAGATTTACATCATAAATGGAAAAAGGGGCCAAGAGAACTGGCCTCAGGCACCAGAACATTTTAAAGCATAGCTTTTACTGTGCAATTAAAAACAAGATGAGAAAAAGCAAAAAGATGAAAAAGATGAAGGACACATAAGCTTACTGTATGTGGTGCCATGCAAAGTTAAGAGTCATAAATGTCTGCGAACTCTGATGGTGTGAGAAGCCAGCTCTTCAGCCATTTTTACACACACAGGCTCATGTAAGTAGTGCAAGGGCTATTGTGAAGTCTGATGGGTAGCAGCCCTTGCAGGCCCAGGAAAAGCAACCCTGCTCTTCTGGGATTGAGTGGTGCTGGAGATCAAAGAGACCAGGCAGTGCCTTTTTTTATTTGGTCGCTGTCGGGACTCCTTGAACCTTGCAAGACACTATGTCCCACGCAGCTGTACAGATTTAGCAGAAGTGACAACAGCCAGATGATGTCAATTAGGGATCAGAGGAGAGATGTCTTGATACGATCCTTAGTAGCCAGCAGTGGGAAGAGGGCTGAGATACTTTCCTGTAACAACCTATAGTGAAAAAGAGGATCCTCCAACAACTGAACTTAAAATAAACAATTTTATTCAAAAAGACATAAAAAACCATATATCATAAAAACCAGAGATGCCAAATACCCAGATGGAGAACAAAAGAACACTGAAGCTGACCGTGTCAGAAATAGTTTTGAAATTATACATCAAGTATCACAGTACAGAAGTAGGAATTATTATAAAACTCACTACTCAAGAAAAAGAGTCTGGATACATCTCTATATAGGTATGCACTATATAAGGAGGTAAAGAAATAAGTGTGGGGCTTAAATATAATCCAAACACTAGAAGATTCAAATAACTTGAGCAGAGAGTCAATTATAAATTGAGCTGTGCAAAGTAGCAATAGGGTATTTAAGAAACACAAATACTGAGGGGCTCAAAAGTAATCATGCTCATATGCTGCATGACTAGGAAATTCAAGTGTGTCTTACTTCCTATCCATCACAACAATGGAACCCAGGCTGAGGGATTTCCTTGCTAATGCTTTGGATTTTACATTGAAACATAATTTCTTCTTATTTAAGGAGACCCTCAACCTGCAATATCAAGGAACTGCCATGGGAGCGGCCTTTGTGCCATCCTATGCCAACCTTTTCCTGGTGCTGTGGGAGAGGGAATATTTCCTGTCTGACCCCATCAAACATGCCAACAAAGTACTTTGCTGGTCCAGGTATATAGATAATATTCTTTTGTTATGGCAGGGATCTGAACAAGACCTCAAGGAGTTTATTTCTGAGCTCAACAGAAATAGCTACAACATCCGCCTCGCTAGTCATCATAGTCAGACATCCATTGAATTCCTGGACATCCTACTTTTCAAAGACATCTCTGGCCACATACAAACTAATGTATATAGGTGTTAGGGGTCGAGTTCCCGCCTCTGCACAGGGGGAATCTCGGGCCATCTCCGCTGCGGTCCCCCATTCTTCTCCTGCCGCAGTGGAGCCTGCTCAGCGGAGACGTCGGTCCCAGCGTCTCGCTCAGTCTGACTCTGTACAAAGAGTTACTGCTGCCTTTTCTGCTTCTGCCATTAAAGTCAGTGCTGGGCAGCAGCGAGCAGAGGCTTCTGGGACTAAGTCCTGCTTTTCTCCTTCTGAGCATGCCCAGAGTAGGATCTCTCAGTGGAGATCGAGAGTCACATGATCAGATACTGCAGCTAAGGCCATTGGTCCTTCAGGAAGGTCCTGTAGGTGCTCACGCTCTGTGGCAGCCTCTCATTGGTCCTTCTAGGAAGGTCCTGTACGTGCTGCAACTATTTAAGGTTCGCACGGCCGCACGGCCATGCACTAGTATTTTTCTTTGTTATGTGCTTTGCGCCAGTGTGGTCAGGTGAGAGTGTGTTCAGGGACCCGGCTGAAATAAGCCCCCAGGCAAGACTTTTATACCATCCAGTTTGCGACCGGAGGTTCTCTCTTGGGCACACTCGTCCAGGGTGGGTGGACATTTTGGTTCCAAAAGGACATCTGAGTTACTGGCAAGCACATACTGGTGGCCGCATATGGCTTGTGATGTTGCAGACTGTGTTCGGGCGTGTGTCTCTTGTGCTAAGAACAAGTCCCCTCGGCAACGGCCAGCTGGGTTGCTTTACCCTCTGCCGGTGGCGGACAGGCCCTGAGAGATGGTTGGGATGGACTTTGTGGTGGGCTTACCCAAGTCTCGTAGTTGCACCATTATCTGGGTGATCACCGACCATTTTTCCAAAATGGTGCACTTGGTGCCTCTTCCACGGCTACCTTCTGCACGGGCTCTGGCAGCCTTGTTCATCAAGCATATCTTTCGCTTACACGGTATGCCGGACAAGATTGTCAGTGACCGGGGTCCCCAGTTTGCGTCTCGATTCTGGAGGGAGCTTTGTTGTCTACTCAGTATTGAGTTAAATCTCTCCTCGGCTTATCATCCCGAGACGAATGGGTTGGTTGAGAGAGCCAATCAGACTCTGGGCACTTATTTACGACATTTCGTTTCTACCAGGCAGGATGACTGGGCATCCTTGTTACCGTGGGCAGAGTTTGCCCTTATCAACGCTGTAGCTGACTCCACTGGTCAGACTCCTTTACTCCTTCATTATGGCCAGCATCCGCGAGTTCCTGTGCCTATGCCTGTGTCCTCTGCTGACTCCAGGGTGGCAGACTGGGCAGTGGAGGCATGAGACATTTGGGACCACACACAGGATGCCATCCGGGCCTCCAAGGAGAGAATGAGGTCCTCCGCCGATGCACATCGGCACCCTGCCCCGACCTTTGCTCCTGGTGACATAGTGTGGCTCTCCGCTCGTAACATCAGGCTGCGTGTTGAGTCCACTAAGTTTGCTCCTCGCTACTTGGGTCCCTTTAAGGTCCTCGAACAGGTTAATCCTGTGGTCTACCGTCTAGCCCTTCCTTCATGCACAGGAATCACCGACACCTTTCATGTGTCCCTCATTAAGCCCATATACATGTCCCGGTTTTCTGAGTCATCTGCCGGGACATCGGGTTCGTCTACGGACGATTACGAGGGGAACGCTATTTTGGGGTGCACGGTGGTTCGTGGCAAAAAATTTTATTTGGTGGACTGGAAGGGTTATGGTCCTGAGGATAGGTCCTGGGAGCCTGCTGAGCACATTTGGGCTCCGCAGCTCATTGCTGCCTTCGAACGTAATGAGGCCCAAGGAGGGGGGCCCTAAGAGGGGGGTAATGTTAGGGGTTGAGTTCCAGCCTCTGCACAGGGGGAATCTCAGGCCATCTCCGCTGCGGTCCCCCATTCTTCTCCTGCCGCAGTGGAGCCTGCTCAGCGGAGACGTCGGTCCCAGCGTCTCGCTCAGTCTGACTCTGTACAAAGAGTTACTGCTGCCTTTTCTGCTTCTGCCATTGAAGTCAGTGCTGGGCAGCAGTGAGAAGACGCTTCTGGGACTAAGTCCTGCTTTTCTCCTTCTGAGCATGCCCAGAGTAGGATCTCTCAGTGGTGATCGAGGGTCACATGATCAGATACTGCAGCTAAGGCCATTGGTCCTTCAGGAAGGTCCTGTAGGTGCTCACGCTCTATGGTAGCCTCTCATTGGTCCTTCTTGAAAGGTCCTGTACGTGCTGCAACTATTTAAGGTTCGCATGGCCGCATGGCCATGCGCTAGTATTGTTCTTTGTTATGTGCTTTGCACCAGTGTGGTCACGTAAGTGTGTGTTCAGGGACCTGGCTGAAATAAGCCCCTAGAATGTTGGCACCTCCGGCGAGGAATTTTGTGTGCATGCGTGACCACTGACTGCTCTCTGTTTGAGCAGTTAGCCTGTGCCTCTGTGAAGTCTAACAGGGCACAGTGCTTTGCTTTCACGGCTACTCTGTGAATTAACTGAGTTAGTTCATACCGCCATATAGTGCCACCTTTTGCTAGCAGCAGGTACTCCTGCACGGTGGACCCCGGGCTGCGAACACACCAATATCAATAAACACATCTCTATTTACTCGGTGCGTTCCGCTAGCCCTAACAATAGGAAAGAGACTGCAGTCAATTTGTTACTGCATGCCTCGTCACTCATCCCTGACATCTGAAATAAAACATTACTGTTGGCCCAATTCTGAGAATATGGCGTAACTGTTCTGATGACCTCTCCTTTTTCCAATAGTCACGTGAACTCATTAACAGATTCCTAGACAGAGCCTACAGTAAGACGGTCAGGCTAGGTTTCAAGAGAGCTTTGGGTACACACAGAGAAGATCTATTCAAATCATGATTCAAGAAACTAACTAATGTAGAGGTGAGGTTCATTTCCTATTATAATGGACAATGGTATAACGTGACAAGCCCTCAAGAAATACTGGCCCCTTCTGACTACAGAGGGTTTGCTCAAACAATATGTTGCAAATCAACCAGCAATTACATATAGGAGAGCAAAGAATCTGAAAGACAACCTGGTTATGAACTATTACAAAGGAACAATGATGAACAATGTCTTTGGGTCCAAGGGGCCCAAATGGGGTTCCTGGTACTTGCTTGGCATGTCTGAATATGAAAAGGGACTCTGTGTTCACTTACAGCAATGGGCAAAATAATATAAAATCACCCAGTACGTTACGTGCAATACGGAAGGGGATGTGTATTACGTAACCTGCCCATGCAATCTTATCTACGTGGGCTTAACATCTAGAAAACTATGCATGTGGATCAGAGAACACATTCTGGACATTCACAATGCCAAAAAAGTAACTGATTAAGGATCGTTTAAAACCTGTACCCAGGCAATTTAAGACTTCACATAACTGCAACCCGAAACATCTGCGGGTCAAAGGAATCAACTGGGTTCTGTCTGACAGATGAGGAGGATCTAAAAAAGAACTTATACCAGTTAGAAGCCAAGTGGATATGGAAAATCGACACGGTACGCCCGAAAGGATGAGATCCTGAGCTATGCTCCCTTCCTGTAGGATGGGAAGGGAAGCATTTTTCTTTTTTTTCTTTTCTCTATCTTTAATCACAGTTGTTCTCTTTTATCCACAGAGGCTTGGACTCACTCACGCATACATCCTCTGGCTGCAATGTGCACGTCTCTCTGAATTGCAAATGATCATAATTCACAGCTTTACATTTTGGAATGACTACCAAATTATCTTCTGTATAAACCTCATATAACTCAGAATGAATAAAACACATTTCCCCATCGAAACATAATAAACCCATTCCCAAAGATGATAAATAATTCCACTCTGTCTCACCATACTCGATGGACCAAAAACATGTTGGCTATTTTCTTGTTCCTAACATCCCTGGTTTTGGTCTACTAAAATGAACACTCTACTGGACATGGATGAAACTGCCTTTCAAACAAATCAACTGGTCCAACACCTTTTTGACTTTATGATCCTTGGACATAACTTATAGCCATGGGTTTGAATCTATCGATGATTCCATTCATCCTGTGAGAAAATTTGTTTTATTTCAATATAATTTGCTTACTTTTTCTTCATTGAATTTGTCACGTATCGCGATATTGCATTGTGTTTTGGGTTTGATATGTTCATGTGAATATACTGCAATAGTCATGTAGTCTGGGTCATGTGACATTTGGACATCACCGGAGCGGGCTGCGCATGTGGTAAACTGCTACAACCATTTTATTCTCAGGTGAGAAAATGAAAAGTGAGGGAAGCCAGTTCTTCGGTCATTTTTACACGCACACAGATGTAATTAGTATAAGGTCTATTGTGAAGTCTGGTGGATAGCAGCCTCTACAGGAGAACTACCAAGCCCAGGAGAAGCAGCCAGTACCATTGCTGTGGTCACAGTCAAGACTCCAGCAAAATCTGTGCAGCCACATGGGACCTAATGTCTTGTGTGGTTCAAGAAGTACCCAACTGCCAGACTATATCAGTTAGGGATCAGAGGAGAAATATCTTGATACTATCCTTAGTTGCCAGCAGTGGGAAGGGAGCTGATATACTTTCCTGTAAGCCTGAGGTTCCATCGATGCCAAGGTCCAGGCTGAGAGAAGTTTTAGTGCACATATAGTACTATATGCAGCGGAAGTGAGGAGAGCTGCTACACATTGCCAGAAAAGAGCTTGGTTCATCACATCATGAAGGGCCTCAGTTGAGGCCAACCCAGACACTTACATATTTCTGATTAGCAACCCTTACTCATAGCTATTTTCGGGCATGATACTAGCCTAGTGTGTTCCTACATTCCTTGCACCACACCCAGCCCAAACATTGTCTACCAGAGTTTTTATGTCAATATAAGTGATTTTTACACTGAATTGTCCTCCCTGGAAAATGAGCTGATTACTGTCTTTTTCTTCCCTTCACTGATTTACAACATGATTGTAACCATTAGATTTGAGCTACACAGCGATTCACTTACCAAAATTTGCTAGCTCTTGTTGATACACAGCAATAAAATTCAATGGGATCAAATTATGATTCTAATGGTACTGTGACAGTGACAAGAAAATAGCAAAAAAAACTGATTCGGTTGGACGTCTTGCAACTTGCTATGAAACCCTATTTCCTAGCATTGTGCTGCAATGTAGCAATGATACCTAGGAAGATTTAGCCTTGTGACAGGTGTCACAGCCAAAGTCGCCATGTAGGCCTCTTGATTAAAGGAACTTTAGCTGAGTTGTGAATTCAATAAATATTCTCAGTAGTACAAATCCAGAAAGGGGCAATTTAATGTCTGCTAGACATGAACAAATCTCCAGAAATTCTGCCAAATTTGCTCAATTCTGACACTGCCAGCTCCACTCATTCTATTTCCACAGTCCCTATTGAGGACAGGGTACTCTTTCTACTTAGGCATGCCTGACCTTCCCCAGCTCTAAATGACCAACTGTGTCTTGGAGGTTCACTACTTATTGATGCATCCAATATTGATAAACATAGACCAGCATCTCTGGCTGATCTAAGTTTACTGGTGCAGTTGATCCCTACTAAACATCTCTACCTTAGCTACCCAAGAATACAAACAGGAATTCACCCAATCCTGTTCTGAACTCTCATCGCTTACCTCTAGATTCAACACATTATCTCATTCACAAGATTCTTCCTCCTCGGCCCTACAAACCCTACAGGATACAGTGGCCTGTCATTCATCTCAACTACATGCCCTCCAACAGAACTTGGATGACCTTGAAAACAAAAATAGGAGGAACAACCTCCGTATTAAGGACCCAAATCAAATCAATGTACCAGACATCCACTTTGCCCTTATTTCTATCTTCAATAGTCTCTTTAGTCATCCACCTGGGTTGCATATTGAACTTGACAGGGCACACAGAGCTCTCCACCCTCATGATCCAAATGACCCTTACCATGGGGATGTAATTTGCCTTGTCCACTTCTTTGCTATGAAGGAGTCTATCCTGAAAGCATCCCAGAAGAAACAAAATCTTACTTACAGAAAACTACCATTTCAAATTATGCCAGACCTTTCTTGCTACACTTTTGCTCATTGGTCTTCCCTCAAACTCCTCTTGAGCAAAACACTGCGGAGAAACCAGTGCAAACAGGGTCTTATCCAACAAACATTATAGGTATCAGTATCAGATTGTGCTAACCTGATCCATTAGTAGTATGCATTTTTAGTTGCAGTATTCAGCTGCTGCAGATTAACAGGTTATAACATAGCCATCAGATATCTGTGTCAGAAAGAATTTTGTGGAGATCTTCGGCGCTGCGGAGATATTGACTTGAGCAGACATGTCTCTGTTCTATTTCCCAGTAGTATTTGAACTTTATAGCAACATATAGTAACAACTAATGGCTTAAATGAGTTACTGTATGTGAAAACGTTAGGCTACCTACCCACTTGTTCTCATCTAATTAATGTTTGTTTACTTGCCATCTACAGAATGTTTAACAACTATTTGGATGTCGGTAGTTTTAGATGCTATATTTGTATCATTTCATTATGGGCTACTTCATAGCATGTTTATCCTTTCTTCTCCCCATTAGGCTGGGAGCCTCTGTCTTACCTTGCGAGACTATGCATGCTCCTTATTTACGAATGTAATGGCTTAGCTCCTATTGCAAGGGCTTTATCTCTGCTTTTGTTTTCCTCTGTTTTTAAAAGCTTTCATTCTCTCCTAATCCCTTTCAATTTCTTCTCTTTTTAGGAAATGGAGACCTAGTAACATGTCACCACAAAGAACATCCAGCCAAATATAAATGGCAGATCTTCACATCGCTTATTTCAGTGCAAAAGGACTCAACGCCCCAGATAACCATGCATAGATTTTCCATCATTTTCACCAGTACAAGATACACATTGCCTGTTTTTTGGAAACACACTTCAAATATAGTAATCCACCAAAAATCAAACACAAACATTATACAATCTGGTATTTCGTTCACAACCCCAATTTGTGCCCTAAATGGGTGACAATTAGAAATGGGCGAACCAGAGCAGTAAAGTTCAGGGTCCGTACCGAACACCTATTTTCTATGCACTGACCACGAACACAGACTTCTCCAGGAAGTCTGTGTTACTCTTCAGGTTTGACACCCTGAGCATCAGCTGTTTCTCTGTGTGACAGCGTGAGAAACACCGGCGGCTCTGACCAGTGGTAAGTTTGTTACCACCAGTCAGAGTACTGAGCTTCTCATACTGTCAGATAACAGCATGAGCTAGTAGCTGTCACCAGCGGTAGTTAGGTTACCATCGATCAAAGCTGTCGGCTGAAGAAAAAGTACTACTAATTTTAGCGTACACCAGCAGTTGCTGATATCACCGAGAGCAGGCGCCGCTGATTGGAGTATTCATCAGCCAGTGCTTGTACTCTAAATAAATAAATTGTAAAAAAAATTACATGGGATCTCTTCTATTTTTCATAACCAGCACAGGCAAAAGCGCCAGCTGTCTGCTTTATCATAGCTGGTTAGTAATAGAGGGGTCCCATGCTGTTTTTTTTTTTTATTATTTTTAAAAAATCGCTTTGGGTGTCCCCCATTTTTGACAACTAGCCAAGCTAAAGTAGATAGCTTTGTGGATGGTAATCTTAAACTGCCCTGCAGGCTCAGGGTACATCAGTGTCAGCACAAACTATCTGTTGACATTTTAATTAAATGAAACGCTATGGCAGGAGACCCAGGAGGACCCCACTGCTGACACAGACACATTTAAAAATCAAGACTACAGTTTGCCAAAATATACAAGTAAGCCTAAATCCTTCTGGGAAATCATCTTGTGGACTGATGAGATCAAGATTGAGATTTTTATTTAAACACCTCATTCTACTGTTTACCAAAAACAGAATGAGGCCTACAAAGAAAATAACACAGTAACTACAGTTAAATATGATGGAGGCTCACAGATGTTTTAGGGTTGTTTTGCTGCCTCTGGCACTGGGTGTTTTGACCTTGTGCAAGACTACATGAAATATGAATATTATCAAAGGAATGTAGTTCCCAGTATCAGAAAGCTGAGTTTGCGTCCAAGGTCATGTGTCTTCCAGCAGGATACTGACCCAAACATACTTCAAGTAGCCCCCAGAAATAGATGGAAACAGAGTTCTGAAGTGACCAGAAATTATTCCTTATCAAAATCTCATTGAATACCTATGGAGAGATCTTAAAATTGCTGTTTGCAAAAGGCACCCTTCAAATATGAGACACCTGGAGCATTTTCCAAAGGAAGAGTGGTCCAAAATTCCAGTTGAAAGGTGTAAAAAGCTTGTTGATGGTTATAGGAATAGATTGAAGTTATTTATTCTACAGTATGAACAATCATATGTTAAGTTGAAGGTGCAAATTATTGTGTCTGGACCATTTTGGGGGTTTTATATGAAGTGATATACTATATAATTGTCTAAGGGTCACTTCCGTCTGTCTGTCCTTCTGTCTTTCTCTCTGTCTGTCACGGATATTCATTGGTCACGGCCTCTGTCTGTCATGGAATCCAAGTCGCTGATTGGTTGTGGCAAAACGCCCATGACCATTGCCACGACCAATCAGCGACGCGCACAGTCCGGAAGAAAATGGCCGCTCCTTACTCCCTGCACTCAGTGCCCGGCACCCGCATTCTCTCCTCCGGTTACCGCTCACAAAGGGTTAATGCCGGCGGTAATGGACCGCATTATGCCGTGGGTAACGCACTCCATAACCGCTGCTATTAACCCTGCGTGTCCCCAATTTTTTACTATTGATGCTGCCTATGCGGTAAAAAAAAATGTAATGTTAAAAATAATAAAAAAACAAAAAACCTGCTATACTCACCCTCCGTAGTCCGCCGAGCCGCGAGACCGCTAAGTCATCTGGGTAATTTCGCAATGCATCCTGGGAACGGAAGATGGCGGCTGGCGTGAGCGGCTCGGCGAAGCTTCGGTGGATCCCAAGCGTCGGTAACCGCTTCCTGGATCCAGGCGCCAACGGAAGGTGAGTATATAACTATTTTTTATTTTAATTCTTTTTTTTTAACAGGGATATCATGCCCACATTGCTATATACGTGGGCTGCGCAATATACAACGTAGGCTGCGCAATATACTAAGTGGGCTGCGCAATATACAACGTGGGCTGCGCAATATACAACGTGGGCTGTGCAATATACAACGTGGGCTGTGCAATATACAACTTGGGCTGCGCAATATACAACGTGGGCTGCGCAATATACAACGTGGGCTGTGCAATATACAGCGTTGGCTGTGCAATATACAACGTGGGCTGCGCAATATACAACATGGGCTGCACAATGTACAATGTGGGCTGCGCAATATACTACGTGGGCTGTGCAATATACAATGTGGGCTGCGCAGTGTACAACGTGGGCTGCGCAATATACTACGTGGGCTGCACAATATACTAAGTGGGCTGCGCAATATACAACGTGGGCTGCGCAATATACAACGTGGGCTGTGCAATATACAACATGGACTGTGCAATATACAACGTGGGCTGCGCAATATACAATGTGGGCTGCGCAATATACTACGTGGGCTGTGCAATATACTACGTGTGCTGCACAATATACTACATGGGCTGCGCAATATACTACGTGTGCTGCACAATATACTACATGGGCTGCGCAATATACTACGTGGGCTGCGCAATGTACAATGTGGGCTGCGCAATGTACTACGTGGGCTGCGCAATGTACTGCGTGGGCTGCACAATGTACTGCGTGGCTGTGCAATATACTACATGGGCTGTGCTATACACTACGCATACATATTCTAGAATACCCGATGCGTTAGAATCGGGCCACCATCTAGTGTCCAATATACCTTTTCTCTGTTTTTTGGGGTTCTTCCAATGCACACAAAGAAAATAAACATATGCATAACAAAACGTGTAATGGCAATAATTTTCTTGCAGAAATACTTCATTTTCTGGAACAATTCAAGCGTGCCAACACGTTCAGCCTTGACTGTATATCAGCATTCCATGTAAACAGCACCAAATTACAAACTGATCTTAACTGCTGCATTCTGGACAGGAAGCTTTTGAAATGACAAAATTTGCAATGTGCTCTCCCATTCATCCCTGACTCTTATCTCAATTGTAGTTTTGTGAAAGGGGGACAGTGAACTACTGTGGGAGCAGTTTCAAGTTTAAAATAGTGTCCCTTGTGATAAAAAGCAAAGAAAAAAAAAGTTTAAAGAGTAACCACTAGAGTTGAGCGACTTTTACTTTTTTAGGATCGAGTCGGGTTTCGCGAAACTCGACTTTGTCAAAAGACGGGTCGGGTGAAATCAGCCCAATGCAAGTCAATGAGGAAGCAAAGTTGGCAGTGAGTGGAGGACAGGAAAACACCTACAGTGCCCATTTTAATGCCAAAAACATAAATTCTTGTTACTTAAGCTTGTCAATCTTAATTTACCTTATAATAATAGTTAGGCATTGAAAATTGGGGGTCATTTGGCTAAAGTTGTGGGGGGGTAGGGCTGGCTCAAGTTTTCGTGGGCCCAGGAAACGCGGACTACGTCACGGCGGAGGAGCAGGGAGAGGTAAGTATTTCAACTTTGCAAGTGCTGTGATCCTGAGCAAGCAGGGGGGCCCACTCGTTCGCATTGGCACAGGGCCCCTCAAAGTACGGCGGTGTGTTTGAAGGCGGGGTGCCTCCCACCGGCAGAGACACTTTTGCGTACTATGAGGGGCCTTGTGCCAGTGACATCGCCAACGAGTATGCCCCCCACCTGATGAAGGAACCTGCACTTTCATCTGCACCTTCCTCTTTGTCCCCGTGTAAGGTGGTATAGTATGCGGGAAGGGGAACCTGACTTTCAGCAGGGTCAGATTCTGGCTGTGTAGAGTGCAAGGGGAATGTAGTGGTCTGGGTCAATGTACCAGCAGACTCATCTAGCAGTGGCTGGGCAATGGGCAGGATGAGAAGGAAACACAGTTGGTAGGCCCACATAATAAAGTAGGCTAACTGCAGTTCAAATGTGGTAGCAGGACTAAACAGGCGGCATTGCTTTGTTCAGTGGAAGACAACTGTAATGAGTGGCAGGCACAGTTAGTAGGGCCAAATAATAAAGTGGGCCAAATGCAGTTCAAAATTGGTAACAGGAGTAAACAGGTGGCACTGCTTGTTCAGTGGAGGAGAACAACAAGCAGCGGCAGACACCGTTAGTAGGCCCAACAAAACAAGTAGGCCAAATGCAGTTTAATATTCAAAACAGGATGAAAATTGCGGCTCAGCTTTGTTCAGTGGACGAGAACCACAAGCAGCAGCAGACACCGTTAGTAGGCCCAACCAAACAAGTAGGCCAAATGCAGTTAAATATCTGATATAGGCTGAAAGCCTGAAAATTGAAGCTCAGCTTTGTTCAGTGGAGGAGAAAAGCAAGGAGCGGCAGACACCGTTAGTAGGGCCCAACCGAACTAGTAGGCCAAATGCAGTTTCATATTGTAAATATAGGCCGAAAGCCTGAATATTGAAGCTCAGCTTTGTTCAGTGGAGGAGAAAAGCAAGGAGCGGCAGACACCGTTAGTAGGGCCCAACAAACTAGTAGGCCAAATGCAGTTTCATATTGTAAATATAGGCCGAAAGCCTGAAGATTGAAGCTCAGCTTTGTTAAGTGGAGGAGAAAAGCAAGGAGCGGCAGACACCGTTAGTAGGGCCCAACCAAACTAGTAGGCCAAATGCAGTTTCATATTCAAAATATAGGCTGAAAGCCTGAAGATTGAAGCACAGGAGAAAAGCACAGGAGAACACCAAGGAACGGCAGACACCGTTAGTAGGCCCAACCAAACTAGTAGGCCAAATGCAGTTTCATATTCAAAATATAGGCCGAAAGCCTGAAGATTGAAGCTCAGCTTTGTTCAGTGGAGGAGAAAAGCAAGGAGCGGCAGACACCGTTAGTAGGGCCCAACCAAACTAGTAGGCCAAATGCAGTTTCATATTGTAAATATAGGCCGAAAGCCTGAAGATTGAAGCTCAGCTTTGTTCAGTGGAGGAGAAAAGCAAGGAGCTGCAGACACCGTTAGTAGGGCCCCCCCAAACTAGTAGGCCAAATGCAGTTTCATATTGTAAATATAGGCCGAAAGCCTGAAGATTGAAGCTCAGCTTTGTTCAGTGGAGGAGAAAAGCAAGGAGCTGCAGACACCGTTAGTAGGGCCCAACCAAACCAGTAGGCCAAATGCAGTTTCATATTCAAAATACACTCACTGGCCACTTTATTAGGTACACCTGTCCAACTTCTTGTTAACACTTAATTTCTAATCAGCCAATCACATGGCGGCAACTCAGTGCATTTAGGCATGTAGACATGGTCAAGACAATCTCCTGCAGTTCAAACCGAGCATCAGTATGGGGAAGAAAGGTGATTTGAGTGCCTTTGAATGTGGCATGGTTGTTGGTGCCAGAAGGGCTGGTCTGAGTATTTCAGAAACTGCTGATCTACTGGGATTTTCGCGCACAACCATCTCTAGGGTTTACAGAGAATGGTCCGAAAAAGAAAAAAAATCCAGTGAGCGGCAGTTCTGTGGGCGGAAATGCCTTGTTGATGCTAGAGGTCAGAGGAGAATGGGCAGACTGGTTCGAGCTGATAGAAAGGCAACAGTGACTCAAATCGCCACCCGTTACAACCAAGGTAGGCCTAAGAGCATCTCTGAACGCACAGTGCGTCGAACTTTGAGGCAGATGGGCTACAGCAGCAGAAGACCACACCGGGTACCACTCCTTTCAGCTAAGAACAGGAAACTGAGGCTACAATTTGTACAAGCTCATCGAAATTGGACAGTAGAAGATTGGAAAAACGTTGCTTGGTCTGATGAGTCTCGATTTCTGCTGCGACATTCGGATGGTAGGGTCAGAATTTGGCGTAAACAACATGAAAGCATGGATCCATCCTGCCTTGTATGGAGCATCTTTGGGATGTGCAGCCGACAAATCTGCGGCAACTGTGTGATGCCATCATGTCAATATGGACCAAAATCTCTGAGGAATGCTTCCAGCACCTTGTTGAATCTATGCCACGAAGAATTGAGGCAGTTCTGAAGGCAAAAGGGGGTCCAACCCGTTACTAGCATGGTGTACCTAATAAAGTGGCCGGTGAGTGTATCATCCGAAAGCCTGAAGATTGAAGCTCAGCTTTGTTCAGTGGAGGACAGCTGTATTGAGTGGTGCAGACAGACACAGGTAGTAGGCCTAAAATAAAAAAGTAGGCTCAATGCAGTTTAAAATAGGTTACAGGGGTACACAGGCAGCATTGGTTTCGTCAGCGGAGGACGATTGCAAGGAGTGGGGTAGACTTACTAGGCCTAAAATAAAAAAGTAGGCTCTATGCAGTTTAAAATAGGTTACAGGGGTACACAGGCAGCATTGGTTTGGTCAGCGGAGGACGATTGCAAGGAGTGGCTCAGACTTACTAGGCCTAAAATAAAAAGTAGGCTCTATGCAGTTTAAAATAGGCTACAGGGGTACACAGGCAGCATTGGTTTGGTCAGCAGAGGATGATTGCAAGGAGTGGTGCAGACAGACTTAGTAGGCCTAAAATAAAAAAGTAGGCTCAATGCAGTTCTAAACTGGCAACAGGAGTAAACTGGCAGCACTGCTTTGTTCGGTGGAGGACAACTGGAAGAAGTGGCTGACACAGTAAGTTGGCCAAAATAGTAAAGTGGGCTAAATGTCTGCAAAAAAAATGTTCCTAAATAAACAGGTGGCAAAGCTAGGTACAGGGGTGGGTTCCTCTGCTGAGTAGCAGACAGTGGTAGTTCGCGCACAGTATTCACAGGTCTAAATGGAGGGCAGGGCCCCTGTATATTTTTACTATCATCTATCATTTCAACAAATTTGTATTGGCAGTGCCGTTGAAGGATTAAACAGCACAGACTAAACAGTGGTGGAGCAGTGAGAGGTAAGTTTTGCAAGTGGTAGAGCACTGTTTGAGCTGGGGGGAACACTCTCTCGTGGGTGGCGGTACTGGCCCAGGGCCCCTCTTAAAAACGATGGTGTGTCTGACGTTGGGTGTGCACCACCACCGCCAGAGACACTTCATTGTACTATGAGGGACCCTGTGCCAGTGCCGTCGGCCAAAAGTGGGCTCACCCATCTGCCCAGGCAAACAACACTCGCACGGGTGCTTGCGCCAAGTGGTGACCACGGCCCCATGGGGGGAGTCAGCCCATTTAGGGAGGTGTAAATATGGCCTATGGTGGACATTCAGCAGCTGCAAAAGGAGGAATTGGAGCAGTCATTAAGGGGAGGCCAAAAGCAAGACCTTTTTACAGGAAAGCTACGTGTCAGCAGGGGAAGGTGGGGCAAAATAATTAGAAATCCATGATTGGTTCATTGTAATGAAGGTTAGATCATCAACATTTTGGGTAGCCAGATGAGTCCTTTTTTCAGTCAGTATTGAACCTGCAGCACTGAATACTCTTTCTGATAGCACACTAGCAGCTGGGCAAGCGAGCTTCTGTAATGCATATTCTGCCAAATCAGGCCAGGTGTCTATTTTAGATGCCCATTGCCCAGTAATCAAAGGGGAATGACGTGTGAGGGAGAACATCGATCAGGGAGGAAAAATAGTACGTAACCATACTGGACAAATGTTGTCTACTGTCACTTTGAATTGATGCAGCAGTACCTGTCGTCTCTGCGGTCATTGCGAAATGACTCCACAACCTGGTCATAAAACCCCTCTGTCCATCGCCACTTCGTATTTGTGCACCTCTAACACCTCTGCCATGTTGCCCCCTGCAGCTCGTGTGAGAACCATCACCGCCGCTGTGTACTGGGAATGCCTGAACCAAACGGTCTACAAGAGTTGCTTGTTTGGTAGCCAATATTTGCTCAAGGTCCTCATGTGGCATGAAATTTTTCAATTTCCCTTTATAGCGTGGATCCAGGAGGCAGGCCAACCAGTAATCGTCATCGGTCATCATTTTGATAATATGGGGGTCCCTTTTTAGGATACGCAAGGCATAATCAGCCATGTGGGCCAATGTTCTAGGTGTCAAATCACTGCTTGTGCTGGGTTGAGGAGCACTTTCTGGCAAATCAACATCACTTGTCTCCCGCAAAAACCCTGTACCTGACCTTGCAATGCCACCAGTTTCTATTGCCCCCTGAGAAGCTTCCTCCTCCCATAAATATTCATCCCCATCATCCTCCTCCTCCTCCTCTTTGTCTGCCACCTCGTCCAGGAGAGTTCCCTGAGCAGACAGTGGCTGACTGTCATGAAGGCTTCCCTCATCCTCGGCTGCAGATGCCTGTTCCTTAATGTGCGTCAAACTTTGCATTAGCAGACGCATTAGTGGGATGCTCATGGTTATGATGGCGTCATCTGCACTTACCAGCTATGTGCATTCCTCAAAACACTGAAGGACTTGACAGAGGTCTTGTAGCTTCGACCACTGCACACCTGACAACTCCATGTCTGCCATCCAACTGCCTGCCCGTGTATGTGTATCCTCCCACAAATACATTACAGCACGCCTCTGTTCAAACAGCCTCTGAAGCATGTGCAGTGTGGAGTTCCACCTTGTTGCAACGTCGATTATTAGGCAGTGCTGGGGAAGCTTCAACGATCGCTGATGGTTCTGCATACGGCTGGAGTGTACGGGCGACCAGCGGATGTGCAAGCAAGGTCTTCGCACCTTGAGGAGCAGGGCTGGAAACCCGGATAACTTTTCAGGAAGCACTGCACCACCAGGTTCAAGGTGTGAGCAAGGCAAGGTATGTGTTTCAGTTCTGAAAGTGTTATGGCAGCCATAAAATTCCTTCCGTTATCACTGACTACCTTGCCTGCCTCAAGATGTACAGTGCCCAGCCATGAATGAGTTTCTTGCTGCAAGAACTCGCCAGACCTTCTGAGGTGTGTCTGTTGTCGCCCAAACACTTCATTTCCAACACAGCCTGCTGACGCTTACCACTAGCTGTTCCATAATGGGACACCTCGTGTGCAATACTGGCAGCTGCGGATGGAGTGGTCATGTGACTGCGCTCTGTGGATGAGCTTTCACTTCTGCTGGAGGAGGAGGAGGGGTGGCGAACACCTACAGCCAACTGCTTCCTAGACCGTGGGCTAGGCAGAACTGTTGTGAACTCTATTTCTGGGCTCCCTCTTGTGGTCACGAGTGGTACTGTGTGAGTGCTGTCTTTCTGCAGGTTTGTGACTGGCATCAGCTGTCTCGTTATCTGTGGGCTGGTTTTCTATTTATCTCACTTGGACTCTCAGTCTATGCCTGCTGTCAATGTATTCAGTGCTATTCTGATTCCTTCTGACTACCTTGCTCCCAGTCTCTTCAAGAGAAGCTAAGTTTCCGTTTTGTTCATTTTTTGATCATCAGTGTTCTATTTGTTTCTTGTCCAGCTTGCTAATATGTGATTTCCCAGCTTGCTGGTAGCTCTAGGGGGCTGAGTTTCTCCCCCCACACCATTAGTTGGTGTGGGGGTTCTTGAATTCTCAGCGTGGATATTTTGGTAGGGTTTTTTGCTGACCGCACAGTTCGCTATCTGTCTTCTGCTATCTAGTATTAGCGGGCCTCATTTGCTGAATCTGTTTTCATTCCTGCGTGTGTCTTTTCTCCTTACCTCACCGTTATTATTTGTTGGGGGCTTCCTATATCTTTGGGGTTATTTCTCTTGAGGCAAGTGAGGTCTTGCTTTCTCTTTAGGGGTAGTCAGTTTCTCAGGCTGCGTCGAGACGTCCAAGATTTTAGGCACGTTCACCGGCTACCTTTAGTGTGTTTGGATAGGATCAGGTTTTGCGGTCAGTCCAGTTACCATCTCCCTAGAGCTCGTGTCTATGTTTAGTTACTTAGCTAGTATTTCCTGTGATCCCCAGCCAGTACAGTACTGTACATAACAGTACAGCAGGCCACAAAAGTGTTTAATGCATCGCATGAAGTGGGATAAAAGAAGTCCTGAGTACAATTTTTTTTTTTTCCTCCTTTGCTGCAGTCTGTCTAGCTTCTCTCATCCGCTTAATCTCTGGGTGGTTTTGAGCTCAGCTGCAGACATGGATATTCTGAGTCTGACCTCTAGTGTGGATCATCTTGCTGCAAAAGTGCAAAATATTCAGGATTTTGTTGTTCATAGCTCTATGTCTGAGCCAAAGATACCTATTCCTGAGTTGTTTTCTGGAGATAGATCTAGGTTTCTGAATTTTAGGAATAATTGTAAATTGTTTCTATCTTTGAGACCTCGTTCCTCTGGTGATTCCACTCAGCAAGTTAAAATTGTTATCTCCTTGTTACGCGGCGACCCTCAAGATTGGGCTTTCTCTCTGGCGCCAGGAGATCCTGCATTGCTGAATGTGGATGCATTTTTTCTGGCGCTTGGACTGCTTTATGAGGAACCTAATCTTGAGAACCAGGCAGAAAAGGCTTTGATGGCTATCTCTCAAGGTCAGGATGAAGCTGAGGTGTACTGTCAAAAATTTCGGAAATGGTCAGTGCTTACTCAATGGAATGAGTGTGCCCTGGCTGCAAATTTCAGAGAGGGTCTTTCTGAAGCCATTAAGAATGTTATGGTGGGGTTCCCCACGCCTGCAAGTCTGAGTGATTCAATGGCTTGGCCATTCAGATTGATCGGCATTTGCGGGAGCGCAAATCTGCACATCCTCTGGCGGTGTTCTCTGAACAGAGACCTGAGTCAATGCAATGTGACAGAATTCTGACTAGAATTGAGTGACAAAGTCATAGACATCAAAATGGGTTGTGCTTTTACTGTGGTGATTCTACTCATGTTATCTCAGCATGCTCTAAGCGCTTAAAAAAAATCGCTAAACCTGTCACCATTGGTACTATACAGCCTAAGTTCATTTTGTCTGTTACTGTAATCTGTTCTTTGTCATCCTACTCAGTTATGGCTTTTGTGGATTCAGGTGCTGCCCTGAATCTTATGGATTTGTCGTTTGCCAAGCGCTGTGGTTTTGTTCTGGAGCCTTTGGAATTTCCTATTCCACTGAGGGGAATAGATGCTACGCCATTGGCTGAGAATAAGCCTCAGTATTGGACTCAAGTGACCATGTGCATGACTCCTGTGCATCAGGAGGTGATTCGCTTTCTTGTGCTGCATAATTTGCATGATGTTGTAGTTTTGGGTTTGCCATGGCTGCAGGCCCATAATCCAGTTCTGGATTGGAAAGCTATGTCTGTGTCAAGTTGGGGTTGTCAGGGGATTCATGGCGATGTCCCTTTGGTGTCAATTGCTTCTTCCACCTTCTGAGGTCCCTGAGTTTTTGTCGGACTACCAGGATGTATTTGATGAGCCCAGATCCGGTGCCCTGCCTCCTCATAGGGATTGTGATTGTGCTATAAATTTGATTCCTGGCAGTAAGTTCCCTAAGGGATGACTTTTTAATTTGTCTATACCAGAACATGCCGCGATGCGGAGTTATATAAAGGAGTCTTTGGCGAAGGGACATATTCGCCCATCCTCCTCCCCTCTTGGTGCAGGATTCTTTTTTGTGGCCAAGAAGGATGGTTCTCTGAGACCTTGCATAGATTATCGTTTTCTAAATAAAATCACGGTCAAATTTCAGTATCCTTTGCCATTATTGTCTGATCTGTTTTCTCGGATTAAGGGATCCAGTTGGTTCACCAAGATAGATCTTCGTGGTGCGTATAACCTTGTGCGTATCAAGCAGGAGGACGAATGGAAAACAGCATTTAATATGCCCGAAGGCCATTTTGAGTACTTGGTGATGCCTTTTGGACTCTCTAATGCTCCTTCTGTGTTTCAGTCCTTTATGCATGACATTTTCCGAGAATATCTGGATAAATTTATGATTGTGTATCTGGATGACATTTTGGTCTTTTCCAATGATTGGGAGTCCCATGTGAAGCAGGTCAGGATGGTGTTTCAGGTCCTGCGTGCTAATGCTTTATTTGTGAAGGGCTCAAAATGTCTCTTCGGCGTACAGAAGGTTTCCTTTTTGGGTTTTATTTTTTCTCCTTCTACTATTGAGATGGACCCAGTCAAGGTCCAGGCTATTCATGACTGGACTCAGCCTACATCTGTTAAGAGTCTTCAGAAGTTCTTGGGTTTTGCTAATTTTTACCGTCGCTTCATCGCTAATTTTTCTGGCGTGGTTAAGCCCTTGACGGATTTGACCAAGAAAGGTTCTGATGTGACTAATTGGTCTCCTGCGGCAGTGGAAGCCTTTCGGGAGCTGATGCTCCGGTTTTCTTCAGCTCCAGTCTTATGTCAGCCTGATGTCTCTCTTCCTTTCCAGGTCGAGGTGGATGCTTCTGAGATTGGAGCAGGGGCTGTTTTGTCGCAGAGAAGCTCTGATGGCTCTGTGATGAAGCCTTGTGCCTTCTTTTCAAGAAAGTTTTTGCCTGCCGAGCGGAATTATGATGTTGGTAATCGGGAGTTGTTGGCTATGAAGTGGGCATTTGAGGAGTGGCGACATTTGCTCGAGGGAGCTAGGCATCGTGTGGTGGTCTTGACTGATCACAAAAATCTGATTTATCTCAAGTCTGCCAAGCGCCTGAATCCTAGACAGGCTCGTTGGTCGTTGTTTTTCTCCCGTTTCGATTTCGTGGTCTCGTACCTGCCTGGTTCGAAGAACGTGAAGGCTGATGCCCTTTCTAGGGGTTTTGTGCCTGACTCTCCGGGAGTTTCAGAGCCAGCTGGTATCCTCAAAGAGGGAGTGATTTTGTCTGCCATTTCCCCAGATTTGCGACGAGTGCTGCAGAAATTTCAGGCTGATAGACCTGACCGTTGCCCACCAGAGAGACTGTTTGTCCCAGATAGATGGACCAGCAGAGTTATTTCCGAGGTTCATTCTTCGGTGTTGGCAGGTCATCCTGGGATTTTTGGTACCAGAGATTTGGTGGCTAGGTCCTTCTGGTGGCCTTCCTTGTCGGGGGATGTGCGTTCCTTTGTGCAGTCCTGTGGGATTTGTGCTCGGGCTAAGCCTTGCTGTTCTCGTGCTAGCGGTTTGCTTTTGCCTTTGCCTGTCCCGAAGAGGCCTTGGACGCACATTTCCATGGATTTTATTTCAGATCTTCCAGTATCTCAGAGAATGTCTGTCATCTGGGTGGTGTGTGATCGTTTTTCCAAAATGGTCCATTTGGTGCCCTTGCCTAAGTTGCCTTCTTCCTCCGATTTGGTTCCTTTATTTTTTTAGAATGTGGTTCGCTTGCACGGCATCCCTGAAAATATTGTGTCTGACAGAGGATCCCAGTTTGTGTCCAGATTTTGGCGGATATTTTGTGCTAAGATGGGCATTGATTTGTCTTTTTCGTCGGCCTTCCATCCTCAGACGAATGGCCAAACCGAGCGAACTAATCAGACGTTGGAAACTTATTTAAGATGTTTTGTTTCTGCTGATCAGGATGATTGGGTGACTTTTTTGCCATTGGCCGAGTTTGCCCTTAATAATCAGGCTAGTTCTGCTACTTTGGTTTCGCCTTTTTTCTGCAATTCTGGTTTTCATCCTAGTTTTTCCTCGGGTCAGGTTGAGCCTTCTGACTGTCCGGGGGTGGATTCTATGGTGGATAGGTTGCAGCAGATTTGGAACCATGCGGTGGACAATTTGAAGTTGTCACAGGAGAAGGATCAGCGCTTTGCCAACTGCCGTCGCGGTGTTGGTCCCCGACTTCGTGTTGGGGATTTGGTATGGCTGTCTTCTCGGTATGTTCCTATGAAGGTTTCCTCTCCTAAATTCAAGCCTCGCTTCATCGGTCCTTATAAGATTTTGGAAATCCTTAACCCGGTGTCTTTTCGTTTGGACCTCCCAGCATCGTTTGCCATTCATAATGTGTTCCATAGGTCTTTGTTGCGGAGGTATGTGGTGCCTGTGGTTCCTTCTGTTGAGCCTCCTGCTCCGGTGCTGGTTGAGGGCGAATTGGAGTACGTGGTGGAGAAGATCTTGGATTCTCGTATTTCCAGACGGAGGCTTCAGTATTTAGTTAAGTGGAAGGGCTATGGTCAGGAGGATAATTCCTGGGTTGTCGCCTCTGATGTCCATGCGGCCGATTTGGTTCGTGCCTTCCATGCGGCTCATCCTGATCACCCTTGGGGTCTTGATGAGGGTTCGGTGACCCCTCCTCAAGGGGGGGGTACTGTTGTGAACTCTATTTCTGGGCTCCCTCTTGTGGTCACGAGTGGTACTGTGTGAGTGCTGTCTTTTTGCAGGTTTGTGACTGGCATCAGCTGTCTCATTATCTGTGGGCTGGTTTTCTATTTAAGCTCACTTGGACTCTCAGTCTATGCCTGCAGTCAATGTATTCAGTGCTATTCTGATTCCTTTTGACTACCTTGCTCCCAGTCTCTTCAAGAGAAGCTAAGTTTCCGTTTTGTTCATTTTTTGATCATCAGTGTTCTATTTGTTTCTTGTCCAGCTTGCTAATATGTGATTTCCCAGCTTGCTGGTAGCTCTAGGAGGCTGAGTTTCTCCCCCCACACCGTTAGTTGGTGTGGGGGTTCTTGAATTCTCAGCGTGGATATTTTGGTAGGGTTTTTTGCTGACCGCACAGTTCGCTATCTGTCTTCTGCTATCTAGTATTAGCGGGCCTCATTTGCTGAATCTGTTTTCATTCCTACGTGTGTCTTTTCTCCTTACCTCACCATTATTATTTGTTGGGGGCTTCCTATATCTTTGGGGTTATTTCTCTTGAGGCAAGTGAGGTCTTGCTTTCTCTTTAGGGGTAGTCAGTTTCTCAGGCTGTGTCGAGACGTCCAGGATTTTAGGCACGTTCACCGGCTACCTTTAGTGTGTTTGGATATGATCAGGTTTTGCGGTCAGTCCAGTTACCATCTCCCTAGAGCTTGTGTCTATGTTTAGTTACTTAGCTAGTATTTCCTGTGATCCCCAGCCACTGGGATCATAACACAGAACTGTCCCACTATGGCTGTCCCCTGTGGACCCTGCATCCACCACATTAACCCAGTGTGCCGTGATGGACACGTAACGTCCCTGGCCATGCCTACTGGTCCATGCATCTGTTGTGAGGTGCACCTTTCTACTGACTGATTGCCTGAGTGCATGGACAATGCGGTTTTTGACATGCTGGTGGAGGGCTGGGATGGCTTTTCTCGCAAAGAAGTGTCGACTGGGTAGGTCATAGCGTGGTACTGCATAGGCCATCAGGGCTTTGAAAGCTTTGCTTTCAACCAACTGGTAGGGCATCATCTCTAACGAGATTAGTCTAGCAATGTGGGCGTTCAAACCCTGTGTACACGGATGAGAGGATGAGTACTTCCTTTTCCTAACAAGAGTCTCTTGTAGGGTGAGCTGGACTGGAGAGCTGCATATAGTGATGGACATGGCAAATTGAGAGAGGGTTGGCGAGGGTATTTTTGCTGTTGGCCTACATACAGTGTTTCATACCAACAACCTGGTGATTCCCTGACTGCTTTGGCCTTGCGACGATACCTCCACATTTGCTGCAGGTGGTGTCCTAAACGGTGGGCTTACAGTGAGGGAAGCAATGTAGCATTGCTGACTAGCTTCATGCAAAGCGGGTGCACCTACATTACGGGACGTTTGGTAGTTAGTCCAGGCTTGCAAGTGCATGCTGGTTAAATGTCTACGCATGCACGTTGTATTTACATTTTTGACATTCTGCCCTCTGCTAAAGGTCCTTGAACATTTCTTACAGATAACTTTGCACTGATCATTCGGATCTTGGTTAAAAAATTGCCAGACTGCACTCTTCCTACTATCGAATACCTTTTCAGGCATTGCACACTGTGCTACTTTCACCGGATGGCCACGCTGTCCAAAAACTGTTTTTGGTTTTGACACACGGTTTTGGCCAGATACGGGCCTGCCAGATGAAAGCTGTTGCGATGTTGATGCCTGCTGCGGCTCATACTCCTCCACTTCAGATCTACTGCCAGTGGCACCCTGTTCCCCCAATGGCTGCCAATCTGGGTCAACAACGGGGTCATCTATCACCTCCTCTACAATGTCCTGTGCACCTTCCTCTGTGTCACCGTGTAAGGTGCTATAGCGTTCGGGACGGGGCACCATAGTCTCATCAGGGTCAGGTTCTGGCTCAGTACACTGCGAGGGCAATGTAGTGATCTGAGTCAATGGAACAGCATAATAATCTAGCTGTTGCTGTGCATCTGTGTACTCCATGTCCGATTTATCTTGTAATGGCCTGTTAACAATTTCCCTTTCTAACCCAGGCACGGTATGTGTAATGAGCTCAATGGAGTAACCAGTTGTGTCGCCTGACGCATCCTTCACTGTTGTTCTGGGTGAAGGAAACAAGGAAGTGAGTTGTTCCTGACTGGGAGCATCCACTGACGACTCGCTGCTTTTAAATTTTGAACTTTCCGAAGAGGAGGCGAAAGAGCTAGAGGCTGAGTCAGCAAGGAAAGCCAAAACTTTTTCCTGCTGCTGCAGCTTTAAAAGCTGTTTTCCTACTCCCAGAAAAGGGAGCGTTCGAGGCCTTGTGTAGCCAGACGATGACGCTGGCTCAACAACTCAAGCCTTAGGTGCTATTTTGCTTTTCCCACTACCACCAGATGCTCCATCACCACCACCACCATCATTACCAGCTGGCAATGACCACCCACGGCCACGACCTCTTCCACCAGACTTCCTCATTCTTGGGAAAATGTAACCAAACTAACAACCGTTATATGGTACTGTAAAACAAGGTAGAAGGTGTATGTAAACTTGTTGTGAATTTAAATCTCCCTTTCTATATGTGTGGGAGACTGCTGCAAAAATCAGGCCCACTGTATTACACTACACAGTGTACGTGGCAGAAAGTGGCTGGCAGATATACGCCAAACAGAACTGACGCAGATGCACTTAGTGGCAATATAAATATCCCTTTTTATGTGTGGGACACTGCTGCAAATAAAAAACAGGCCCACTGTATTACACTACACAGCATAAGTGGCAGAAAGTGGCTGGAAGATATATATATATAAAAAAGGGACTGTACTACAATAACAATCTCCCTACAATGATCTCAGGACAAGTATGGCAGCCAGCAATAAAAAGGACTGCTGCACACAAAAGTGTGGACAAATAAACAAGATAACTGTGCAGAAAGGAGCAACAGGATTTTTGCTTTTTAAAAAGCAGTTGGTTTGCACAGTGGCGTACAAACAGCAATGCAGCTATCAGAGAGCCTTATAAGCTACAGAGCTGATGCACAGAAATCTAGCCTCCACTGTCCCTGCAAAGAAAAGGTGGTGTTGGACAGTGGAAATCGCTACAGCACAAGCGGTTTGGGGGTTAATATTTCCTCCCTAACAATATCCCTGCTTCTGACGAAGCTGCAGCAACCTCTCCCTATGCTCAGATCAGCAGAAGTAAGATGGCGGTCGGCGTGCACGCCCCTTTATAGCCCCTGTGACACTGGAGAAAGCAAGCCAATCACTGTCATGCCCTTCTCTAAGATGGTGGGGACCGAGACCTATGTCATCATGCTGCCCACACTCTGCGTCCACCTTCATTGGCTGAGAAATGGAGCTGAAAGCGTCATACGAAACGCGACTTTGGCGCAAAGATCGCCGACAGCATAGCCAATCCCACACTGGGATCGGGTTGGATTTCACGAAACCCGACTTTGCCGAAAGTCGGCGATTTTTGAAAATGTCCGATCCGTTTCGCTCAACCCTAGTAACCACTGTTTTAGTTTTAATTTTAAAAATCAATAGTACACATGAGATAACACTATATTTCTGAGTCAGCATGGAATTGAATTACAAAAAGTCCGCATTTTGAAGAATGCAAATTTTATTAAATTTCAATTCCATTCAAATTTATTAGTTCATCTCTAAATCTCAATATTCTTAATTCACAGGTAAAATCTGTCTACAGTAAATACAGACTTTCCTGAGATAGGAGATGACAGTCGGTGCTCATACAGTTCTATGGAGGGGGAGTCGAGAAGTGAGGCAGTCACAGATATGTTCAACTGAATGACAATTACATAACACCAATGAAAACCTCTATCCCAATGTAAAAAAAAACAGGAAAAAAGGGGAACTAAAACATACACCAAAGAAGAACAGCCATTTCCAAATGGGTTAAAAATATATTTTTATTATTAAACAATTTCAAAAAAATCAAACAGTAGTAGTCATATAAATATTCCAATAAATATGGCACAAGAGGGGATACATAGACAAGGACAGAAATAAAGGTGGGAACACCTGGAAATAGCAAAGCAATGTAAAAAACACAATAATAGTATCAGTCTACTTCCAAAGGGATATTACGTGCCTGTATATACCGAGTGTCAATATAATTATAAATAAAGTGCATGTGCTGTAAATATAAATAGCAGAGACCAATGTGACACAGTGTCACATAGTTCGGACCGTAGGTCCTATTAGTAAGATCAAACATAGAAAATACATGGCAGAAAATCACATAAAGCTATGCATATTTACCTCAAAGTGTAGGCATCCAGGTGCCCACCACATCGCTCTGAAAGCTTCATCCTGGGGTGATGGGCAACTGGTTAATTAACTATTTAAACCATCATTGGCCAATGAGACAAAGGCAAACCAGCCTCTGTTGATTAATTACCTATATGCACATGTCAGCATTTGACTTCCTGCCCGTGGTTGTTGAAGGACTGTATCTATCACATGATACAGTCACATGCTGCATTGTCATCTGGCGTCTCCATCTTGCTACACTGCTCATACCGAAATGCATTACTGCCCGTGGTTGCGGAAGTAACGTGTCCATCACGTGGTATAATCATGCAGCAACACATCATCAGTCATCATCACGTAACCCGGCCGTGCAAACCGGAAGTAACCACAGCCAACAAGGATGAAGGTATTCTATGTACACCCCACACCCATGAGAGCCTGGGAAGTATCCATCAGGCAACAAAGAGGCTGACATAATGTCCCAATTAAGGAACAATGTTAATACACTGCTCAAAAAATAAATGGAACACTTAAACAACAGAATATAACTCCAAGTAAATCAAACTTCTCTGAAATCAAACTGGCCACAGATGGGGGTTGTGCTCACAGGCCAACACCATGCAGGACGATTGGCATTTGCCACACAACACCAGGATTGGCAAATTCACAACTCACACCCTGTGTTCTTCACAGATGAAAGCAGGTTCACACTGAGCACATGTGACAGAGGTGACAGAGTCTGGAGACGCCGTGGAGAGCGATCTGCTGCCTGCAACATCCTTCAGCATGACCAGTTTGGCAGTGGGTCAGTAATGGTGTGGGGTGGCATTTTTGGGAGGGCCGCACAGCCCTCCATGTGCTCGCCAGAGGTAGCCTGACTGCCATTAGATACCGAGATGAGATCCTCAGACCCATTGTGAGACAATATGCTGGTGCGGTTGGCCCTGGGTTCCTCCTAATGCAGGACAATGCCAGACCTAATGTGACTGGTGTGTATCAGCAGTTCCTGCAAGATGAAGGCATTGAAGCTATGGACTGGCCTCCCCGTTCCCCAGACCTGAATCCGATTGAACACACCTGGGACATCATTTCTCGCACCATCCACCAACGTCACATTGCACCACAGACTGTCCAGGAGTTGGCGGATGCTTTAGTCCAGGTCTGCGAGGAGATCCCTCAGGAGACAATCCACCACCTCATCATGAGCATGCCCAGGCATTGTAGGGAGGACATACAGACACATGGAGGCAACACACACACAGCTGAACATCATTTCCTTGTCTTGAGGCATTTCCACTGAAGTTGGATCAGCCTGTAATTTGATATTCCACTTTGATTTTGAGTATCATTCCAAATCCAGACCTCCATGGGATATTCATTTTGATTTACATTTATCATTTTTATGTTTTATTGTTCTCAACACATTCCACTATGTAATGAATAAAGATTTGCAACTGAAATATTTCTTTTAGTGATATCTAGGATGTGGTATTTTACTGTTCTCTTTATTTTTTTGAGCAGTGTATATATATTTCTCTATGATCATCCATAGTAACCGAAGGTATAATCACCACAGTGGAGAAAAGAGAGGGAAGAATTCAAGGACTCATATTAAAACCCTCATCTTATACTATATAATATGAGAAATAAGAATAAAAAAAACACATCTAGTTGACACCAAAAAGCAAAAAGATTTGTTTAAAAAAGTGCATAAACCAATACAAAAGTGAATATCCAAGTGTAATCAGTGACTAAAATTACCAGAATGAAAAAATTTATATGACTACTATTGTTTGATTTTTTGAAATTGTTTAATAATAAAAATATATTTTTAATACATTTGGGAATGGCTGTTCTTCTTTGGTGTATGAATGACAATTACAGAAAACCTGTATTCAATGAAGACAGATTTTACTCATGAATAGTGTTGAGCATTCCGATACCGCAAGTATCGGGTATCGGCCGATACTTGCGGTATCGGAATTCCGATACCGGGATTCCGATACTTGCCGCGTATCGGATACCGGAATCGGAAGTTCACAGATTCAAACTGCACAAATTCATCCAATGAGAATGATTCCAAGTGTGGGCACATCCTGTTCAGCATGGAGGGCATGAAACTACTGGCATGGCTGTGATTGGCTGCTGAAATGATGTCATGATGCAGTTTAAAAGTCGCTGGCGCCATTTTGCGATCACTCTGCTGTGAATTCAGTTAGTGACAGGACGCTGTTTGCTGACTGAGGGACAGTTTAGAGATAGCGATTTGCTTCTTTGTGCTTTCCAAAGGCTAATTTAGCAACCGCTGTGTTCACCTACTATTCACCTTGCTTTTGCCTTGTAGCGCTGTTTTCACAGCGATCTGCAAGGTCTGTGTGTGTGTGTGTGTGTGAGTGCAGCCCACTCTCTAGTCTGAGTGCAGCCACATAGGCCATCCATAGCTGGTTGTATTCAGTTCAGGGAGGGTGGTTCATTGCCTCATACTGTTCTTTTTTTTTTTTTTCCAAGTAGTGTAGTCTGCTGCTAATTTTTTCAAAAAAATCCTATTAGTGTCTTTCCACCCGTCTCCAGCTAATTTGTGGAAAAACACTACATAGGATAACATAGAGGAGGGTTTTTGGGCCTTGCAGCGCCGTTTACGGCTGTCTGCACGGTCTCCATGTGACTGCAGCTCGCCCTGTAGTCTGTGAGCAGCCATAGCCTGGTTGTCTCCAGCTCAGGGTTCTTCACTGCGTCATACCGCAAAATCAATTTTCATTTTGTTTTAAGTAGTGCAGGCTGCTGCACATTTTTTCAAAAAATTCCTATTAGTGTCTTTCCACCCGTCTCCAGCTAATTTGTGGAAAAACACTACATAGGATAACGTTGAGGAGGGTTTTTGGGCCTTGCAGCGCCGTTTACGGCTGTCTGCACGGTCTCCGTGTGACTGCAGCTCGCCCTGTAGTCTGTGAGCAGCCATAGCCTGGTTGTCTCCAGCTCAGGGTTCTTCACTGCGTCATACCGCAAAATCAATTTTCATTTTGTTTTAAGTAGTGCAGGCTGCTGCACATTTTTTCAAAAAATTCCTATTAGTGTCTTTTCACCCGTCTCCAGCTAACTTGTGGAAAAACACTACATAGGATAACGTAGAGGAGGGTTTTTGGGCCTTGCAGCGCCGTTTACGTCTGTCTGCACGGTCTCCGTGTGACTGCAGCTCTATCTGTTGTCAGTTCAGCCCCCAAAAAATAAATAAATAATAAAGTTCACCAAACACACCAGTGACACCACTTTACATTTGTGTAGGCCACATTAGCTCATATTAAAGTCTAGTCCACACTTTAGAAAATTAGTGTTTCTTATACCTGTTAGGAGGAGTTGTTCAGGAATAAGCACACAATTCCGTTAGTACTTTTCTGCTTATCTTTATCAGTCAACCAAGATGAAGAAGGCAGTGAGTAAGGCACGTGGGCGTGGGCGTGGGCGCGGAGCAGGGAGGGGACGTGGGGATTCTGTGCCCGCTGCGGGCTCCGGTGACTCATCAGCACCCACTTTCACAAGGGAACAGTCATTCATGCGCAGCTTTGTCGCAGAGCGCCGTACACCGCTGCTGCGTGAAGAACAAATTGAAGCCGTTGTCGGATGGATGGCAGCTAATGCATCAACTTCAATTAGTGCCACATCCTCTCAGACACAGAGCACTGGAGAGCAGCCATCTGTCTCTTCACCACCTGCCAAATTGCCCAGGCAGACAGAGAGCCCAGGACAGGAGCCGTCTCTACTTCTGTTCTCTGAATCTCTTGGCTTGGAAACAGGGGGCCAGCCAAGCAGCATTGGAGAAATGTAAGAAGAGGCAGGGTGCAGTGATGCCCAACAGCTTTTTCTCTCTTCCTCTGAAGAGGCGGGTGGGCCAGTGGCTCCGTTCACCACATCGCAGGCCGCATCAGCTGATGATGACACTCAGGTGCCACTTACTGGTGCGTGCTCTGCTGCTGAGACTACCCAGGAGGAGCAGTTGGGGGCAGAGGTGTTGTGGATTCTTTTTTTGGGCTCCCTCTGGTGGTTACAACTGGTACTGGGTGACTTTGGTGGGTTGCGGTCTCTGGTTTCCACCTGTCCATCAGAGGCTGGGTGTTTCCTATTTAACCTGGCTTTCCTGTCATTCCCTTGCCGGCTATCAATGTATCAGTGTGTCTCTGTTACCTTTGCTACCTGCTCCTAAAGCCTTCAAGACAAGCTAAGTCTGGATTTCCCTGTTTCATGTTTGCTTTCATGTTTTTAGTCCAGCTTGCAGATATGTAATTCTCTGCTGCTGGTTGCTCTAGTGGTCTGAAATTACCACTCATGTACCATGAGTTGGCACATGAGTTCAAGTAATTTCAGGATGGTATTTTGAAGGGTTTTAAGCTGACCGCGCAGTTCACCTTTTGTATCCTCTGCTATCTAGCTTAAGCGGGCCTCATTTTGCTGAATCTGTTTTCATAACTACGTTTGTGCCTTCCTCTCATTTCACCGTCATTATATGTGGGGGGCTGCTATTTCTGTGGGAATATTTCTCTGGAGGCAAGATAGGTCTGTGATTCTTCTGATAGGGGAAGCTAGATCTCCGGCTGGCGCGAGACATCTAGAGTCCCCCCAGGAACGTTCCCCAGCTGCTGTTAGTTGAGTGTTGAGGTTCAGGATCACGGTCAGCTCAGGTTCCATCACCCTAGAGCTCGTCCCGTTTTTGCCCGTGTTATGTGTTTAATTCCCTGCCATTGGGAACATGACAGTATAGCCAGACAACAAAGTGTTAATTGTTTGGGCTGAAGCAGGAGAAAAAGAAGTGTTGAAGGGAAATTTTTTTTTTTTTTCCCTCAGAGTTTTGCTGCCTAGCCCTTAATTGCTGTCTAGCTGCTTCTTACCTCCTCTTAACCCTTGAATGGCTCTGACCTTAGCTGTTTAACATGGATGTCCAGAGTTTGGCTTCCAGCCTGAATAATCTTGCTGCAAGAGTTCAAAACATACAGGATTTTGTTGTTCACACTCCTATGTCTGAACCTAGAATTCCTATTCCAGAGTTTTTGTCTGGAGATAGATCTACCTTCCTGAATTTCAGGAACAATTGCAAATTGTTTCTTTCTTTGAAATCTCGCTCCTCTGGAGACCCTGCTCAGCAGGTCAAGATTGTAATATCTTTCCTGCGGGGCGACCCTCAGAATTGGGCATTTGCATTGGCACCAGGGGATCCTGCATTGCTCAGTGTGGATGCGTTTTTTCTGGCACTGGGATTGCTCTATGAGGAACCTAACCTGGAGATTCAGGCTGAAAAGGCTTTATTAGCCCTCTCTCAGGGGCATGATGAAGCGGAAGTATATTGTCAAAAATTTCGGAAATGGTCGGTGCTTACTCAGTGGAATGAGTGCGCCCTGGCTGCAAACTTCAGAGATGGTCTTTCTGAGGCCATTAAGGATATTATGGTGGGGTTCCCTGCGCCTACAGGTCTGAATGAGTCTATGACTATGGCCATTCAGATTGATCGGCGTTTACGGGAGCGCAAACCTGTGCACCAGTTGGCGGTGTCTTCTGAACAGGCACCTGAGACTATGCAATGTGATAGAATTCAGTCCAGAAGTGAACGGCAAAATTATAGGCGGAAAAATGGATTGTGTTTTTATTGTGGTGATTCAGCTCATGTTATATCAGCATGCTCTAAACGCACAAAAAAGGTTGATAAATCTTTTGCCATTAGTACTCTGCAGTCTAAGTTCATTTTGTCTGTAACTCTGATTTGTTCACTGTCATCCATTTAAGTTGATGCCTATGTGGATTCGGGCGCTGCCCTGAGTCTTATGGATTGGTCATTTGCCAAACGCTGCGGTTTTAGTCTGGAGCCTCTGGAAGTTCCTATTCCTTTGAAGGGAATTGACTCTACACCATTGGCTATGAATAAACCGCAGTATTGGACACAAGTGACCATGCGCATGACTCCCGTTCATCAGGAGGTGATTCGCTTCCTTGTACTGTATAATTTACATGATGTACTAGTGCTTGGTCTGCAATGGTTACAAACTCATAATCCAGTCCTGGATTGGAAAACAATGTCTGTGTTAAGCTGGGGATGTCAGGGGGTTCATGATGATGCACCTCTGATTTCAATCGCTTCATCTACTCCTTCTGAGGTCCCTGCGTTTTTGTCTGACTATCGGGATGTTTTTGAGGAGCCTAAGCTCAATTCGCTCCCTCCTCATAGGGATTGTGACTGTGCTATAGAATTAATTCCTGGCAGTAAATTCCCTAAGGGTCGTTTATTTAATCTGTCAGTGCCAGAGCATACTGCTATGCGGAATAATATTAAGGAGTCCTTGGAAAAGGGACATATTCGTCCATCTTCGTCCCCTCTGGGAGCAGGTTTTTTTTTCGTGGCTAAAAAAGATGGTTCCCTGAGGCCTTGTATAGATTATCGCCTTCTGAATAAGATTACAGTCAAATATCAGTATCCATTGCCATTATTGACTGATTTGTTTGCTCGCATTAAGGGGGCTAGGTGGTTCACTAAGATAGATCTTCGCGGTGCGTATAATCTTGTGCGGATAAAGCAGGGTGATGAGTGGAAAACCGCATTTAATACGCCTGAGGGCCATTTTGAGTATTTGGTAATGCCTTTTGGACTTTCTAATGCTCCTTCAGTCTTTCAGTCCTTTATGCACAATATTTTCCGTGAATATCTGGATAAGTTTATGATTGTGTATTTGGATGATATTTTGGTGTTTTCTGATGACTGGGAGTCTCATGTTCTACAGGTCAGGAAGGTGTTTCAAGTCCTGCGGGCCAATTCTCTGTTTGTGAAGGGCTCAAAATGTCTCTTCGGAGTCCAGAAGATTTCTTTTTTGGGGTACATTTTTTCTCCTTCTACTATTGAGATGGATCCCGTCAAGGTTCAGGCGATTTGTGACTGGACACAACCTACATCTGTTAAGAGTCTTCAGAAGTTCTTGGGTTTTGCTAATTTTTATCGTCGGTTCATTACTAATTTTTCCAGTGTTGTTAAACCTTTGACTGATTTGACTAAAAAGGGTGCTGATGTTGCTGATTGGTCTCCTGCGGCTGTGGAGGCCTTTCAGGAGCTGATGCTCCAGTTTTCTTCAGCTCCTGTGTTATGTCAACCAGATGTTTCACTTCCTTTTCAGGTTGAGGTTGATGCTTCCGAGATTGGTGCGGGGGCGGTTTTGTCACAGAGAAGTTCCGATGGCTCGGTGATGAAGCCATGTGCGTTCTTTTCTAGAAAATTCTCGCCCGCCGAGCGCAATTATGATGTGGGTAATCGGGAGCTTTTGGCCATGAAGTGGGCATTTGAGGAGTGGCGTCATTGGCTTGAGGGTGCTAGACATCGTGTGGTGGTCTTGACTGATCACAAAAATCTGATTTACCTTGAGTCTGCCAGGCGTCTGAATCCTAGACAGGCCCGTTGGTCGTTGTTTTTTTCTCGTTTCAATTTTGTGGTTTCATACCTGCCAGGTTCAAAGAATGTGAAGGCAGATGCTCTTTCCAGGAGTTTTGTGCCTGACTCTCCTGGAGATTCTGGGCCTACTGGTATCCTTAGGGATGGGGTAATATTGTCCGCCGTCTCCCCAGACTTGCGACGTGCATTGCAGGAGTTTCAGGCGGATAAACCTGATCGTTGTCCACCAGAAAGACTGTTTGTTCCGGATGATTGGACCAGTAGAGTCATCTCCGAGGTCCATTCTTCTGTGTTGGCTGGTCACCCTGGAATATTTGGTACTAGAGACTTGGTGGCCAGGTCTTTTTGGTGGCCTTCCTTGTCAAGGGATGTGCGCACCTTTGTGCAGTCTTGTGAAGTGTGTGCTCGGGCTAAGCCTTGCTGTTCTCGGGCCAGTGGGTTGTTGTTATCCTTGCCTATCCTGAAGAGGCCTTGGACGCACATTTCCATGGATTTTATTTCAGATCTCCCTGTCTCACAGAAAATGTCCGTTATCTGGGTTGTGTGTGACCGCTTTTCTAAGATGGTTCATTTGGTACCCTTGCCTAAGTTGCCTTCCTCCTCTGAGTTGGTCCCTTTGTTTTTTCAGAACGTGGTTCGTTTGCATGGGATTCCGGAGAATATCGTTTCTGACAGGGGATCCCAGTTTGTGTCTAGATTTTGGCAGACGTTTTGTGCTAAGATGGGCATTAATTTGTCTTTATCGTCTGCATTCCATCCTCAGACGAATGGCCAGACGGAGTGAACTAATCAGACCTTGGAAACTTATTTAAGGTGTTTTGTTTCTGCTGATCAAGATGACTGGGTTGCCTTTTTGCCACTGGCCGAATTTGCCCTTAATAATCGGGCTAGTTCTGCTACTTTGGTTTCTCCTTTCTTTTGTAATTCGGGGTTTCATCCTCGTTTTTCCTCTGGTCAGGTGGAGCCTTCGGATTGTCCTGGAGTGGACGTGGTGGTGGACAGGCTACATCAGATTTGGAATCAGGTGGTGGACAATTTGAAGTTGTCTCAGGAGAAGGCTCAGCAGTTTGCTAATCGCCGTCGCCGCGTGGGTCCCCGACTTCGTGTTGGGGACTTGGTGTGGTTGTCTTCTCGTTTTGTCCCTATGAAGGTCTCTTCTCCCAAGTTCAAGCCTCGGTTCATCGGTCCTTATAAGATCTTGGAGATTCTTAACCCTGTATCTTTTCGTTTGGATCTCCCAGCATCGTTTGCTATTCATAATGTGTTCCTTCGGTCGTTATTGCGGAGGTATGAGGTGCCCGTTGTTCCTTCGGTTGAGCCTCCTGCTCCGGTGCTGGTGGAGGGAGAATTGGAGTATGTTGTTGAGAAGATCTTGGATTCTCGTGTTTCCAGACGTAAACTCCAGTATTTGGTTAAGTGGAAGGGTTATGGTCAGGAGGATAATTCCTGGGTGGTCGCCTCTGATGTTCATGCGACTGATTTGGTCCGCGCCTTCCATAGAGCTCATCCTGATCGCCATGGGGGTTCTCGTGAGGGTTCGGTGACCCCTCCTCAAGGGGGGGGTACTGTTGTGGATTCTGTTTTTGGGCTCCCTCTGGTGGTTACAACTGGTACTGGGTGACTTTGGTGGGTTGCGGTCTCTGGTTTCCACCTGTCCATCAGAGGCTGGGTGTTTCCTATTTAACCTGGCTTTCCTGTCATTCCCTTGCCGGCTATCAATGTATCAGTGTGTCTCTGTTACCTTTGCTACCTGCTCCTAAAGCCTTCAAGACAAGCTAAGTCTGGATTTCCCTGTTTCATGTTTGCTTTCATGTTTTTAGTCCAGCTTGCAGATATGTAATTCTCTGCTGCTGGTTGCTCTAGTGGTCTGAAATTACCACTCATGTACCATGAGTTGGCACATGAGTTCAAGTAATTTCAGGATGGTATTTTGAAGGGTTTTAAGCTGACCGCGCAGTTCACCTTTTGTATCCTCCGCTATCTAGCTTAAGCGGGCCTCATTTTGCTGAATCTGTTTTCATAACTACGTTTGTGCCTTCCTCTCATTTCACCGTCATTATATGTGGGGGGCTGCTATTTCTGTGGGAATATTTCTCTGGAGGCAAGATAGGTCTGTGATTCTTCTGATAGGGGAAGCTAGATCTCCGGCTGGCGCGAGACGTCTAGGGGCCCCCCAGGAACGTTCCCCGGCTACTGTTAGTTGAGTGTTGAGGTTCAGGATCGCGGTCAGCTCAGGTTCCATCACCCTAGAGCTCGTCCTGTTTTTGCCCGTGTTATGTTGACAAATTCCCTGCCATTGGGATCATGACACAGAGGGTAGTGTAGATGATGAGGTCCTTGACCTATCTTGGCGTGAGGGACAGGAAGGTGGTGGGAGCAGCTCTGAGGAAGAGATTCCCCGTACGGCCCAAAGAGGGAGAGGGAGGGGGAAGACTGCGGATCCTGCAGCCTCCGCTTTGGCACCCGTTAGGAGCATGTCTCTTCCAAAAGCCAAAAAGGGCGCTCCAAAGACTTGCAGTGCCTGGTCCTTTTTTGACACAGTTGCAGATGACATTTGCTATGTCAAATGCAAGGTGTGTCATCACAAAGTCAAAAGAGGGAAAAATGTCAGCAACCTCAATACCTCCAACATGTGGAAACATGTGCGCACCAGGCACCCGGCGGAGTTACAAAAACACACTGAAGAGCTATGCCAACCAACAGCGGCAGCTACCACCTCTTCAGCTCGTGTTGCCTCTTCCTCCAGCTCACACGCAGCTGGTTCGGCTTCCTCCCAGGATCGCCGTGGAAGAACCTCTGGCCCTGTTGTCCAGAGACCCGCTGTAATTCCACCCGCAGCACCACTTTCCCAGTCATCCACACACTCCCAGCCCAGTCTACAGCCATCGGTAGTACAGGCATGGGAGAAAAGGCGGCCTTTCTCGTCAAACCACCCACGAGCACAGGCTCTGACTGCAGGCATTGCCAAACTTCTGTCACTGGAAATGCTGTCATTCAGGCTGGTGGAGACTGACAGCTTCCGTGACTTGATGTCATTGGCAGTCCCACAGTACAATGTGCCCAGCCGCTTTTACTTCAGCAGGCAAGCCGTCCCTGCCCTGCACAAGCATGTGGAGGGACACATAAAACACGCGCTACTGAACGCCGTCAGTAGCAAGGTCCACCTCACCACCGATGCGTGGACCAGTCAACATGGACAGGGGCGATACCTTTCCCTCACTGCCCATTGGGTTAATGTCATTGAGCCGGGTACAGATCGTGCGAGTGGCGCAGGACGTGTCCTGCCCACTCCAAGGATTGCAGGAATCCATTCTGTACGCATTGACTCCTCCTCTTACACCAGTTCCTCACAATCATCGCTGCAGGAGCCGTCACAGTCCACCTCCACATGGACCCGTGATGAACGTTTACCTGTTACGACCGACGTGAGCACAGCCGTGGCCAAACGTCAACAGGCCGTCTTGAAATTAATTTATTTGGGGAATCGAAGCCACACAGCGCAGGAGCTCTGGAATGCCATCAAGCAGGAGAGCGATGTGTGGTTTGTGCCAGCGAATCTCCAGCCAGGCATGGTAGTGTGTGATAATGGCCGAAATCTGGTGGCAGCTCTGGGCCTCGGCAACCTCACTCACATCCCATGTCTGGCACATGTGCTCAATTTGGTCGTGCAGAGTTTCTTGAGGGACTATCCGGATCTTGATGCACTGCTGCACAAGGTCCGCCTAGAGTGTGCTCACTTGCGGCGTTCCAGCACGGCAAAAGCGCGCATTGCGGCTCTGCAGCGCCGACACCGCCTGCCGGAACATCGCATCATATGTGACCTACCTACCAGGTGGAATTCCACGTTACATATGTTGGAGCGGTTGTGTGAGCAGCAGCAAGCTGTAATGGAGTACCAGCTGCTTCAGGCGCAAAGAAGTCGCAGTCAGCGCCGTACAGACTTCACAACCACAGAGTGGGCCACTATGAATGACGTCTGCCAGGTTTTGCGTCCCTTTGATTATTCCACGCGGATGGCGAGTGCAGATGATGCACTAGTCAGCATGACTGTCCCCCTTATCTGCCTGCTTGAAAAATCACTGCAAGCGCTAAGGGATGATGTTGTGGAAGAGGTGGAGGATGAGGATTCAGCATTTCCATCATCTTCTGGACAGTCAGCGCCACGTGGTTCCTCACAAATGCGTAGGCAGGGGACAGTTTGTGAGGAGGATGAGGAGGAGTCAATGGAGGAGGAAGACATCCGTCCAGAGGAGGGAGTTACACAATTGTCCAGTACTCAGTGTGTACAGCGAGGGTGGGGTGATGATGAGCGGGCAGAGATCACGCCTCCAGCAGGGGACAGCGTTTCTTGGGCAGTTGGCAGTCTGCAGCACATGGTGGATTACATGCTGCAGTGCCTGAGAAACGACTGCCGCATCGCCCACATTCTCAACATGTCTGATTATTGGGTGTTCACCCTCCTCGATCCTCGCTACCGGGACAACGTAGAAAGCCTCATCACACCGTTGAACCGGGAGCGAAAAATGCGGGAGTACCAAGACACACTGGTGAATTCCATCATCTTCTCCATTCCAACTGAGAGAAGTGCTGCTAGTGCATTACAAAGCAGCTCAGTGCGTCCAGGCAGTGGTGGAGGCTCTGCACAAAGAGGGAGCAGAAGCAGTGCCTCTGCCCAAGGCAAGACCAGTATGGCCCAACTGTGGCACAGTTTTCTGTGCCCGCCACAAAAGTCTACACCATCACAGACGGCTCCAGTCAGCAGGAGGCAACGGTTCCGTCAGATGGTGACAGACTACATGTCTTGCCCTCTTGCTGTACTCCCAGACGGCTCTTCACCTTTCAAGTTTTGGGTCTCAAAGCTGGATACATGGCCAGAGCTAAGCCAGTATGCATTGGAGGTGCTGTCTTGCCCTGCGGCCAGTGTATTATCGGAACGTGTCTTTAGTGCTGCAGGTGTTGTACTAACTGACCGTCGCATGCGACTATCCTCCGATAACGTTGACCGGCTTACTTTCCTGAAAATGAACAAGGCCTGGATCTCGCAGGAATTTGCCACTCCTCTTCCTGATTAAATAATTAGGTCACTGTCTACGTTATCCAGGTCTCCTGTTGTGTTCATCTTTCTACCCCCTGAACTTAAATTCCTGGGCTCCAACACCGCCAGTTGAGGCTCAGAAGTGCCGTCTGCACAGTCAAAACATACGACCCAGTGTTATTGGGTTTCAGTAACGTCAGCTGATCCCCAGCTGTGTAGCCGGCAATGTGTCCTGCGACCGCCACGCTGACACAACAACTGAAATGTAAGGGAATCTGTCCCCCCCCCAAGGCGTTTGTTACTGAAAGAGCCACCTTGTGCAGCAGTAATGCTGCACAAGGAAAAGGTAGCTATTTTTGCTTAGCTCCTTGCACACGCAGAACTTAACACTTATAAAATGTGTCCACTGATACCGTAAAACCGTCCCGGAGGTGGGACTTTCCTTCGTAATATGACGCAGCACAGCCGTCATTCCTACCCCCTTGGCGCCATGCCCCGGCTCCTCAGCGTTGTTTGATTCCGTCCCGGAGCCTGCGCTGTTATGTTATCCCGTGGCCAGGCACACTTAGCGCTGTGTCATGGTTCTCAATGGCAAGAGACCGTAGTAAAGCATACAAAAGGACTAGCTCTTGGAAGATGGGAACTCGAGCTGACTGTGAGCTAAACCTACCGCACAACTAACAGTGGCCGGGTAGCGTGCCTACGTTTTATCCCTAGACGCCCAGCGCCAGCCGGAGGACTGCCTGACCCTAGCAGAGGAAAATACAGACCTGGCTTACCTCTAGAGAAATTTTCCCCAAAAGGCAGACAGTAGCCCCCACATATATTGTCGGTGATTTTAGAGGAAATTGACATACGAAGTATGAAGATAGGTTTAGCAAATTGAGGTCCGCTTACTAGATAGTAGGAAGACAGAAAAGGGAACTTCACAGTCAGCTGAAAACCCTTTTCAAAACACCATCCTGAAATTACTTTAAGACTCTAATATCAACTCATGACACTAGAGTGGCAATTTCAGCTCACAAGAGCTTCCAGCCTCAGAAATATTCAAACACAGAGAACTGGAACAAAAATGCAAAACAAACTTAGGACTACAAGTCCAACTTAGCTGATAGTAGTCTAGGAGCAGGAACATGCAACAGAAAGGCTTCTGGTAACATTGCTGGCCGGCATAGAAATGACTGAGGAGCAAGGTTAAATAGAAAACTCCCACATCCTGATGGAAACAGGTGAACAGAGGAGATGAAGCACACAAGTTCAGTACCACCAGTGACCACCGGGGGAGCCCAGAAACCCAATTCACAACAGTACCCCCCCCTCAAGGAGGGGGCACCGAACCCTCACCAGAACCACCAGGGCGATCAGGATGAGCCCTATGAAAGGCACGGACCAAATCGGAGGTATGAACATCAGAGGCTGTCACCCAAGAATTATCCTCCTGACCGTAGCCCTTCCACTTGACCAGATACTGAAGTCTCCGTCTGGAAACACGGGAGTCCAAGATCTTCTCGACAACGTACTCCAACTCACCCTCAACCAACACCGGAGCAGGAGGCTCAACGGAAGGCACAACCGGTACCTCATACCTGCGCAACAATGACCGATGGAAGACATTATGAATAGAAAAAGATGCAGGGAGGTCCAAACGAAAGGACACAGGGTTAAGAATCTCCAATATCTTGTACGGGCCGATGAACCGAGGCTTAAACTTAGGAGAAGAAACCTTCATAGGGACAAAACGAGAAGACACCCACACCAAGTCCCCAACACAAAGACGAGGACCAACACGACGACGGCGGTTGGCAAACTGCTGAGTCTTCTCCTGGGACAACTTCAAATTGTCCACCACATGCCCCCAAATCTGATGCAACCTCTCCACCACAGCATCCACTCCAGGACAATCCGAAGACTCCACCTGACCGGAAGAGAAACGAGGATGAAACCCCGAATTACAGAAGAAAGGAGAAACCAAGGTGGCAGAACTAGCCCGATTATTGAGGGCAAACTCCGCCAAGGGCAAAAAGGCAACCCAATCAATCATCCTGATCCGCAGACACAAAACACCTCAAATAAGTCTCCAAGGTCTGATTAGTTCGCTCGGTCTGGCCATTAGTCTGAGGATGGAAAGCAGACGAAAAAGACAAATCAATGCCCATCCTAGCACAGAATGCTCGACAAAATCTAGACACGAATTGAGTTCCCCTGTCAGAAACGATATTCTCCGGAATACCATGCAAGCGAACCACATTTTGAAAAAACAGAGGAACCAGCTCGGATGAGGAAGGCAATTTAGGCAAGGGTACCAAATGGACCATCTTAGAGAAACGGTCACACACCACCCAGATGACAGACATCTTCTGAGAAACAGGGAGATCAGAAATAAAATCCATGGAGATGTGAGTCCAAGGCCTCTTCGGAATAGGCAAAGATAACAACAATCCACTAGCCCGAGAACAACAAGGCTTGGCCCGAGCACAAACATCACAAGACTGCACAAAACCTCGCACATCTCGCGACAGGGAAGGCCACCAGAAGGACCTAGCCACCAAATCCCTGGTACCAAAGATTCCAGGATGACCAGCTAACGCAGAAGAATGGACCTCCGAGATGACTCTACTGGTCCAATCATCCGGAACAAACAGTCTACCAGGCGGGCAACGATCAGGTCTATCTGCCTGAAACTCCTGCAAGACCCGTCGCAAGTCTGGGGAAACAGCAGATAATATCACCCCATCCTTAAGGATACCTGTAGGTTCAGAATTACCAGGGGAATCAGGCTCAAAACTCCTAGAAAGGGCATCCGCCTTCACATTTTTAGAACCCGGTAGGTAAGAAACCACAAAATTAAACCGAGAGAAAAATAACGACCAGCGTGCCTGTCTAGGATTCAGGCGCCTGGCAGACTCAAGATAAATCAAATTCTTGTGGTCGGTCAATACCACCACCTGATGTCTAGCCCCCTCAAGCCAATGACGCCACTCCTCAAAAGCCCACTTCATAGCCAAGAGCTCCCGATTACCAATATCATAATTTCGCTCAGCGGGCGAAAATTTACGAGAAAAGAACGCGCAAGGTCTCATCACGGAGCAGTCGGAACTTTTCTGCGACAAAACCGCCCCAGCTCCGATTTCTGAAGCGTCGACCTCAACCTGAAAAGGAAAAGTAACATCAGGCTGACGCAATACAGGGGCGGAAGAAAAGCGGCGCTTAAGCTCCCGAAAGGCCTCCACAGCAGCAGGGGACCAATCAGCAACATCAGCACCCTTCTTAGTCAAATCAGTCAACGGCTTAGCAACATCAGAAAAACCAGTTATAAATCGACGATAAAAATTAGCAAAGCCCAAAAACTTCTGAAGGCTCTTAAGAGAAGAGGGTTGCGTCCAATCACAAATAGCCTGAACCTTGACAGGGTCCATCTCAATGGAAGAGGGGGAAAAAATGTACCCCAAAAACGAAATCTTTTGAACCCCAAAAACACACTTAGAACCCTTTACACACAAGGAATTAGAGCGCAAAACCTGAAAAACCCTCCTGACCTGTTGGACATGAGAGTCCCAGTCATCCGAAAAAATCAAAATATCATCCAGATACACAATCATAAATTTATCCAAATATTCACGGAAAATGTCATGCATAAAAGACTGAAAGACTGAAGGGGCATTTGAAAGACCAAAAGGCATTACTAAATACTCAAAATGGCCCTCAGGCGTATTAAATGCGGTTTTCCACTCATCCCCCTGCTTAATTCACACTAAATTATACGCCCCACGAAGATCAATCTTAGAGAACCACTTGGCCCCCTTTATTCGAGCAAACAAATCAGTAAGCAGTGGCAAAGGATACTGATATTTAACCGTGATTTTATTCAAAAGCCGATAATCAATACACGGCCTCAAAGAGCCATCTTTTTTAGATACAAAGAAAAAACCGGCTCCTAAGGGAGATGACGAAGGACGAATATGTCCCTTTTCCAAGGACTCCTTAATATATTCCCGCATAGCAGCATGTTCAGGCACAGATAGATTAAATAAATGACCCTTTGGAAACTTACTGCCCGGAATCAGATCTATGGTACAATCGCAATCTCTGTGCGGAGGTAGTGAACCAAGTTTAGGCTCCTCAAAAACGTCACGATAATCAGATAAAAATTCCGGAATCTCAGAGGGAATAGATGACGAAATAGAAACCAAAGGTACGTCCCCATGAGTCCCCTGACATCCCCAGCTTAACACAGACATTGCTTTCCAGTCGAGGACTGGGTTATGAGATTGCAGCCATGGCAATCCAAGCACCAACACATCATGTAGATTATACAACACAAGGAAGCGAATAATCTCCTGGTGATCCGGATTAATACGCATAGTTACTTGTGTCCAGTATTGTGGTTTATTACTAGCCAATGGCGTGGAGTCAATACCCTTCAGAGGTATAGGAACTTCCAGAGACTCTAAATTAAACCCACAGCGTTTGGCAAAGGACCAATCCATAAGACTCAAAGCGGCGCCAGAGTCGACATAGGCGTCCGCGGTAATAGACGATAAAGAGCAAATCAGGGTCACAGACAGAATAAACTTAGACTGTAAAGTGCCAATTGAAACAGACTTATCAACCTTCTTAGTACGTTTAGAGCATGCTGATATAACATGAGTTGAATCACCACAATAGAAGCATAACCCATTTTTTCGCCTAAAATTCTGTCGTTCGCTTCTGGACAGAATTCTATCACATTGCATAATCTCTGGCGCCTTCTCAGTAGACACCGCCAAATGGTGCACAGGTTTGCGCTCCCGCAAATGCCGATCAATCTGAATGGCCATTGTCATGGACTCATTCAGACCTGTAGGCACAGGGAACCCCACCATAACATCTTTAATGGCATCAGAGAGACCCTCTCTGAAATTCGCCGCCAGGGCGCACTCATTCCACTGAGTAAGCACAGACCACTTACGAAATTTTTGGCAGTATATTTCAGCCTCATCTTGCCCCTGAGACAGGGCCATCAAGGCTTTTTCAGCCTGAATCTCTAAATGAGGTTCCTCATAAAGCAACCCCAATGCCAGGAAAAACGCATCCACATTGAGCAACGCAGGATCCCCTGGTGCCAAAGCAAATGCCCAATCCTGAGGGTCGCCCCGGAGCAAGGAAATTACAATCCTGACCTGCTGTGCAGGATCTCCAGCGGAGCGAGATCTCAGAGACAAAAATAATTTACAATTATGTTTGAAATTCTGGAAGCGAGATCTATCCCCAGAGAAAAATTCAGGTAAAGGAATTCTAGGTTCAGATATAGGAGCATGAATTACAAAATCCTGTAAACTTTGAACCTTCATAGCGAGATTATTCAAACCTGTAGCTAAACTCTGCTGATCCATTTTTATCAGGTGAAATCAGAACCATTCAAGGATTAGAAGGAGAGAGAGACGAAGGCTGCAGTAAGCAGAGATGCAAGAAATCAACTAATGAGCAAACTCAGGAAAAAAAAAAAAAAAAAAATTCTCTGCAGACTTCTTTTCTCTCCTTTCTTCTGCCAATTATTTTAACCCTTGGCCGGCCAAACTGTCATGGTTCTCAATGGCAAGAGACCGTAGTAAAGCATACAAAAGGACTAGCTCTTGGAAGATGGGAACTCGAGCTGACTGTGAGCTAAACCTACCGCACAACTAACAGTGGCCGGGTAGCGTGCCTACGTTTTATCCCTAGACGCCCAGCGCCAGCCGGAGGACTGCCTGACCCTAGCAGAGGAAAATACAGACCTGGCTTACCTCTAGAGAAATTTTCCCCAAAAGGCAGACAGTAGCCCCCACATATATTGTCGGTGATTTTAGAGGAAATTGACATACGAAGTATGAAGATAGGTTTAGCAAATTGAGGTCCGCTTACTAGATAGTAGGAAGACAGAAAAGGGAACTTCACAGTCAGCTGAAAACCCTTTTCAAAACACCATCCTGAAATTACTTTAAGACTCTAATATCAACTCATGACACTAGAGTGGCAATTTCAGCTCACAAGAGCTTCCAGCCTCAGAAATATTCAAACACAGAGAACTGGAACAAAAATGCAAAACAAACTTAGGACTACAAGTCCAACTTAGCTGATAGTAGTCTAGGAGCAGGAACATGCAACAGAAAGGCTTCTGGTAACATTGTTGGCCGGCATAGAAATGACTGAGGAGCAAGGTTAAATAGAAAACTCCCACATCCTGATGGAAACAGGTGAACAGAGGAGATGAAGCACACAAGTTCAGTACCACCAGTGACCACCGGGGGAGCCCAGAAACCCAATTCACAACAGCGCTGCCCGTCTTCTGACATCATTTGGTGTCAGGATGGCTGCGCCTGTGCGGCCGCGCTGGCCGAGAGCCCGCCTCGCAGTGTCTTCTGATTTAATCCCACTGGGGGCCTGAGATCCATGGACATGCGCAGTGCATATCTGAACCTCCACCTCTCACTCATCTCCCTACGGCTTCTTCAGACTGTGCGGTGTCAGCTGGTCCCTAATAGCATGCCACGGCCGTGACACCGCACAGTCTTAAGAAGCCGTAGGGAGGGGAGTGAGAGGCGAGGATATGCACTGCGCATGGCCATGGATCCCAGGCCCGCGGTGGGATTACATTAGACGACACTGCGAGGCGGGCTCTCGGCCAGTGCGTCCGCACAGGCGCAGCCAGCCTGACACCAAATGATGCCAGAAGATGGGCAGCGCTAAGTGTGCCTGGCCAAGGGATAACATAACAGCGCAGGCTCCGGGACGGAATCAAACAACGCTGAGGAGCCGTGGCACGGCGCCGGGGGGGTAAGAATGACGGCTGTGCTGCGTCATATTACGAAGGAAAGTCCCACCTCTGGGACGGTCTCACGGTTTCAGGGGACACATTTTATAAGTGTTTAGTTCTGTGTTTGCAAGGAGCATAATGAAAAGAGCCACCTTTTCCTTTTGCATCTTTTGTGCTGCACAAGCTGGCTCTTTCAGCTACAAACGCCTTGGGGGGGGTTAAAGGTTCCCTTTCGACTTTCTCCAATCAGGCTTCGGCCTACATTGTGTTCCTCTGCTTTTCCACCTGTCCCTGGGCTCCAACACCGCTAGTTGCCGTCCAGAAGTGCTGTCCGCACAGTCCCAACAGTCGCTCCTCTGTTATTGGGGTTCAGTAACGTCAGCTGTTCCCCTGCTGGGTGTGTGGCAATCCCTCCTACCTCCTCAACCTCCTCCTCCTCCACCTGTCCCTGGGCTCCAACACCGCTAGTTGCCATCCAGAAGTGCTGTCCGCACAGTCCCAACAGTCCCTCCTCTGTTATTGGGGTTCAGTAACGTCAGCTGTTCCCCTGCTGTGTGTGTGGCAATCCCTCCTACCTCCTCCACCTCCTCCTCCTCCACCTGTCCCTGGGCTCCAACACCGCTAGTTGCCGTCCAGAAGTGCTGTCTGCACAGTCCCAACAGTCCCTCCTCTGTTATTGGGGTTCAGTAACGTCTGCTGTTCCCCAGCTGTGTGTGTGGCAATCCCTCCTACCTCCTCCTACCTCCTCCACCTCCTCCTCCTCCACCTGTCCCTGGGCTCCAACACCGCTAGTTGCTGTCCAGAAGTGCTGTCCGCACAGAGCCAAACACCTCGCCAATGTGTTAGTGGGGTTCAGCACTGCCAGCTGTTCCCCTGCTGTGTATACGGCAACGTGTACTGCGACCGCCACGCAGGCACAACAAGTTAAATTTAAGGGAACCTGTCCCCCCCCCCCAGGCGTTTGTTACTGAAGGAACCACCTTGTGCAGCAGTAATGATGCAAAGGGAAAAAGTGCCTCTTTTCGTGGTGGTCCTTGCACATGCTGAACCTAACACTTATGAAAAGTGTCCCCTCCTACCGTGATACCGTCCGGTTGGTGGAACTTTCCTTTGTGATGTGACGCAGCACAGCCGTCATTCTTACCCCCTTGGCGCCGTGCGCCGCCTCCTCAGCGTTGTTTGAATCAGTCCCGGAGCCTGCGCTGTTAGGTTAGCCCTTGGCCATGCACACATTTTGCGCTGCCCGTCTTCTGACATCATTTGGTGTCAGGCTGGCTGCGCCTGTGCGGCCGCGCTGGACGAGATCCCGCCTCGTAGTGTCTTCTGATTTAATCCCACTGGGGGCCTGAGATCCATGGACATGCGCAGTACATATCTGAACCTCCACCTCTCACTCATCTCCCTACGGCTTCTTCAGACTGTGCGGTGTCAGCTGGTCCCTAATAGCATGCCACGGCCATGACACCGCACAGTCTGAAGAAACCGTAGGGAGGGGAGTGAGAGGTGAGGATATGCACTGTGCATGGCCACGGATCCCAGGCCCGCGGTGGGATTACATTAGACGACACTGCGAGGTGGGATCTCGTCCAGCGCGGCCGCACAGGCGCAGCCAGCCTGACACCAAATGATGTCAGAAGACGGGCAGCGCAAAATGTGTGCATGGCCAAGGGCTAACCTAACAGCGCAGGCTCCGGGACTGATTCAAACAACGCTGAGGAGGCGGCGCACGGCGCCAAGGGGGTAAGAATGACGGCTGTGCTGCGTCACATCACAAAGGAAAGTTCCACCAACCGGACGGTATCACGGTAGGATGGGACACTTTTCATAAGTGTTAGGTTCAGCATGTGCAAGGAACATAATTAAAAGAGCTAAGTTTACCTTTTCCAGCATTAGTGCTGTACACGATGGCTCTTTCAGCTACAAACGCCTGGGGGGGGGTTAAAGTTTCCCTTTCAACTTGCACCAGTGCATGCTTCGGCCTACACTCTGCTCCCTCTCCTCCTCCTCCTGCTGACCCTGGGCTCTAACACCGCCAGTTGGGGCCCAGATGTGCTATCTGCACAGAGCCAAACACCAGCCAATGTGTCAGTGGGGTTCAGCACCGCCAGCTGTTCCCCTGCTGTGTAGCCGGCAACGTGTCCTGCAACAGCCACGCAGACACAAGAACTGAAATTGAAGGAAACCTGTCCCCCCTCCCCCAGGCGTTTTTACGTTTTACAGCCACCTTGTACAACAGTAATGCTGCATGTGTGCAAGGTGGCTCAGAAACTTATTCTACTTGCCCATGTTGAACTGAACACGTCTAAAATGGGTCCTCTGCGACCATTATAACGTCCCTCAGGTGTGATTTTCCTTTGTATTGACACGCAACAAGCTCCTTGGTAGCGCTGCCCGTCTTCTGGCATCATTGTTTGGCTGCCTGCGCCTCTGCGGCCGCCTTGCCCCACACAACGCCCCTCGGTGTCTTATTTATTTGGACTGCGAGGGTGTGATTGATGGGCATGAACGGTGCATTTCTTCGCCTGTCCCTCATCTCCTTCCGCCTTCTTCGGACTGTGCGTCTTCATGGCCGTGGCATGCGATAAGGGATCAGCTGACGCCGCACAGTCTGAAGCGGGTGTAAGGACCCGAGTGTGAGAGGCGAAAATATGTGCTGCGCCAGGCCATGAATCCCAGCCCCGCAGTGTTTTAACAATGTTAAAACACTGCGGGGCTGGGATTCATGGTCATCGCAAACCGCAACGGCCGACATAACATGATGTCAGAGGATGGGCAGCGCTAACAGCGCAAGGCCAAGGGATAACACAAAAGCGTAGACTCCTGTGCAACAAATAACGATGCTCAGGAGGCCGCGCAAAGCACCAAGGTGGCATTTTTGCTAGCTGTACTGCGTCTCTTTACGAAGGGAACTCGCGCCTCCAACACAGTTTGACTGTATAAAGGGCTAAATGTTATACGTGTTTCATTCAGCGTGTGCAAGGAGAAAAATTAAAAGAGCAACCTTTGACTTGTGCAGCACTACTGCTGCATAAGCTGTGGCTCTTCTACTTTGTAACCTCTGAGGGGGGGTTAAAGGTTACCTTTGAAATTGGTTCAATTAGGCTTCGGCCTACACTCTGCTCCCCCTGCAGAGCCCGGGCTCCAACACCGCCAGTTGGGGCCCGGTACTGCTAGCTGCACAGAGAAAAACACCAGCCAATGTGTCAGTGGGGTTCAGCACCGCCAGCTGTTCCCCTGCTGTGCAGCCGGCAACGTGTCCTGCAACTGCCACGCAGACACAACAGACCCAAAGCTGCCGCCAGTGCAGGCTTCGGCCTACACTCTGCTCCATCTCCTCCTCCTGCTGACCCTGGGCTCTAACACCGCCAGTTGGGGCCCGGTACTGCTAGCTGCACAGAGAAAAACACCAGCCAATGTGTCAGTGGGGTTCAGCACCGCCAGCTGTTCCCCTGCTGTGTAGCCGGCATCGTGTCCTGCAAAAGCCACGCAGACACAAGAACTGAAATTGAAGGGAACCTGTCCCCCCTCCCCCAGGCGTTTGTACGTTTTACAGCCACCTTGTACAGCAGTAATGCTGCATGTGTGCAAGGTGGCTCATAAACGTATTCTCCTCGCACATGTGGAACTGAAAACACGTCTAAAATGTGTCCTCTGTGTGACCATTTAACCGTCCCGGAGGTGTGACTTTCCTTTGTAATGACATGCTGCAACCCCCTTGGTAGCGCTGCCCATCTTCTGGCATCATTGTTTGGCTGCCTGCGCCTCTGCGGCCGCCCTGACCCACACAACGCCCCTCGGTGTCTTATTTATTGGGACTGCGAGGGTGTGATTGATGGGCATGAGCAGTGCATCAGTTCGCCTGTCCCTCATCTCCTTCCGCCTTCTTCAGACTGTGCGGCTTCATGACCGTGGCATGCGATAAGGGATCAGCTGACGCCGCATAGTCTGAAGCGGGTGTAAGAACCCAAGCGAGAGGCGAACATATGTACTGCGCCAGGCCATGAATCCCAGCCCCGCAGTGTTTTAACAATGTTAAGACACTGCGGGGCTGGGATTCATGGTCATCGCAAACCGCACCGGCCGACATTAAATGATGTCAGAAGATGGGCAGCGCTAACAGCGCTAGGCCAGGGGATAACACGACAGCGCAGACTCCTGTACAGCAAATAACAATGCTCAGGAGGCTGCACCCAGCACCAAGGTGGGATTCTTGACATCTGTGCTGCGTCTCATTACGAAGGGAACTCGCGCCTCCAACACAGTTTGACTGTATAAAGGGCTAAATGTTATACGTGTTTCATTCAGCGTGTGCAAGGAGAAAAATTAAAAGAGCAACCTTTGACTTGTGCAGCACTACTGCTGCATAAGCTGTGGCTCTTCTACTTTGTAACCCCTGAGGGGGGGTTAAAGGTTACCTTTGAAATTGGTTCAATTAGGCTTCGGCCTACACTCTGCTCCCCCTGCAGAGCCCGGGCTCCAACACCGCCAGATGGGGCCCGGTACTGCTAGCTGCACAGAGAAAAACACCAGCCAATGTGTCAGTGGGGTTCAGCACCGCCAGCTGTTCCCCTGCTGTGCAGCCGGCAACGTGTCCTGCAACTGCCACGCAGACACAACAGACCCAAAGCTGCCGCCAGTGCAGGCTTCGGCCTACACTCTGCTCCATCTCCTCCTCCTGCTGACCCTGGGCTCTAACACCGCCAGTTGGGGCCCGGTACTGCTAGCTGCACAGAGAAAAACACCAGCCAATGTGTCAGTGGGGTTCAGCACCGCCAGCTGTTCCCCTGCTGTGTAGCCGGCATCGTATCCTGCAAAAGCCACGCAGACACAAGAACTGAAATTGAAGGGAACCTGTCCCCCCTCCCCCAGGCGTTTGTACGTTTTACAGCCACCTTGTACAGCGGTAATGCTGCATGTGTGCAAGGTGGCTCATAAACGTATTCTCCTCGCACATGTGGAACTGAAAACACGTCTAAAATGTGTCCTCTGTGTGACCATTTAACCGTCCCGGAGGTGTGACTTTCCTTTGTAATGACACGCTGCAACCCCCTTGGTAGCGCTGCCCGTCTTCTGGCATCATTGTTTGGCTGCCTGCGCCTCTGCGGCCGCCCTGACCCACACAACGCCCCTTGGTGTCTTATTTATTGGGACTGCGAGGGTGTGATTGATGGGCATGAGCAGTGCATCAGTTCGCCTGTCCCTCATCTCCTTCCGCCTTCTTCAGACTGTGCGGCTTCATGGCCGTGGCATGCGATAAGGGATCAGCTGACGCCGCATAGTCTGAAGCGGGTGTAAGAACCCAAGCGAGAGGCGAACATATGTACTGCGCCAGGCCATGAATCCCAGCCCCGCAGTGTTTTAACAATGTTAAGACACTGGGGGGCTGGGATTCATGGTCATCGCAAACCGCACTGGCCGACATTAAATGATGTCAGAAGATGGGCAGCGCTAACAGCGCTAGGCCAGGGGATAACACGACAGCGCAGACTCCTGTACAGCAAATAACAACGCTCAGGAGGCTGCACCCAGCACCAAGGTGGGATTCTTGACATCTGTGCTGCGTCTCATTACGAAGGGAACTCGCGCCTCCAACACAGTTTGACTGTATAAAGGGCTAAATGTTATACGTGTTTCATTCAGCGTGTGCAAGGAGAAAAATTAAAAGAGCAACCTTTGACTTGTGCAGCACTACTGCTGCATAAGCTGTGGCTCTTCTACTGTGTAACCCCTGAGGGGGGGTTAAAGGTTACCTTTGAAATTGGTTCAATTAGGCTTCGGCCTACACTCTGCTCCCCCTGCAGAGCCCGGGCTCCAACACCGCCAGTTGGGGCCCGGTACTGCTAGCTGCACAGAGAAAAACACCAGCCAATGTGTCAGTGGGGTTCAGCACCGCCAGCTGTTCCCCTGCTGTGCAGCCGGCAACGTGTCCTGCAACTGCCACGCAGACACAACAGACCCAAAGCTGCCGCCAGTGCAGGCTTCGGCCTACACTCTGCTCCATCTCCTCCTCCTGCTGACCCTTTGCTCCAACACTGCTAGTTGGGGCTCTAGGAAGACAAGCTTGAATAGGTCCCCATCCTGGTTCCAGCACCGTCAGCTGGTTCCGGGCAGAGCCTTTGGCTTAGGTGCCTCCCTCTGGGTATCCGAGTTCCACCAACGTCAGGTGGTCCTTGGTAGTGCTTTCAGGCACGGGTACCTCCTGCTTAGTAACCGGGTTCCAGTAACGTCAGCTGGTCCTCGGTCGTTCCATTGGCTCTTGGACCTTCGGCTACCCATCCGGGTTCCAGTACCGTCAGCTGGTTCTCGGCAGTGTCTTTTGCTCTTGTACCTTCTGCTCCCCATCCTGGTTCCAGTACCGTCAGCTGGTTCCGGGCAGAGCCTTTGGCTTAGGTGCCTCCCTCTGGGTATCCGAGTTCCACCAACGTCAGGTGGTCCTTGGTAGTGCTTTCAGGCACGGGTACCTCCTGCTTAGTAACCGGGTTCCAGTAATGTCAGCTGGTCCTCGGTCGTTCCATTGGCTCTTGGACCTTCGGCTACCCATCCGGGTTCCAGTACCGTCAGCTGGTTCTTGGCAGTGTCTTTTGCTCTTGTACCTTCTGCTCCCCATCCTGGTTCCAGTACCGTCAGCTGGTTCTGGGCAGAGCCTTTGGCTCAGGTGCCTCCCTCTGGGTATCCGAGTTCCACCAACGTCAGGTGGTCCTTGGTAGTGCTTTCAGGCACGGGTACCTCCTGCTTAGTAACCGGGTTCCAGTAACGTCAGCTGGTCCTCGGTAGTTCCATTGGCTCTTGGACCTTCGGGTAGCCATCCGAGTTCCAGTTCCATCAGCTGTTTCTTGGCATTTTCTCAGCCTTCTTGTACCTTCTGCTACATTTCCAAGTTCAAGAGACTAAACACGATGACCCGGAAGACCACCCCTAAGATGACGACGACACCAGAGACGACAACCACCGTGATGACGACGACCCTGGAGACGATGACCCTGAAGACCACCCCGATGACAACGACCCCGGAGACGACAACCACCGTGATGACGACGACCCTGGAGACGATGACCCTGAAGACCACCCCGATGACGACGACCCCGGAGACGACGACCCTGGAGACGACGACGACCTGGAAGACCGAGAAGCAGAAGAACAAGAGGCTGCAGAACAAAGAGCAGAAGAACATTAAGCATAAGACTAAATATCAGAGCAAAAGATATTATCTAAATTATAAGCAGAAGAAGACTAAGCAGTGTATGGGGGTGAGTCCGTTCCTCCTCGTGGTGCCCCTGGATAAAGCCTGATGCTGCAGGCCAAACTGAACGCGGACAAATGTAACTCTTTTGTGACAGGCAGAACGGAAGGTGTAATCTTCAAACTTTTATAGATAACAACTACGGGAATGCCTGTCACAAATAAGAATATGATGAAGAAGTTGAATATGAAAAAGATAATAGTTAAATAAAAAGAATATGAACAATGTAAAAAAAATAAAATAAATAGGTAGAAGAAGAAGAAGATGAATAAGGTGAAGATAGTTGATGTCAAAGAAGCTGATGATGAGGATAATGAAGAAGAAAGTGTGGGAGATGTAAAAAAGAAGGTGAAGGACGTGGAAGTAGTGAAACATCAATATCTGGAAAAAAATAAATAAATAACATAGTCAAAATCTTTCTAACACCGAACGTCATAAAAAAAAACAAAAAAAACTGCTATTCTATTTGTTTGGGCTAAACCTCTGTGCCTTTAATGTCTCCACCACGTCCCCCAATACATCCTACATTATTCTTAGTTGTTTTCCTTCATGTAGAATGAACCTACAAGTTTATAAAGGGTTTATTTTAATTCCGATATTTTCGTCCCATTGACTTGCATTGGGATCGGATATCGGTATCGGATTAGATCCGATACTTTGACGGTATCGGCCGATACTTTCCGATACCGATACTTTCCGATATCGGAAGGTATCGCTCAACACTACTCATGAATTGAGAGTATTGATAAAAAGATAATCCACAATGAGGAAGAAGCTGGTGTCTCTGATAATATACATTACAAAGTGTTTTATTTTCATGTGTACTATTTTGCTATCCTTGTGGAATTCCAAGCTGTGCAAAGATTTGGGGACTTTTAAGGTGTTTTACACCAGAATCGTAAACACATTAATGAATCAAGGCTGATGATTTAGTTCAATCAGCTTTTGGTGCTCAATTTCACTCATGGTGTTCATTGAGAAAAATGGGAGATCTAGCTCAGCCTCCCATATCACAGCCGTTCACCAATATAAAGTTGCATTTCCCAGGAGCCTCTTTCTGTGTTTGGAGAGAGTGCTGTCTGATCATACTTTTGTCACAGTACCATGGTGGCACTAACACTCTACATATTTATGGCATACTAGCATTGTTCCTGTGACGCCCGGGAGACCGCGGTACCCAGAACCAGATCAATGAGGTCCATCTCTTGAGGGGGATGTCACTAGTGGCTTGACCCGGTGCTGTGGCCTCAGGCGATGCACAGTGTAAGGGATATCATTAAGGAACAGACACTTACTTGATCAGCAGCAAGTCCTCTCAGCTGTGATGACCCCGATCCTGGATCGATGGCTATTGTCCAAATGAAAGACTGAGGCGCTGAAACTTTTAACCAGTTTACTTCAACAAAAAGGGATTTGCAACCAATACTGTCACCGGAGTCTGTTTAAGAACTCTGAATTACTTTGATTCTGTCAGGATTTCCACCTCTTATTATGCGCAGTTTCTGTATGGCCCTGCTGCTGTATGTAAACTGGCTGCCGACCCAATCTGTCTCTTCTGTGCTCTGGTTCGACGGACAACCCGAGTCCTTTTTTTTGTCGGCTTACCCCCTCTGGGAGTACCGCTGAACTCTGTGTCTGTTGCTGCGTCTTACCCTGGTGAAGCTGATATCACCTCACTTCCTTCCGGTTGCTGTATTATATATAATGAATATAGCCACGGATCCGGTATCCATCTCTGCGCCTATTCTGGGTAGAGGTTATTGCTACCCGGTTCTCACAATGTCCTTTTTCTCTATTCCTCTTTTCCTACTATGGGTATTACAGGCCTATAATCCGTCATAGGGATGTTAGGAGTTCAGTTATACGACCTCTCACTTTCAGCTCCTCAACTCAACTGCCAATCCTTTTCTCAGACCAGAATAGATCAAGGGGAGTCTCTGGAACTCCCCCTTCTGGACGGAGATGGTAGTGCAGTCTTGCTATTTTAATATTTGTATTTGGTGTCAATAACTATTTTTGTGGCAAATAGCCCTAGGGGCGCCACATTCCCGCTTAGTTAAGAACAGTACTCCGGGACTGTGGGATGATAACATTTTGAAATAACAATTGATATGTACAGAGTCTTAAAAATGAAAAGTTACAAAAACCACTCAAAGAAACAAAAAAAAAATGGAATTCTGTAAAAAGTCACTTCAAATAGCGTTCATTAATACAGTTCTATCCTTGAAGGTACTAGGACGCAAAGTTCACAAAGCAGTCTTTCCAGAGCTTTGATTTAGTGTTTCCGGGCTGATAAAAAGTTCAAGAATATGGAAGAAGTTCATACAGGTAAGTCTCTGAAGGTACTGGGCTTAAACGTTACAGAACGATAACAATGACTATAGTCTTATAGTTGGTAATCCGCATACCTGGCCAGTAATTGACCCTGGGTACTACGCTGGGATCTACGTAATAGCGGTGTCTCTTTATGTGGTGTACTACTGTCTACTGCAGATATAGTATCTGCCCTCTCTGCTAAAGATAATTCCACCACTATGGGGTTAGCAAGTCCACCGTGAATGGGATCACTCTGATCAGGAATCTGTTCTTCTTGACCTGGAATCTCTTGTAGTACAGGGTCAGCCTCTTCCTGTCTTGGGACTTCTAATATTGGATTCGGTGTTGGATAAAAGGCCACCATGGGAACCACTACTGCACCATGGTATGTTAGTAGGGTTTTGGGAAAGTCTCCTATACAGGTGTGATACATTTCCTCCTCTTTTTCCTTTACTGGTTGAACCTGTATAGGTTGAATAACTTCTGATTCTGGCTGGACAACTTCTGGCTCTTTCAACGTTTCCGGACATAATTTAAGATTGTCTCTTGACACTAGTACAGATGTTAAACCTCCATTTTTGCTAATGAGACACATTTTAGGATTATCCATTCTTGTTGGTAAAACTGTGTAGGGTACGGCTTCCCATTGATTATCCAGTTTATTGGTTCGACGATTCCTCTTGAGTACTTGGTCACCCGGTCTTAATGGAGTTGCTAGAGCATTCTGGTTGAAAGTTCGCTCTTGTCTTTCTCTGGTTTGCTGGAGGCTTCTTTCCACACTCTCTTGCACTTGGCGATACTGCTTTTGCCGTACGACATCCCAATTGGAGTCTTGAACTTCTGCGTCTGGTTTCAGAATTCCCATTTCTAGATCGATTGGCAACTGGCTGGGTCTTGCACGCATAAGATAAGCTGGGGTGCAGTTGGTAGAGTTCACCGGGACATGATTATACAGATCCACCAAGTCAGGCAATTTCTCTGGCCATTGATTCCTTTCCGTTTCAGGTAAAGTCTTTAGTAGGTCTATCACAATATGGTTCATCTTCTCACATAAGCCGTTTGTTTGCGGATGATAGGCCATCGTCCGGATCTTTTTGCAACCATACATATTACAGAATTCTCTGAAGATCTCTGATTCAAAGGCTGTACCCTGGTCAGTGAGAACCTGTTCCGGATATCCATGGGGTCTACAAAAGTACGTTTGGAACGCTTTGGCTGCTGTTTTTGCAGTCAGATCTTTTACAGGTACTACTACCAAGAAGCGCGAATAATGATCCACGATGGTCAAGGCATAGACGTAACCAGACCGGCTCGGTGTCAACTTCACATGGTCCATGGCTACCAGTTCAAGTGGTTGTTTGGTGATTATGGGTTGCAGTGGTGCCCTTTGGCTCTTTTGATCGTTCCTTCTGAGGTTGCACGGGCCACAGTTTCTACACCACTGTTCGATTGATTTTCTCATCCCGACCCAATAAAATCTTTCTCTCAGAAGTAGGGTTGAGCGACCTTTACTTTTATAGGATCGGGTCGGGTTTCACGAAACCCGACTTTTTCAAAAGTCGGGTCGAGTGAAATCGGCCGATCCTATAAAAAAGTCGGGGTCGCTGTCGGCCGAAACTCGAAACCCAATGCAGTGCATTGGGTTTCCAATGGTTCCCTGGGTCTGAAGGAGCAGAAACTCTCCTTCAGGCCCTGGGATCCATATTTAAGTGTAAAATAAAGAATTAAAATAAAAAATATCGCCATACTTACACTCTGACGGGCCCTGGTACTAAGCGGGAACCTTCCTTCCTTAGAATCAGCCTTCCATGACCTTGCGGTGACGTCACGGTGACGTCGCGGCTTGTGATTGGTCCGCGGCTGCCCATGTGACCGCTCACATGGGCGGCCGCGGACCAATCACAAGCCGCGACGTCACCGTGACGTCACCGCAAGGTCATGGAAGGCTGATTCTAAGGAAGGAAGGTTCCCGCTTAGTACCAGGGCCCATCAGAGTGTAAGTATGGCGATATTTTTTATTTTAATTCTTTATTTTACACTTAAATCTGAATTCCGATACCAATTCCCGATATCTTAAACATATCGGGAATCGGTATCGGAATTCCGATTCCAGATTCAGAAGATCGCTGACTTCATGGCCGACCCCACACAGGGGTCGGGTCGGGTTTCATGAAACACGACTTTGCCAAAAGTCGGCGACTTCTGAAAATTGCCGACCCGTTTCGCTCAACCCTACTCAGAAGTACTTCTAGCTTTTTCCAACCAAAGTGACCAGCACCATTGTGGTAAGCCTCGAGGACCATCCTCACATCTTGTTTAGGCACGATAATCTGCCAAACCAATTCATGTGTTTTCAGATTGGTGTATCTTCTACAGAGTTTCCCTTGATACAGGAACATTTTGCCTCTCTCTTTCCAGAGTTGATGCATCTCTTCTGGGGCATCCTCATCGGGATATGCACTTTGCTCAGTCAATAGTTCCTTCACTAGCTTCACAGCCGGATTGCTATCTTGGGTGTCAGCCCATCTATGGTGTGCTAACGGATTAAAATTCACTTCTTGTTGTTTCTGATAGGTATTTGACTGACGATGTCTTACCTTGGACTGATGAAAGGCTGGTAGTTCAATTTCTTCAAGCTCCCCCGTTTCTTCTTCTACATCTCTCAAGTGTGGCATCCGGGATAGGGCATCGGCATTTCCATTCTTGCGACCTGCTCGATACTTGATCAGGAAGTTGTAATTAGATAACCGGGCTATCCATCGCTGTTCTAACGCACCTAATTTAGCCGTGTCTAGGTGGGTCAATGGATTGTTGTCAGTATAGACAATAAATTCTGCACCGGTCAAATAGTGTTTGAAACGTTCAGTCACAGCCCAAACTACTGCCAGTAGCTCCACTTTGAAGGAGCTATAATTTTCAGAATTTCTTTCAGTAGGCCGGAGTTTTCTACTTGCAAAGGCGATGACTTTCTCCTGACCTTCTTGCTTTTGTGACAGCACCGCTCCCAATCCCACATTACTGGCATCGGTGTAGAGGATGAAAGGTTGATGGTAATCCGGGTACGCCAGAACTTCTTCTCCGGTTAGTGCCTTCTTTAGTTGTTCAAAGGAGTCTTCTCTTTCGTCATTCCACTGAAAAGGAGGGTTTCGGTTTGAAGGTTTCTTCGTCTGCCCTATCAAAGCATCTTGCAAGGGCGCTGCCAATTTAGTAAATCCTTTTATAAATCTACGATAGTAACCCACTAATCCCAAGAATTGCCTCACTTCTTTTGCGTTGGTAGGTCTTGGCCAATCCCTTATGGCAGTTATTTTCTCGGGATCCGGTGCTACTCCCTCCAAACTCACGATGTGCCCTAAGTATTGTACCTTTGGCTTGAGAAGGTGACATTTGGATGGTTTGATTTTCATACCATACTTGGATAATGCTTCGAACATCTCTGCCAGGTCTGTTAAGTGCTGTTCGTGAGTCTTTGAGTAGACGATCACATCATCTAGGTACAGGAGGACGGTCTCGAAGTTCTTGTGTCCGAGGCAACATTCCATCAGTCGCTGGAAAGTACCGGATGCGTTGCAGAGTCCGAACGGCATGCGATTAATTTCGCTTAGACCCATTGGTGTGGTGAATGCTGTTTTTTCTTTATCTCTCTCAGCCACAGGGACTTGCCAATACCCACTTGTTAAGTCTAAGGTGGAAAAATAATTAGCAGATTTCAAAGCAGTCAAGGACTCTTCTATCCTCGGCAAGGGATAGGCGTCTTTATGGGTGATGTTATTAATCCGCCGGTAGTCTACGCACATTCTCATGGTTCCATCCTATTTTTTGACAATCACCAGAGGGGCCGCCCAAGGGCTACAACTATCTCTTATTACCCCGGCCTGTTTCATCTCTCTCAGCATGTCCTTCGCGCATTGATAGTGAGCGGGCGGTATGTGTTGTGAATTAGACTTTTTGGCTCCCTCTGGTGGTTACTAGTGATATGACTCTGGGATTTTCTTCCCTCAGTTTGCACCCACCTGGGTCGTTAGTCCAGGGGTGTTGCTATATAAACCTCATGGATCCTTAGTCCAGTGCCTGGCATCATTGTAATCAGATCCTTTTTGTTTGCTCCTATCTGCTGGTCCTGGTTCGTGCAAAATTAAGCTAAGTCTTGCTTCTTCGTTTTTTTCAGTTATTTGCTTGCTCTAATTTTTTGTCCAGCTTGTACTAAATGTGATTCCTGACCTTGCTGGAAGCTCTAGGGGGCTGGTGTTCTCCCCCCGGGCTGTTAGACGGTTCGGGGGTTCTTGAATTTCCAGCGTGGATATTTTTGATAGGGTTTTTGCTGACCATATAAGTTATCTTACTATATTCTACTATTAGCTAGTGGGCCTCTCTTTGCTAAATACCTAGCTCATTCTTACGTTTGTCTTTTCCTCTTACCTCACCGTTATTATTTGTTGGGGGCTTGTATCCAACTTTTGGGGTCTTTTTCTCTGGAGGCAAGAAAGGTCTTTCTTTTCCCTTCTAGGGTTAGTTAGTTCTCCGGCTGGCGCGAGACGTCTAGAATCAACGTAGGCACGTTCCCCGGCTGCTGTTATTTGTGGTGCTAGGATTAGATATATGGTCAGCCCAGTTACCACTGCCCTATGAGCTGGTTTTTGTGTTTGCAGACTTGGTAACTATTTATGAGACCCACTGCCATTGGGGTCATAACAGTATGCCAGGCCAACATTGAATGTTTAATGCATTGCAGAAGTGGGATTATAAGAAAGGAAATTCTGAGTTTTTTTTTTTTCTTTTAACTCTCTTCCTCCCCTTTACCTTTGAGTGGCTTGTGCTTGCTGCAGACATGAATGTCCAGACCTTGATTACAAGTGTAGACCAGCTTGCTGCTCGTGTGCAGGGCATACAAGATTTTGTTACCAGTAGTCCTATGTCTGAACCTAAAATACCTATTCCTGAACTGTTCTCTGGAGACCGATTTAGGTTTAGGAATTTCAGGAATAATTGTAAATTGTTTCTTTCTCTGAGACCCCGTTCATCTGGAGATTCAGCTCAGCAAGTTAAAATTGTTATCTCTTTTTTACGGGGCGACCCTCAGGATTGGGCTTTCTCGCTAGCGCCAGGAGATCCGGCATTGGCAAATATTGATGCGTTTTTTCTGGCGCTCGGATTGCTTTACGAGGAACCCAATCTTGAAGTTCAGGCAGAAAAAGCCTTGCTGGCTATTTCTCAGGGCCAGGATGAAGCTGAAGTGTATTGCCAAAAATTTCGGAAATGGTCCGTGCTTACTCAGTGGAATGAGTGTGCTCTGGCCGCAAATTTCAGAAATGGCCTTTCTGAAGCCATTAAGAATGTGATGGTGGGTTTCCCCATTCCTACAAGTCTGAATGATTCCATGGCGCTGGCTATTCAAATTGACCGGCGTTTGCGGGAGCGCAAAACCGCTAATCCTCTGGTGGTGTTGTCTGAACAAACACCTGATTTAATGCAATGTGATAGAATTCAGACTAGAAATGTGCGGAAAAATCATAGACGTCAGAATGGGTTGTGATTTTACTGTGGTGATTCTACACATGTTATATCAGCATGCTCTAAACGCCTAACAAGGGTTGTTAGTCCTGTCGCCATTGGTAATTTGCAACCTAAATTTATTTTGTCTGTGACTTTAATTTGCTCATTGTCTTCTTACCCTGTTATGGCGTTTGTGGATTCAGGTGCTGCCCTGAGTCTTATGGATCTGTCATTTGCCAAGCGCTGTGGTTTTGTTCTTGAACCATTGGTAAATCCTATTCCTCTTAGAGGTATTGATGCTACGCCATTGGCGGAAAATAAACCGCAGTTTTGGACGCAGGTAACCATGTGCATGACTCCTGAACATCGGGAGGTGATTCGTTTTCTTGTTCTGCATAAAATGCATGATTTGGTCGTTTTGGGTCTGCCATGGTTACAGACCCACAATCCAGTCTTGGATTGGAAGGCAATGTCTGTGTCAAGTTGGGGTTGTCAGGGAATTCATGCTGATTCCCCGCCGGTGTCTATTGCTTCCTCTACTCCTTCGGAAGTTCCTGAGTATTTGTCTGATTATCAGGATGTATTCAGCGAGTCCAGATCCAGTGCTCTGCCTCCTCATAGGGACTGTGACTGCGCCATAGATTTGATTCCAGGTAGTAAATTTCCTAAGGGTAGATTATTTAATCTGTCTGTACCTGAGCATGCCGCAATGCGTTCGTATATCAAGGAGTCCCTGGAGAAGGGGCATATCCGTCCATCCTCTTCCCCTCTTGGTGCGGGATTCTTTTTTGTGGCCAAGAAGGACGGATCTTTGAGACCTTGTATTGACTATCGTCTTCTGAATAAAATCACTGTTAAATTTCAGTATCCTTTGCCTCTGTTGTCGGACTTGTTCGCCCGGATTAAAGGTGCCAAGTGGTTCACCAAGATAGATCTACGCGGTGCGTACAATCTTGTGCGCATTAAGCAAGGAGATGAATGGAAGACTGCATTTAATACGCCCGAAGGTCATTTTGAGTACTTGGTGATGCCTTTTGGGCTCTCTAATGCTCCCTCAGTGTTTCAGTCCTTTATGCATGACATTTTCCGGAAGTATCTGGATAAATTTATGATTGTTTATCTGGATGATATTCTGGTTTTCTCTGAAGATTGGGACTCACCTGTGGAGCAGGTCAGGATGGTGTTTCAGGTTTTGCGTGAGAACGCGTTGTTTGTTAAGGGCTCAAAGTGTCTCTTTGGAGTACAGAAGGTTCCCTTTTTGGGGTTTATTTTTTCCCCTTCTGCTGTGGAGATGGACCCAGTCAAGGTCCGAGCTATTCATGATTGGACTCAACCCACGTCAGTTAAGAGTCTTCAGAAGTTCTTGGGTTTTGCTAACTTCTACCGTCGTTTTATCGCTAATTTTTCTAGCGTTGTTAAACCTTTGACGGATATGACCAAGAAAGGTTCTGATGTTGCCAACTGGGCTCCTGCAGCCGTAGAGGCGTTCCAAGAGTTGAAGCGCCAGTTTACTTCAGCGCCTGTTTTGTGCCAGCCTGATGTCTCACTTCCCTTTCAGGTCGAAGTGGATGCTTCGGAGATTGGGGCAGGGGCCGTGTTGTCTCAGAGAGGCCCTGGTTGCTCGGTAATGAGACCATGTGCTTTCTTCTCTAGGAAGTTTTCGCCTGCTGAGCGGAATTATGATGTTGGCAATCGGGAGTTGCTGGCCATGAAGTGGGCATTTGAGGAGTGGCGTCATTGGCTCGAAGGTGCTAAACATCGTGTGGTGGTCTTGACTGATCACAAAAATTTGATGTATCTCGAGTCTGCTAAACACCTGAATCCTAGACAGGCCCACTGGTCATTATTTTTCTCCCGTTTTGACTTTGTGGTCTCGTATTTACCAGGTTCAAAGAATGTGAAGGCTGATGCTCTTTCAAGGAGCTTTGTGCCTGACTCTCCTGGAGTCGCAGAACCTGTTGGTATTCTTAAAGAGGGAGTTATCTTTTCAGCCATTTCTCCTGATTTGCGACGCGTGTTGCAGAGATTTCAGGCTGGTAGACCTGACTCTTGTCCACCTGACAGACTGTTTGTTCCTGATAAATGGACCAGCAGAGTCATTTCCGAGGTTCATTCCTCGGTGTTGGCAGGTCATCCGGTAATTTTTGGCACCAGAGATCTGGTGGCTAGGTCCTTTTCGTGGCCTTCCTTGTCACGGGATGTGCGGTCATTTGTGCAGTCCTGTGGGACTTGTGCTCGAGCTAAGCCTTGCTGTTCTCGTGCCAGCGGGTTGCTCTTGCCTGTCCCGAAGAGGCCATGGACACACATTTCCATGGATTTCATTTCTGATCTCCCGGTGTCTCAGGGCATGTCTGTCATCTGGGTGGTATGTGATCGCTTTTCTAAAATGGTCCATTTGGTGCCTATGCCTAAGCTGCCTTCCTCTTCCGATCTGGTTCCTGTGTTCTTTCAGAATGTGGTTCGTTTACACGGCATTCCTGAGAATATTGTGTCTGACAGAGGATCCCAGTTTGTTTCCAGGTTCTGGCGATCCTTTTGTGCTAGGATGGGCATTGATTTGTCGTTCTCGTCTGCCTTTCATCCTCAGACTAATGGACAAACGGAGCGAACTAATCAGACTCTGGAGGCTTATTTGAGGTATTTTGTTTCAGCAGATCAGGATGATTGGGTGACCTTCTTGCCGTTGGCTGAGTTTGCCCTTAATAATCGGGCTAGTTCCGCTACTTTGGTTTCGCCATTTTTCTGCAACTCTGGTTTCCATCCTCATTTTTCCTCGGGACATGTGGAGCCTTCTGACTGTCCTGGGGTGGATTCTGTGATGGATAGGTTGCAGCAGATCTGGAATCATGTGGTGGACAACTTGAAGTTGTCACAGGAGAAGGCTCAGCGTTTTGCCAACCGCCGCCGCGGTGTGGGTCCCCGACTTCGTGTTGGGGATTTGGTATGGCTGTCTTCTCGATTTGTTCCTATGAAGGTCTCCTCTCCTAAATTTAAGCCTCGCTTCATCGGTCCTTACAAGATATTGGAAATCCTTAATCCAGTTTCCTTTCACTTGGATCTTCCGGTGTCATTTGCCATTCACAACGTGTTCCATAGGTCCTTGTTGCGGCGCTACGTTGTGCCGGTGGTTCCTTCTGTTGAGCCTCCTGCTCCGGTGTTGGTTGAGGGCGAGTTGGAGTACGTGGTGGAGAAGATCTTGGATTCTCGTCTCTCCAGACGGAGGCTTCAGTATCTGGTCAAGTGGAAGGGCTATGGTCAGGAGGATAATTCCTGGGTGGTTGCCTCTGATGTGCATGCGGCCGATTTAGTTCGTGCCTTTCATGCTGCTCATCCTGATCACCCTGGTGGTCGTAGTGAGGGTTCGGTGACCCCTCCTTAAGGGGGGGGTACTGTTGTGAATTAGACTTTTTGGCTCCCTCTGGTGGTTACTAGTGATATGACTCTGGGATTTTCTTCCCTCAGTTTGCACCCACCTGGGTCGTTAGTCCAGGGGTGTTGCTATATAAACCTCATGGATCCTTAGTCCAGTGCCTGGCATCGTTGTAATCAGATCCTTTTTGTTTGCTCCTATCTGCTGGTCCTGGTTCGTGCAAAATTAAGCTAAGTCTTGCTTCTTCGTTTTTTCAGTTATTTGCTTGCTCTCATTTTTTGTCCAGCTTGTACTAAATGTGATTCCTGACCTTGCTGGAAGCTCTAGGGGGCTGGTGTTCTCCCCCCGGGCCGTTAGGCGGTTCGGGGGTTCTTGAATTTCCAGCGTGGATATTTTTGATAGGGTTTTTGCTGACCATATAAGTTATCTTACTATATTCTACTATTAGCTAGTGGGCCTCTCTTTGCTAAATACCTAGCTCATTCTTACGTTTGTCTTTTCCTCTTACCTCACCGTTATTATTTGTTGGGGGCTTGTATCCAACTTTTGGGGTCTTTTTCTCTGGAGGCAAGAAAGGTCTTTCTTTTCCCTTCTAGGGTTAGTTAGTTCTCCGGCTGGCGCGAGACGTCTAGAATCAACGTAGGCACGTTCCCCGGCTGCTGTTATTTGTGGTGCTAGGATTAGATATATGGTCAGCCCAGTTACCACTGCCCTATGAGCTGGTTTTTGTGTTTGCAGACTTGGTAACTATTTATGAGACCCACTGCCATTGGGGTCATAACAGTATGCCAGGCCAACATTGAATGTTTAATGCATTGCAGAAGTGGGATTATAAGAAAGGAAATTCTGAGTTTTTTTTTTTTCCTTTTAACTCTCTTCCTCCCCTTTACCTTTGAGTGGCTTGTGCTTGCTGCAGACATGAATGTCCAGACCTTGATTACAAGTGTAGACCAGCTTGCTGCTCGTGTGCAGGGCATACAAGATTTTGTTACCAGTAGTCCTATGTCTGAACCTAAAATACCTATTCCTGAACTGTTCTCTGGAGACCGATTTAGGTTTAGGAATTTCAGGAATAATTGTAAATTGTTTCTTTCTCTGAGACCCCGTTCATCTGGAGATTCAGCTCAGCAAGTTAAAATTGTTATCTCTTTTTTACGGGGCGACCCTCAGGATTGGGCTTTCTCGCTAGCGCCAGGAGATCCGGCATTGGCAAATATTGATGCGTTTTTTCTGGCGCTCGGATTGCTTTACGAGGAACCCAATCTTGAAGTTCAGGCAGAAAAAGCCTTGCTGGCTATTTCTCAGGGCCAGGATGAAGCTGAAGTGTATTGCCAAAAATTTCGGAAATGGTCCGTGCTTACTCAGTGGAATGAGTGTGCTCTGGCCGCAAATTTCAGAAATGGCCTTTCTGAAGCCATTAAGAATGTGATGGTGGGTTTCCCCATTCCTACAAGTCTGAATGATTCCATGGCGCTGGCTATTCAAATTGACCGGCGTTTGCGGGAGCGCAAAACCGCTAATCCTCTGGTGGTGTTGTCTGAACAAACACCTGATTTAATGCAATGTGATAGAATTCAGACTAGAAATGTGCGGAAAAATCATAGACGTCAGAATGGGTTGTGATTTTACTGTGGTGATTCTACACATGTTATATCAGCATGCTCTAAACGCCTAACAAGGGTTGTTAGTCCTGTCGCCATTGGTAATTTGCAACCTAAATTTATTTTGTCTGTGACTTTAATTTGCTCATTGTCTTCTTACCCTGTTATGGCGTTTGTGGATTCAGGTGCTGCCCTGAGTCTTATGGATCTGTCATTTGCCAAGCGCTGTGGTTTTGTTCTTGAACCATTGGTAAATCCTATTCCTCTTAGAGGTATTGATGCTACGCCATTGGCGGAAAATAAACCGCAGTTTTGGACGCAGGTAACCATGTGCATGACTCCTGAACATCGGGAGGTGATTCGTTTTCTTGTTCTGCATAAAATGCATGATTTGGTCGTTTTGGGTCTGCCATGGTTACAGACCCACAATCCAGTCTTGGATTGGAAGGCAATGTCTGTGTCAAGTTGGGGTTGTCAGGGAATTCATGCTGATTCCCCGCCGGTGTCTATTGCTTCCTCTACTCCTTCGGAAGTTCCTGAGTATTTGTCTGATTATCAGGATGTATTCAGCGAGTCCAGATCCAGTGCTCTGCCTCCTCATAGGGACTGTGACTGCGCCATAGATTTGATTCCAGGTAGTAAATTTCCTAAGGGTAGATTATTTAATCTGTCTGTACCTGAGCATGCCGCAATGCGTTCGTATATCAAGGAGTCCCTGGAGAAGGGGCATATCCGTCCATCCTCTTCCCCTCTTGGTGCGGGATTCTTTTTTGTGGCCAAGAAGGACAGATCTTTGAGACCTTGTATTGACTATCGTCTTCTGAATAAAATCACTGTTAAATTTCAGTATCCTTTGCCTCTGTTGTCGGACTTGTTCGCCCGGATTAAAGGTGCCAAGTGGTTCACCAAGATAGATCTACGCGGTGCGTACAATCTTGTGCGCATTAAGCAAGGAGATGAATGGAAGACTGCATTTAATACGCCCGAAGGTCATTTTGAGTACTTGGTGATGCCTTTTGGGCTCTCTAATGCTCCCTCAGTGTTTCAGTCCTTTATGCATGACATTTTCCGGAAGTATCTGGATAAATTTATGATTGTTTATCTGGATGATATTCTGGTTTTCTCTGAAGATTTGGACTCACATGTGGAGCAGGTCAGGATGGTGTTTCAGGTTTTGCGTGAGAACGCGTTGTTTGTTAAGGGCTCAAAGTGTCTCTTTGGAGTACAGAAGGTTCCCTTTTTGGGGTTTATTTTTTCCCCTTCTGCTGTGGAGATGGACCCAGTCAAGGTCCGAGCTATTCATGATTGGACTCAACCCACGTCAGTTAAGAGTCTTCAGAAGTTCTTGGGTTTTGCTAACTTCTACCGTCGTTTTATCGCTAATTTTTCTAGCGTTGTTAAACCTTTGACGGATATGACCAAGAAAGGTTCTGATGTTGCCAACTGGGCTCCTGCAGCCGTAGAGGCGTTCCAAGAGTTGAAGCGCCGGTTTACTTCAGCGCCTGTTTTGTGCCAGCCTGATGTCTCACTTCCCTTTCAGGTCGAAGTGGATGCTTCGGAGATTGGGGCAGGGGCCGTGTTGTCTCAGAGAGGCCCTGGTTGCTCGGTAATGAGACCATGTGCTTTCTTCTCTAGGAAGTTTTCGCCTGCTGAGCGGAATTATGATGTTGGCAATCGGGAGTTGCTGGCCATGAAGTGGGCATTTGAGGAGTGGCGTCATTGGCTCGAAGGTGCTAAGCATCGTGTGGTGGTCTTGACTGATCACAAAAATTTGATGTATCTCGAGTCTGCTAAACACCTGAATCCTAGACAGGCCCACTGGTCATTATTTTTCTCCCGTTTTGACTTTGTGGTCTCGTATTTACCAGGTTCAAAGAATGTGAAGGCTGATGCTCTTTCAAGGAGCTTTGTGCCTGACTCTCCTGGAGTCGCAGAACCTGTTGGTATTCTTAAAGAGGGAGTTATCTTGTCAGCCATTTCTCCTGATTTGCGACGCGTGTTGCAGAGATTTCAGGCTGGTAGACCTGACTCTTGTCCACCTGACAGACTGTTTGTTCCTGATAAATGGACCAGCAGAGTCATTTCCGAGGTTCATTCCTCGGTGTTGGCAGGTCATCCGGGAATTTTTGGCACCAGAGATCTGGTGGCTAGGTCCTTTTCGTGGCCTTCCTTGTCACGGGATGTGCGGTCATTTGTGCAGTCCTGTGGGACTTGTGCTCGAGCTAAGCCTTGCTGTTCTCGTGCCAGCGGGTTGCTCTTGCCTGTCCCGAAGAGGCCTTGGACACACATTTCCATGGATTTCATTTCTGATCTCCCGGTGTCTCAGGGCATGTCTGTCATCTGGGTGGTATGTGATCGCTTTTCTAAAATGGTCCATTTGGTGCCTATGCCTAAGCTGCCTTCCTCTTCCGATCTGGTTCCTGTGTTCTTTCAGAATGTGGTTCGTTTACACGGCATTCCTGAGAATATTGTGTCTGACAGAGGATCCCAGTTTGTTTCCAGGTTCTGGCGATCCTTTTGTGCTAGGATGGGCATTGATTTGTCGTTCTCGTCTGCCTTTCATCCTCAGACTAATGGACAAACGGAGCGAACTAATCAGACTCTGGAGGCTTATTTGAGGTATTTTGTTTCAGCAGATCAGGATGATTGGGTGACCTTCTTGCCGTTGGCTGAGTTTGCCCTTAATAATCGGGCTAGTTCCGCTACTTTGGTTTCGCCATTTTTCTGCAACTCTGGTTTCCATCCTCATTTTTCCTCGGGACATGTGGAGCCTTCTGACTGTCCTGGGGCGGATTCTGTGATGGATAGGTTGCAGCAGATCTGGAATCATGTGGTGGACAACTTGAAGTTGTCACAGGAGAAGGCTCAGCGTTTTGCCAACCGCCGCCGCGGTGTGGGTCCCCGACTTCGTGTTGGGGATTTGGTATGGCTGTCTTCTCGATTTGTTCCTATGAAGGTCTCCTCTCCTAAATTTAAGCCTTGCTTCATCGGTCCTTACAAGATATTGGAAATCCTTAATCCAGTTTCCTTTCACTTGGATCTTCCGGTGTCATTTGCCATTCACAACGTGTTCCATAGGTCCTTGTTGCGGCGCTACGTTGTGCCGGTGGTTCCTTCTGTTGAGCCTCCTGCTCCGGTGTTGGTTGAGGGCGAGTTGGAGTACGTGGTGGAGAAGATCTTGGATTCTCGTCTCTCCAGACGGAGGCTTCAGTATCTGGTCAAGTGGAAGGGCTATGGTCAGGAGGATAATTCCTGGGTGGTTGCCTCTGATGTGCATGCGGCCGATTTAGTTTGTGCCTTTCATGCTGCTCATCCTGATCGCCCTGGTGGTCGTAGTGAGGGTTCAGTGACCCCTCCTTAAGGGGGGGGTACTGTTGTGAATTAGACTTTTTGGCTCCCTCTGGTGGTTACTAGTGATATGACTCTGGGATTTTCTTCCCTCAGTTTGCACCCACCTGGGTCGTTAGTCCAGGGGTGTTGCTATATAAACCTCATGGATCCTTAGTCCAGTGCCTGGCATCGTTGTAATCAGATCCTTTTTGTTTGCTCCTATCTGCTGGTCCTGGTTCGTGCAAAATTAAGCTAAGTCTTGCTTCTTCGTTTTTTCAGTTATTTGCTTGCTCTCATTTTTTGTCCAGCTTGTACTAAATGTGATTCCTGACCTTGCTGGAAGCTCTAGGGGGCTGGTGTTCTCCCCCCGGGCCGTTAGACGGTTCGGGGGTTCTTGAATTTCCAGTGTGGATATTTTTGATAGGGTTTTTGCTGACCATATAAGTTATCTTACTATATTCTGCTATTAGCTAGTGGGCCTCTCTTTGCTAAATACCTAGCTCATTCTTACGTTTGTCTTTTCCTCTTACCTCACCGTTATTATTTGTTGGGGGCTTGTATCCAACTTTTGGGGTCTTTTTCTCTGGAGGCAAGAAAGGTCTTTCTTTTCCCTTCTAGGGTTAGTTAGTTCTCCGGCTGGCGCGAGACGTCTAGAATCAACGTAGGCACGTTCCCCGGCTGCTGTTATTTGTGGTGCTAGGATTAGATATATGGTCAGCCCAGTTACCACTGCCCTATGAGCTGGTTTTTGTGTTTGCAGACTTTGGTAACTATTTCTGAGACCCCCTGCCATTGGGGTCATAACAGGTATGGGTCTATATCTTTCTTTTATCGGGGGATGGGCACCGGTGGGGATTGTATGTTCCACCCCTTCTATCCGTCCGAAGTCCAATGGGTGTTTACTGAAGACCTGTTCATATTCCGTCACTAATCTATACACCCCTTGTCTTTGATGGGTAGGTGTTGAATCTACACCCACGTCTAGCTGTTGGCACCAATCCTCCGATTCTCCATCTGAGCCATTATTTTCCACCTGACAGGTAGTGTTGAGCGATACCGTCCGATACTTGAAAGTATCGGTATCGGAAAGTATCGGCCGATACCGGCAAAGTATCGGATCCAATCCGATACCGATACCCGATACCAATACAAGTCAATGGGACTCATGTATCGGACGGTATCCCTGATGGTTCCCAGGGTCTGAAGGAGAGGAAACTCTCCTTCAGGCCCTGGGATCCATATTAATGTGTAAAATAAAGAATTAAAATAAAAAATATTGCTATACTCACCTCTCCGACGCAGCCTGCACCTTACCGAGGGAAGCGGCAGCGTTCTTTGTTTAAAATTTGCGCTTTTCTTTCCTTTACGTGAAGTCCCGGCTTGTGATTGGTCGCGTGCCGCCCATGTGGCCGGGATGCAACCAATCACAGCAAGCCGTGACGTAATTTCAGGTCCTTCAGGATTTTAAAATTACGTTCCGGCGTTGTGATTGGTTGCGTCGCAGTCACATGGGCGACGCAACCAATCACAGCAAGCTGTGACGTAATTTCAGGTCCTTCAGGATTTTAAAATTACGTCCCGGCTTTGTGATTGGTTGCGTCGCGGTCAACCAATCACAAGCCGGGAGGCTGGACACGCGCGCATTTTAAAATGCGCGCTTGTCCAACCTCCCGTGACGTCCCGGCTTGTGATTGGTTGCTTCGCGGTCAACCAATCACAAGCCGGGAGGCTGGACACTCGCGCATTTTAAAATGCGCGCTTGTCCAACCTCCCGTGACGTCCCGGCTTGTGATTGGTTGCTTCGTGGTAAACCAATCACAAGCCGGGAGGCTGGACACGCGCGCATTTTAAAATGCGCGCTTGTCCAACCTCCCGTGACGTCCAGGCTTGTGATTGGTTGCTTCGCGGTCAACCAATCACAAGCCGGGAGGCTGGACACGCGCGCATTTTAAAATGCGCGCTTGTCCAGCCTCCCGGCTTGTGATTGGTTGATCGCGACGCAACCAATCACAAGCCGGGACGTCACGGGAGGCTGGACAAGCGCGCATTTTAAAATGTGCGCGTGTCCAGCCTCCCGTGACGTCACGGCTTGTGATTGGTTGCGTCGCCCATGTGACTGCGACGCAACCAATCACAAAGCCGGGACGTAATTTTAAAATCCTTAAGGACCTGAAATTACGTCATGGCTTGCTGTGATTGGTTGCGTCGCCCATGTGACTGCGACGCAACCAATCACAAAGCCGGGACTTCACGTAAGGAAAGAAAAGCGTGAATTTTAAAGAAAGAACGCTGCCGCTTCCCTCGGTAAGGTGCAGGCTGCGTCGGAGAGGTGAGTATAGCAATATTTTTTATTTTAATTCTCTCTTTTACACATTTTTACATTAATGTTGTTTCGATACCGATACCCGATACTACAAAAGTATCGGATCTCGGTATCGGAATTCCGATACAGCAAATATCGGCCGATACCCGATACTTGCGGTATCGGAATGCTCAACACTACTGACAGGTCGATTCTAAGGGCTCAACGGTTGTGATGGCATTGTTGTCAACAGTATATAACTTTGCCACTGTAGCGTACCTTGGCAAAGTGACCTCTTCCTCTCCACAGTTCAAAAGTCGTACCAGCACCCATCCCCGGTGTACCTCGACCACCCCTCGTGCCGTGAGTATAGTGGGCCTGCTGTCTGTGTACGCTGGTTCTATTAAGGCTTGATAGTCTCGTCCTTTAGTACCAATGGCCACTCTACACCATACCAGCATTTCTGTTTTTGGTGGGATTACAATAGACGTTGGATCACTCACCCTCACACTGCCAATTTCTCCACCTGCAACTTCTATCTGTTGCCTTAACATTAATACTTTTATTTCCCTCCGGAGAACTCTCTGCTGGCAGGATCGGGCAGTTTCAGCAATTTGTTGTAAGACAGAAATAACTTCGGAAAAGCAGTTCTCTAACACATTCATTCCTATCAATACAGTTGGTTCACAGTTCTGTCGGTCAACATCAACGACAATTATACCCTGTTTCTTCAATTCTGCTTTACCAATCTTTAAGGTCATCTCCCTGAATCCTAGTTTCGGTACCAACTTACCATTACTGGCCCATATATCTAGTTCAACATCAGAGGGTCCTTTATCAATATCTACCTCAGCCCAGTACCTCTTATAAAGGATATATGGTATAGATGAAATCTGGGAACCTGTATCCAGCAAAGCGTTGAGGGGAATTCCGTCCAGCACGATAGGGATGATGGGTCGTCCTCTGATGTACCTGTCGTGCCAGGGTGTTGGGCCTTGAAAATTCATTCCTGCGAAGCGGCCCGCATTCCCAGGGGATTCCCGTTTAAATCACAATTTCGTGAAAAGTGGCCTGGCTGCTGGCAATGGCGGCAAATGGGCTGTCCATCCGGTTGGTAGCGGTCACGGGGTCGTCCTCTCCATGTCGGGTATCTCCGGTACCTCATCCATGGAACATCCTCTCTACGGTTTGCCAACTCCATCTTGGGTTCTCTCATCTCCTGCATGGTTTTAGCCATTGAAGCAACAACATCAGTTAAAGAGTCAAGCTTTTGCTGAAGAGCCTCATTAGTAATGGGCCCCAGGGACTTAGCACTGGCACCGGACGTAGCTGATGTCACTGGCATTCCCCGTTGCTGAAGTGCATCTGCCATGGGTTGTGTGAGATCCTGATCCCGAGGTGCCTCTGCCAGCTGGAGACATATAGCGCTCTCCTTTAATTGGGCAAATGTCAATTCAGGGTTCTTAAAAACAAGCATGCTCACATGCCCCCGGTGAGAAGGGGTGTAGAGTCCCTCAATAAATTGATCTCTTAGCAGTTTATCAGCTCCTGTGTTAAAAATGGGTTCAGCCAGTGTAAGTGATTTAAGGGCTTCCTGCAGGTTTAAGGCAAAATCTATCACGCCCTCATTAGCTTTTTGTTTGCAATTAAAGAATCGTACTTTAGCTTTGCTGCTGGCAGTGGTTTCAAATGTAGCTTTTAATCCAGCAAATATGCGTTCAACAGTACCTTTTAGATCAGTTGCCCATGCCGTGACTTCTCGCTTAGCATGGCCACTTAACTGCATCATCAGGAGACTAACACGCTGAGCTTCACCCACGGGGAACATATCAAAATGAGCCAGCATCTTTTCCCTGAAACCGTCAAGGGTATTAGGTTCACCTTCATACATTGGAAGCCACGGGCCACCCGGGGTATATGGCATCAACACCGGCATGATGGGCGCCACTCCTTGCACTGCTGCGCTGCCAGGCTCTCTATCGACACTCTGTCTTTCAGCTGCATTAGCATCGCCGGGTGCTGCGGCGTCTCCGTGCTGCGACATACTGTACCCCCTTAGTTAATCCAGACCCCTCCGGTCCCAGCTTCCGTCTAGATAATGTAGATTCGTTCCTCTGTGCAGCAGGATGACAATGACACGCCCCCTGCTGCCTCTAACTGCCGCACGCTCTGTGATGGTGGATTTAAAAGTTTTTCAGTTAGACTGGGGCTTGTTGTGAAATTGGATTTTGGGCTCCCCCGGTGGCCACTGGTGGAATTGAACTTGTGTGCATCATCCCCTCTGTTCACCTGTTCCCATCAGGATGTGGGAGTCGCTATTTAACCTTGCTCCTCTGTCACTTCCATGCCGGTCAACATTGTAATCAGAAGCCTTTCTGTGCATGTTCCTGCTACCAGACAACTTCCAGCTAAGTCGGACTTTTGTCCTTGTTTGTTTTTTTGCATTTTGTTCCAGTTCACAGCTGCAGTTTCGTTTTCTGTGTCTGGAAAGCTCTTGTGATCTGAAATTGCCACTCTGATGTTATGAGTTAATACTAGAGTCTTAAAGTAATTTCAGGATGGTGTATTGATAGGGATTTCAGCTGACCATGAAAGTACCCTTTCTGTCTTCCTGCTATCTAGTAAGCGGACCTCGATTTTGCTAAACCTATTTTCATACTACGTTTGTCATTTTCATCTTAAATCACCGCCAATATATGTGGGGGCCTCTGTCTGCCTTTCGGGGAAATTTCTCTAGAGGTGAGCCAGGACTATATTTTCCTCTGCCAGGATTAGTTAGTCCTCCGGCCGGCGCTGGGCGTCTAGGGATAAAACGCAGGCTACGCTACCCGGCTACTGTTAGTTGTGCGGCAGGTTTAGTTCATGGTCAGTTTAAGTTTCCATCCTTCCAAGAGCTAGTTCCTATGTATGCTGGGCTATGTTCTCTTGCCATTGAGAACCATAACAGTTTGACCGGCCAACAAAGGGTTAAATTAATTGGCAGAGAAAGGAGAGAAAAAAGAAGTCTGCTGAAAATTTTTTTTTTTTTTTTTTTTTCCTTCAGTTCTGAGTGTGCTTTCAATTGAATCACTTGCAAGTCTGCCTATATTGCAGCCTTCCTCTCTCTCTCTCCTTCTAATCCTGGAATGGCTCTGTGTTCACCTGTTTAAAATGGATATTCAGAGTTTAGCTGCAGGTTTGAATAATCTCACCACGAAAGTTCAAAATTTACAAGATTTTGTTGTTCATGTTCCTATATCTGAACCTAGAATTCCTTTGCCTGAATTTTTCTCGGGGAATAGATCTTGCTTTCAAAATTTCAAAAATAATTGCAAGTTGTTTTTGTCCCTGAAATCTCGCTCTGCTGGAGATCCTGCTCAGCAGGTCAGGATTGTGATTTCCTTGCTCCGGGGCGACCCTCAAGATTGGGCTTTTGCATTGGCTCCAGGGGATCCTGCGTTGCTCAATGTGGATGCGTTTTTTCTGGCCTTGGGGTTGCTTTATGAGGAACCTCATTTAGAGCTTCAGGCGGAAAAAGCCTTGATGTCCCTATCTCAGGGGCAAGATGAAGTTGAAATATACTGCCAAAAATTCCGTAAATGGTCTGTGCTTACTCAGTGGAATGAGTGCGCCCTGGCGGCGAATTTCAGAGAGGGTCTCTCTGATGCCGTTAAGGATGTTATGGTGGGGTTCCCTGTGCCTGCGGGTCTGAATGAGTCCATGACAATGGCTATCCAGATCGATAGACGTCTGCGGGAGCGCAAACCTGTGCACCATTTGGCGGTGTCTACTGAGAAGACGCCAGAGAATATGCAATGTGATAGAATTCTGTCCAGAAGCGAACGGCAGAATTTTAGACGAAAAAATGGGTTGTGCTTTTATTGTGGTGATTCAACTCATGTTATATCAGCATGCTCTAAGCGTACTAAGAAGCTTGATAAGTCAGTTTCAATTGGCACTTTTCAGTCTAAGTTTATTCTATCTGTGACCCTGATTTGTTCTTTATCATCTATTACCGTGGATGCCTATGTCGACTCTGGCGCCGCTTTGAGTCTTATGGATTGGTCCTTTGCCAAACGCTGTGGGTATGATTTAGAGCCTCTTGAAACTCCTATACCTCTGAAGGGGATTGACTCCACCCCATTGGCTAGTAATAAACCACAATACTGGACACAAGTAACTATGCGAATTAATCCGGATCATCAGGAGATTATTCGCTTTCTTGTGCTGTATAATCTACATGATGTGTTGGTGCTTGGATTGCCATGGCTGCAATCTCATAACCCAGTCCTCGACTGGAACGCTATGTCTGTGTTAAGCTGGGGATGTAAGGGGATGCATGGGGACGTACCTTTGGTTTCCATTTCGTCATCTATTCCCTCTGAGATTCCTGAATTCTTGTCTGACTATCGTGACGTTTTTGAAGAACCTAAGTTTGGTTCATTACCTCCGCACCGGGAGTGCGATTGTGCCATAGATTTGATTCCGGGTAGTAAATACCCTAAGGGTCGTTTATTTAATCTGTCTGTGCCTGAACATGCTGCTATGCGAGAATATATAAAGGAGTCCTTGGAAAAGGGACATATTCGTCCTTCGTCATCTCCCTTAGGAGCCGGTTTTTTCTTTGTGTCTAAGAAAGATGGCTCTTTGAGGCCGTGTATTGATTATCGGCTTTTGAATAAAATCACGGTTAAATATCAATATCCGTTGCCACTGCTGACTGATTTGTTTGCTCGCATAAAGGGGGCCAAGTGGTTCTCTAAGATAGATCTCCGTGGGGCGTATAATTTGGTGCGAATTAAGCAGGGGGATGAGTGGAAAACCGCATTTAATACGCCCGAGGGCCACTTTGAGTATTTGGTGATGCCTTTTGGCCTTTCAAATGCCCCTTCAGTCTTTCAGTCCTTTATGCATGACATTTTCCGTGATTATTTGGATAAATTTATGATCGTGTATCTGGATGATATTCTGATTTTTTCGGATGACTGGGACTCTCATGTCCAGCAGGTCAGGAGGGTTTTTCAGGTTTTGCGGTCTAATTCCTTGTGTGTGAAGGGTTCTAAGTGCGTTTTTGGGGTTCAAAAGATTTCCTTCTTGGGATACATTTTTTCCCCCTCTTCCATCGAGATGGATCCTGTCAAGGTTCGGGCTATTTGTGATTGGACGCAACCCTCTTCTCTTAAGAGTCTTCAGAAATTTTTGGGCTTTGCTAACTTTTATCGTCGATTTATTGCTGGTTTTTCTGATGTTGTTAAACCATTGACTGATTTGACTAAGAAGGGTGCTGATGTTGCTGATTGGTCCCCTGCTGCTGTGGAGGCCTTTCGGGAGCTTAAGCGCCGCTTTTCTTCCGCCCCTGTGTTGCGTCAGCCTGATGTTGCTCTTCCTTTTCAGGTTGAGGTCGACGCTTCTGAAATCGGAGCTGGGGCGGTTTTGTCGCAAAGAAGTTCCGACTGCTCCGTGATGAAACCTTGTGCTTTTTTTTCTCGTAAATTTTCGCCCGCCGAGTGGAATTATGATATTGGGAATCGGGAGCTTTTGGCCATGAAGTGGGCTTTTGAGGAGTGGCGTCATTGGCTTGAGGGGGCTAGACATCAGGTGGTGGTATTGACCGACCACAAAAATTTAATTTATCTTGAGTCCGCCAGACGCCTGAATCCTAGACAGGCGCGCTGGTCGTTGTTTTTCTCTCGGTTTAATTTTGTGGTGTCATACCTACCGGGTTCTAAGAATGTTAAGGCGGATGCCCTTTCTAGGAGTTTTGAGCCTGACTCCCCTGGTAATTCTGAACCTACAGGTATCCTTAAGGATGGAGTGATATTGTCTGCCGTTTCTCCAGACCTGCGGCGGGCCTTGCAGGATTTTCAGGCGGATAGACCTGATCGTTGCCCACCTGGTAGACTGTTTGTTCCTGATGATTGGACCAGTAAAGTCATTTCTGAGGTTCATTCTTCTGCGTTGGCAGGTCATCCTGGAATCTTTGGTACCAGGGATTTGGTGGCAAGGTCCTTCTGGTGGCCTTCCCTGTCACGAGATGTACGAGGCTTTGTGCAGTCTTGTGACGTTTGTGCTCGGGCCAAGCCTTGTTGTTCTCGGGCTAGTGGATTGTTGTTGCCCTTGCCTATCCCGAAGAGGCCTTGGACGCACATCTCGATGGATTTTATTTCGGATCTTCCTGTTTCTCAGAAGATGTCTGTCATCTGGGTGGTGTGTGACCGTTTCTCTAAGATGGTCCATTTGGTTCCCCTGCCTAAGTTGCCTTCTTCTTCCGAGTTGGTTCCTCTGTTTTTTCAAAATGTGGTTCGTTTGCATGGTATTCCGGAGAATATCGTTTCTGACAGAGGAACCCAATTCGTGTCTAGATTTTGGCGGGCATTCTGTGCTAGGATGGGCATAGATTTGTCTTTCTCGTCTGCTTTCCATCCTCAGACTAATGGCCAGACCGAGCGGACGAATCAGACTTTGGAGACATATTTGAGGTGTTTTGTGTCTGCAGATCAGGATGATTGGGTTGCTTTTTTGCCTTTAGCGGAGTTTGCCCTCAATAATCGGGCCAGCTCTGCCACCTTGGTGTCTCCTTTTTTCTGTAATTCGGGGTTTCATCCTCGATTTTCCTCCGGTCAGATGGAATCTTCGGATTGTCCTGGAGTGGATGCTGTGGTGGAGAGGTTGCATCAGATTTGGGGGCAGGTGGTGGACAATTTGAAGTTGTCCCAGGAGAAGACTCAGCTTTTTGCCAACCGCCGGCGTCGGGTTGGTCCTCGGCTTTGTGTCGGGGACTTGGTGTGGTTGTCTTCTCGTTTTGTCCCTATGAGAGTTTCTTCTCCTAAGTTTAAGCCTCGGTTCATCGGTCCGTACAAGATATTGGAGATTCTTAACCCTGTGTCCTTCCGTTTGGACCTCCCTGCATCTTTTTCTATTCATAATGTTTTTCATCGGTCATTGTTGCGCAGGTATGAGGTACCGGTTGTGCCTTCCGTTGAGCCTCCTGCTCCGGTGTTGGTTGAGGGCGAGTTGGAGTACGTTGTGGAAAAAATCTTGGACTCCCGTGTTTCCAGACGGAAACTCCAGTATCTGGTCAAATGGAAGGGATACGGTCAGGAGGATAATTCTTGGGTGACTGCCTCTGATGTTCATGCCTCCGATCTGGTCCGTGCCTTTCATAGGGCTCATCCTGATCGCCCTGGTGGTTCTGGTGAGGGTTCGGTGCCCCCTCCTTGAGGGGGGGGTACTGTTGTGAAATTGGATTTTGGGCTCCCCCGGTGGCCACTGGTGGAATTGAACTTGTGTGCATCATCCCCTCTGTTCACCTGTTCCCATCAGGATGTGGGAGTCGCTATTTAACCTTGCTCCTCTGTCACTTCCATGCCGGTCAACATTGTAATCAGAAGCCTTTCTGTGCATGTTCCTGCTACCAGACAACTTCCAGCTAAGTCGGACTTTTGTCCTTGTTTGTTTTTTTGCATTTTGTTCCAGTTCACAGCTGCAGTTTCGTTTTCTGTGTCTGGAAAGCTCTTGTGATCTGAAATTGCCACTCTGATGTTATGAGTTAATACTAGAGTCTTAAAGTAATTTCAGGATGGTGTATTGATAGGGATTTCAGCTGACCATGAAAGTACCCTTTCTGTCTTCCTGCTATCTAGTAAGCGGACCTCGATTTTGCTAAACCTATTTTCATACTACGTTTGTCATTTTCATCTTAAATCACCGCCAATATATGTGGGGGCCTCTGTCTGCCTTTCGGGGAAATTTCTCTAGAGGTGAGCCAGGACTATATTTTCCTCTGCCAGGATTAGTTAGTCCTCCGGCCGGCGCTGGGCGTCTAGGGATAAAACGCAGGCTACGCTACCCGGCTACTGTTAGTTGTGCGGCAGGTTTAGTTCATGGTCAGTTTAAGTTTCCATCCTTCCAAGAGCTAGTTCCTATGTATGCTGGGCTATGTTCTCTTGCCATTGAGAACCATAACAGGGGCTTGGGTAATGACGTAGCTTGATTAACAGTTTTGTGCCTAACGGTTTTGAGATGATCACATCAGGGGATGGCGGCCATTTTTACCCCATTATAACCAATGGAGAAAAGTCACTTTCAATAGTTTTCAATGGGGAACGGGATTTTCTTTAACAAAGTCAATTTCCAAGATTTTTCATCCAAATTTTCACAGTTTCAGACTCCAATTACGGCACACAATACCCGGTGTACGGGCTGGCCCAATCCTGTTCATGACGCCAGTTGTGACGCCCGGGAGACCGCGGTACCCAGCACCAGATCAATGAGGTCCGTCTCTTGAGGGGGATGTCAATAGTGGCTTGACCCGGTGCTGTGGCCTCAGGCGATGCACAGTGTAAGGGATATCATGAAGGAACAGACACTTACTTGATCAGCAGCAAGTCCTCCCAGCTGTGATGACCCTGATCCTGGATCGATGGCTATTGTCCAAATGAAAGACTGAGGCGCTGAAACGTTTAACCACTTTACTTCAACAAAAAGGGATTGCAACCAATACTGTCACCGGAGTCTGTTTAAGAACTCTGAATTACTTTGATTCTGTCAGGATTTCCACCTCTTATTATGCGCAGTTTCTGTATGGCCCTGCTGCTGTATGTGAACTGGCTGCCGACCCAATCTGTCTCTTCTGTACTCTGGTTCGACGGACAACCCGAGTCCTTTTTTTTGTCGGCTTACCCCCTCTGGGAGTACCGCTGAACTCTGTCTCTTTTGCTGCGTCTTACCCTGGTGAAGCTGATATCACCTCACTTCCTTCCGGTTGCTGTATTATATATAATGAATATAGCCACGGATCCGGTATCCGTCTCTGCGCCTATTCTGGGTAGAGGTTATTGCTACCCGGTTCTCACAATGTCCTTTTTCTCTATTCCTCTTTTCCTACTATGGGTATTACAGGCATATAATCCGTCATAGGGATGTTAGGAGTTCAGTTATACGACCTCTCACTTTCAGCTCCTCAACCCAACTGCCAATCCTTTTCTCAGACCAGAATAGATCAAGGGGAGTCTCTGGAACTCCCCCTTCTGGCCGGAGATGGTAGTGCAGTCTTGCTATTTTAATATTTGTATTTGGTGTCAATAACTATTTTTGTGGCAAATACCCCTAGGGGCGCCACATTCCCATTAACAAAGTAGAGTAACCAAATAATTGCTAGCAGCTTTCATAAAAGAAAGTTAGTGTAGTTTCTGTATTCTCATATTATTGCACTGCATGGAAAATTAAGTGCACCTGAATGTATTCATGGCAACATAGGAAAAACATCCAGAATTAAGAATGCAGTGCTTATACTGAAATTGGCATTATATACAAAACATTTAGATATTATCTGACAATATCTAACCTACAGTTTTCGGCTTTAAAATCAATTGTGCATTGTGCTTGTGATTATACGGCATTCTTTTGTTGCTGCAGAATAATTTAGGTACTGTGAAAATGGAATGTTCTTTACCAACCTTGGCAAGGATAGTGGAAAATGCTAATTCACTGTTTTCTTCTCACAAAGGATATTTTGTGATGAGTTATTTTACTATACTGTAAAAAAATGAACCTGAAATTAATCCAAAAATTGGTAGAGGAAATAACATGCTGCTCTAATATGAAATTTGTTTAAAACATAAATGGTTATGATGAACTCACATGATCTTATGCATGCTTCTTAACTCCTTCCTAGTTTTTACACTTTATTTTCTTCCAAGACGCATAACATTCTATTTTTCCGTCAATATACAGTCATGTGAAAAACTAAGTACGCCTATGCATTTAACAGAAACTAGGCCAAAATCCAGATACAGTATGTGGAAGAAGTAAGTAAATCTTTAATGATTCCTTAAACAGAACCTGTTACCATTTTTGGCCGATATAAGAAACAGCCATCACCTTTCAGGGCTGACATACAGCATTCTATAATGCTGTATATCTGCACCCAACCTAATTACATAGTTATTAAGGTTGAAGGAAGACTTTAAGTCCATCTAGTTCAACCCATAGCCTAACCTAACATGCCCTAACATGTTGATCCAGGGGAAGGCAAAAAAAACCCATGTGGTAAGAGTAAGCTCCACCATGGGGAAAAAAATTCCTTCCCGACCCCACATACGGCAATCAGACTAGTTCCCTGGATCAACGCCCTATCAAGGAATCTAGTGTATATACCCTGTAACATTATACTTTTCCAGAAACCTGACCTGGAAGACAAGAAAAATAACTTTTATTATACTCACTTGAGGGGCGGTCCGGTCCGAGGGGTGTCTTTAGTCTTGGTCCGGCACCTCCCATCTTCTTGCGATGCCTCCCTCCTGCTTGCTTCGTGTTTTAGTTTGTTTCACCATTTTCGGAGGTCCATAACTTTTTATTATTCTCCTGTCATTTCTACTGTGTCAGGACTAGTTTTTTGAGGGTCGAACTTCAGTTTTTATTGCTACCATTTTGAGGTACATACAACATGTTAATCCATTTGAGTTGGATTTTTTGTGGAGATACGGTGATCAAAGACAGCAATGCTGATATGAGTTTTTCTTTATTATTGTTTTAGGAAATGGGTTTAATCTTTTTTTTACATTTTAAAAAACTTGTCAATTTAGTCTTCCTAAACAACTTGTACCTGTGACTTTGGTATTAAAGAATATGCTGTATATGCCGATTTCCTATGAAACCCTTCTTACCTTCTAATTGCAACACCAAGGGTATGTACACTTGGCAACTTTTGGATTTGTGCATACAGTTGCTTGCATATGTATTCACCCCCTTGGCTTTTTACCTATTTTATTACATTACAACCTTCATTAAAATATTCTTCTAATCCGATTTGTGTGTGATCCATCAGCACCAAATAGTCTATGTTGGGGAAGTGAAGTTAGAAAAATATAGGCATAAATTAAATTTATGGGATCAAATAGCTAAAAATTGGAATGTGCATATATACAGGGTGGGCCATTTATATGGATACACCTACATAAAATGGGAATGGTTGGTGATATCAACTTCCTGTTTGTGACACATTAATATATGGCAGGGGGAAAACTTTACAAGATTTGGTGGTGACCATAGCGGCCATTTTGAAGATGGCCATTATGGATCCAACTTTATTTTCCCCAATGGGAAGAAGGTCATGTGACACATCAAACTTATTGAGAATTTCACAAGAAAAACAATGGTATGCTTGGTTTTAACGTAACTGTTCTTTCTTGAGTTATTTACAAGTTTCTCTTTGTTTACAGCCACTGACATGTTGCAGAGGTTAACACGTGAGGAGCAGATAGAAATTTTGTTGCTGTCTGGTGAACACAGTACCTGAGTCATTGCAGAAGATTTCAATGCAAGACACCCTACACAAGAAAAGTGTTACCAATCCCATTTGATTTAGGTTTATCCATATAAATGGCCCAACCAAAAAAGTTTGCCTCATCACTGAACATAATGTTCTGTGTAAACTGAGGGTCCTGTTCCAATTTTTGTTTTGCCCATTCGGCAAATTCAGCGCCATGTCTGGCACCAAACCAAGACAGCTCATCACCCCAATTACAATGAACCCACATTGAAACATAGAGGTCATGCTGTGCGCATGTTTGTCAGCAGCAAGGACAGATAAAACGGTCCAAGTCAATTGGAGGATGGATGGTGTGAAATACATGGATATTCTTGAGCAAAATCTGTTTCTGTCTGTCCCAAAGCATACTTCTAAAGCAATACTCAAGTGGTTTAAGGGGAGATGTATAAATGTTTTGGAGTGGACTATTTGAAGACCAGACCTTAATCCAATTGAGAATCTGTGGTCAGACTTGAAGATTGCTGTTCACCAGAGGAAACAATCTAAGGGCTGTCCCACACGTCCAGATAATTCCGGTACCGGAAAAAATCGGTACCGGAGTTATCCGTGTCCGTGTGCCCCTGCGTTTCTGGTGAACATCAGTGTGGCACACGTGTGCCGCCCGTGTGCCCACTGGGTACCACACGCACCATGCTGGGTACCACACGTACTACCAGCATCTGGTGCTGAATCCGCAATTCATATGTTCCCTGCAGCAGCGTTTGCTGCAGAGAAAATATGAATAATAGTGTTTAAATGAAATATCTATGTGTCTGCCGCCCCCCCACCCCCAGTGCGCCCCCCCGCTGTTCTGAAAATACTCACCCGCTCCCTCGTTGGCTGTCGCTGCTTCCTGGTCTGGCCCCATCTTCTCCTGTATGCGGTCACGTGGGGCCGCTCATTTACAGTCATGAATAGGCGGCTCCACCCCTATGGGAGGTGGAGCCACATATTCATGACTCTAATCGTCGGCCCCACGTGACCGCATACAGTAGAAGGGGCGGCCAGCACAGAACACTGCGAGGGAGGCGGGTGAGTATTTTCAGAACAGCGGGGGGCGCACAGGGGGTGGGAGGGCGGTGGACACATAGATCTTTATTTTAAACACTATTATTCATATTTTCTCTGCAGCAAACGCTGCTGCAGGGAACATGTGAATCGCGGATTCAGCACCAGTGGGGGGGACAGCGCTTACTGTAGCGCTGTCTCCTGCATGCCACACGGACTGCAAACGGAGAAGGTCCGTGTATGGTCCGTGTTTTACATGGACCCATTGACTTTAATGGGTCCGTGTAATACGTGCGCTCCCACGAACACTGACATGTCTCCGTGTTTGGCACACGGAGACCCGATCCGCAAAAAATCAATGACATCTGCACAGATGCATTGATTTTTATGGGTCTACGTGTGTCAGTGTCTCCGGTACGTGAGGAAACTGTCACCTCACGTACCGGAGCCACTGACGTGTGAAACCGGCCTTACTTGAAGGAGCTGGAGCAGTTTTGCCTTGAGGATTGGGCAAAAATCAAAGTAAAAAGATGTGGAAAGCTCATAGAGACTTATCCAAAGTGACTTGCAGCTGTAATTGGAGGAGGCTATATAAAGTGCTGACTTTAAGGGGTGAATAGTTTTGCATAGTGAAGTTTTCATTCATTTTGCCATATCTGTTGTTTGCTTCACAAATAAAAGAAAACCAAATGTTCACAGTGAGGCCGGCGTCACACTCGGCATAAGACAATATGGTCCGTATTTTACGGAGAAATGTTCCCAAAATAGTGATCCGTAGGCAGGGTGTGTCAGCATATTTTGCGCATGGCATCCTCCGTATGTAATCCGTATGGCATCCGTACTGCGATATTTTCTCGCAGGCTTGCAAAACCGACATCTAATGAATTTATGTGCTCAAATGTTCAGGAAAACATATATACAGTATACATATATATATATATGTCATTGAGACACATATATATATATAGTCTGTATTTATATTTACTACAGCGCGATATCTGTGAAAAGCTGGTAATTGCCGGCTTTTCATTTCTCCTTCCCAAACCCGACAGGATATGAGACATGGTTTACATACAGTAAACCATCTCATATCCCCATTTTTTTTGCATATCCCACACTACTAATGTTAGTAGTGTGTGTATGCAAAATTTGGGCGCTGTAGCTGCTAAAATAAAGGGTTAAATGGCGGAAAAAATTGGCGTGGGCTCCCGCGCAATTTTCTCCGCCAGAATGGTAAAGCCAGTGACTGACGGCAGATATTAATAGCCAGGAGAGGGTCCATGGTTATTGGCCCCCCCGTGGCTAAAAACATCTGCCCCCAGCCACCCCAGAATAGGCACATCTGGAAGATGCGCCTATTCTGGCACTTGGCCACTCTCTTCCCATTCCCGTGTAGCGGTGGGATATGGGGTAATGAAGGGTTAATGCCACCTTGCTATTGTAAGGTGACATTAAGCCAGATTAATAATGGTTTTTCTACTTAAACAGTCCACACAGTTTATTATGGCATCATAAACCTGATTATGCACAGTTCATCATATACACTTCATAGAACACAATAGGCACCAACCGGTGACATTAAGTTGCAGCTTTATCTTAAGACACTTCATATTCGGCTTTATCTCATGGACACTAAACATGCTGGACCTCTCACTTCGTCCAGTTACCATGGGTGTCCATATGCCGAACAGTTCATCAATGTCCCTAGTCATATAGCGCACATGACATTGGGTCGCGGCCTCTAAACACGCTGATCCTTTTCTGACCAGTTGCCATGGGTGACCGCACAGCACCCCATACGCTGGGTTAGCTTCTAGGAGCTCCTGCTCCATATGGTGACTCCTGTCAGTACTCTCTCTCTCTCAGGGAAGCTGCCGAACTGGGATCACCGTCCCGGGCAATGCCTTGCTCACCAGGCCACCTGACAGTCCAGATCCTCAGACGGACTGTAGCTTCCCCAAACGCAGTGCCATCATGGACTCTGCACACACGTCCTCTCTGTGCGCTATTCAGGACGTCCATCCCCATCTGGGACCATCCAACACACAGGCCCCCAGGTCCAAGGCCTCCCCCATGTGCTCTTCAGGGATCTAGTCCTACTCCCCCGACCTCCCAACTCAGAGGCCCTCTAGGACCTGGCACACAGACCACTCAAGTCCATCCATCTTTTCCATGTGACCCACATGGTCACATTAAATACTTGTAGCCACTCCCATAGGTGGGAAGTGACTAGTTCAACCATTATAACCACAGATATGCCTCCATGCATATCCTGAGGAGAACATGCAGCACCCCCTAGCTGTAACAGGGGTCACTGCATCACACACATGATTGTAAGGTGACATTAAGCCCGGTTAGTAATGTAGAGGCGGCAATAAGACACCTATCCATAACTAATCTAAATATAGTAGTGAGAGGGTTAAATAAAGACACAGCCAGAAAAAAAATATTTTAGTATTCTTAATTTCACCATAATTACAACCACACCTAATTCCCTGAAGCCATCAATCATCCGCCAAAAAATAAATAAACCAACAATATTCTCCCTGTTCCGACGCATTCCAATTAATAACGAGTGTCCCACGATGATCTACCTTATAGAACAGTGAAATCGGGTGATGTCACTGCTCTATAGGCCTCCAACGATACACTGACAGGAGAAAATGGCTTTTCTAGTGCATCTTTGAAGAGGTTACCTGAGTTCAGGCTCGCTTTATGGCAATGCTGCTTGGGAATTTTCTCACACAGCATTTTTGCCGATGAGAATGAACTTAGGTAACCTCTCTCCCAGCAGCGGCGGAGGGGTACATCGCAGAGGATTACCTCTGCCTGTCTGTTCATCACCCAATGTCACTGTTCTACAGGGAGATCGTTGCAGGACACTCGTTATTAACTGGACTATGGTGGAAAGGTAAGTATAGGTTGGTTTATTATGTTATTTTTTATTACAGGTGATTGGTGAGTATGTATTGTATGTTATATATTGTATGTACTGTCTGTAATGTATGTCCTGTATGTCTGCTGTATGTTCTGTATGTTTTGCTTTTTTTTTACTACTGAACACATGCAATGTCTGATGGGACTACTTTCCCATAATTGACAATGCTGTCACTGTGAGCATTCATAGCTGGATTGGAGCAGTAGTCCAATCAGGCAATGGCTGATTACACAGACACGCACACACACACAGGGACACACACACACACACTGAGAAACACACAGACCCGCACACACAGACCTGCACACAGACATGCACATAGTCTCTGCCCACACTCCACCTACACACTTCCCACTTCCCGATCTGCAGCGCTTCTCGCACCCACTTCCGCAGCTAATTCACAGATCTTTTTTAAACCTGCAGTTTTGCTGCAGATGTGCCTGACAATGGAAGTCAATGGGTGCAGAAACGCTGCAGATCTGCAAAAAGAACTGACATGCTGCGGAAAATAAAACACTTTTTATCCGCGCTGATTTTTACACAGCATGTGCACAACAATTCTTGATTTCACGTAGAATAACATTGGTAGTGCACTACACTGTGGATTTGATGCAGTTCCATGCATCCAAAAACACTGTGGATCCACATCAAAATCTGCAACGTGTGCACATAGCCTAAACTAGTGAGCAACTTCCAGATGGAAGTCTCCCAAAAAATGGTCAGATCACTTTTTTTAACCACTTCATGTCTTGGATAGTCATTTTTACTTTGCAATACATAAGTACCGTATTTTCCGGCGTATAAGACGACTTTTTAACCCCTGAAAATCTTCTTAAAAGTCGGGGGTCGTCTTATACGCCGGGTATCGCCTTGTACGCCGAGTGTATATGGTGGGTGGGTGGGGGGGGTGGTCCTGATGACGACGAGGGGGTGTCTCACAGGAAAGTGAGTATCCCCCATTACCTCATCGTAGCGCTGCAGCGTGGGGTCTCTGTGCTGGGAGCGGCGGCTGCTGTGCTGTGGGGCGGCGGCTCCTCTTCTGCAGTGTGGGGCCTCTGGTGCTGTGGGGCAGCGGCGGCGGCGTATCTTCATGCAGTCGGGGCTCCTCCGGCATCGCAAAGCTCGGAGGCCCTGCTGGCAGCTCCATCGGTACAATGCGGTGGCCTCCGGGAAAATGGCCGCTGCTCAGATTCAGATCTCGTGTCCCGAGATCTCGGGACGAGATCTGAATCTGAGCATGCGCTGCCCCCAGCGGCCATTTTCCCGGAGGCCACCGCATCGCACCTATTGAGCTGCCTCCGGGAAAATGGCCGCTGCTCAGATTCAGATCTCGTCTCCCGAGATCTCGGGACGAGATCTGAATCTGAGCAGCGGCCATTTTCCCGGAGGCCACCGCATTGTACCGATGGAGCTGCCAGCGGGGCCTCCGAGCTTTGCGATGCCGGAGGAGCCCCGACTGCATGAAGATACGCCGCCGCCGCCCCACAACACCAGAGGCCCCACACTGCAGAAGAGGAGCCGCTGCCCCACAGCACAGCAGCCGCCGCTCCCAGCACAGAGACCCCACGCTGCAGCGCTACGATGAGGTAATGGGGGATACTCACTTTCCTGTGAGACGCCCCCTCGTCGTCATCAGGACCACTCCCCCCCCAAAAGGCACATATTCACCGGCCCTATAAGACGACATAGGGTGTATAAGAAGACCCCCGACTTTTAAGAAGATTTTATATTTTAACTGGTAAAGTTGGGGGGTCGTCTTATACGCCCAGTCGTCTTATACGCCGGAAAATACGGTATATTGTTTTAGTATTTATTTAGTGCTTTTCAGGTGGGTTATAGAGCATATCCAACTGAAAAAGATGTCATGAGAACATACTCTTAAATGTTGCTGTCAGAAAATGAAAATAGCAAAATAGTAATTAAGTAAAAGTAATTAACCCCTTAATCCCATATAACGTACTATTCCGTCAATGTGACCTGGGACTTAATTCCCAGTGATGGGATAGTACGTCATATGCGATCGGCCGCGCTCACGGGGGGAGCAAGGCCAATCTCTGCCGGGTGTCAGCTGACTATCGCAGCTGACATCCGGCACTATGTGACAGGAGTGATCCCGGACCGCCCCCGGCACATTAACCCCGACACACTGCGATCAAACATGATCGCAGTGTTCCGGCGGTTTAGGGAAGCATCACGCAGGGAGGGGCTCCCTGCGTGCTTCCCTGAGACGATCGGTACAAGGCGATGTGCTCAGCTTGTACCGAGCATCTCCTCCCTGCAGGCCCCGGATCCAAAATGGCTACGGGGCTACTTCCGGGTCCTGCAGGGAGGTGGCTTACCAAGCGCCTGCTCAGAGCAGGCGTTGGTAAGCCTGCAGCCCTGCTTGTCAGATCGCTGATCTGACACAGTGCTCTGCAAAGTGTCAGATCAGCGATCTGTCACTATACAGTGATGTCCCCCTGGGACAAAGTAAAAAAGTTTAAAAAAAAAAATAAAATGTGTAAAAAAAAATAAAAGAATTCCTAAATAAAGAAAAAATATATATATTGTTCCCATAAATACATTTCTTTATCTAAATAAAAAAAAACAATAAAAGTACACATATTTAGTATCGCCATGTCCGTAACGGCCCGACCTATAAAACTGTCCCACTAGTTAACCCCTTCAGTGAACACCGTAAAAAAAAAAAACGAGGCAAAAAACAACGCTTTATTATCATACTGCCGAACAAAAAGTGGAATAACACGCGATAAAAAAGACGGATATAAATATCCATGGTACCGCTGAAAACATCATCTTGTCCCGCAAAAAACTAGCCGCCATAAAAAGTTATAGTCCTCAGAATAAAGCGATGCAAAAATAATTATTTTTTCTATAAAATAGTTTTTATCGTATAAAAGCGCCAAAACATAAAAAAATTATGTAAATGAGGTATCGCTGTAATCGTACTGACCTGAAGAATAAAATTGCTTTATCCATTTTACCAAACGTGGAACGGTATAAACGCCCCCCCCCCCCCCGAAAATAAATTCATGAATAGCTGGTTTTTGGTCATTCTGCCTCACAAAAATCGGAATAAAAAGCGATCAAAAAATGTCACATGCCCAAAAATGGTACCAATAAGAACGTCAACTCGTCCCGCAAAAAACAAGACCTCACATAACTCTGTGGACCAAAATATGGAAAAATTATAGGTCTCAAAATGTGGTAATGCAAAAACTATTTTTTGCAATAAAAAGCGTCTTTTAGTGTGTGATGGCTGCCAATCCTAAAAATCCACTAAAAAACCCGCTATAAAAGTAAATCAATCCTCCTTCATCACCCCCTTAGTTAGGGAAACATAAAAAATAAAAAAATGTATTTATTTCCATTTTCCCATTAGGGTTAGGGTTAGGGCTAGGGTTAGGGCTAGGGTTAGGGTTAGGGCTAGGGTTAGGGCTAGGGTTAGGGCTAGGGTTAGGGCTAGGGTTAAGGCTAGGGTTAGGGCTAGAGCTAGGGTTGGGGTGAGGGTTACGGCTAGGGTTAGGTTTAGAGTTAGGGTTAGGGCTAGGGTTAGGGCTATGGTTAGGGCTAGGGTTAGGGCTAGGGTTAGGGCTAGGGTTGGGGTTAGGGTTAGAGGTGGGGCTAGGGTTGGGGTTGGCGCTAGGGTTGGGGCTAGGGTTAGGGTTATTGCTAGGGTTAGGGCTAGGGTTGGGGCTGGGGTTGGGGTTGGGGTTAGGGTTAGGGGTGGGTCTAGGGTTAGAGTTGGGGCTAGGGTTAGGGTTAGGGCTAGGGTTAGGGTTAGGGTTATTGCTAGGGTTAGGGCTAGGGTTGGGGCTAGGGTTGGGGTTAGGGTTGGGGTTAGGGTTAGGGGTGGGTCTAGGGTTAGGGTTGGGGCTAGGGTTGGGGCTAGGGTTAGGGCTACAGTTAGGGTTAGAGCTGGGGCTAAAGTTAGGGTTAGGGCTGGGGCTAAAGTTAGGGTTAGGGTTGGAGCTAAAGTTAAGGTTAGGGCTACAGTTAGGGTTGGGGCTAAAGTTAGGATTAGGGTTGGGGCTAAAGTTAGAGTTAGGGTTGGGGCAAAAGTTAGGGTTAGGGTTGGGGCTAGGGTTAGGGTTAGGGTTAGGGTTTGGATTACATTTACGGTTGGGATTAGGGTTAGGGGTGTGTCAGGGTTAGGGGTGTGGTTAGGGTTATGGTTGGGATTAGGGTTAGGGGTGTGTTTGGGATAATGTTTCAGTTAGAATTGGGGGTTTCCACTGTTTAGGCACATCAGGGCTCTTGAAACGCGACATGGCGTCCGATCTCAATTCCAGCCAATTCTGCGTTGAAAAAGTAAAACAGTGCTCCTTCCCTTCTGAGCTCTTCCGTGCACCAAAACAGGGGTTTACCCCAACATATGAGGTATCAGCATACTCAGGACAATTTGGACAACAATTGGGGTCCAATTTCTCTTGTTACCCTTGGGAAAATAAAAATTTGGGGGGCTAAAAAAACATTTTTGTGGGAAAAAATGTATTATTTTCACAACTCTGCGTTATAATCTGTAATGAAACACTTGGGGGTTCAAAGTTCTCACAACACATCTAGATAAGTTCCTTGGGGGGTCTAGTTTCCAATATGGGGTCACTTGTGGGGGATTTCTACTGTTTAGGTGCATCAGGGGCTCTGCAAATGCAACGTGATGCCTGCAGACCAATCCATCTAAGTCCGCATTCCAAATGGCACTCCTTCCCTTTCGAGCTCTACCATGCGCCCATACGGTGGTTCCCCCCTACATGTGGGGTATCGGTGTACTCAGGACAAATTGGATAACAACTTTTGCAGTCAAATTTCTCCTTTTACCCTTGGAAAAATACAAAACTGGGGGCTAAAATTTAATTTTTGTGGAAAAAAAGGAATTTTTATTTTCACGGCTCTGCGTTATAAACTGTAGTGAAACGCTTGGGGGTTCAAAGCTGTCAAAACACATCCTGATAAGTTCCTTAGGGGGTCTACTTTCCAAAATGGTGTCACTTGTGGGGGGTTTCAATGTTTAGGTACATCAGGGTCTCTCCAAACGTGACATGGTGTCCCATCTCAATTCCAGTCAATTTTGCATTGAAAAGTCAAATAGCGCTCCTTCTGTTCCGAGTTCTGCCATGTGCCCAAACAGTGGTTTACCCCAACATATGGGGTATCAACGTACTCAGAACAAATGGCACAACAAATTTTGTGGTCCAATTTCTTCTCTTACCCTTGGGAAAATAAGACATTGGGGGCGAAAAGATCATATTTGTGAAAAAATATGATTTTTTGTTTTGACGGCTCTGCATTATAAACTTCTGTGAAGCACTTGGTGGGTTAAAGTGCTCACTACACATCTAGATAAGTTCCTTAGGGGGTCTACTTTCAAAAATGGTGTCACTTGTGGGGGGTTTCAATGTTTAGGCACATCAGGGGCTCTCCAAATGCAACATGGCGTCCCATCTGAATTCCAGTCAATTTTGCATTGAAAAGTCAAACCGTGCTCCTTTCCTTCCGAGCTCTGCCATGCGCCCAAACAGTGATTCACGCACACATATGGGGTATCAGCACACTCAGAACAAATTGTACAACAATGCTTGAGGTCCATTTCCTCCTGTTACCCTTGGTAAAATAAAACAAATTGGAGCTGAAGTAAATTTTTGGTGAAAAAAAGTTAAATGTTAATTTCTTTAAACATTCCAAAAATTCATGAAGGGTTAATAAACTTCTTGAATGTGGTTTTGAGCACCTTGAGGGGTGCAGTTTTTAGAATGTTGTCACACTTGGTTATTTTCTATCATATAGACCCCTCAAAATGACTTCAAATGTGATGTGGTCCTTAAAAAATATTGGTGTTGTAAAAATGAGAAATTGCTGGTCAACTTTTAACCCTTATAACTCCCTAACAAAAAAAAAGTTGGTTCCAAAATTGTGCTGATGTAAAGTAGACATGTGGGAAATATTACTTATTAATTATTTTGTGTGACATATTTCTGTGATTTAAGGGCATAAAAATTCAAAGTTGGAAAATTGTAAAATTTTCAAAATATTCACCAAATTTCCATTTTTTTCACAAATAATCGTAAGTTATATCGAAGAAATTTTACCACTATCATGAAGGACAATATGTCACGAGAAAACATTGTCAGAATCACTGGGATCCGTTGAAGCGTTCCAGAGTTATAACCTCATAAAAGGACAGTGGTCAGAATTGTAAAAATTGGCCCGGTCATTAACGTGCAAACCACCCTTGGGGCTTAAGGGGTTAAACAGCAGAAATCAGTGCAAGGTTATTAGGCCAAAATTCTATGAGTTAGGATTTTTCATTCAGTCCCATTGTCACCGATTTATAAAATCAAGTAACTAGCTAGGCTGTCTCCCTTTACAAAAATTTATGAAACAATTGGAAAAAGCTCTCTGAATTCAAACATGTTACTGTAAAAGAATGCAACTTTTGTAAGCAGTAAATTTATTAAATTTCTTCCCCCTTATTACCACACAATCAACTATATATGAAAAGGAAGCATTTATGGATAACAAAAACTCAGTCAAGACATGTCAGTCCACATAAATTTTCAGAACATGGTCGCCAAGTTCTGAGGTACCTAATGTGCGATTGTCTCCATTACTCTCTTGCTTCGATAACTGTAGAGAGCCATTGTCACAACCTCCTCTGGTAAAAACATCAGCACACAAATTATGCATAGGGAGCTTTATTGAATATGTTTTTTAATTGCCAAGCAGCTGAAGGCAAATCTTGCACCAAGGTCCATAAAGGCATGATTGCATGAGTTTGGTGTGGAAGAATTTGACTGGCCCATACAGTTCTTAACCACATCAAACTAGTTTGAGATAAACTAGAATAGAGATAGTGACGTCTCTTTTCTGGGTGCATGGACAAAATTTCCCATAGGCTCATTCTAAAATCTTGTAGACAAACTTCCCAAAAATAGTAAGTAAGCTGTTTCAGCTATATAGGGAAGACCAACTCCATTTAGTGCCTATTCATTTATTTTGTAGAATGATATCATAAAAGCTTTTGTAAGTGTTCCAATACTTTAGTCCATAAAGTGCAGATCTAATTGCTGCTGTTATAGGAAGGTGCAGCTCCTGAGACTGTTCCAAAACCACACACCCAAAATCCACAATCCAGATGTCAGGAATGGGGAAAAACACATGAATATCTTACTCTAAATGGTATCTAGTAAAAACATGATATAATATAAGTGATGTAAAATTGATTACATAAATAACTTGAACTTAATACAACTATTATTTTATTGAAAGAATTTGTGACTATGTTAGACTATGTAAGACATTGTATAAAAATTCTATATCTACAAACTTTTCATTTATTGTCTGAAAACAATGTTATTATTTTACAATAATCTAAGTAAGGCCAAGGTTACATTTGTGTAACATGCTTGCAAATATGTTGATGTCACATTATGATTTTATAGATGTTATTTGCTGTCAAAAAAGTAAAAACTCACATATGATTAAAGCCTATAAGGCAAAATTGTATGTATCTTGCTTCTAAAAATCCAACAGGATCATGATACAACTGACAATACTGACAGTCATCAGATGCATTGTTGCAACACCATGATCTTTGTATCATGTGACCAGATTCACTATATTTCTAGCTTTATCTGTACCAAAATTATCAAAAGATGTGCTTTCTGGATTGAAAGAGTTCACACATTGTGACCGCTGTGCATTTTCTGAAATGATGGCAAATATGCAGCAGTTTTTCTGTAATTCGACAGTACATGCAGCATAGTAACTCACTGGTTATCACTGTTGCAAATCTCACCCAGGACAACATTTTAATGAAGTTTGTATGTTCTGCCTATGTTTGCATGGGTTTCTTCTTGTGTTATGGTTTCCTTCCACACTCCAAAGACATATAGTACTGATTTGGAATTTAAACTATGAACTCCATTGGAAATTGAATAATAACAACATCTGTAAAGCACTGTGCTATATGTTGGTGCTATATAAGCAAGCATGATAAATAAGTTAACAAAGAACTAATTGGACCAAGAACCAAATTAATGTATCAGCAAGGTGGATCTTGATGAATGGATCAGGATAGCAGAGTATGAAGGGTGGCAGACAAACAACCAGCAGGAAGCAACAGATGAAGCAGAGCAAGGATTGAGGAAACACACAGGAACAGTAAATCAATACGCAATTTTGGACTAGCAGTAAACAAATGGTTAATAGTAGAGATGTAACGACAAACTGTTTCTAGCTTGCAGATATTATATGTAGTTACACACAAGAATAATAGATGAATAGGCAAATTGGTAACTTGCTTGCAGAATTATTGTCAAAATTAGAGATGTATGTACACAAGAACTTGTAGCAAGGAAATGATTAGCCACATAATAGAAAGGAAGTACTGGCAAACTTGCTTGCAGAGATACAAACATACAAACATAACAGAAATGTATTTCAAATGAGAAATATGCTTAAAAAGATTTGTTACCTACAGTTAGGAAAGTGGCACTGTGTATGGAAATAAATGCTGGTAGTTGAATGGAAGTCTAGCATTAGACAATTAGATATCTGGCTGACGTTAAACTACCGTATATACTCGGGTATAAGCTGACCCGAGTATAAGCCCCCTAATTTTGCCACAGAAAACTGGGAAAACTTAATGACTCGAGTTTAAGCCTAGGGTGGGAAATACAGCAGCTACTGATAAATTTCAAAAGTAAAAATAGATACCAATAAAAGTGAAACTAATTGAGACATCAGTAAGTTAACTGTTTTTGAATATCCATATTGAATCAGGAGCCCCATATAATTCTCCATACAGTTCATGATGGGCCCCATATGATGCTCCATACAAAATACGTGCCATATAATGCTCCATAAAGTTTACGATGGGCCCCATAAGATGCTCCATATTAAATTATGCCCCATATAATCCTGCATAAAGGATAATAATGGCCCCATAAGATGCTCCATAGACACATTTGCCCAATATAATGCTGCACAAATGTTGATTATGGCCCCATAAGATGCTCCATAGAGATATTTACCCCATACAATGCTGCAGAAATGTTATGGCCCCATAAGATGCTCCATAAAGATAGTTGCCCCATATAGTACTGCACAAACGTTGATTATGGCCCCATAAGATGCTCTATAAAGATATTTGCCCCATACAGTGCTGCTTAAATGTATATTATGACCCCATAAGATGCTCCATACAGACACTTGCCCCATATAATCCTGCACAAACGTTGATTATGGCCCCATAAGATGCTCCATACAGACACTTGCCCCATTTGCTGTTGCTGCGATAAAAAAAATTACATACTCACCTCTTGTTGCTCAGGCCCCCAGGCACTTTAAATATTCACCTTTCCTCTTTCTGGCTGCCACTCCGTCTTCAGCATCTTCTGCACTAAGTTCAGGCAGAGGGCACGCACTATCCACGTCACCGCGCCCTCTGACCTGAGCGTCACTGCAGAAGACGCTGAAGACGGAGCAGTGGCTGGAACGAGGAGAGGTGAATATCGCGCATCACTCCCCCTCCCCATTATACTCACCTGCTCCTGGCGCGGTGCAGTCCCTGGTTCCCCGGTGCCGCAGCTTCTTCTTGTATTGAGCGGTCACATGGTACCTCTCATTACAGTAATGAATATGCGGCTCCACTCCTATGGGAGGTGGAGCCCCATATTTATTTCTGTAATGAGCAGTACCATGTGACCGCTCAGTACAGGAAGAAGCTGAGGCGCCGGGAGAACCAGGGACCTGCAGGGTCTGCACCAGGAGCAGGCGAGCACTATTAGACAGCCTCGCTCCCCCTCCCCTGCCTACCCCTGGGTATGACTCGAGTATAAGCCAAGAGGGGGACTTTCAGCCCAAAACAATGGGCTGAAAATCTCAGCTTATACTCGAGTATATACGGTAAGTAAAAAGTGAAGCAACTTTGATAAACAGATGGTAATTGAGATCCATTGTTTATCAACATGCATACAACATATTTCTACTACAGCTGCCCTTAAAATGTCTTGAGTTATAATGTCAGAAGTCAGAAGTGTACCGGCCGGAGCAGTCCCTGGCTCTACGCAGCTTCTGCAAAACACTCTGCTTTGCGGTCACTTTCTCCTGCTCGACCGCCTGTCTGCCCGCACACCTGCCCGACGAACACCACCGATCAACATCCATCATTGTACACCGGACCACTATATCACAACGGTGAGTGTGCCTATCGCTTACCGGCTTTTCTGAGTCACCAGGTCTCAGTCTTACCATCGATATCTGGTACATGGTGGCTTTGTGGTGTGTTGGGCACTGTAGCGTTTATCTCTCTGGCAGTAATTCCACTGGCATATTATGCACTATCTCAGCAGAGCATTGGGTGCATAATCCTAGTTGTTACACACTGCAGCGCGAACCCAGTTGTTTTTTATAATGTCAGAAGTGTTAGGCCATAAGGGAATGAAACAAACCTGGAATCTGAATCAAAAAGAGAGAAGTAAAATGAATAAGGCAGTAACTAAGAGTTGCCACCCAAAATAGCTAAATTAATGCAAAAGTAAGTATGGCTGCTTATAAGTAGAGATGAGCAAACCTTTTAGCTGAACATCCCAATGTTCATCGAACATGTTGGCTGAACGCTTTAACAAACTTACCTGAACCCCGTTAGATTCAATGGGAGGCCAATTCAAATGTATATGCAAAAACTTAAGGGGTCACAAAAAGCTTCCCAAACAGATAAAATTAGGGGCAGATACTATGAAAAGTGCATCAATTGACCCACAGTAACAATTTGGTAATGGCACAGCAGCAGTCAGCCATGGGCCATGATTGAGGTATCAGGGTCTTGGCTAGCATTTACAGCTTTGAATTGAAGTTTCAATGAAGACATGGTGGTTAAGGGAGTGGTGTAAGCCTTCTTTGCTGGGAGCCCTGATACCTCACGCAACAGTTCCAATGTTTTTCCCATCCACACTCAGATGACAGAAACACCAGTTTCATAGTGTACTATTGGTATTAAAAAAAAGTAAGGATAGTAACACAGGTAGTTGAGTGAATGTAAGTATAAGTCTGCCTGTCTTGGAGTCCTACTTCTACAGGCAACACACATGAAGGAGACTGTTGTGGATTCTGTTTTTGGGCTCCCTCTGGTGGTTACAGCTGGTACTGGGTGACTTTGGTGGGTTGCGGTCTCTGGTTTCCACCTGTCCATCAGAGGCTGGGTGTTTCCTATTTAACCTGGCTTTCCTGTCATTCCCTTGCCGGCTATCAATGTATCAGTGTGTCTCTGTTACCTTTGCTACCTGCTTTTATGCCTTCAAGACAAGCTAAGTCTGGATTTCCCTGTTTCATGTTTGCTTTCATGTTTTTAGTCCAGCTTGCAGATATGTAATTCTCTGCTGCTGGTTGCTCTAGTGGGCTGAAATTACCACTCATGTACCATGAGTTGGCACATGAGTTCAAGTAATTTCAGGATGGTATTTTGAAGGGTTTTAAGCTGACCGCGCAGTTCACCTTTTGTATCCTCTGCTATCTAGCTTAAGCGGGCCTCATTTTGCTGAATCTGTTTTCATAACTACGTTTGTGCCTTCCTCTCATTTCACTGTCATTATATGTGGGGGGCTGCTATTTCTGTGGGAATATTTCTCTGGAGGCAAGATAGGTCTGTGATTCTTCTGATAGGGGTAGCTAGATCTCCGGCTGGCGCAAGACGTCTAGAGTCCCCCCAGGAACGTTCCCCGGCTGCTGTTAGTTGAGTGTTGAGGTTCAGGATCGCGGTCAGCTCAGGTTCCATCACCCTAGAGCTCGTCCCGTTTTTGCCCATGTTATGTGTTTAATTCCCTGCCATTGGGAACATGACAGGATAGCCGGACAACAAAGTGTTAATTGTTTGGGCTGAAGCAGGAGAAAAAGAAGTGTTGAAGGGAAATTTTTTTTTTTTTTCCCTCAGAGTTTTGCTGCCTAGCCCTTAATTGCTGTCTAGCTGCTTCTTACCTCCTCTTAACCCTTGAATGGCTCTGACCTTAGCTGTTTAACATGGATGTCCAGAGTTTGGCTTCCAGCCTGAATAATCTTGCTGCAAAAGTTCAAAACATACAGGATTTTGTTGTTCACACTCCTATGTCTGAACCTAGAATTCCTATTCCAGAGTTTTTTTCTGGAGATAGATCTACCTTCCTGAATTTCAGGAACAATTGCAAATTGTTTCTTTCTTTGAAATCTCGCTCCTCTGGAGACCCTGCTCAGCAGGTCAAGATTGTAATATCTTTCCTGCGGGGTGACCCTCAGAATTGGGCATTTGCATTGGCACCAGGGGATCCTGCATTGCTCAGTGTGGATGCGTTTTTTCTGGCACTGGGATTGCTCTATGAGGAACCTAACCTGGAGATTCAGGCTGAAAAGGCTTTATTAGCCCTCTCTCAGGGGCATGATGAAGCGGAAGTATATTGTCAAAAATTTCGGAAATGGTCGGTGCTTACTCAGTGGAATGAGTGCGCCCTGGCTGCAAACTTCAGAGATGGTCTTTCTGAGGCCATTAAGGATATTATGGTGGTCTTGACTGATCACAAAAATCTGATTTACCTTGAGTCTGCCAGGCGTCTGAATCCTAGACAGGCTCGTTGGTCGTTGTTTTTTTCTCGTTTCAATTTTGTGGTTTCATACCTGCCAGGTTCAAAGAATGTGAAGGCAGATGCTCTTTCCAGGAGTTTTGTGCCTGACTCTCCTGGAGACTCTGGGCCTACTGGTATCCTTAGGGATGGGGTAATATTGTCCGCCGTCTCCCCAGACTTGCGACGTGCATTGCAGGAGTTTCAGGCGGATAAACCTGATCGTTGTCCACCAGAAAGACTGTTTGTTCCGGATGATTGGACCAGTAGAGTCATCTCCGAGGTCCATTCTTCTGTGTTGGCTGGTCATCCTGGAATATTTGGTACTAGAGACTTGCTGGCCAGGTCTTTTTGGTGGCCTTCCTTGTCAAGGGATGTGCGCACCTTTGTGCAGTCTTGTGAAGTGTGTGCTCGGGCTAAGCCTTGCTGTTCTCGGGCCAGTGGGTTGTTGTTATCCTTGCCTATCCCGAAGAGGCCTTGGACGCACATTTCCATGGATTTTATTTCAGATCTCCCTGTCTCACAGAAAATGTCCGTTATCTGGGTTGTGTGTGACCGCTT